>NC_053395.1:216992575-217592575 GCF_905171765.1 Bufo bufo | reverse complement strand
CTAGAGGGCTCGGTCTCTGGTTATACTGTGCTCCAGTCTAGAGGGCTCGGTCTCTGGTTATACTGTGCTCCAGACAAAAAAAAAGGAGCCATTGGCTCCTAATCTGAAAAATTTAGGAGCCAAATGAAATTTTTTAGTCGCCAAATCTTTGTTGTAACCTAAGGGTCAGAAACAGGGTTTTCTTTAGTTTCTTGGCTATTAGTTTTTCCATTCATAAACCTCCACATTGCGCTCCCAGCAGCCGATAGAAGCCTGCAGGAAACATCCGAAGTCGATTCGCATAAAACTTCGTTCCTTAATTGCGACCTCTCCCGCTCACAATGTCTGCGATGCTGCATGCCCTAACTCAAGAAAAAAAAGACCGCCACTCGCTGAAAAGGATAGAATACGGCTTTCTTTTTTTATTGCCACATGGAGGAACAAAGGAAGTGACTCGTTTCGACACTGTTCCTGTCAAAACGAAAGAACCTGACAGACCCCATTATAAGTCATTGTGCCCCCCCCCCCCCTTTCCAAACCAACGTTGGCTAGAGGTGCTTGGAACTGCAGAAAGCCGAGCGACCTCTGCTTATGCGGTTTACGTAACGTCTGATCAATCGTCGTAGCTCGCTGTCCATTTATTTGTATTTTTTTCTCTAAAACACAGCGCAGTCCGCTCAACTGTTCCCATAATCTTGGCCGCTGCTTTCACAAAGGAACTGGGTCACAGGGGATACATGTGGGTGCCAGAGGCTATGCTGTAAATGTCTGCGACAGGATGACAGTCAGGGGAAGGTTATGCAGGAGTTACTAGCTCAACTTGGTTATGACATTGAGCGCCCGGTTGCGGTATTAATTTTCACAATTTCCTGTAGGGAAATTCCCAGTGATTGAAATATCTTCTGATCTGTGGTACAGATTATATAATGTATGTATAGTGATGTATATAATATATGTAACTGTGCGGGTTCATACTTTCCTCTTATCTGGATGTCTGAGATCACGGTTTCTATTTTTGCAGATGACACTAAGTTATGTAGCGCTGTGCAGTCTATGGCAGACGTCCAGAAACTACAAGCCGACTTGGGCATCCACTTGGCAAATGAGGTTCAATGTGGATAAATATAAAGAGTACAGATAAGATGCGTGCAAATTATGTCCTGGTGGGGGGGGGCACATGAAGTGTCACTTGTCGATTATTGGGTGTCCTCATAGATTATAGACTAATTAGCAGCACAATGTCAGTCAGCTGCTTCTAAGGCTAGCAGGATATCGTCGTGTATTAGGGTACTTTTACACTTGCGTTAACGTTTTCCGGTATTGAGTTCTGTCACAGCGGCTCAATACCGGAAAAAAAAGCATCAGTTTTATCCTAATGCATTCTGAATGGTAAGCATGCCGTTCAGTATGCATCAGGATGTCTTCAGTTCAGTCCCTCTTCCGGAACACTTGCCGTAATAACGGATCCGGCATTAGTTTCCATTGGAATGTATTAATGCTGGATCCGGTACCAAGTGTTCGGGAAAACCGGATCCGGTTTCCCGGTCTGCGCAGACCTTTTAAAATGCAAAAATTAAATACTGGATCCGTTTTTCCGGAGAAATCCGGTGACTTTCAATGCATTTGTCAGCCGGATCCAGAAACAAATGCTATCCATTTGCATACGGATTTTCGTATTCCAACATCGCAAGTGTGAAAGTACCCTAAAGCGAGGCATGGACCCCACAGGGCAGGGATGTAACAATACCACTTTACAAAGCTTTGGTGCGGCCTCATCTGGAATATGCAGTTCAGTTCTGGACACCAGTCCATAGAAAGGATCCCCTGGAGCTGGAGAAAGTACAAAGGAGAGCGACTAAACTGATGAGAGGCCTGGAGGGTCTGAGTTATGAGGAAATATTAAATGTGTTTAGTCCTGAGAAGAGACGTCTAAGGGGGGACATGATTAACCTATACAAATATAGAAATGGGCCGTACAAAAACTGTTCCATGTAAAATACCCTCAAAAGACAAAGGGCCCTGCCTCTGACTGGAGAAGAAAAAGTTCAGCCTCCAGAGACATCAAGGCTTCGCCATAAGAACTGTAAATCTGAGGAATAGTCACCTGTGGATGTGGTCACAGCAGGAACAGGGGACGGTTTTAAAAAGGGCTTAGATGGTTTCTTAGAACTTGATAAGGTTAGGCAGAGATCACGTCTCCGTCGGTGAGATCCGGCAGGTTGTTCCAGCAGAGATCTCACAAGATCCATCATTGCTGGATTCTCTACTTCACCGCCAGATCCCTATTGACTGTAATGAGGTCCGGTGGTGGTCCGACTGCTTTCCAACATAAATGCTGAGTTTTGGCCGGACAAAATCTGCTGCATTTGTGTTTTTTTTGTTTTTTGTCCAACCGACATTTGTGCCGGATCTTCTTGACCGATGTCAACTAGGCCTTAGTACTGATGACAATGTGTAGAAGTTTGGCTTTCGCTACCCTTTACTAAAATTCAGAGCTTTAAAAGGGCCCAAAGTTACCTAAATAAATGTGGGTAAGAATGAGAAGTTCTTATGATGGGAGAACCCAACCCTTCAGTGGTTACCCCACACATTCACCATATCCATATTGACTGATAAAACCTATGTTAATACCAGAATGTTTATTTATTTTTTTCCAGCATCCCGGAGGTGAAGGGAATGGTTCTGATCTGCCGAATGGTGCGACTCCAGGCACACCTATGAACGTCCATGCCATGGGTGTGAACGATTACCGCGAAGTTTGAAAAATCGCATTGACCGAAATATCTGCTGGGGAAGGTCATGGCTCACTTTGCTCCTTGGAAACTTTCTTCTCAGAAGCTCGGCTTCTTCCTGGTGACTTTTGGTTTCATATGGGGCATGATGTTGCTCCATTTTACGATTCAGCAGCGAACTCCGCACGAGAGCAGCACCGTGCTCCGCGAACAGATTTTGGATCTCAGCAAAAGATACATCAAAGCTCTGGCGGAAGAAAATGGGAACGTAGTAGACGGCCCATATGTCGGCACCATGACAGCATATGGTAAGGACAAAAATCGTCTGCCTGCGCTTCTAGGAGAATGCATGACATGTCTTTATTAAAGCTCCGCTACGTAGACGATCGGGGGGGAAGTTGCCTTTTTCCAAATTAATCTGCTATTTTGTTGAGACCATGCAAATTATAAAATGAATTAAACCATCTGGTCCTAAGCGATACGTTATATTATTCTAAGGAATTTCTACTGCGCTTTTATTTTCATAGTTTAGATAGTTTACACTTGACAATGGGAGCAACCAGTAGTAGTAGTATTATGGTTATATTCTTGTATATAGGAGCAGTATTATAGTAGTTATATTCTTAACCATATTTCTTTTTATTGAGGTAAAAATCAAGGCCATACGCCCACACATGACATCAGTATAATAACATTAAGATCCAAAATAGTCATTTAGCTTACATATCATGTGTACACAGTACAAGCGATTGTCGCTATTCATCAGAGATATACATCGAAAGGAAAAGAGTACAGAGGAGGGGACATTCAGGAAGGAAGGGGTAGAGAACCAGGGAAGGGAGGATTCCTGCTCTTTCATGTAAAATTTCTATGTGCTTTCCACGGGGACCACAGTTTTAAGAAGCAGCGGCGTGAGTTGGTTTCCCAGTGCGCTAGCTCCTCAAAGCGGTAGATCTGATCCACCTTATCAGTCCACATAGGTAGAGTCGGAGGGGAATCAGTTTTCCATAAAAAGGGGACAAGTAATTTGGCCGCTGTAAGCAACATCGTTGGGAGATTGTTCTTGGCGGGAGTAAGGGAACTATTAGGGCACCATAATAGGATAAGTTTGGCGTCCAGGATGATCCTGGTTTTGCATATACTATTGATCAGGGACTCTACCAGCTTCCAAAACGGCTGGATCTTATGGCAGAGCCACCAGATATGTGACAAGGATCCAGTTTCTATGCCACACCTCCAGCACGCTTCGGGGATCTCTGGGTTAAGTTTATGTAAGAATTCAGGAGTTTTATACCACCTACTAAGGAGCTTAAAAGAATTCTCCTGAATCCTCACACAACGGTTGAAGCCATGCAAATGGGCCATGACAAAGGCTCTTTCCGGTTCCGTTAGGGTTAAAGAAAGTTCCCGTTCCCAGGAGGTCACATATCGGAGCTCCGGAGGTAAGGAGGAAAGCATTTCCTTATACATCTGGGATAATGGTCTAAGGGGGGGCTTAGTAGCCAAGACTTTCTTCTCAAGCCAAGAAGGGGAACAACTGCCAGCAAAGGATCCAGTACACAATGTAGTATCTCTTTTGAAATTTGCCAAATAGAAAAAAGGTGCCACTTTAACCTCCGGGCGGTCCATTATTGAGTCCCAATGCAAACTACCATCTGGGAGAAGGACATCCCGCAGGGACAAATCAGCGAGCCTAGACCAAATCCCAGAGGGGTTTGACACAGAAGGGTGAATGTAGCTCTGCAATAATTTGAGTGGCATACCGGGATTAGGAAAGCTAAACAGTTGGGATTGGACCATTTTGGACCATTCTACCAGCATTCCCTTCCAGACCGGAGAAGGAGTAGTAGTTAGCTGAGAAGGGCCTAACACCCCACAAAGTAAGCTGTTCCTGGTTAGTGAGCAAAACAGACTCAAGACTTGAGCAAAGGGAGCTAGGTTGACGGGATAGAGTAGCCACACATCTACATAACTGGACAGCAGTGTAATATGACTTTACATCTGGCATCCCAAAGCCTCCGAACCTCCTATCCCGAGTGAGGATAGAATAGGCAATACGCGGCGATTTGCCATTCCAGAGGAAGCGTGTGAACACTCGGCGGACGTCTGTGAAATATGAGTTTGGAAGCCAAATAGGGAGGGACTGCAGCAAATATAAAAATTTGGCGAGGATAAAAATTTTAAGGTAATTTTTTTTCTCCTAATCCAGGAGACAAATGGGAGTTTCAGGTTTTGTAGATGGGTGCGGACATTTTGCAAGAGCGGCACATAGTTGAGGGAGGCTAGGTCTTGGACATTAGCCGAAATATGCGTTCCCAGGAACGTAATGTCTCTGGAGGCCCAGGTAAACGGGGTGTTGCGCTTAAGGTTATTAACCACAGTTTGGGGACAGGAAATGTTGAGAGCCATGGATTTCCCATAATTTATTTTAAAGTTGGATATGAATCCAAAATCCTCAAATATGTTCAGCAATTTGGGCAAGGCTTCTGTAGGATTGGAGGTCATGACTAAAAGGTCATCCGCGAATGCTGCAGTAACATGTGTATAGGAGCCAACTTGGAGGCCTCTAATGACCGGGTCTGCTTAAGGTATTAATGCCAGTAATAAACTGGTCCGGGAGGCCAAACTTCGACAGGGTCCGCGACATAAAGTGCCAACTGACCCTGTCGAAGGCCTTTTCCGCATCCGTACTCACCAAGACCAAAGGATTAGAGGATCTTTTGGCCCAATTTAACAGATGGAGGAGCCGTACCGTGTTTTCAGACCCCTGTCTGCCATGGACAAAACCTACTTGCTCCTCATGGACAATATCAGGCAGAACATCCTGAAGCCTAGTAGCCAAAATTTTCGCCCACCACTTCACATCATTATTAAGCAGAGATATCGGCCTATAGTTACTGCAGCAAGTCGGATCCTTGTTTTCCTTATGAAGGACACTAATGTGCGCCAGTAAGGAGTGAGGAGCAATGGAGCCCCCAGTCAGAAGGTAGTTGCACAAATTCTTGAAACGTGGGATTAAAACCTCCTGAAAGGATTTGTAATACGCAATGGAAAATCCATCGGGGCCAGGGCTTTTACCTGAAGGGATGGACATGAGAACCTTACGAATCTCCGAATCTGAGATGGGCCTAGTCAGAAGGGAAGCTTTGGATGAGGATATGGAAGGGAGGTTAAGGGTTTGCAGAAATTTATCCGTGGCTTCTGAGAGGTCATTAGGGGTAGTCCCAGTTGGAGGGGGTAAATTATACAATGCCTCATAGAAGGTACAAAATGCCTTGGCGACATCTGGGGTGGACTTATGCACCTTTCCCTTGGAGTCCTTAATAGAGGAAACAAAGGAGTCAGAAAACTGCTACTTGGCAATGGCCGACATCAGTCTGTTTCCTCTATCCCCATGTGCATAGGCTTTAAATCGTGAGCGGAGTACCAGTTTTGCAGAAGTGACATTCAATAGATTTTTTAGACGTGTTCTGGCTTCAGTAAGTTCTGCTAGGGTGCGTACAGCCTGTGATTCCTTGTGAGAGGATTCAAGGCGAGCAATGGACGCCAGTAAGGCATCTAAAGATTGCGTCCTTTGTTTTTTTTACATAAGCCCCTAAGGCAATGAGTTCCCCCCGTAGTACCACCTTTATGAGATTCCCATAATATGGAAGGAGAGGGAGGGGAGTCTGGGGTGTCATTGAGCGCAAAGAATTCAGAAATCAAGGCCCTAATTTTGCAAGCGTGTGTAGGGTCCAAAATCAAGGTATCATTGAGACGCCATAAGCGCTCTTTTCTCTGTGGGCCGGACAGGGAGAATGTAATAATAACAGGGGCATGGTCGGATAGTGTGATACTGCCTATCCGGGCTCCAGAGACATTACGGATATGCGAATCAGACAGGAACAGATAATCCAGTCTGTGAAAGGACAGCTTGGCATGCGAGTAAAATGTATAGTCTCGGCTATTGGGGTTCAAGGTCCGCCAAACGTCCAAGACCTTAAGTTTTCTCAGGGAGATTTTTAGCCTTTTTAAAAGCCTATAAGACACAGAAGTCTGCCCACCGAGGTGTCCACCGATGGCTCCAGGGCAACGTTAAAGTCGCCCCCTAAAACTAATAAACCATCTGAGAAGGAGGATAATAAAGCAAGGGTCTGAACGAGCCATGGCACTTGGCCTTTATTAGGGGCATATAAATTGGCAAATGTCACTGGGGAATCACCCAGTACACCTTTTACAAAAATGAACCTACCCTCGGGGTCTGTAAAAGTAGCCGTGTGCTTGAAGGGAAGGCATTTATGCAAAGCTATACTAACCCCCCTACTGGCAGAATCATGTGTACTGTGGAACCAGTGGACAAATTTCTTAGGGGGAAGACTGGGAATTTTGCCTGTTCTGAAATGGGTCTCTTGCAGAAATGCCACTGAGACCTTATCCCTCAGAAGGAGAGATAGTGTTTGAGACCTTTTGCATGGCTCGTTCAGACCATGTGCATTTAGTGAGGCAACTACAACAGTAGACATTTCTGCATACAGTCAAGTAAATAGACGCATATGATATCTATGGATGCATGGAAAAGCACATAGTTGGCATGAGCAGGGGCTAGGAGAGGGGGAGAGGGGAACATAGAATACAAAATAGGGGAGATAACATTAAACATGTTAAACAGGCAAGTGACCAGCTCGGACAAGGTATCATCCGAGGTGGAGTGAGTGCTTTACTTATCACCAGCCAAGACAGGGTTGGACTAGCGAGGGGGCAAGTAAAGCACCTTGTGGTCTAAAACAGACCAAAAACAGAAAATACTTCCAGCATCGGTATCTATCCGGTCTTCACCCTGCAGGTGGGGAACAAAGTTCGCCGCCCTAGAGGTAGCGTCCACTAACAACAGAGAGACGTCACAATTCTGGTATGACATCATATGGAAAACATTAGGCCAAGGATGCAAAATAGGCCGAAAAAATAAAAAATGAGAAAAGGCCAAGTTCGCCCATAATAGCTAATATAACAGGTGGATGAGAAACAGTCATCTCCAGATTTGGAGAAGTAAGATAGCAGCGATTCATGCTTACGAACACAGCCGATGACGCCGTGGTTCAGGTTCAGGTGAGGGCCCTGTCCATCTTGCTACGTCCCGAACGATCCGGTCTGCCCGCAGATGCCGTCTGCCAGGCCGTTACACGAGGCGGAATAGGCAGGTGGCCATCTTGGTCGGCCGGTAGCCATGAGGGAATTTCTACCGGAGGGACGTCCAGGGACCTCCAGACAGAGTCAAGATCCGCTGGTGAACGCACGGTGAGTAATTTACCATTCCTGGAGACCGCCAGCCCAAAGGGATACAGCCATCGGAACGGGGTCGATGTTTTCCTTAGGACATCCAGGAGAGGCTTGAATAAGCGCCGCTTGGCCAAGGTGGATGGCGCGAGATCTTGGAACATCTGGATCGGGGTATTCTCGTACTCAAGTACCTCCATCTCACGTTGTCTTTTCAGGAGGGCCGCGGTGTCGACGTAGCTCAACAGGCCACAGATCACGTCTCGTGGTGGCTCTTGTGGTTTAGGCCTAGGGCGCAGCGCCCTGTGTATGCGCTCCACCACGATTCCCGCCGCTCTGTCAGGTTCCAGCATCATGGAGAATAATTCACGCGCCACTGTCGGCAAGGCCTCCGCCGCAACGACTCAGGTAGGCCGCGAATGCCGATGTTGCGCCGGCGACTCCGGTTCTCCTGATCTTCCAGCTTTAGGAAGGCATCGTTAAGTAAGGCTTTGTGAGACGCCAGCACCTCCGACGCTTTAGCCTCATAGGTCATGATGGCTTCTTGTGTAGTTTCTAGCGAGACCACTCTTTGACCCAGGTGTTTCATGTCGTCTTTGATGTCTGACAAGTCCTGTTTAAGAGGCGAAAGGGCAGACTCCAGGACCCATCGGACTGTCCGTTCTGAGAGAGGTGGATCTCTGGGCCTCCTGTCCGATATATCGGAGCCGCTGCCTGCGTCTGAAAGTTCTCCTGCATCGGAGTCCTGAGCAACAGACGCCGCCATATTTGGGCCTTTCTGCGCGGCAATCCTCTGCGTTTTCCGAAGAAACTTCTCCATCTCTGGTTGTTTGGAGTGCAGTGGGGTAGACTCTGAGCTTCCTCTGTTCTTATCTTTGCCAGGTTTCCCCATAATCAAGCAGATTATAAGCTTATATAGGGCAAATGAGCCGGAATGCTGGAGGAGCTCAAGCTCGTGCGGCCATTCAGCAGCGTGGCTAGGCTCCGCCCCCTATAGTAGTGATATTCTTGTACATAGGAGGCAGTATTATAGTAGTTATATTCTTGTACATAGGAGGCAGTATTATAGTAGTTATATTCCTGTACATAGGAAGCAGTATTATAGTAATATTCTTGTGCATAGGAGCAGTATTATAGTAGTTATATTCTTGTACATAGGAGCAGTATTATAGTAGTTATATTCTTGTACATAGGAGGCAGTATTATAGTAGTTATATTCTTGTACATAGGAGCAGTATTATAGTAGTTATAGTCTTATACATAGGAGCAGTATTATAGTAGTTATATTCCTGTACATAGGAAGCAGTATTATAGTAATATTCTTGTGCATAGGAGCAGTATTATAGTAGTTATATTCTTGTACACAGGAGCAGTATTATAGTAGTTATATTCTTATACATAGGAGCAATATTGTAGTAGTTATATTCTTGTACATAGGAGCAATATTGTAGTAGTTATATTCTTGTACTTAGGAGGCAGTATTATAGTAGTTATATTCTTGTACATAGGAGCAGTATTATAGTAGTTATATTCTTGTACATAGGAAGCAGTATTATAGTAGTTATATTCTTGTACATAGGAGCAGTATTATAGTAGTTATATTCTTGTACATAGGAGCAGTATTATAGTAGTTATATTCTTGTACATAGTAGACAGTATTATAGTAGTTATATTCTTGTACATAGAAGTATTATAGTAGTTATATTCTTGTACATAGGAGCAGTATTATAGTAGTTATATTCTTGTACATAGGAAGCAGTATTATAGTAGTTATATTCTTGTACATAGGAGCAGTATTATAGTAGTTATATTCTTGTACATAGGAGCAGTATTATAGTAGTTATATTCTTGTACATAGTAGACAGTATTATAGTAGTTATATTCTTGTACATAGAAGTATTATAGTAGTTATATTCTTGTACATAGGAGGCAGTATTATAGTAGTTATATTCTTGTACATAGGAGCAGTATTATAGTAGATATATTCTTGTACATAGGAGCAGTATTATAGTAGTTATATTCTTGTACATAGGAGGCAGTATTATAGTAGTTATATTCTTGTACATAGGAGCAGTATTATAGTAGTTATATTCTTGTACATAGGAGCAGTATTATAGTAGTTATATTCTTGTACATAGGAGCAGTATTATAGTAGTTATATTCCTGTACATAGGAGGCAGTATTATAGTATACATTCTTGTACATAGGAGCAGTATTATAGTAGATATATTCTTGTACATAGGAGCAGTATTATAGTAGTTATATTCTTGTACATAGGGGCAGTACTATAGTAGTTATATTCTTGTACATAGGAGGCAGTATTATAGTAGTTATATTCTTGTACATAGGAGCAGTATTATAGTAGTTATATTCCTGTACATAGGAGGCAGTATTATAGTAGATACATTCTTGTACATAGGAGCAGTATTATAGTAGTTATATTCTTGTACATAGGAGCAGTATTATAGTAGATATATTCTTGTACATAGGAGCAGTATTATAGTAGTTATATTCTTGTACATAGGAGGCAGTATTATAGTAGTTATATTCTTGTACATAGAAGCAGTATTATAGTAGTGATATTCTTGTACATAGGAGCAGTATTATAGTAGTTATATTCTTGTACATAGGAGCAGTATTATAGTAGTTATAGTCTTATACATAGGAGCAGTATTATAGTAGTTATATTCCTGTACATAGGAAGCAGTATTATAGTAATATTCTTGTGCATAGGAGCAGTATTATAGTAGTTATATTCTTGTACACAGGAGCAGTATTATAGTAGTTATATTCTTATACATAGGAGCAATATTGTAGTAGTTATATTCTTGTACATAGGAAGCAGTATTATAGTAGTTATATTCTTGTACATAGGAGCAGTATTATAGTAGTTATATTCTTGTACATAGGAGGCAGTATTATAGTAGTTATATTCTTGTACATAGGAGGCAGTATTATAGTAGTTATATTCTTGTACATAGGAGGCAGTATTATAGTAGTTATATTCTTGTACATAGGAGCAGTATTATAGTAGTTATATTCTTGTACATAGGAGCAGTATTATAGTAGTTATATTCTTGTACATAGGAGCAGTATTATAGTAGTTATATTCCTGTACATAGGAGGCAGTATTATAGTAGATACATTCTTGTACATAGGAGCAGTATTATAGTAGTTATATTCTTGTACATAGGGGCAGTACTATAGTAGTTATATTCTTGTACATAGGAGGCAGTATTATAGTAGTTATATTCTTGTACATAGGAGCAGTATTATAGTGATATATTCTTGTACATAGGAGCAGTATTATAGTAGTTATATTCTTGTACATAGGAGCAGTATTATAGTAGTTATATTCTTGTACATAGGAGCAGTATTATAGTAGTTATATTCCTGTACATAGGAGGCAGTATTATAGTAGATACATTCTTGTACATAGGAGCAGTATTATAGTAGTTATATTCTTGTACATAGGAGCAGTATTATAGTAGTTATATTCTTGTACATAGTAGACAGTATTATAGTAGTTATATTCTTGTACATAGTAGACAGTATTATAGTAGTTATATTCTTGTACATAGTAGACAGTATTATAGTAGTTATATTCTTGTACATAGGAGCAGTATTATAGTAGTTATATTCTTGTACATAGGAGCAGTATTATAGTAGTTATATTCTTGTACATAGGAAGCAGTATTATAGTAGTTATATTCTTGTACATAGGAGCAGTATTATAGTAGTTATATTCTTGTACATAGGAGCAGTATTATAGTAGTTATATTCTTGTACATAGTAGACAGTATTATAGTAGTTATATTCTTGTACATAGAAGTATTATAGTAGTTATATTCTTGTACATAGGAGCAGTATTATAGTAGTTATATTCCTGTACATAGGAGGCAGTATTATAGTATACATTCTTGTACATAGGAGCAGTATTATAGTAGATATATTCTTGTACATAGGAGCAGTATTATAGTAGTTATATTCTTGTACATAGGGGCAGTACTATAGTAGTTATATTCTTGTACATAGGAGGCAGTATTATAGTAGTTATATTCTTGTACATAGGAGGCAGTATTATAGTAGTTATATTCTTGTACATAGGAGCAGTATTATAGTAGTTATATTCCTGTACATAGGAGGCAGTATTATAGTAGATACATTCTTGTACATAGGAGCAGTATTATAGTAGTTATATTCTTGTACATAGGAGCAGTATTATAGTAGATATATTCTTGTACATAGGAGCAGTATTATAGTAGTTATATTCTTGTACATAGGAGGCAGTATTATAGTAGTTATATTCTTGTACATAGAAGCAGTATTATAGTAGTGATATTCTTGTACATAGGAGCAGTATTATAGTAGTTATATTCTTGTACATAGGAGGCACTATTATAGTAGTTATATTCTTGTACATAGGAGCAGTATTATAGTAGTTATAGTCTTATACATAGGAGCAGTATTATAGTAGTTATATTCCTGTACATAGGAAGCAGTATTATAGTAATATTCTTGTGCATAGGAGCAGTATTATAGTAGTTATATTCTTGTACACAGGAGCAGTATTATAGTAGTTATATTCTTATACATAGGAGCAATATTGTAGTAGTTATATTCTTGTACTTAGGAGGCAGTATTATAGTAGTTATATTCTTGTACATAGAAGCAGTATTATAGTAGTTATATTCTTGTACACAGGAGGCAGTATTATAGTAGTTATATTCTTGTACATAGGAGCAGTATTATAGTAGTTATATTCTTGTACATAGGAGCAGTATTATAGAAGTTATAGTCTTGTACATAGGAGCAGTATTATAGTAGTTATATTCTTGTACATAGGAAGCAGTATTATAGTAGTTATATTCTTGTACATAGGAGCAGTATTATAGTAGTTATATTCTTGTACATAGGAGCAGTATTATAGTAGTTATATTCTTGTACATAGGAGCAGTATTATAGTAGTTATATTCTTGTACATAGTAGACAGTATTATAGTAGTTATATTCTTGTACATAGAAGTATTATAGTAGTTATATTCTTGTACATAGGAGGCAGTATTATAGTAGTTATATTCTTGTACATAGGAGGCAGTATTATAGTAGTTATATTCCTGTACATAGGAGGCAGTATTATAGTAGATACATTCTTGTACATAGGAGCAGTATTATAGTAGTTATATTCTTGTACATAGGAGCAGTATTATAGTGATATATTCTTGTACATAGGAGCAGTATTATAGTAGTTATATTCTTGTACATAGGAGCAGTATTATAGTAGTTATATTCCTGTATATAGGAGCAGTATTATAGTAGTTATATTCTTGTACATAGGAGCAGTATTATAGTAGTTATATTCCTGTACATAGGAGGCAGTATTATAGTAGTTATATTCTTGTACATAGGAGCAGTATTATAGTGATATATTCTTGTACATAGGAGCAGTATTATAGTAGTTATATTCTTGTACATAGGAGCAGTATTATAGTAGTTATATTCTTGTACATAGGAGCAGTATTATAGTAGTTATATTCTTGTACATAGGAGCAGTATTATAGTAGTTATATTCTTGTACATAGGAGGCAGTATTATAGTAGTTATATTCCTGTACATAGGAGCAGTATTATAGTAGTTATATTCTTGTACATAGGAGGCAGTATTATAGTAGTTATATTCTTGTACATAGGAGGCAGTATTATAGTAGTTATATTCTTGTACATAGGAGGCAGTATTATAGTAGGTATATTCTTGTACATAGGAGCAGTATTATAGTAGTTATATTCTTGTACATAGGAGGCAGTATTATAGTAGTTATATTCTTGTACATAGGAGGCAGAATTCATTTTACGTCTGTGCTCCCATTTGGCACGTCCTTATTCAGTGACTAGTCTGTACTTCTTACTCACACCCTGTAGTGTAATATCACGGTCTTGGGATTGTACTATTTAGGAGTTGTGTATCTTAGACACAGGGCTTATTAGGATGGAGTCACTGCTGGATTCCTCACCTTGGTCAGCTGCCCAGTAGTTTCGTTCTGTGCCTCCTTGTTCTTATTAAATCTGTTTTTCAGTAGTGTTGGGAGCAGCGTGAGTTGTTTTTGCCAATTTCTTTTTTTATTTTTTATTCTTGAATCTTTTCCAGAAGAGTAATTCGGGGATGAGGATTGTACTGCCGGTTTCCACAACAGACTCACAACTCTTCTTCTTCGCTATCAAAAATAAAAGCTGTATTTTTGTCCTTTATTAAAGGGAGTCACGGCTGAAAAATGTATCTCCATCTTGACTGTTCACTAGACTGATTCTCCAACATGTGGCTAACCATGTGTTGCAGAACTAAAACTCCCAGCTTGCATTGATGACCTTCTGCTAGGAGTTGCAGTTTCGCCTTAGGGTGTTGATGACTTCACTAGTTATAGAGTATGTACCAAGATGGAAACCTATATATCCTCTATCCACAGACTAGGGGATAAAATCTGGTGGGGATCGGATCCCTGAGACCCCCGCGATCCCAAGAACGGTTAGGCTATTTTTACGGCGGGCTTTTCCGGCATAAATGCAGCGGTATTTGTCTGGCTGGAAGGCGACATTTGTGCTGTAAAGCGGTGGATCCCATTATGGTCCATGGGGATTCGGTGAAGAACTGTAGAATCCTGAGAATTGACAGATACTTAGTTTTTTTAAGTTTTATTGAATCTGACCCATAGTTTTGGTGCCAAAGGACTCCACGCCCGCTATCATTAGAATTGGTATAAAATGTACTTAAAATACCGCTTAAATGCTCTGCTTTCTTTGGTTACTTCAGGTTTGGATTGCACTTGCCTGATTATATATGGAAGATTACGACTAGAGAAGAACGAATTTCATATTATGAAATTCGTTCACACTTTGTTTGGTGGTAAAAGATGAACTGCGTTATGGGTTCTGTTACCACGGACCATAACGCCATTCTATGACTTTAGAGACATTCCGTTATTCATTCCATCATAATAGAAGTCTATGGGCTGCAAAACTGATCCGTCCCGTTTCCGTTATGCAGGTGGAGTCCCCCCCCCCCCCTCTAAAGGCATTCAGTCATAGAATTGCGTTATGGTCCGTGGTAACGGAATCCATAACGCAATTCGCCTTTTACGGATTTCATAAGCGGAAATGCGCTCATCTCTAATTAGGACACAATGTTAGGATCCTGTCAAGTCATTCAAGTAAAACGTTGCATAACACAAATGTAAAAACGGGAAATCCAGAGAGCTCGCCACAGACCGCGTACCCAGCTCCACAGTCAATAAGATGGTGCACGGAAGAGCGCCGCTCTAGCCACAGCGGTAATACATACAAACCTGGAGGTCCAGCACCACGTCTTAAAACTTCAATCCTTTATTGGGTCACATTAAAATGGAATCCTCCAAGAGTTCAAAACCAACGCGTTTCAGGCAAACCCATGGCGTGACTAATGGCAGCATGCGTATGTCTGTCTGAATGTGTCGCTTTTACATTTGCGCTTTCTCGGATTATTCAGTTTTAATGTGACCTAATAATGGATTGAAGTCTTAAGACGTGGTGCTGGACCTTCAAATCTGTAGGCATTGCCTAACACAGGGATTCTCACCCTGCGGTCCCCACCATGCCCTGCTGTAGGCTGTCTGGGCATGCTGGGAGTTGTAGTTTTGTAACAGCTGGAGGGACGCAGGTTGGGCATCCCTGGGCCCTAACACAACATCCATCTACATGGAGATACAAGGCAGCACTTTCTCAGCTGCCAGTCAGTCTGAGACCTCCTGGGTCCATGGTGGCGAACCTATGACTCGGGTGCCAGAGGTGGCACTCGGAGCCCTCTCTGTGGGCACCCGCACCCTGGAAAGTCTATGGTGTACCAGTATGCCTTAGACCTTTCCTGCCACTCCTCAGCGCAGGGCGCACTATGTACGGCACGGGCAGCGCACTGAATGTAGTCAAGCTATTATAGCGTATATGGAAGATATCCTATACTGGACTGTAGTAATCGGGGTAAAATGCCGTGGCACTTTGCAATAAATAAGTGGGTTTTGGGTTGCGCTTTGGTCACTCTGTCTATAAAAGGTTCGCCAGCACTTCCCTAGGTCCTCTGCTTAAAGGGGCTGCCGAATTGTATGGCGTGCAACATATTTGCTCTATAATATGTGACTTTTCAAACTTCTACCCCCCCCCCCCCCCCCCCCCCCAAAAGTAGACGAGACAACCATGACGCCCATACTAATGCCTAGTCCGAGTGGATGGGGCGTGCAGAAACGCTGCGCATCCGCTTCAAAACTGAATTTCGGGCTTGGGTTTCTGCCGCAGATTCTTTAAAAAATATAAAAAGAATAAATACATGTTGGATTTGCAATGGGCAGATCCTGAACTTGTGAACAAAGCCTTTATAGTAGTGAGGAGCAGAACGCAGAATCCCTTCCGCTTCATTATTTTTCATTACTTTATTTATTTATTTTTTGTTAATTCTAGAAAGCCCCTTTTTAAAATGCAGCTAATAAAACCTGCTGATAAATGTCCCCTGTCTGTGACCACTGTCCTATTATTGTACATGATCTCTTCCCATTGACGACTCCTAATCCGTTGCGACATCCAGCTCACGAGACCGAAATATTCAGAACTGGCCAAATATTGCGTCCGGACAAGGTCATTCAGGTTGGAACATGTGCGGCGGCGGCACCGTGGGAACGATCCATGTAGATGTCCTCAGCCGTGCCAGGAAAGCCTTTGGCATTACTCGGATATTACATTATTTTTGGTTACATGTGTTCAGTTTCCAAAAAGGCTCAATTTACTTTGTGACATTTTATCTATTTTTGTCGTCTCACTTCAGCAAATGGCATTGATCATGTAGAGAAAGTTACCGTAATACAAGGCACTTACTAATGTATTGTGATTCTCCATATTGTCTCCTTTGCTGGCTGGATTCATGCTTATATCCAGGGGTTATGAGCACCCTGCAATCCATCAGTGGTGGTCATGCTAGAACACTATAGGGAAAGGCTCCTGCCTCTGGTGGCCGGGATCGTGGGATGCGCGTAGGCACGCATGTGCAGCAACTCTCATCCACCTCATATCTGCGCTGCAGCAGTAACTGGCGTAGAAGCTGCTGTGCATGCGTGCCTGTGCGCATTGCCACGGTCCCGAGGTTGGCGTTTTTTCATATAGTGTTCTAGCACGACCACCGCTGCTGGGTTGCAGGGTGGTCATAACCATGGAAATGAGTAATGTGATTAAAAAATTATGAATCCAGCCAGTAAAGGAGGCAATATGCACAATCACAATACATTAGTTAGTGCCTTATCTGCTGAAGTGAGACGACCCCTTTTATTTTATTTTTTTTGTATTTCTTTATCGTTTTTCTTGTTAAATATCTATTATACCCATCCCTCGTAGAAATAATGCCTAAGTGGTGTTAGCGGCACCTGGCCACTTGTTTACAGGGTTAATTTAATCCCGTGATTTATAAATATTTAGCAGATGAACAAACATGTCCCTTGCGGGTCCGCCGGGGGAGTATTATCCAGAGCAAAGTAATTCTAGGTTGCTAATGATTTAATTACAGGCGTGCACAGACTCGGCTTGTGCTGTGCGTCATAAAGGGCAGAAAGCGTTTGTTTTTTGGTGGGGAAAACGCCACATTTGTATTTATTTTTATTTTTGTGTTTTTTTTTATTTATTTATTGAGATCCCAGGACTAAAAGGTGATTCCTACTATTCTTTATAAAATGCTGTTGCATTGTTCCTTACAGTGCACATCTCCACTGCTGCAAGAAGGTCCCCCACTGATTCAGATTTATCCTTTTCATTAAAGAGGTTCTGCAGCAGATGGGGCATGCACTGGGAGGTTCTGCGGCGGCTGAGGGGTGCGTTGGGAGTTCTGTGCTTGCATTGGGAGGTTCTGTAGCAGGTGGGGCATTGTGTTAGGAGGCTCTGTGGCGTGTGTTGGGAGGTTCTGCGGGGGCGTGTGTTGGGAGGTTCTGCGGCGGCGGGGGCGTGTGTTGGGAGGTTCTGCGGCGGCTGGGGCGTGAGTTTGGAGGTTCTGCGGCGGGGGCGTGAGTTTGGAGCTTCTGCGGCGGCGGGGGCGTGTGTTGGGAGGTTCTGCGGCGGCGGGGGCGTGTGTTGGGAGGTTCTGCGGCGGCGGGGGCGTGAGTTTGGAGGTTCTGCGGGGGCGTGTGTTTTGAGGTGAGGGAGTAAGATATCGAACAGGAGAAGAAACCTCCTATAGAGTCCATCCCTAACGGACTGCTTGTGCAGAGATGAGCAGCGCCTGTGGCACCTCTCATCGCTGTATAATCCTCAGATATTACTCAGACATTGCAGCAGAACTTTTCCTTTAATACATATTATTATATTATAAGGAGATCCAGATAGTTTGGTAAGAAGGCCCTGTAGTATGGACGGTGCTGATGATCTTGGTAGATCGTTGATTACCGGGATAAAAATAACTCGTCTGATTCTTTTGTTCTTCAGACCTGAAGAAGACGCTGGCAGTTCTTCTGGATAATATCTTGCAGCGTATCGGGAAGTTGGAGTCTAAGGTAGATACGCTGGTGATGAATGGTACTGGATCCAACTCTACCAATGGTACCACGACGTCCATGCCCAGTATTGCTGCTGCCGAAAAAGTAAATGTTGCAGGTAGGTGGAACATCCGTTTTCTGTCCGAGTCTCGCACACCACATATGCAGTCCATGTGGCCGCCGCTTTTTTTTTTTTTTTTTTTTTTTTTTTTTTTTTTTGCAGACCTGTTGTTTTCAATTGGCCTGTGGCCTCCATTCTTCGGACGTGTGGATATGCTAAGCACATGGCTGATCCGTGTGCTTTCCGCATCTCCAGATAGAACATGTCCAATACTTGTCTGCAAAATCTGATCCCATTTGAAGTCAATAGGTCCACAAAAAAATGTGGATGCAACGCAAGCCATGTCCGTATTTTGCGCATGCATGATTGGCAGACTGCAAAACCGTCATGTGCCGGGGGCTTAAGTGTGCGGTAGTCAAGCTCTGGCCTTAAAGGGATTCTCCAACTTTACAAAACACATGGCCTTTTTCTCTTGCCTGAACGCAGGATCATCAGTAGGGTTTAGGAAAACCTGAAGGCATCCATTTTATCTCCCCATCCTCTTTCCTCAAGGAAAGCTGGCCATAAACGTTGGAAAATTTTATGTATCATGCGTTTAGGAGCAGGAGAACGGAAAGGACTGATCCGGCACATACCTGAGCCGAGCGGAAGCCAAGGACCCTGTAGACTATAATGGGATCCGTTAGGTTTCCGCTCAGAAGATGATTTTGGAGCGGAGATCAAAGTTGTGCGCACAGGACTTTTGTCTCCGCTTCAAAAATCTTCCTCTAAGCGGAAACCTAACGGACCCCATTATAGTCTATAGAGTCCTTAGGGTCCGTTCGGCTCAGTTATGTGCCCAATCCGTCCTTTCCGTTCTCCTGCTCAGCGATGTGAACGAAGCCTTATCTGGCTCCATCAGGCATGTTGGCTTTATTATCTCTGGTCCTTGGTTTCCCTGGGACTTAAGTGGCCCCAATCCTTGTGGTAGGTTGAACCTGGTCAGTCTGGAAGGTGGTAGCCTCTGACTCTCGGATTGGGCAAATTGCGGAACGCACACGGACACTGCGGTTCGTGGGCCGCAAAACACACCGGTCGTGTGCATGAGGCCTTTCTGTGAGTGCTTGTGAAATGATCAGAAATCTCCATTTGCATGGTTTCTGGCTGCTTAGACCACACAGCTAGGGGTCGGAAAGCAGTAAAATTATCCCTGCGAGCAGAGGATTTATCCTCCTTGTTCAGCATTTGGTTTGAAGTCCCGGTGTCCTAGTATTTGGATAGGGATGAAGCCCACCCCCCCATCTCTCGGCCTCAGTGAACATGTACAGAAGATCTGCACAGCAGCGAGATAAAAGGACGGTAGTTTACACCACAGACCCTGAAATGTAAGAATGTTGGATTTCTACCAAAGGTCCTGGTAGCGGAATCAATCCTCTATCTGCCGGGCTCATCTTACCCGTATTCAGGGGCACTTGGCACGGGTCAGGATCCCGGATTGTGTGTCTGTCGTTGGTTTGTTCAGAACAAATGGACTTGGGCAAAGACTTGAAATGTGCGGCGATAATCTCTTATCAATGTGCTTATTATGTCTGCTAATTTTGTGTGTGTATGGAGCAGAGTACGAGCCAGGTCTGTGCAGACACTTTCTCACAAAGAATATGGAACGTATAATCATTAAGAGAATTATGTAAAGCCTGTTACAGTCCACCACATACTGCATATACATTACTTGTCTGTACTGCAGAGCTGCACTCACTGTTCTGCTGGTGGAGTCACTGTGTACATACATTACTTATCCTGTACTGATCCTGAGTTACATCCTGTATTATACTCCAGAAAAAAACATGCCGCCCAAACCCCCTCCCCCCGCTTATGTCCATGTGTCTATAGCATCAGATTGCAGCTCTAAGTTCATGTGGTCATTCTGCCAGGACTCGGGCATTAGTGAAGCAATGATTTTCATTTCTGCATCGGTGCAGATTACTCTTGTTTGTGGATTAATCCATGTGTCACACCAGTAATTTGTGCTCCAGACAAGAATGAGGAACATTGGGTTTCATCTGGGGTAGAAGACGCCATGCACGTGTATTAACCTCACTGACCCATAGTGTCTTATTTGGTAACGTACAGTCATTGAGACTGCACCCTCTGCAGGAGCAGTATTATAGTAGTTATATTCTTGTACATAGGAGCAGTATTATAGTAGTTATATCCTTGTACATAGGAGCAGTATTATAGTAGTTATATCCTTGTACATAGGAGCAGTATTATAGTAGTTATATTCTTGTACATAGGAGCAGTATTATAGTAGTTATATTCTTGTACATAGGAGCAGTATTATAGTAGTTGTATTCTTGTACACAGGAGCAGTATTATAGTAGTTATATTCTTGTACATAGGAGCAGTATTATAGTAGTTATATTCTTGTACATAGGAGCAGTATTATAGTAGTTATATTCCTGTACATAGGAGCAGTATTATTGTAGTTATATTCTTGTACATAGGAGCAGTATTATAGTAGTTATATTCTTGTACATAGGGGCAGTATTATAGTAGTTATATTCTTGTACATAGGAGGCAGTATTATAGTAGTTATATTCTTGTACATAGGAGGCAGTATTATAGTAGTTATATTCTTGTACATAGGAGGCAGTATTATAGTAGATATATTCTTGTACATAGGAGGCAGTATTATAGTAGTTATATTCTTGTACATAGGAGCAGTATTATAGTAGTTATATTCTTGTACATAGGAGCAGTATTATAGTAGTTATATTCTTGTACATAGGAGCAGTATTATAGTAGTTATATTCTTGTACATAGGAGGCAGTATTATAGTAGTTATATTCTTGTACATAGGAGCAGTATTATAGTAGTTATATTCTTGTACATAGGAGGCAGTATTATAGTAGTTGTATTCTTGTACATAGGAGCAGTATTATAGTAGTTATATTCTTGTACATAGGAGGCAGTATTATAGTAGTTATATTCTTGTACATAGGAGCAGTATTATAGTAGTTATATCCCTGTGGATAGGAGGCAGTATTATAGTAGTTATATTCTTGTACATAGGAGTCAGTATTATAGTAGTTATATTCTTGTACATAGGAGTCAGTATTATAGTAGTTATATTCTTGTACATAGGAGTCAGTATTATAGTAGTTGTATTCTTGTACATAGGAGCAGTATTATAGTAGTTATATTCTTGTACATAGGAGGCAGTATTATAGTAGTTATATTCTTGTACATAGGAGGCAGTATTATAGTAGTTATATTCTTGTACATAGGAGCAGTATTATAGTAGTTATATCCCTGTACATAGGAGGCAGTATTATAGTAGTTATATTCTTGTACATAGGAGTCAGTATTATAGTAGTTATATTCTTGTACATAGGAGGCAGTATTATAGTAGTTATATTCTTGTACATAGGAGCAGTATTATAGTAGTTATATTCTTGTACATAGGAGGCAGTATTATAGTAGTTATATTCTTGTACATAGGAGGCAGTATTATAGTAGTTATATTCTTGTACATAGGAGGCAGTATTATAGTAGTTATATTCTTGTACATAGGAGGCAGTATTATAGTAGTTATATTCTTGTACATAGGAGGCAGTATTATAGTATAGTATTATGGGAATAACAGTGAAATTGTGTGTGTGTGTGTTTTTTTTTTTTTTTTTTTTTTTTTTAAATACATTTCCAGGACGTCCTCCATGACAGCACCTCGTGGAGGATGTCTCCCCGCCCACTATTGGGACAGGAAACAGAGGTTAAAAGTCCCCCCCACCCTACACACACACCAGTGTTTTTCCTGTCACAATAATCTGAGGTCTCTAAAAAAAAAAAAAAAAATTTGGGACCAGGGCAGAGGTCGGGATCGGGGGGGGGGGGGGGCCGCCAAGTTCCTCTCCTTCCTTCTCTTGACGCCTGGCTAAAACCCTCTAAATGGGGGGTCCCTTAGCTCCCCTAGCCCCTCCGGTACTTGGCGGCCAAGTGGCTGGTTCTCAGGATCGGAATATACGGCTGCTGACTGGGGATTGGAATACGCAACCCCGGTGGGGCTCTGGGTTCCAGGCTTGCTCCTCCTCCTCAGCGTGAATTGCTACAGCCACATATGTCGGGAGCACAGCGTCTGATGTCCCTTCCGGTCAAGTATGGGCAACAGGAAGTAAGATGATGCCCACCAGGGAGTTTTCCAGCAGTTGGAACGCAAGTGCGCTCCACACAGGCACCCGTAAACAACATGGCGGCGCCCTACAGCAATGTTCATGGCGTGGGACACTTGAGGCCTGGCTTACCAGCCTTGTGTCCCATCCGGTTGACTCTTAGGATGAGTTCCAGAAAGGAAGATGAGGGGGATCGCGACAACAGGATGGGTAAGTGCCCCGAGGGCATTTAAACCAGACGGGGGTTTGTAACAGGGTCCTTACATTATGGATTCCTCCAGCTCTATTCGGAGAGGGCAATCCCCAGAGCCTCCTGTCCAGGGTCATGTGAGTAGGAACTAGGGGGATAAAGAGACTACTCTTAAGGTGGAAAGAAAAAAGAAGCCTAAAAGATGTGCTACCTGCAAAAAAAGGCTTCAAGATACATATGCAAAAATTTTTTGCCGTGGATTGTATCAATAACCTCATGAAGAACCGCTTTCTCTCTTAATGGACCTTAGAGCAATTATAAGGGAAGAGGTAAAGGCTTCGTGACATCCCTTGTACCCCCTCCAAATATCGGCCATGCCCGGAAAGCTAAAAGACCCTGAGAGGTCTTAGATTCCAACTCAGAGGGTATGGATATACAATACTCAGTCGGACGAAGAAGATGAAGAAGAAATAGATTCTCTACCTTCCACATCCTTTGATGAGCAGCGAAAATACTGCTTCTCATCAGATTATATGGACTCTTCTCACTGCCATTTGGGAAACAATGGACATAGAAGACGAACAACAAAAAAGATCCGTTCAGGACGAAATGTTTGCAGGCATCATGGCAAAAAAATAGGAGAATTTTCCCTATAAATTCTAGTCTTAGGCTCCATTCACACGTCCGCAATGTGTTTTGCGGATACACGGAGTCACGGATCCGCAAAACACAGAAAGCGGCAATGTGCGTTCCGCATTTTGCGGACCGCACATTGCCCACATCATAGAATATGCCTGTTCTTGTCCGCAATTGCGGACAAGAAATAGACATGTTCTATTTTTTTGCGGAAACGGAAGCACGGATGCGGAAGTGCAGATCCGCAAATGTGGATGCGGACAGCACATTCCGTCCCCATAGAGAATGAATGGGTCCGACCCTTTCTGCAAAATTGCGGAAAGGATGCGGACACATTTTGCGGACGTGTGAATGGAGCCTTAAACAGATTTTAGAGGAATGGGAAGATGGGGGGGAAAAAAGACTCTACGGGGAGTGCAGAATTATTAGGCAAGTTGTATTTTTGAGGATTAATTTTATTATTGAACAACCATGTTCTCAATGAACCCAAAAAACTCTAATATCAAAGCTGAATATTTTTGGAAGTAGTTTTTAGTTTGTTTTTAGTTTTAGCTATTTTAGGGGGATATCTGTGTGTGCAGGTGACTATTACTGTGCATAATTATTAGGCAACTTAACAAAAAACTAATATACCCATTTCAATTATTTATTTTTACCAGTGAAACCAATATAACATCTCAACATTCACAAATATACATTTCTGACATTCAAAAACAAAAACAAATCAGTGACCAATATAGCCACCTTTCTTTGCAAGGACACTCAAAAGCCTGCCATCCATGGATTCTGTCAGTGTTTTGATCTGTTCACCATCAACATTGCGTGCAGCAGCAACCACAGCCTCCCAGACACTGTTCAGAGAGGTGTACTGTTTTCCCTCCTTGTAAATCTCACATTTGATGATGGACCACAGGTTCTCAATGGGGTTCAGATCAGGTGAACAAGGAGGCCATGTCATTAGATTTTCTTCTTTTATACCCTTTCTTGCCAGCCACGCTGTGGAGTACTTGGACGCGTGTGATGGAGCATTGTACTGCATGAAAATCATGTTTTTCTTGAAGGATGCAGACTTCTTCCTGTACCACTGCTTGAAGAAGGTGTCTTCCAGAAACTGGCAGTAGGACTGGGAGTTGAGCTTGACTCCATCCTCAACCCGAAAAGGCCACACAAGCTCATCTTTGATGATACCAGCCCAAACCAGTACTCCACCTCCACCTTGCTGGCGTCTGAGTCGGACTGGAGCTCTCTGCCCTTTACCAATCCAGCCATGGGCCCATCCATCTGGCCCATCAAGACTCACTCTCATTTCATCAGTCCATAAAACCTTAGAAAAATCAGTCTTGAGATATTTCTTGGCCCAGTCTTGACGTGTCAGCTTGTGTGTCTTGTTCAGTGGTGGTCGTCTTTCAGCCTTTCTTACCTTGGCCATGTCTCTGAGTATTGAACACCTTGTGCTTTTGGGCACTCCAGTGATGTTGCAGCTCTGAAATATGGCCAAACTGGTGGCAAGTGGCATCTTGGCAGCTGCACGCTTGACTTTTCTCAGTTCATGGGCAGTTATTTTGCGCCTTGGTTTTTCCACACGCTTCTTGCGACCCTGTTGACTATTTTGAATGAAACGCTTGACTGTTCGATCACGCTTCAAAAGCTTTGCAATTTTAAGAGTGCTGCATCCCTCTGCAAGATATCTCACTATTTTTGACTTTTCTGAGCCTGTCAAGTCCTTCTTTAGACCCATTTTGCCAAAGGAAAGGAATTTGCCTAATAATTATGCACACCTGATATAGGGTGTTGATGTCATTAGACCACACCCCTTCTCATTACAGAGATGCACATCACCTAATATGCTTAATTGGTAGTAGGCTTTCGAGCCTATACAGCTTGGAGTAAGACAACATGCATAAAGAGGATGATGTGGTCAAAATACTCATTTGCCTAATAATTCTGCACTCCCTGTATTCCCAGGGAATTTAAGAATCTTCTAGCCTTTGATAAGCAGGAGACAAAATTGTGGGAAGAAATCCCGAAAATAGATATTCCTGTGGCTAGAAAAACGACTATTCCCTTTGAAGGTTCATCACAGCTAAAAGAACCAATGGATCGAAAGGCGGACGGTCTCGAGAAAAACGTGGGAGACATCGGCAGATTTAGTCTTGACTAACGTTGCTGCTGCCTCGGTGGCAAGGTCCATGCTTTTTATGGCTGTCCCAGTTGGAAAACCATAAAAAAATGGGGCCTCCCAGGGAGGATATACTGGATTCCATTCCTCTCCTAAAAATGGCGACTCCATTCGTAGCAGATTCATCGGCGGAGTCGGTCAGGTTTGCAGCAAAAAATGTAGCCCTTATAAACGCGGCAAGAAGAGCCTTATGGCTAAAAAATTGGTCGGGTGACCTGGCGTCTAAAAATAAATTACACTATTCCCTTTTGAGGTGCTAATGTTTTCGGCCCGGTACTGGATAATAATCTTGAAAAGGCTTCAGGCAAAAAAGGCTTTCTGGAGGAAAAGCCCAAAAAAACACATTTTTTTTCGTAGAAAATTCCAACAAAAAAGTCAAGGACAAAGGACCATCTTCCTGATTTTTTTTATTTATTTTTTTTCCTATTGGAAAGGAGGAAACTGAGTTTTTTTTTTTTAAACTTTACCCCAACACCTTCCAGAAAAATGGCGCCAGGATACTTCAAGATGGAGTCTATCAGATCCGACTATACCTTTAATTCCTCCAGGAGCGGTAATGTGCACCCTGGATCTGAAGGATGCATATTACCACGTGCCAATTCACCCAGATTACCAGAAATACTTAAGATTTGCGGTAAGGGTAAAAGGTGGGGTCAGTCATTACCAATGCCTTCCATTCCGAATATAATCGGCCCCTCGGGTATTCACAAAGTTTAATAATCGAAATTGTGGCTTTTCTCAGGGTGAAAGCAATAAAGATCGTACCATATCTGGACGACTTTCTTCTAATTGCAGACTCGTTACAGATGTTAGTCGATCATACTCAGACTGTGATTTCCCTCCTACAAGACCTAGGTTGGCTCCTAAATTTTGGAAAATCAGATCTGACACCCGATACCAGCAAAATTTTCCTAGGGACTGTATTAGATTCGACATTGCAAAAATCCTTACTTCCAAAGAAAATACAGGAAACCTGATAGAAAAAGTTGAA
Source organism: Bufo bufo (assembly GCF_905171765.1). Taxonomy (NCBI): domain Eukaryota; kingdom Metazoa; phylum Chordata; class Amphibia; order Anura; family Bufonidae; genus Bufo; species Bufo bufo. The sequence goes on along the minus strand of NC_053395.1, from coordinate 217,565,879 downwards.
ATTTTTTCAGAGGAAATCCGTTTGTGCGATCAGAGAGGCATATCCTAGGCCTAATGACAGCTTGTATCATGACTGTGCCATGGAGCCACTTCAAAAGATTATTCTCTCTGCTTTGGGAGGGAAACAATCGATCCCTAAATCAAAAAATTATCATAAGACACTCGGAGATCTTTGAAATGGTGGGAGAATATGGACAACCTGTCAAAAGGATTTCCTTGGAATCCAAGCCCCTATATTGTTGTAACGGATACCAGTCAACAAGGATGGGGAGCAAAGATTGGAGATCATTGCTACCGGGGAACCAGGGACCAAAAGATAAAAGGGAAATCCGAGAACTCCGAGCAGTTTGGGAGACTCTGCAACAGGGTCAGGATCTTCTGCTGGGTCATCACATAAGAATTTTGTCGGACAACATGACGGTTGCATTTCTCAAACACCGGGGGGGACAAGATACCCTCTACTTCAGAGTCTCTCCAGCAGGTGTTTTTCTTGGGCAGAGGAAAGAATTCTATCAATTTCAGCGGTTCACCTAAAGGGGTCAAAAAAATCAATCGGCAGATTTTCTCAGCAGGCATTACCTAGACCCAAGTGAGTGGTCCCTAAACAAACAGGTTTTCCTGGATCTGACAGCGAAGTGGGGACATCCCGAAATAGACCTTTTTGCCACTCGGAAAAATACTTAAACAAAATCCTTCTGTTTAGAAGCTACCAGTGGATTTAGGCAGGACGTTAATCTGCTCATACAATTTGCCGGCCGAAACAAGGGCAAGAAAACTTCTTCTAAGAAAACGTTGGCCAGATGGCTAAAATCGGCAATAATGGATTCCTACCAATAGCCTGTCCGCAGGATATCCGAGCCCATTCCACCAGAGCAGTTGCAGCTTCATGGGCAGAACACGCAGAAGCCGCTATCGACCCAAATTTGCAAGGCGGCTACATGGTCAAATTCTCATACCTTTTGCAAACACTATATAGATTGGATATTGCGGGAAACCTTGACCAGAGATTTGGATGGAAAGTTCTCCAAGCCGTGGTTGTATATTAATTTTGTATTCCTCCATGTGGTGCGGTCATGGAGGACGTCCTGTAAAGTACGAATTAGTCTTACCGATAATTGTATTTCCAGGAGTCTGACATGACGGCACCTGGAGTTCCCTCCCTTAATTTCCCTTTAAGTTTTTTTCACCATTATTTGGTTAAAGGGGCTTCAGTAGATATCCATTATTGGGTGATAATTTAAGAACACTGGTGTGTGGGGTGAGGGGGGGGACTTTTTAACCTGTGTTTCCTGTCCCAATAGTGGGGGCGGGGAGACGTTCGCCTTGTGGTGCTGTCATGTCGGACTCCTGGAAATACAATTACCGGTAAGACTAATTCTTACTTTTCAACCCTTTCCGTGACGAACTGGAATTGCAATGAAGTCTGAGCTATAGCTTTGTGCAATATTCTGTTAGTAACGGCTGTATATGAACGTACAAACCTGTGCAAGTCCTTGCCTGCATGGACAGCGGAGTATCTGATGGGGAGCAAATTGATGTTTTCAGATGTGAAGACATGAATTGGGTGTATCAAAAGATCACCCGCACAATAAAACCATTCTCTCGTTTGGGTTAATGTTGCGCAACTGATCCCCTGGGGCAAGTGATGACTGCGTTTGATCCGATCTCCAGGGATTAGTCATGTGAATAAAAGCCTGGTGTTCGAGCACCGACTTCCGTTGGTTGAAGGCCATCTAGACTCAAAGTGCAGCCGCTCATACATATAATGGCTTCTAATGGAACTGAAAGCAGATAAGTGTTGGGGTGGATGGTGTATTATCGGAGTTTCGATTATTTTATGTGATTTGCATCCAAAAAGATGTAGAGCCAGTAAGTGTCTATCCGTGATTTTACATAGAGCAGGGGTAGGAACCTCCAGGACTCCAGCTGTTGTGCATTCTTGCTCTGCGCCTCTCAGAACTCTCATAGAAATGAATGGAGCATGCTGGGAATTGTAGTTTTGGAACAGCTGGAGTGCGGAAGGTTGCTGATCCCTGACATTCTATTTAAAGGGGTTATCCGTGATTGATGTAAAAAGTGGAAATTCTGACCTCGTATACTACATGACAATCTTGAATAAATCTAACACCAGTCCTGTCCCTCGCATGGATATTGCCCCAATTGGTCTGGAAGCTGGCAGCTCACAGGAAGTGTCCTTTCTGCTGCAGCTCTCTCCCTATCACAGCTCAGGGGGTGGGTGCTTTCTGCTGCACCTCTCTTCCTATCACAGCCCAGGGGGTGGGTGCTTTCTGCTGCACCTCTCTTCCTATCACAGCCCAGGGGGTGGGTGCTTTCTGCTGTACCTCTCTTCCTATCACAGCCCAGGGGGTGGGTGCTTTCTGCTGTACCTCTCTCCCTATCACAGCCCAGGGGGTGGGGGCTTTCTGCTGCACCTCTCTCACTATCACAGCTCAGGGGGTGGGTGCTTTCTGCTGTACCTCTCTTCCTATCACAGCCCAGGGGGTGGGTGCTTTCTGCTGCACCTCTCTCACTATCACAGCTCAGGGGGTGGGTGCTTTCTGCTGTACCTCTCTCCCTATCACAGCTCAGGGGGTGGGTGCTTTCTGCTGCAGCTCTCTCCTTATCACAGCTCAGGGGGTGGGTGCTTTCTGCTGTACCTCTCTTCCTATCACAGCTCAGGGGGTGGGTGCTTTCTGCTGTACCTCTCTTCCTATCACAGCCCAGGGGGTGGGTGCTTTCTGCTGTACCTCTCTTCCTATCACAGCCCAGGGGGTGGGTGCTTTCTGCTGTACCTCTCTTCCTATCACAGCCCAGGGGGTGGGTGCTTTCTGCTGTACCTCTCTTCCTATCACAGCCCAGGGGGTGGGTGCTTTCTGCTGCACCTCTCACTATCACAGCTCAGGGGGTGGGTGCTTTCTGCTGCACCTCTCTCCCTATCACAGCTCAGGGGGTGGGTGCTTTCAGCTGCACCTCTCTCCTTATCACAGCTCAGGGGTGGGTGCTTTCTGCTGCACCTCTCTCCCTATCACAGCTCAGGGGGTGGGTGCTTTCTTCTGCACCTCTCTCACTATCACAGCTCAGGGGGTGGGTGCTTTCTGCTACAGCTGTGTCCCTATAACTGTCACGGTGAGAATATGACTGGTGGCCCTAGAAGCACATGCGTCCACCTCAGTGAGGTGGGCAGAGAAATAAGGAAAAGAACAAACGGCAGGTGGCGCTCTACAGATACTTTTTTTTTTTATTGAGTAACTCTCAGACTACACAACATTTTTAATTACATGCAGTTGCAAAAGTATTCAGCTCCATGGGCTGGTTTGAAAAATGTAGATTTTTTATTTTTTTTGGGTGGGATAACCCTTTTAAAGGTTTTTTTTTTTTTTCAGCAATATGGTGCTTTTCTTTTTTGCTGTTGTATAGGAACATAAAGTAGTGAGAAAAACTGAAGCATCGGATCCAGCATATGCTGGCCACCAATGACACCTGGCAGACCCCATTGACTATATAATGGTGTCTGTCGGGTTTCGGTTCTGGTTTCCATCATTCTGACCGACAAAATGGTGTACCATACAACATGCAGTAGACCCACCAGGGAAGTCAAAACTTTTCTTTTTTGCATTTTTTTTTATTCCATGGCGCCGCTGATCTTATTTGTACGCATCTTAAAGATACTTATAATGGGCACCTTTCATAGAGGACCTTGTTTATGCCATCTATGTGTGAGCTTGTTTTTGTCCCTGGAGAGGGGACTGTGGACGAGCTCCAGAGCCTCCCCCTAGTATCGGCCCATGGATCAATAGGGCATCTGTTCTTCCTCTGGAACGTCGTGCTTTGCAGGATGGAAAACACTTATGAATGGACAGATAAGGAACCTGAGCCTAACGAAACATGGCACCGACTTCTAGTTCCGACCCAAGTAGTTTCTACAAGTCTTAACCCCCCCCCCCCCCCCATAGAGGGAGAAGTATTGCAGTAATTTTATGGGAGAAATGACTGCCGCTCGCTACGTGCGCTCTGGATGCTTTTATCTAGAACATTTTGTGATGCTGCAGATTCTGAAATTCGCCTTTTATTTATTATTTCCAAGCCAGTGATCAGAGGAAGATGCTGTCATATCCAGTTACTGCTGTGAAAGATGGAGTGGGGTCCGGACCGCTGCTTTGTGGCTTTTAAGGAAACTATGCACAAAGCTTTGCTAGGGTTCGATATCGCCTATCCAAAGAACCAATATGGGGCCCCTGGTCCTGCCTAATGGTGGTAAGGAGGAATTTGTGTGGAGTTGGGGGGGTCAAGCACAAATTGCATGCGACTGCTGCAGAAGAACTGGCGACCCTTGACCCCCATATTAGAGCGGGGGCACCCAGCTATTGTACAGTGGTTTGTAGGGCAGCGCTGTGGTTGGCACTGGTGCCGTGCAGCGCTGGGGTCCTGGGTTCGTATCCGACCAAGGAGAACATCTGCATGGAGTTTGTATGTTCTCCCCGTGTTCGCCTGGATTTCCTCCGGGTTTTCCAAACTTACTGATAGGGAACTTGGAGAGGGAGCCCCAATTAGGACAGTGAGTGATGGTGAGGTCTGCGCTGTGGGATCTGGAATTTCACTTTCAAACTCTCTGCTTGCTTTCAGGGAATAAAATATTTATAAAATACCTAATGCTGTTCACATATCTTTCTCATTTGTGTTACAATGTATCGGTCTGGAGTGATAAAAGGGTCTTCCCATGTTCTAAAGTGGTGGTATATCTCTGACGTGATCCCTTTATGATCGGTGGAGGACTGACCTCTGGAACCTCCACAGATCCCGAGAACGAAGGCGGATGCTACTCTGGTTTATCTCTGCGTCCCCTTCTAATTTCACCCTTGGCAGCAGCGTTCCTGCCACGTAATGGGACCACACTGTAATTCTCTGCACCAGCGCTGCATCCCCTTCTTTTTCAGGATCGGCGGACGTTTCGGAGGTCAGATCCCCACTGATCATAAACCTTACCATTACACCATCATTACGACATGGGCATACCCCTATAAGGGAGCTGCTTCAATCAACTACCATTTCAAGCGGCTCTGTCACGGTTTATTCATATGCAAATGAGGAATTGGAGCACCAGGAGGCGGGGCTGAATACTTTGAGCACTGCTTTGTAACACCCCCCCCCCCCCCTTTGATTGACAGGGCTTGACATGCTGAGGGTAGAGCTGTGGGGACCCCCGCATTGCGGTCTGTACCCCAATGTAATGCCACATATAGGTGTGAACCTTCACCTACTGCTTAGTAAGCGAACACCAAATGCCTTGTAATGTTGACCAACAGAATATGAGAAATTGGTTGCTGAGATCACTTCACTGTCCTGAAATGCTCTGTGCTGCTGAAGGTTTTTTTTCCCCACACTGTCGCTGTCCTTCGACTAGAAAGGTCACTCTCACTAGATTGGAACAGTTTTCTGAAATGCTCTGTGCTGCAGTGATACTACTACTCATTCCTTCCTGATTGTACCCCTGTCACATGTAGCCTTCTCAACTACATAGTGCAGCGACCTGTCCACCAATGAGTCTGTCATGCAAGTCATCTCTGAAATGCTCTGCGCTGCTGGGATACTAATCTGCCTGCTGTTTAGTCTTCCGTCCCTCTGCTGACATCATACTACTGCTGTCCTATGCAGCTCCTGTTACTGAAATAATCATGGGCTCACTTCTCTCCTGGAATACTCTGTGCTGCTGGAAGTCCTATCTAATTCTCAGTATGTCTGATACTATATAATATGAAATAGACCTTGTTCTATAGGAGGATCCTCTCAACCCCCCATCCCACATATTTAGGACACCCTGGCAATACCGCAACTTCGCTTTTTGTCGTTACTTATACGTAAGGTGTAAATTCTGTAAAATTTGACCCCTAACTTTTTTTTTTTTTTTTACCCCACAGATCTGATTAATGGAGCCCAAGAGCAGTGTGACTTGCCTCCCATGGATGGCTACCCTCACTGTGAGGGTAAAGTAAAGGTACGTTTCATATTTTTATTGCTATCTTTAGTCTTTGGCGACATCCCATTTCTTCTCCGGTGCAGCGTATAGAGCATACCCCGATATACTGCACCGCTATAGCTGCAGAGTTCTCTCTATCCCCTCGGTGCACTCATCCTGTGATCAGTGCACCGAGGATATGGGAAGCTGAAGTCACTGTTCAGCCTTCTGTTACAGCCAGGACCAAGCGGTGAGACACCACCAGACACCAGTATGGATTAACCCCTATACTACCCTAGACCACTAGGGATTTTAAAATGAATCCCTGGTGGTTTAGGGCACAGACGGGGTTTGTGTTAAAATCCCTGGTGGTTTGTTTTTAAAGGCCATGGTAGTCTAGGCGGATCTTAAAATTACCTGCCCTAGACCACCTATAATTTTAAAGGTAAGCCTTTCGCTACCCTAGACCACCAGGGATATAGGCATTATCCTCTTCTCCACCTTTTTGTGGGTGGTGAAATTAACCTGTTCACTGACTTCTAGGAATACAAACATTACCTACATTCAGTACCCTGGACCACAAGCGGTAGTTTCATCAACCCTTTCTCTGCCACAGAGCACCAGGGATGCTGTCGTTAACCCCTTTTCTGCCCTAGCATACCGGGAATGCCTATTTTAAAACCGCCATCTCTGCCCTAGACTTAATGAATTCTGGCATTAACCCCTTCTCTGTTGCAGACCACTAGGGGTACAGACATTAACCCTTCCGCTGCCCTAGAGCTCAGGGATGTTGCCATTGACTACCTAGTTAATTATGGCTAATTATTTGGCGCTAAACAGTCGACAGTCCGGCATTGTAAGTCCTGCCCTATTTAACAAGACTTCCTACCTTAAAATCACACGGACACCCCTTTTTCCGTTTTGCCTAATTTGCCCCTTTTTGTGGTCTAATACAGGAAAATATCTCCCCCAATGCACCATTCTGTAGCATTGCTGAATCGGTCTTGTGGACTGACACTGTTTGTGCTTCCCCCCCCAGTGGATGAAGGACATGTGGCGTTCTGACGTATGCTACTCCAGTTACGGCGTTGACGGCTCCACCTGCTCGTTTTTTATTTACCTCAGTGAGGTGAGTGCGCTCAGGTTACTCTCCCTGCCTCTTATGCTCCGATTCTGATTTTCCGCTGGTGTCATGTTGTCGGCATCTGACCAGGGGAATTTGTCAGAATATCTCAGTAGTGCAGCCTCGGGCTTTGGGCCTGAAAGCTCAAGCGATTATATAGTTGTGTGTAGTAAGATATCCAAACGGTCTTCACATTTTTAATGCGCTTCAAAGGGCCGTTAGTAGTTTAATTCTGTTAGGGCTCCATTAAGAATTTTGGGTTTATTATTCACACAGACCCTTAAAGGGGTTGACTCATCAGACTATGGGGGCATATCGCAAGGATATGCACCCATTGTCTTTATAGGTGCAGGTCCCGGAGCCCCTAAAGTGGTGGAGTGCGCATGCGCAGCCGCCCTCCATTAATTTTCTATGGGGCCGCCGTCAGGCCCATAGAAGTGAATAGGAGCAGTGGTCACTCATACGCGGTGCGCTCCTAGTCACGTCTATAGGGAGCGCTTGGTGGTGGCCGTACCTGAGTCCTCCAGCCGCCACTTTGCGGGGCTCCGTTCCCGATTATAGGTGCAAGTCCCAGCGGTGGGACCCGCACCTATCGAACAATGGGGGCATAGCCTAGTGATATGCCCCCATTGCCTGTAATGAGGCAACCCCTTTAAAGGGTATGTCGACTAAATGTTTTTCCTCGAATACTTCCAGAATGAAAAATGAACCAACTTTGCAAATAGTCTTGATTGAAAAATCTCCGTTTTGTGTACACAGCTCATATGCGGTCCTGTGTAGTCCGATCCCCCAGTCATCCTCCCTTGTATCTATGTTGGACTACACACTTTGTTTTGGCTGTAGACACGAAATAGTAGGACATCTTTACTTTTGTGGGGCTCCTTTAAAAATCTAGAGTTTATAATCTGCACAGACCCTTAAAGGGTTTGTCCACTAAACACATTTGTGATTATTCCTCTAATGCTTACAAAATGATGCTGAGGCCGTGGGTCTGAGTGGGTAACGCTTTCCCCGAAAACACTCCTGACCTCTGTCCTATATCAGTGCCAGTTTCCCTTGATAAACAGCCTGCCCTCCCCAACCAGAAGAGGGATCACCCGGTATCTGACTGCTACAGACGGGAAATATACCTTCCCTTGGCAGATTTATTGTCAAGTGCAGACTTTTAAACCCAGGTTCATGTTTGATTAGCAGGGACGCGTGATGATCGCCATGACGCCGTATGAGCTTTCTGGAGGATGGGGTGATGCATAGGCTGTGCCTCTGGCCCCCCTAATGGTTCCCGTCTAGGAAGGGCTTGCTGTGCTTTTTTTCTGTGTGTTTAATATTGATAACCTATTGGTGGTCCTACACCCAGGGGCCCCGCCAGTCAGCTGTCACTTTGTGAGTGTAGCACCCTCTTAGTCCATTGACGTCATGTTCATCAATCACATGACCTAGGCGCAGCTCAGTCCTCCCATTCAAGTGAATACCAAGCACCGCCACTGCAATACCAAGCACCGCCACTGCAATACCAAGCACCGCCACTGCAATACCAAGCACCGCCACTGCAATACCAAGCACCGCCACTGCAATACCAAGCACCGCCACTGCAATACCAAGCACCGCCACTGCAATACCAAGCACCGCCACTGCAATACCAAGCACCGCCACTGCAATACCAAGCACCGCCACTGCAATACCAAGCACCGCCACTGCACTACGGCAGTGTGCTCAAACAGCTGGGTGTCACACCCCTGCTGAACCTGAGGATAGGTCATCAATGTGTAAATCCTGGAGAACCCCTTTAATTCCTGTTGTGTAGCTCCTGATGGAGCGCGTTGAAACGCGTGCAGCGTACGCTTACTAAGATTAGCTCAGTTACACACATAAATTAGGGTGAGGCTTCTATTTTTGGAAAGCAGACCAGCGAGATCTAGCAGGGGTGCTGGGATCTCAATCTCCTCCTCCTACGCTTACTGGCCTGAAGCGGACTAGCAACTGGGACACGAGTGCCGGGAGTCGGCGGCGGCAGCACGTTATCGGACAGGGAGCAGCATACAGGGCGGTGTTTGGGTATATGATTTGCACCACACAGTCAGGCCGGATGATACAATGTAACTATTCTAGGCTGAGTGAAACAAACACCAGCAACTTTGTAACATTACACTGAGGGAACAGTGTCCGTAATGTCCATGAGGACGCGTTTATTTACAAACATGGTGACTGTGCACAGTATAGGGCGGCACACAGCGCAGCAGTCACGGCTGGCCCGTGTATACAGAGTGATGCTGGGGCTATAGCCCACACTGCTAGTTTTATATTTGAATAAACTATATTTTTATGTTAAATTATTTTTATTTTTTTTCCCTCCAAGTTGTGAGTGATCGGCGCCAACCCTTTCAAAATGCAGGCACGACCACAGGTCCCATTCCTGGCAATCTGCAGATTTTGTCAGGGGAAAGCCGCTCATTTTCCCTGTCTGCTGCAGGGATGATGATGTAGTACTACATGGGCGTCCATTCTTAGTGGCTGTAGTCCACCAAAATTGGAGGCACTGTCATAGTGACCTGATTCATTTGGGGGGGGGGGTCTGAGCAGGCCTCCCTCCATGACATCCATATGTGCTAATAGAACATATGGGCAGAGATTGTCTTCATGGGACAACCACTTTAGATTTGACTCGCAAGGGGGACATAAAAGGTGATATTTAGGCCCCGTTCCTGCTAAAATTTAGACTCCTGTTTTTAACTGAAGCAATGGCAGAATGAAGCCAGTAAAGACCTTTCTTTAGCAATGCGATCACATCTCTGTGCGTGGTATCTGGCGTGGTATGGAGGGAACAGAGGAAGCAGATGGCCTGCCCTGCTGCTTGCAGATGGCACGAAGAAGAAGGTGAAGAGGCTGAAAGACGGGACGCGACTCTTGTGTCAGAACGCAAAATGAGAGAGAGAGAGTCGGTGGACAACACATTCTAATACTTTCTGTGACTACTTCATTTCATATCGCTACGTGTGCCGAAACCGTGGTCACCCAGACAGGACGTTGAGTGGTTACTGTGCGATGTGAGCTCGCATGTCTACATGGTCTCTGTCTAGGTCATTAGAATAGTGATCACAGGAGCCCTATGCACCTGTCGGCTATGGCTCATGACTCCCTCCTTTTTAAAATATAGTTTTGGCTTTGATCCCACTCCATAGAATTCCTTTTTGTAGCGAAACATGAGGATCCTAAATTCTTCCCAAGAGTGGATGCCCACTGACAACCGTTGTGCCACCAATGCTCGTCTCTTTTTTTGCAAAGAAGCAAAAAAAAAGTCAGGTGATGAATAACCGGACTAGAAAAATATCTGCTCTAAAACAGCGCCACAAGTGTCCACAGGTTGTGTATGGTATTGCAACTCGGCCCCATTCACTACAGCACAACTAAGCTGCAATACCAGGTCTGCCCTGTAGACTGGCACGGCTCCGTTTCTGAAGGCGAGCGGAAATATTCTTCTAATGCTCAACCCTTTTAAGATGGCCTATTAAATCTCTAGGAGGAGACAAATGACCTTTTAATATTTGGAAGTATGCGTCCAGGACTTGCAGACTCCAGGACCATAACTCCCAACATTGAAATTACTGTACGCAGGGCAATGTTAAGATGCTCCCCCAATCCATCCCAAAAAACTTCCATAAATACCCTTCCCCCTTTGAGGCAATCCCATGAAAAACGGGATGGTCGGGGAGATCTGCTTAGGACTCCTGGCATGCTGTTCCCTATGTTGGATCCTCCCTACCCCCTGTGCTTTGCTTATTCCGTGGGGGATGGGATTGTCTTGGGTCTTCAGAAGGCTCAATGTACGATTGAATCACTGCAGCCATGGTGGACCTTCCTTAAATCCATGTTGGTGCCGTCTATGGTGTCTCGAGTCTGTCTACAGCTCCTGCTCCGTGTAATACGTCCCCGCTGCCTGTCGAGTTCATGTTTTCTAATCTCCATCCTCATTCATTTCAGGTTGAAAATTGGTGTCCTCGCCTGCTGTGGAGAGCTGCTAACCACAAAGAGGAAACGGATAAAAGGACAATGGTAAGACCGCTGATAACGCTCACTATTGACCCAACGGCGTGCGCATAGAACCTCCGTATTTAGATAAGGCGTTGGGGCCTAGGGAAGGCAGCCAAGGCAGGAGGTGCAAGTGGCTGCCATCGCTTTCTTCCAGGAATATCTGATGGTAGATTTAATCACCGCATTTTAAATGGCGATAATGATTGGATCTTGCCGTTAGCTGAGATTTTCCAGATGAGGCTACTTTCACACTAGCGTTTTTTGCGGATCCATCATAGATCTGCAAAAAAACGCTTCCGTTGCAATAATACGACCGCATGCATCCGTCATGAATGGATCCGGTTGTATTTCTTCCATAGCCAACACTGATCCGTCTTGAACACCATTGAAAGTCAATGGGGGACGGATCCGTTTTTTGTCAGAGAAAATGGATCCGTAACCCGTTGACTTACTTTGTGTCAGGCTCCGCTTCGTCAGGCGGACAGCAAAACGCTGCAGGCAGCCTCCAAAGCGGAACGGAGGCAAACTGATGCATTCTGAGCAGATCCTTTTTCCGTTCAGAATCCATTAGGGCAAAACTGATCCGTTTTGGACCGCTTGTGAGAGCCCTGAACGGATCTCACGAACGGAAAGCCAAAACACCAGTGTGAAAGTAGCCTAAAATAAAAGCACCAATCCGATGAAAATTCCCATTGTGGTGATTTGTAGGACTTAACACCACGGTTTATTTAAAGGCAATGGACATCTTTGCTATGGGAAAATCTTATATATGTTCAATATTTTTTTTTTTTTACTTGAGCTAGCCACTAAGTTTCAGGCTGCAATCTTAATTCCTTTATATAGGACATGCTCTATTTATTTATTTTTTTGCGGAATGGAACGTCTGACGCGGAAAACAAACTGCTCCATAGAAATGAATGGGTCCGTATACTATCCGCAAAAACAAAACGGAATGGACGCATAAACAAAATAGGTTTGTGTGCATGTAGCCTTACACTGACAAAAGGGAGATGGAGAGCAGAGCGTGACGGCCGGTTGCAGTACTGTTTGATTCAGAAGAAGCAGGGCTACCAGCTATATGAAGGACTTGCACAGACTCTCCAACAGCAGACGGGACATATGTAATGAAGACTATTTAGAATAGTAGTGTAAGTGGGTTTTCTGGGTCTAAGATATTGATGACTTTTTTCCCCCCATAGAATGGGTTATCCATATCACATTGGAGGGGTCAGACACCTGTCGCCCCCACCAATCAGCTGTTACCTGCAGCCACAGCTGAGGTGTAAAGCCGTATTGCACCTCTGTACAAGACCTAGTGGCCATTTTCAGGTAATGCAGCTCAGCTCCCAAGAATATCTTGGTCCTGGAAAACTGATTTTTTTGAATTTTGCATTTAGGAAGCAAATAATTGAAATGAAGTTTTCTATAGACTAAACCCTGCAAAATATCTGTGCATGCAACTGCAAATCTCAGACCGACCTATGGAAAATTAAGGGCCAAACCATGCACAATGAAGTTTTGTCTAGTGCAGGCTCCCAGGGATTTGACGAGAATCTGTCATACTCTGGCTAAAGTCGGTCTACTCCTTTACTGATCTTTTTCCTTACTGCTGGTGGACTGGTCAGAAGGGAAATAATAATGGTTTAGTGAAATAACTGATCACCAGTGCATGGCACCATTGTAGTCCAGGTAATTTAAAGTGTCTATAGAAGAGAGAACCGCGGCCACTGCTCACATGCCACCAGCGAAGTCAGTGGAGGCCGTTAATGGAAATAAGCTGCTCCAAGTGCCTAAGCACGGACTTATACCTTCCGGCGCTGCTCTGTGCATCTCACGGTCACAGTTGCTGGGTGTTGGCATGAAATATTTGTGGGTACTATAGTTCTCCAATTCATGGTTTTTCAAGTTTGGTGCATTGGCTGGTTGGCTTAGATCAGGGATGCTCAACCTGCGGCCCTCCAGCTGTTTCAAAACTGCAATGCCCAGCATGCCTGGACAGCCTACAGCTATTAGGGCGTGCTGGGAGTTGAAGTTTTGCAACAGCTGGAGGGCCGCAGGTTGGGCATCCCTGGCTTAGATTATGACCTTTGTACCACGACCTGTCCCATTGAGTCCAATAACATTAAATATTGGTTAAAAACTGATCAACAAAAATCCTAATAACTGGTTTCCAAGAGACCAACCTGCAAACAGAGTGCCCTACTACAAGGAGAGATGCATCACCATCTCGCATAGTAAACACGGATCCAAAACCAACTACCAAATCCCATAACAAATGTAAAAACTACAGAAAAACAGGTCATACATATGTTAACAGTAATAGGTCACGGTATCCCCATGACCAATTTACCTAAAAAAGACAACCTCAGAAAAAAACCTAAAACGGGTCCGCCTATGTATAATCGCACACGTACCCAATCAACTGAACAGAGCCACAAGAACACTATCGCCAAGCCTAGGGTGCCATGTCAATACCCCCGCTAATACATACCTACAAACTCATACCCCTTGTGTCCCGAAAGAAAAAGGGGATGGTGATATATCCAATTTGGAATTTCATACTTTTTCACCTGAGATATCGCTACTAAGCGTAAAAACACACAGCAGGTCCACACAAAAACTCTTCTCTTTAGTGAGGATATTATGGCAGGACGTGCTCCACTTAATTTACCGCCAACACAGTTCTCCATATACCCTCCCTCCCCTCCAAACCTGCATCCACTTCTCCAGTCCAATCTACATCATCAGACCTGGAAGCGGATTTGCTTCTAACAATACACAACCATACCTCCCCTGAGGACCACCCTCTCCTCTTAAGCCTGCCAGATCACACACAACCAGACCTCCCCTGAGGACCACCCTCTCCTCTTAAGCCTGCCAGATCACACACAACCAGACCTCCCCTGAGGACCACCCTCTCCTCTTAAGCCTGCCAGATCACACACAACCAGACCTCCCCTGAGGACCACCCTCTCCCCTTAAGCCTGCCAGATCACGTAGATCAGGTCCCCCAGACTGTGCCCAATATAAACTCAACAAAGAATCTTAATCCAGAGGATACCACAGTGGGCATTAATATTTCAGAACTCCATCCAATAGCGGGGCCATCTACTTCCTTTTTCTTTTTTAGCCTTGCCTCCATTGATCAGCCCCCAACACCAGAACCATCACCAATTTCTTCCAACCTGTGGGACGCAAATCTGCAAAAAGAAAAAATTCAGAAGAGGGTGTAGAGGAGAAAAGAGTAAAAAGAAAACCATAAAAATCACCAGAGAGATTGGTCCCCCAACATTCAGGCATTTTTAACCTATCCACCCACAAACCTACAAATTATGAAATTTCTCTGCTAGCAAAATGCCTATCCTTCTGCCCCACAGCAAAAATAAATAAGTTCGATCTATTCTTGGATCTGAATAAATTCATAAAGAAACTCTCCTTAAAAAGACATCTCAAAATTCTAAAACAGTCAACTAGAGAAATGCAAACTTGCCAATCCACCACAACGGATGCTGAAGATCGCGACCATCCTGTAGGCCTGTCATCGGGCCTTAGGCCACCTTCCAATTTCTACCCTTTACACCACAAGGGAAATTTCATTGATACGTTTTATTCGGTAGTATCAGATGAATTCCGCCGATTTAAACCTAGATTCTATTCCAAAACGCAACCTAAATCCCCCTGAAAAACCTTCAATCCAACCGAAGGATAATCATTTGAAATGCAGACAAAGTGGGAGGTATAGTTTATCCAAAATGGAGAAGACCATGTTAAAGAAGCACTGAGAATTCTATCGGACACCGATTACTTAAAGATGAACCCTCCCAACAGGACAAAGATTATACATTAAAGATTCCACTTCACTTATAATGAGACAGAAAATTATAAAATGGAGAGATGGCGATCGACGGCTGACTCTAGATGTGTCTGCTTTATATTCCAATATACCCCATAAATTAGGGATAAAATGCGCTGCAGATTTATTAGCCAAAGATGAATCTATGCCAACACGGCAAAAAGAGTTGATCACCAATAGTATTGAATTAATACGGAGTCTTGGCTGGACCTGTATTTACCGGGTTCTGATGGTTTTACTATGGGGGGCTCTTTGTCTGGGGGGCGCTGTATCCCTGCTCATATCGCAGTGTAGGATGTGACCTGCGTGTGACTGGAATGCTTCCGTATTACCTGCCAAGAGATTTCACGAAGGTGGTTGTGTGCAGTGTATGTTCCACCCTCCACCAACAGACGCAGCTGTGATGGTAATCGCACTTTTATAGGGAGAGTGCATACACTGCCGCGCTTCCCTCCCAATAGGCCTGCCTACATTTAACCAGTTAAGGGTACAGAGACACTGGTCCCGGAGTAGCAGTGATCCCATAGAAATGAATGTGATTGCCGCGCAAAATCCTACACTGCTGGATTTCTTGCGCATTTGCAGTGAACCCATTCATTTCTATGGGATCGCAACTTCTCTGTGATCCTGGCCATGACCAGTGTAGCCATACACTAAAGGGGTTGACCCATCTCGTACATTGGGGACGTATCGCTGGGATATGCCCCCAGTGTCTGATAGGTGCGACCCGCATCTATTTCTACATATGTTCTGTCAAAGTGAAAGAAGGCAGAGCACTCCCTCCATTCATTTCTATGGGAGTGTCAAAAATGGCCGAGCTTGTGCAGTCTGTTCTCCTTCGTGCTCTGGGACCTATCGGACATTGTGCTACCGATATACGCCCCCAATGTATGAGACGGTCCAACCCCAGTACCAGAGACTGCAGGTCTTGTATGCTAATGTTAAAGGAGATTACCATTCTGCAGCTCGCCCTCCGTTGGGTCGTTCTGACCATGACCTGGTGGTACTTGGTACACAGTATGAGCCTTTGGTTTGTTGACACCAGCACCCACTAGGATGGTGAGGAAATGGTCACCCGAGGCTGTGGGATCAGTGTAGGCACACGGTGGGATTTCTTCTGTGAGCCGAATAATCAGAACATTGAGAACCATATTAACTTCTGAGAAGATTCCATGATACCTCCTAAAACTGTCCAATGCCATCCCAACAATAAATCTTGGGGTTACTGGTTGTTGTAAATCTCTCCTTAATGAGAAGATGGCCATCTTTATTAATTTTCTTATTTATGTGATTATGTATTGCTCTGTGATACTACAATTTCCTTTTTGGGATTAAAACTAATCTTCTCTAGATCTTTGCTCCTTTATGACCATCCTTGGACGGTTTGCGTAGCTGAAAATATTTATTTTGAAGCAAGAGATGGCGGCCTATTAGCCCTTAACGTGTCATGAGTCAGACTAGTATCAACATTGTGGTTTTTGTTTGTTTTTGTTTTTTACCAGACCGAAATCCATACAGATTTTGACGAACTCTACAAAGTTATGTCCAGGCGTGAGGAGTTTCGCTGGATGACGCTGAGAATAAAGCGGATGGACGATACCTGGATAGAAGCGATCAAATCTCTGGCAGAAAAACAAAATCTGGAGAAACGGAAAAGGAAGAAGGTATGTGGGAGCTGTCGCCGCCATCATGGGAGTCTGGAATACTGCGAACTCCATGGTTCCATGGTGAAAGTTCTTGCTTAAAGGGTCTTGGAAGCTACTGGTTCTCCTTGTGGAGAGCCAACTGGTGTCTTACAGGCAATGCTACCTGGGAAAAGCCTGCAAATTAGCTCTTCTCCAGGATATAGGCATCTCCTCTGTAAGCCAATGTCCAACCCATTAAACTTTAACACGGCTCCTTCAAGACCCTGGATCTGCCTACAGAGATCTAAAGGGTGAATCAAAGTCCAGAGCCACCCAAAGACCTGCTAGACCCTTCACAGGCCACTAAAGTGACCATCTCTGTTACAGCTCACTTTCTATTAGTCCAATGGGATCTCCATAAATTATGAGCTACTCTCTTCTCCAAACCTAATTTTGAATGTATTTTTAAAAACTTTCCTAAAGGGTTCAGGTTTCTGACTTTCGACTCTCCCTATAATGGTCACATTGTTTGTCAGGTCTCGTGTCGTGTCAGAGACAGGATATTGCAGTCTTTGGTTTTTTATCTTTCAGTGACCTTTTAAAGACAAACATCCCTATTTACTTTTGTAAATTTCCTATGGCCAGACCATCGCTCTGCAAATCCGCTGCCGTTGTCAGTCGTGCCGCTTTTGTGCCGCAGCCTGGGTTTTCCCAGTAATAGTATAGTACTGCACTATCATGAAAGGTGCTGATCTTAACCACTGGTCAATGCTTGATTTATTTTTTTAACATTGGCCAAAGTTTTGTGCAGACTTATATTTCATGATACTTTGTAGAGGTCGGAGCTCCATTTTTATGATGCAGTGCGCCAATAGCCATAGAGAGGTATTCCAGTTAACCTCTATCCACTGAATAGGGCATAAATGTTAGATCAGTGGAGGTCCACCCATAACTAGACTGGGGGTCCCGTGCTCACCTATAAGTGGAGCAGAGTTAGCCAAGCGCTGTACCCGGCTATCTTTGGCAGACAAATGAAGCAGCAGTATGCATGCTCAACCTGTCGCTCCTTTCATACAGGGGCACGAGACCCCCCCCCCCCCACCTTTGTGATCGGTGAGGTCCCAGAGGTCAGATTCCTACCAATATAAGTTATCCTCTATTCATTGGATAGGAGATGGCTTGTTTTGGGCAACCGTCCTAGAATTTAGGCAGGACTGGTTGCCTCCACTTACAGAGCTGCCTAACGGGTTGAGGGGACAGGGCCACACTACACTGCTCTACAGTGGATGGTAATGATGTGATCCCGCCTAGGATTTGCCATCATGGCTGAGCAGCCTGACAGGAACGCTCACCGATGTTGTAGCATCGGTTGATGTGTGTAGCAACTCTGGAAGTGGAGGCAACCAGTTCTGCTCACATTCTAGGACAGCTTGCTGGTGGCCATTTAAAATCATTCCCGGAGAACCCTAAATATTTTTGGTTTCCTGCAGTCGCCACAAGGTGGAGCTCATGCATACATACCGATGGAACTGCATACTATTAAGCTCCCCCTAGTGGTGGCAGCAGGAAAACCAGAATTTTGTGTGTCAGAAATACAGAGCTCTGACTTCTATAAAGATATCTATTAAGAAATGAACATTCACTTTAAAGGGGATGGCGTCCTTTAAATCATAGGACGGTCATTTTCATTGGCCTCTTCTATCAGATCTTGAAGGCCCAACACATTAGCATATTATAATTACAAAAAGCCGCGCTCCCCGTTCCAGTTCACGGCCTCCTTTTTGTGTAATTATTCTACTGAAAAATCCAGAATTTCTTTCTTCTTTTAATAAATCACTGCTTGACGTGAGATAAGTTTCACAGTTTACCGCTCTCCTATTGTGATTCTCTGATCTGTCGTCTGTGAAATGACTTCCCTTTTGAGTCCACCTTCAATGCAATTACACAGAATAAATGGCTGCCCGAGTCTTAAAGGGGCACCTCTGTCACAAATCCTCTGTTCTCCTCTGACAAAGTCCTTTATAGTCCATCATTTTCTTTCTCCTCTGAAGGTTGCTGGTAAAATCTGCTCCACCCGCCAATTGATCTTGAATCCAGGGCGATCTTGGGAGAAGATCATATTTGCCGCCTTATGGCACAAGACGCCTACTTTTCTTCCTCCCTCCTCCTGCTACCGTCGGGGGGGCGGGGGTTCCGAATCCTGCCGATCAGCAGTTTTTGAAGAGGTGCTCACTGGAGCTTCGGTCTCTTCACAGCTTACCAAGCACAGTGCCGACATTGTATAGTGGCTGTCCTTGGTATTGCAGCTCACCCCCATTCACTTGAATGGGACTGAGCTGCACCTCGGTCATGTGACTGATGTACGGTGACGTCACTGGCTTCGATCAGCTGATCACCGGAAGTCCCAGGAGTTAGACCCCTGCCGGTCAGATACTGATGACCTAAGGATACGTCCTCAATATCAAACCCCCAGATAAGTCCTTTAAACCATGGGTGCGTGAAGGGGATTTGGAGCTCTGTGTCAGGACGGAGATTAGACCCTCTGAAGGCCGCATTATACAATGTATCATCGAGGGCTTTCTTCATTTAAATATGTTTTATTTAAGTCGTTTGTGGCTTGAATACATGGATGATGCATTTTCTCTCTTCTCTTCCAGATCCTCGTTCATCTGGGGTTACTGACAAAGGAATCGGGATTCAAGATAGCTGAAAATGCGTTTAGTGGCGGCCCGCTCGGTGAATTAGTCCAGTGGAGTGACTTAATTACATCTCTTTACTTATTGGGCCATGATGTCAGGATTTCAGCTTCAATAGCCGAGCTGAAAGAGTAAGAAGATTACGTTCAATGCTGAAACCGACTTCAGTGCTAAACCGAGCGAGATCGTAGACGCTGCTCCTCGCGGAGGCAGAATCCAAGAATCCCGGCCCTAATTGTCTATAAGGAGCTTATGGTCTTTAATAGCTGATTTTCAGTACGGTAGAAAAAGAGAGAATTGTCATCGGAATTCATAAGAGCTGGCAGAATTCCCTTAATCTGACATCCGTGGGACCGAGCAGGTTCCAGATTATCAGATACTTTAGTTATAGAGTATAAAACATCCTTGAGATTTCTGGAAACCAATGACTGATGATTATCATCAGAATTAAAGGGATTGTCCATTATTTTTCCTTTTTTTTTTTTTCTTTTCTTCTAAACCTGCCCCAGCAAATCCGTATTCGCCTGCTCCCTGTTTGGTTCCGACTCCCAGGCTATCTGCACAGACGCATCATGTGCACCGCCGCAGTCATACTGGCCACAGCAGTAACGTCAATAAGGCCAGTCATTGGCTGCAACAGCCCATGTGACCCCGTCTGTGCGGAAGTCCAATGAAGGCAGATTTCTCAACAGGTCCTGCTGGATAGGGGTTAGTTTTTTTTTTTGTTTTTTTTTTAAAGTGAAAAAACCTGGACAACCCCTTTAAAGGATGCCAGAAAAAACACAGAATATAGAACATGCTGCGAGTCTCGTGTAACGCAGAAATGCGTGAAAAACTACGCTCCTGTGCACAGACCCATTGGAATGAATGGGTCCGGATTCGGTGTGGGTGCTATGGGTTCACTTCACGCATTGCACAACTCGCTTGTTTTACCCCGCTTCTGGTCCCCCGCACTGCAGCTTTAAAGGGGGTTGTCTAATCGGAGACCGCCCCTTTCAGAATGCGGCCCTGGGACGATTTGCTGATCAGCCGTAGTCCCGCTCCCAAACTGCTGATATTGCTGGCGGATGCTGCAGATAGCAAGGCATGTCACCTGCGGCGCCCACTTAAGGGGCATTGTAATATTACATGTAATGCAAGGACTGGTTACTTCTACACAGTGGCTCTCCGTTCTAGGGGTCCCACTGTGATGTCCTAATAGGATGGCGATTGTCCATTTTAAGGTCATCTATTGTATAATCACTCTCCAAAGCAGCTTCTCATCTCCGTTATGATTTATATAGGACGTTTGCTGGGCAGAGCTCATCCATATGCCATTATCCCATCCTCCCCCGTCTGTACACGGTGTAATGTCCCCGTCTTAATGGGGACATTACAGTCCTCCTGTGCCCGACCTCCATGAAAGGTTAAGTGGTTGGCGACCAATATATATATGACTTTCTTCCTCTACATTCCCTCCGCGTCTCCATTAATCTGCAGCGATACATAATTTAGAAGAAGTTCACCTCTTAATCGGGGGAAGCCGGGCGCGGAGCAGCCCTAGAACTTGTTCATTTAGTAACATTATGTATTCTAGATTGGAAACGGATACAGAACGTCTATATAGTAATAACTTTAGATTTCTCGTTAATTAGGATCATGAAGAAAGTGGTGGGGAACAGATCGGGATGTCCTACCCAAGGAGACAGGGTGGTGGAACTCATCTACATAGACATCGTGGGACTTGCGCAGTTCAAGAAGACCCTTGGTCCATCCTGGGTTCACTATCAGTAAGTATGGAGCCTGAGATGTTCCTCATTACCGGTTAGAAGTCTTTATTTAGTAGAGGAGAAGCCACATTGCTGTATCTGCTTCACCCTGACATTGAGCACCCAATGTAGGAGGCCAATGCTGATGGGATGAATGCTTGTACTAGTCTACTTTTGGGGGGGGGGGGGGGGGTTGTCAGTCATGTGGAGTCTGTAAACTTGCACGTGGCTAGGTCTTCTCTCAGCTGAGCATTCGTCACAATTGTATCTGGTCTAGACAGTGCTCTGTGTGCTGCTGCTAGTTTGCTACAGTGTGTCAGTCTGGGGTCCCGGCTGTTTAGCTCATAGAGCAGGGATCAGCCGCCTTCAGCACTCCAGCTGTGGCGAAACTACGACCCCCATCGTGCACGCTTGCATGGCTGTTCTGAGACCTCTCGTAGAAGTGCATAGAGCATGCTGGAAGTTGTAGTTTCACAACTGGAGTGCCGGACCCTGTCCTAGAGCAATATCTAGACTGGATGCAGTGGTATTGACTTCTCAGCTGAGAGCAGGACAAGCGATGTACAGGTTTTACTGCCTATGAATTTAAACAGTGTTCTCATTCACTGACAGCAAGAGGAAGTTGAGACATGAAGTACATTACAAAGTTTTGCAGAAAATCATGAGCTCGCTCCTGTCACAATTCACTTCTGCCTCGGCCTTCAGTTCCTCATACATGGCAGAAGTGGTTTTCTAACGGTAGATTTGGAGGAAGTCTTTGGCAGTTATCGATGGTATGAGCACAGGTATAATCTACCAGAGTTCTGTCATTCCCTTTAAATCCAAAGAATCTCCTTTTGATGCCGGCAGGAATCTTGGTCTGATGAGAGGTGACCTGCCCTGTCGGCCTCCTCTGCAGTAGCTGTCGGTGTCTTGACATCTCTGTCTATTTCCTTCCACTGCTTCTGCAGCTCATAGAAATCCAGGGGTAGAAGTGCTTGGCGTGCTAGAACAGCTTCATGCCCCCTTAAAGGGACCCCTGGTCTAATCATCCATGGGCCCCTCAGTGATCAGGCATTGGTCATTTATCCTGGTGGATAGGTGATAAATATCATTTGTATGGGGGGGGGGGGGAGAATACTTTAACGCTAAGCATAGCATAATTTCATAGCGGATGCAATTTTTGCAATGGTGACCCATTTCATTGTATCTTCTAATTTGGCGCCTGTCTTCTCATAGATGCCATATTAAAGGAATTGTACTTTTTTATTTTTATCAATTGTTAATTTAATCCTTATAGTGTTGATTATCAACTATTTGGGATGATTGACTACTTTTACATGATCCCAGTAATCTGGCATTCTGTAATCCAGAAGGTCTGAATGTCCGGCATTTGTTTTTTTAGTACAGAATAGATCACGGTTATAGCGTCCTTCCTCTATAGGGGGCACTGATGGAGGAGATTGTTACATGGGTAACGGTGGAGAGTGTCATAAAATACAGTTAAGCACGTGCACCAATATAGATATATATATATTTTTTTTTTTTGCATTTGTCAGGTGTATGCTCAGAGTTCTGGACTCATTTGGGACGGAACCAGAATTTAATCATGCTCACTATGCGCAGTCGAAAGGACACAAAACTCCATGGGGGAAGTGGAATCTGAACCCTCAACAGTTTTACACCATGTTCCGTAAGTTTCTTTATTTTGTTATAGATATTATAGATATTGCTCATTTAATAACCTGAATTGAATTAGAAAAATCTGACTAATACGGCAGGCAGCAGATTGGGGTGTTTCCTGCTAGACTGCTTTGCTCAGTATAGTTATTGCTAGGCTGTTTTTGAGGCTTCCACAGTACTAAAGTGGTTTTCTATAGAGCTTTAGATCTAGTTGTATAGATATTGCAGATTTAATAACTGAAATGCATTAGCGAAATCGGATTGATAAAGCGGGCTGGAAGATGGCCGTGTTCAGTGTTCGCGGTGTCTATCAATCTTTCTAAGTTCAGCTGGTTGAGCTGAGTCTGGTTGCTAAGGGTATGCTGCCTAAATTCTTTATTTTTTTATTTATTTTTAATGGGCTTATCAGGCTTTGTGTCTTTACCAACCAGTCTGTATCATATCTTCAGCTCAGAGTCGTATTGGACAAGGAGACTTGGCAGAACCATGCCTTTTCTCCGTCTTGTTGCCATGGTGATCACATTTTGGTGAAATTTTTGCTGTGGAACCACTTTTTAAGTTAAAGCCATCCACACAATCCTATTGAAAGCAGTAAGCTCCTGCTCCGTGGCCAGGATTATAATTTAAGCAGGTGACACAGACTCCTCTGGAGAACGAGTTTATGTGATACAAAGCCCTTATCCTAGGGGAGCCGTCCTGATTCTTTGCCGCCTTTTTAATACATTAATTTTAATGAAGTACTGTAGTTTCCAATCGACGGTGAAAACATCAGCTAAGTGAATCCAAATTGCTTATTGATCCCCGCTGCTCGTTTTATGGATTTGTCTTCAGTTTATATAGACACAGAAGCCGGAGACATCAGACGAGGTAGCAACAACCAGGACATTGGATCCTCACCCTAAAATGATAAAGCCTTAGGATCCCGGCAGGTCACGTATACTCAGTGTGAAGCCTGTTGAATCAGACCTGATGTGGAGTTTGAAATATAATCCTCATTTATTAGGTGTAGTGGCTCTTTAAGGGATTGTGTACAATGGAAAAATTAATGATGGTGGTTGGGGGGGCTTTTAAAAAAAATAGTTTTGCAGACCTTGTTGCATCATAACAAGAGGTTATCACG
This sequence comes from Bufo bufo, assembly GCF_905171765.1. Classification (NCBI taxonomy): domain Eukaryota; kingdom Metazoa; phylum Chordata; class Amphibia; order Anura; family Bufonidae; genus Bufo; species Bufo bufo. The sequence goes on along the minus strand of NC_053395.1, from coordinate 217,542,071 downwards.
TGATTAAGTGATAAATATCTGATTGGTGGGTCCCCCAACAGGGTCCCGAGCGGGTGAAGCGATGTTTGCACGTGTCTAGTGCCACTTCGTTAATCTCTATGGGCCTTCTGTGTCAGTGATGTGTGTACCTTAGAGACCTCCAAGAGGCTCTTTGATGGAGGGGCTCGGCTTCATCCTATCCCCTTTGCTGTTGGTGCAGGCCTCCCCTCCCCAGAGGAACTAGATTGTCAGCAATCGCAGGGGTGCAGAATTGGCCCAATGGTCACACCAAGGGCATGAAAACAGACTGGCAAAGTAGTTGGGGGGGCACAAAGTTTAGTCTTTTATCCTCTTCTGTGCGCCCTGCTGGTTCTTCATAGTTTTTTTGTGGTTTTTTTTTCCATTTGTTGTCTATGTACAATCTTTTGAATTTTTTTTTAGCCTTTTCATATCTTAATATTCTGTCTCTAACTGACAGGAGATATATATATATATATATATATATATTTTTTTTTCCATAACCGATATGGACGAGTAGATGGAGAAACGTTATTAATATTCTGCAGCGTTCCCCGCCTGAGACTCGCGAGCTCTCTGGCCAGTGATTCATTTTTCTGAAAACTTGTTAAAGTACAATTTACCCTTGAAATATATATTCCCCCGTCCTCCTGAGGTCACGGGAAACCTGCCTGCAGCACTGACAGCCGAAAATTAATACCAACTGACAATTGAAAGCATTTTCTTTCATTTCATCATAAAAGCGGGAATAGCGGGATTTATTTCCTCCGTTTTGACCTTCCCACACACAATAACCGCAGCCACAGAGAGGAGCGGAGGCTTCCCGTCGGTTACGAGTAGATGATGGGGAAGTTGTGCACAGGTTAGGAATAGAAGTATAGATTTTTATTGCTGGACAGTAATCCGATACCAGGTAAAATGGACATCACCTTATTTGTTAGGGAGTGATCTAGGAAAAAAATACTGCTGTGACTAGTGGGGGTCAGGGTTGGTGCTGCGAGTACTGGAGGGTAAAGGTAGGGGGGCTGTGTACTGATTACAATTAGCGTAATATATGGTGGCTTCTGGGGAGTCTGCTCTGACTATTGGAAGTTCAGGAACATGCTGTCACTGCTGGGGAGGGGGTAGGTGTGCTGCATTGACTAATAGAGCTGGAGTGGGAGACAATGCTGGGACTGCTGGTTAGAGTGGGGAAGATATGGTCGCTACTGGGGTAATAAGACAGTGCTAAGACTATTGGCAGTGGGACACAATTCTGTAACTACTGGGGGAAGTGAGACCATGCAGGGGCTACTGTGGAAGTGATGGACTATATTTTTTTAATTCTAGAGGAAGTGGTAGACATAAATGTGACTACTAGGGGGGAAGTGATAGCCTGAGCTGTTTCTTTTGGGGTAATTGGGAGACTATGCTTTGACTATGGGGGAAGTAGGAGACTATGCTGTTACTACTGCAGAAAGTGGGAGACTATGCTTTGACTGCTAGGGGGAATGATAGCCTATGCTGTCATTTTGGGCTAAGTGGGAGACATTGCTTTGACAAGGGGGGAAATAGGAGGCGAGGCTATGCTGTTACTACTGGGGAAGGTGGGAGACTATGTGGTGACTACTAGCGGGAAATTATAGCCTATGCTGTTACTTTTGGGGTAAGCGGGAGACGATGACTACTAGGGGGAAGTGATAGCCTATGCTTTTAATTCTGGGGCAGTGTGAGGTCATGCTTTGACCATCGGGACAGTGGGAAACTATGCTGTGACTACAAGGGGGAAACCGCGCTGTAACACTGGGAAAGTGGGAAACTTCATGCTGTTACTACTGGAGAAAGTGGGGGACTATGCTTTGACTGCTAGGGGGAATGATAGCCTATGCTTTCATTTTGGGGTAAGTGGGAGATGTTGCTTTGACAAGGGGGGAAATCGGAGGCTATGCTGTTACTACTGGGGAAAGTGGGAGACTATGCAGTGACTACTAGCAGGAAGTTATAGCCTATGCTGTTACTTTTGGGGTAAGCAGGAGACAATGACTACTAGGGGGAAGTGATAGCCTATGCTTTTAATTCTGGGGCAGTGTGAGGTCATGCCATTACCATAGATATTACCGTAGATGACTGCCGGATCCAGCTCCCCTCTGATATCCACTGCCAACCGATTTAGGGCAGAGGGCCAACCAATTCATTCAGGCCACCACTCTCATCTCTCGTCTCTGTGTACTGCCCCCTGCTGGAGGAATGTTGTGGTACAGCAGTCGCTGGCACTTACACTGAGATTTTTATATATATATATATATATATATATATATATATATAATAATCTGTGCCGTGTATTGCGGCAGTTACATTATGACAAGACGTCTCCGCTGTTCTTGTAGAGTCTGTGCTACGCTCTTGATGGCGTTCAAAGACAAATGAAATGCTAAAACGTTTTGCTGCGAGATTCCCCGTAGAGCGGAATAAACGTCCTTGATATTCACTGCTCTGTGTCTCCTCTGTTCCCCGGGGTACAGCTCACACACCTGACAACAGCTTCCTGGGGTTCGTGGTTGAGCAGCATCTCAATGCCAGCGACATCAGACACATGAACGACATCAAACGCCAGAACCAGTCGCTCGTCTACGGGAAAGTCGACAATTTCTGGAAGGTAGGTGGATTTTCATTTTAATGAGTTTAGTCCTTGCAGCTCCTGTGGCTTTTCAGAGGTTTTTAATAGAACGAGCGAGAGTGCCAAGTGTTTAGCATCTGGCCCCCGTGTATAGGGCGAGGGGCTGATTTCTGGGAAGACCCCCGGAAAAACATTTATTAGGGAGGGGGCTGACTTTGTGTGTGTGTGTGTAGGGATTTGACTGCTGGACTTTATATAGTGATGTGCGGCAGAACGGCGTATACAAGAAAATGTCACATGGCGCCAAAGAGCTAGCCCCAATTAAAGAGGAGCCAGACTTTCTTAAAGGGGCATTCCGGGCTATAACACTTTTCACTAATTCACTGGATACAAACAGTCTAGACGGCTAAACCGCAGGTATACCGATCCCAATGCTTGAAAGGGGTACTCTTCTTCTTTTAGTATCAGTCGAGGAATGGGGGCCTGTGTGTGTATAAATGTATAGCTTGGGCCTAAATGGACTTTATTAGTTCCACAGCTTTCTAATGAGCTGTGGGTTCAATCCCTCCAATTAGGATCTCCGTTTAATGTCAGTGAATGGTGGTGATGTTTACACCCAGAAGCTGAAATCCCCTCCGGATTATTCACAGCTGAGGGTTCGCTATAATGTCTCTGGTAGAAACGGTCCTCTGGGAGCTAAACAGTTAAGGCCACTTTCACGTCATTCCTGTTTTGAGATCCGTTTTTAGGGCCAATGTATTGTGAATGGGGTATGCTCCGTTCAGGATGTCTCTTCCGTTCCGGGACCGGACACACAACTGCTGCAGGCTGCGGTTTTGTGTCCAGTCATCGAAACGGAACAAACGAGATCGGCCACTAAAGACAATGCAAGTCAATGGTCCAGATCAGTTTTATTTTTTAGGTTAAAAACAGATCTGTCACCCATTGACTTGCATTGTTTTATTTATTTATTATTATTTTTTTCCATTCTGATTTAGCACATCCTGACAGAACGGGTGCATCCTGATGTGTTAAATCAGAGAGAACCGCGTTGGTCCGGTTTTGAGATCCTCTGGCGGATCTCAAAACGAGAAACCAAAACGCAGATGTGAAAGTAGCCATATTAGTACCTGCACTGATGCATTGTAACATGTTCGCCATTTGCGTTCCGATCTGGGATTATTGTATGCCTGGCAATAATTTACCGCTTATATCGGTACAGAAAGTGTTCGGTGGCGGGATTGTGGTCTGGGGGTTGCTCTTGATGGTTTGGCTCTTGGTTCCATTAAAGAAAAGCCTTGAAGGCTAGGGGCACTTCTGATATCCACTTGTCATGTAATGCATTGCAAATAGTTTTGATTTTAAAATCTTCCACCGTTTGGTGTATACAGTTCCTATGCAGACCTATGTGTCTCCATGGTTACAGATCATGTGTAGTCTGATCCTGCAGTCACGGATTACTCTTAGCAGGAAGAGGGATTGGACGTAACTTGACTACATGATTACTTTAGAGACGCACAGGCCAGCGGAGTTGCTGTATACCCAAAACGGTAGCTCTCTTCTCATAAAGAATAGCGGATTTGCCAGTTGGACACGCGGAGGCTGTTATAGCAAAATGGCGGTGGGAGCGTTATAATAAAGCCCATGGATGTGGCCCTTTAAGGCAATAGCAGGTTACGTAGTCTGTTATCCGCTGCCTTTCCTCGGGGTGTGCGGCAGAGGAACGAACGCTATATTTAGCAGAGGTGAAATATCCTAAATAGTGTCGCCATCTGGACCACCCCACGAGATTGTTTTCGGCAAGAAACTCACCTCTTGGCAGAGAGAATTGGGATTATATGGATTTCCTTTGCGAGCGGCTTGCACACTTTTTTGCATGGTTAAATAGTTGACACTCGTTCTTTAGTATTTTGCGAAAACGAGCGAGGGATAACGGTGGAGCCTTAAGCTGTTCTCCATATGGCGCTGTCACTGAGCCACCCGCTCGATGAAGTCGATGCGTATTCATTTCCTTCCTTCGCTGTGGTCCAGAGCATATGATCTTGGTTAAACTGCAGAGGCTTACGTTGTGTGAAGGTGACCTAGGGGACTTCGCGGCCGTCCTAGGCTTGTTGGAACGTGACCCCAATACATAGACCGCACCGGAGCGATATTGTTGTCGTGTTTTCATTAACGTCTTAACAACATGGGGACTTTTTAATTTTGAATTAATCAGTTTTCTAATATCTCTACTTGTTGTCAGTGAGTGAGAACCTTCTTATTTACACCTAGAGACCAGTGCCATCCACAGATGCCCCCATAACAGTGTCATCCACAGATTTACCCCATAAGTGTCATCCATTAGTTCAAACCCCACCAAAAGCACACCTTTATACATAAAGGGAATCAACAAGGTAAAAGAGGAGAGAATATTTAAAAGAAGGAAAATCTGCTACAAGAGGACATAGTTTTAAATTAGAGGGGCAAAGGTTTAAAAGTAATATAAGGAAGTATTACTTTACTGAGAGAGTAGTGGATGCATGGAATAGCCTTCCTGCAGAAGTGGTAGCTGCAAATACAGTGGAGGAGTTTAAGCATGCATGGGATAGGCATAAGGCCATCCTTCATATAAGATAGGGCCAGGGACTATTCATAGTATTTAGTATATTGGGCAGACTGGATGGGCCAAATGGTTCTTATCTGTCGACACATTCTATGTTTCTAGACCAAATGGCTGTTACAGCTGAGGGTTTGTTACAATTGTATCCAATGTAGAGATTCCTCCCTGAGCTGAATAATCCTGTGTTCCCAGCTGATACATTTTACATGCAGTGATACATTGTAGCAGACCACAAGGCATGAGACAGATACGTAATGTTTAGACTAGGGGTCAGGCTATTGTGAAACTACAACTCCCAACATGCTCCATTCACTTGTATGGAGATTTTGAGAATAGCTAAGCACATGTGCATGCGGGGAGTTGTAGTTTAGCAACATCTGTTGTGTGTGGGCGAACTCCCATCATGCCCTGACGGCCTATGGGGCTATTAGAGCATTGATGGGGGTTGTAGTGTTTTCAGCATCTGGCGATCAAAGGCTTAGACCAGGCATCCTCAAACTGCGGCCCTCCAGCTGTTGAAAAACTATAACTCCCACAATGCCCTGCTGTAGGCTGATACCTGTAGGCTGTTCGGGCATGCTGGGAGTTGTAGTTTTGCAACAGCTGGAGGGCCGCAGTTTGTGGATGCCTGGCTTAGACTGATTCACATTCGAGCATTATTGGGTCCATGCAGGTTTCCGGCCTCTGGACGTCCATTCACTGACAGCAAAGACATATATTTTTTCTGCACTAATACATTGTAACAAACTATCAGGAGAAGAGATTTGTGCTGTCTAGCTCGCAGAGGATTATTAAGACTAATATACAATAAAGCGGTGACCCCCGTCTGTACCGCGCTGTGATCTGTGTCGGTGTACACCGCAGCTGCTTGTAGTAATAGTCAGGATTTATGACATCTGGGATGACTTTGAGTAGAAGTTGTAAACGGCTTAAGCCCCTGAAAACCACTTGTAGGATTTAGGATTCTGCTTCGTCACGCGGCCGTATTGTCTGGTTCACGTAGGCTGGAGCGATCCTGACTCTGCTATTGTACGGTGTAGTGTGGGTTGGTAGCGGATTGCTTTTCCCCTGGAATACCTTTTCATTAATCCTTTTCCTCGCACTGGGTATTTACGGGAACAGCGGGTGCTTGCCTGGCAGATTCCGTTTCTCTTGTGTGCCTCCGTCCTGCCACAATGCTGTACCACCCAGGGCACACAAGACATGGCATAGCTGGGGTCGGGGTGCTAGGACCCCATCCGATCACTAAACGGGCAGGTGTTTAGCTGAGCCCAGTGCCCCTTCATTTCTGCAGTGGGCGGATTTGTAGGATGCCTATAGAAGGGGCACATCGCTCATCGGTCACCTGCATACAGGCCGCCGGCTGCACTTGACTTACTGCTGTGTTTTCTGCAGGACAAGAATACGTATCTGGACATCATCCACACCTTCATGGAAGTACACGGCACCGTCCACGAGAAGGGTACAGTCCACATGCCCAATTACGTGCAGAATCACGGTATACTCAGCGGACGGGACCTGCAGTTCCTGCTTCGAGAGACCACAGTGAGTCTGCTGCCTCCGATTTGCTCATATATGGAAATCCGTTTATATTGATGTGCAAATTAAAGGGGACGTCTCATCAGACAATGGGGGCATATTGCTAGGATATATCCCCGTTGTCTTATAGGTGCGGGTCCCAACCTATATCGAGAATGGAGCCTCAAAAGTGGTGGAGGGCGCTTCTTTTTTCTATGGGCCCGCGCTCTGCTATTTTCGGCGGCCCCATAGAAAATAAATAGAGGGTGGCTGCGAATGCGCCCTCCACCACTTTCGGGGCTCCTTTCCCAGTGGTGGGACCCGCACCTATGACGAGGGCATATCGCTAGTATATTGTCTGAGAGGAGACAATCCCTTTAACGTATTTAAAGGGAATCTAATGTAAAATGCTGGGAAAGTGCAGAGCATTCTGGGTGTCCAGTTGACATGTATACAGTCCAGGCCCATCTACATGGGCAATTCATCTCCCTGGAAGGAGCCCTGATCACGAATTACTTCCATCAGTCGTCGTTAGTATGTCCGGGGTAATTGTTATGCATTCAATGACAAATGAGTGCATGCGTTTTTATCAGCGAACATATTTACAATGGGCACTGATCGGGAGTGAACGGTCGTACGAACAATCAATCAGCGAATCATCGTTGCGTGTGATTGGGCCATTTACACGGTTTCTATGGTGGTCTACCGCTGTGGAGGTAAAGAGTTAGATTTACAAAAAATGTAATCAAATTATTTAAGGCTTCACTTTCTATGGAGATTTAATCTGTGAAATGTTAGAGTAGGAAATCTTATAGTAAAAGTTGCAGGATGGCGCAAATGGATCAGCTAAATACATCGGAATTCTCATTCAAAATGCAGAAGGTTGGACTGGCTGGCCGCCGCCGGGGGTCTCCTGGTCTTTCTGAAGGTTTTCCCCATACGTTTCTACAGAATGGCTAGGTCCACCCCTAGTGGACCCAACTGCACATTGTATTATTGACCTATCCTTTATGCAGATTGACTTCTCCTCCTTCTTTAAGAACCCCCCCCCCCATAAAAAAACATTTTTCATTGGCTTTTTGAGCAGTTGCCATAAGGCGCTTTCCTTGTATTAATGCGCACACCTCGGGCGGTATGTTCTGTGGCTCGGTGAGTTCATGTCGGCTTTGTCCTGTTCACTGAAGAGCAGCTGGAATAATAAGAGTATTAGTACTTCCCGGTTCTGCACTAATCCCCTGTATTTACTCTCCTAATACCCTGAAGTGCTAAGCAAGCAGATCCTATCTCCGCGTTCACCCTGAAACCAAAATATCAATTTCCCTGGAGCGTTGGAGGGGTAAATATTACTGGCACTGTCAGCACGTAATCTCTTTAAGAGGCAGGATTTACGCATCAAAGACCCATTTATACCAAAATGTAAACTGAGATTTTTGTATGTGGAAGATCCTAAAATAACGGAATTTAAAGCCTGAACGTGAAATCTGCCTCCAGTCATCTGGACTTCAAGTCCACTATAGAGTGCTGAATAACTTCATAATTTATAGAGGTCGGAGATCGGGTTTTCTGATAGAGTAAGGGCTCCTATAATTCAATAGGGCCATGTCCTGATACAAGTGAATAGGACAACATCTAATCCGCAAGACAGCATACGGCTGTCTGAATGAGCCCTAACTCTGTCTATTGATATAGGGTTATATGATAAAAACCTGTCTGCAGCCACCAGAAGGGGGAGCCGACAGATCCTCTGTACTACACCGCACAGCAGAGCCGACAGATCCTCTATACTACACCACACAGGAGAGCTGACAGATCTTCTACACTACACCGCACAGGAGAGGTGACAGATCCTCTATACTACACCACACAGGAGAGCTGACAGATCCTCTATACTACACCACACAGCAGAGCTGACAGATCCTCTATACTACACCACACAGGAGAGCCGACAGATCCTCTATACTACACCACACAGCAGAGCTGACAGATCCTCTATACTACACCACACAGGAGAGCCGACAGATCCTCTATACTACACCACACAGGAGAGCCGACAGATCCTCTATACTACACCGCACAGGAGAGGTGACAGATCCTCTATACTACACCACACAGGAGAGCTGACAGATCCTCTATACTACACCACACAGCAGAGCTGACAGATCCTCTATACTACACCACACAGGAGAGCCGACAGATCCTCTATACTACACCACACAGGAGAGCCGACAGATCCTCTATACTACACCACACAGGAGAGCCGACAGATCCTCTATACTACACCACACAGCAGAGCTGACAGATCCTCTATACTACACCACACAGGAGAGCCGACAGATCCTCTATACTACACCACACAGGAGAGCTGACAGATCCTCTATACTACACCACACAGGAGAGCCGACAGATCCTCTATACTACACCACACAGGAGAGCTGACAGATCCTCTATACTACACCACACAGGAGAGATGACAGATCCTCTATACTACACCACACAGGAGAGCTGACAGATCCTCTATACTACACCACACAGGAGAGCTGACAGATCCTCTATACTACACCACACAGGAGAGCCGACAGATCCTGTATACTACACCACACAGGAGAGCTGACAGATCCTCTATACTACACCGCACAGGAGAGCCGACAGATCCTCTATACTACACAGCAGAGCTGACAGATCCTCTATACTACACCACACAGGAGAGCTGACAGATCCTCTATACTACACCACACAGGAGAGATGACAGATCCTCTATACTACACCACACAGGAGAGCTGACAGATCCTCTATACTACACCACACAGGAGAGATGACAGATCCTCTATACTACACCACACAGGAGAGCTGACAGATCCTCTATACTACACCACACAGCAGAGCTGACAGATCCTCTATACTACACCACACAGCAGAGCTGACAGATCGCTGTAGGCTGTCCAGGCATGATGGGAGTTGTAGTTTTTCAACAGCTGGAGGGCCGCAGGTTGGGCTCCTGTGCACATTTGATATCTTCTGCAGATTATTTTTTTTTTTGTGCTTTTCTTATTTTCGTTATCTATTTTCGTGCGGAGAGAGCGATCCGGCTTCTTTCTTTGTATGCGATGTCCTCTATGCCCAGCTGCTCACAGATTTATAGGCTTGGTGACACATGCTGAATAACCTGAAGAGTCCAGATGATTGCAGCCTTGGACCCCTGCTGTTTCCGTATAATTTGGCATGTTCTTTGGCAGCAGTCAGGCTTGCGTGGGTGAGCGTTCCCTCGCTGTGTCACAGTTCAGCATTTACACACAATAAGCCGGACCAGCGCCGTGTGCCTAATGTTAGATCTGCCGCCTGACATCATTCAATGGCACCTTTCCATTTTTTCATTTTTATTGGTAAGGGCTTGCAGCACAGAGATTTTTCACGATGTCGTGGGGGTCGCCTATTTTACCGATATTTCAGGACAGTTCAGTCTTTCCGGGTGCATTGGAATTGCTAGTTAAGCTCTTATGACATGGACAGCTAAAGGGTTAATATGGTGGGCAACGGGACCGTGATTCCAAAACCTCCTAAATGTAATCGGTCAAGTACCTTTTAGAGCAAACAATGGCTGCCTCTTTGGAGAGTCAATGCCAACCGCAGGGGGGGTGTCCAATACAGCTTTGAGCTGACGAATTGACAGACCACTTGCTACAGACTCTTCTGACGACCTCTGCGTTAGGCAGTGTATTCCTAGCGACCAGTCTGGGGGGTTTTCCGTCCAGTTTAAGACTAGCGTGGCCCTAAGTTGACTGCAGACATGGGGCCGAGCCGCCTGGTAAAAGTGCGGCTTAGTGGATCACGCAGTTTATTTTTTATTTTTTTTATTTCAGCTTTTCGTTGGCTTGGGATTCCCGTACGAAGGTCCAGCCCCGCTTGAAGCCATTGCCAATGGCTGCGCTTTCTTGAACCCCAAATTCAACCCACCAAAAAGCAGCCGAAATACGGACTTCTTTAAAGGCAAGCCGACTCTGCGAGAGGTGAGTATGGGGGGGGGGAGGGGCGACTAAATATAAGCAAGGGCACAGAAAGGGAATGGATGCGACCACTCTAAAGGAAATCCGTTCTTTATATATTGAGCCATGAACCTAGAAAGAAAATCCAGCAGTCGTCCGGGGGGGGGGGGGGGGAGCATTGACCGCTGGGGGACCCATGTTTCCCAGGTTGTGTGGAATGGCGGTCACGCATGCGCGCTGCCGCTCCAGTCTGCTCTATGGGACTGGCGGAGATTGCGAGTGTGCGCAGTTGTGACCGCCGCTCCCCCAGAGGGAGACGGGGGATAAGCGTTTGTCATGGGACAACCATTTAATGGACTGTCTGTAATGAACGGTTCCTCCTCTAGTTGGGTGGTCTGCGTCACCCTTGGACTGGTTTTGGAGCTCTCCCTTGACCGCGGATGCCCTGCTATACCATACTCAGGCCATGGAAAAGGGTGGCGCTGTTTCAGCTGATATCTTTTATCAATCTCTTCTGTTGCAGTTAACCTCGCAGCATCCCTATGCTGAAGTGTACATAGGGAAGCCTCACGTCTGGACGGTGAACATCAACAACCCCGATGAAGTTGAGAAGGCCGTGAAGGCGATAATGAATCAGAAGGTGGAATTTTTTATTTCTTTTTTTCTTGCGGCGCCTGCTCTTTACACCACCGCGTCCCCTCCCCGGAGTTTAACCACTTGTGCAACACTTCCTGGCACAACACGACAACCCACAAACAGATCTTGTAATCGGTTTCTTGCGGAAACGCCCTTTACAGGCTGGGTTGCACATTGCTCATGTATATGTGATCAGATTAAGGCTGCTTTCACACTGGCGTTTTGGCTTTCAGTTTGTGAGGTCCATTCAGGGCTCCTCTCACAAGCGGTCCAAAACGGATCAGTTTTGCCCTAACGCATTCTGACTGGAAAAGGATCCGCTCAGAATGCGTCAGTTTGCCTCCGATCTGCTTTGGAGGCTTCTTGCAGCGTTTTGGTGTCCGTCTGACGAAACTGAGCCAAAAGGATCCGTCCTGGCACACAATGTAAGTTAATGGGGACGGATCCGTTTTCTATGACGCAATAGAAAACTGATCAGTCTCCCATTGACTTTCAATAGAATTCATGACTGATGCATGTGCTTGTATTATTGTAATGGATCCGTTTTTGCAGATCCATGACTGATCCGCCCAAAACGCGAGTTTGAAAGTAGCCTGAGGGCTCTTTCACACTTGCGTTGTTCTTTTCTTCCGGCATAGAGTTCCGTCGTCGGGGCTCTATGCCGGAAGAATCCTGATCAGGATTATCCTAATGCATTCTGAATGGAGAGAAATCCGTTCAGGATGCATCAGGATGTCTTCAGTTCTGGAACGGAACGTTTTTTGGCCGGAGAAAATACTGCAGCATGCTGCGCTTTTTGCTCCGGTCAAAAATCCTGAACACTTGCCGCAAGGCCGGATCCGGAATTAATGCCCATTGAAAGGCATTAATCCGGATCCGGCCTTAAGCTAAACGTAGTTTCGGCGCATTACCGGATCCGACGTTTAGCTTTTTCTGAATGGTTACCATGGCTGCCAGGACGCTAAAGTCCTGTTTGCCATGGTAAAGTGTAGTGGGGAGCGGGGGAGCAGTGTACTTACCGTCCGTGCGGCTCCCGGGGCGCTCCAGAGTGACGTCAGGGCGCCCCACGCGCATGGGTGACGTGTCGCATGGACACGTCATCCATGCGCATGGGGCGCTCTGACTTCATTCTGGAGCGCCCCGGGAGCCGCACGGACTGTAAGTATACTGCTCCCCCGCTCCCCACTACTATGGCAATCAGGACTTTAATAGCGTCCTGGCTGCCATAGTAACACTGAACGCATTTTGAAGACGGATCAGTCTTCAAATGCGTTCAGTTCACTTGCGGTGTTACGGATCCGGCGGGCACCTCCGGCAAATGGAGTGCACGACGGATCCGGACAACGCAAGTGTGAAAGAGGCCTAACCGTGTTCTGAAATTCACTTTTTGGTCGGCCTTGCGCCCTGTCCCAGGACGAGGTTAACACCACCTTATGGTGACAGATATCTGGTCACGCAATTTCCACACTATCTGTACTATGCAAAACTTTCCCCGTAGCTAGCCGAGAAGCAGAAGCCGCTCCATTGGGATGCAGGTGTCTGGCGCTTTGATGTAACGTACACTGACGTGCGCGCAGATCCAAGCGTTCAACCCATTTCGCTTGAGCTGTTCGCACCAAAGTAACGTCTCTTGATGTCGCAGATTAACTTGTGTGTTTTTTTTTTTTTTTCCTTTCTTGCAGAATGAACCGTATCTGCCCTACGAGTTTACATGTGAAGGGATGCTGCAGAGGGTGAACGCCTTCATTGAAAACCAGGTAAGGGCGCGCTTAAAGGGATTCGCACTCCCGTCACCCGTGTTTCCCTATGGGGCAGAAAGTTGAGCAAGTCATACAAATTCAGATTTCCTCTTACGTGTCAGTGGTGGTAACTCCAAATTTTACCGTGAAGCGTATGGTGAGCACTAGACGTAGAGCATCAGCGGCATAGCTTTGAGGGTAGCAGGGGCTCCAGCGGTAATCATTAGAGCAATGATCACGTGGCTCGTTATTCATGCAGATTATGGTGAGTATTCAGGCCAGAAATCCACGTGAGATCTGCCTTCGTGTAGCTTGTACGGCCATGCAGTGCTCCTGACTGCGCACATCAAGAACTTTTTCATATATGGAACTTTGCTGCCACCTGTAGGCTGATGCCGGTCTCTGCAGGCTGCATTTTCACGTCTGTCCTTTTTCTTCCTCTCCCTCTCCGCAGGACTTCTGTCACGGACAGGTCATGTGGCCGCCATTAAGCTCCCTGCAGGTGAAGTTAGCACAGCCGGGTAAGTCCTGCAAACAAGTGTGCCAGGAGAACCAGCTCATCTGTGAGCCCTCGTACTTCCAGCATCTCAACCAAGACAAAGACCTGGCCAAGTAAGTGTAACCAATGGCAGCGCACGTTGAGAGTTGTGGTCTTGTGACAAATAGATCTCCCTTTTAAAAGGACTGATTTGGGTTAATGACCATTTAAGCTCTGACCACCTTAGCATTATCACATAAATGGATCTGTCGCTGCTTCCTGCTTTTTTCCTGAAATACTCTGTGCTGTTGTATACCGCTCCCATTATGCCATGTAGCCCTGACTTCATGATCATAGCTACACGAGCAGACAGGCCAAAACTCCCCAATGGGATCAGCACGCTCCTTTCCTGAAATACAATGTGCTGCTGTGTACCCAACACCTACTTTGTGGCCTCCCATTTGTCTCCATATTCCTCCCCTCATCATGTAACATGTAGCCCTGTCCTTACTGACACCACATGTGTACAGGGCACTGCCTCCTACAAAATCAGAAATACTGTGCTGCTGTAAGTAACCTCCCACCTGCCTCCATGCTTCTCCTCCCATCATGCTCCTGTGCAGTCCCGAGTAGGTTACTGCCCCTCACAAGATCAATGCACCCCTCTTCAGAAATACTCTGTGCTGCTTTGTGTCCTGCTCCTCCCACTATGTAACACTCAGTATGTGACCTCCCACTTGCCTCCATGCTTCTCCTCCCATGTTCCTGTGCAGTCCCGAGTAGGTTACTGCCCCTCACAAGATCAGTACACCCCTCTTCTGAAATACTCTGTGCTGCTTTGTCCTGCTCCTCCCACTATGTAACACTCAGTATGTGACCTCCCACTTGCCTCCATGCTTCTCCTCCCATCATGTTCCTGTGCAGTCCCACGTAGGTCACTGCCCGTCACAAGATCAGTACACCCCTCTTCTGAAATACTCTGTGCTGCTTTGTCCTGCTCCTCCCACTATGTAACACTCAGTATGTGACCTCCCACTTGCCTCCATGCTCCTCCTCCCATCATGTTCCTGTGCAGTCCTGCGTAGGTCACTGCCCCTCACAAGGTCGGTACACCCCTCTTCTGCTGCTCTGAATATTGCATGGTGTATGGGTTTGAGGATCTCCCCATGATCAGAGTGCGCACCAGATGGGATGACATCTGTATATTCTCCTCTGTACCGACTTGTCCGTCGACTACTAATTCTACATTTGTTTCTACCGCAGGTTCGGGATCCACTGCCAGTCATCGGACACTGCGAATGACATTGTGGCCCCGTCAATTGACGAGAGCAAAAAACAATGCATCTTTCAAGGGGATCTGTTGTTGTTCAGCTGCGCAGGGTCTCACCCCAACCACAGGAGGGTCTGTCCCTGCAGAGACTACATGAAGGGACAGGTGGCTCTCTGCAAGGACTGTCTATAGCACCCCATGCCCCCCTCATCCGGATAGGATCCATTCAGCGCTGGTGCCGGGGTATGGTAGGATTTCTTGCCCTCTTTAGACATCGGCATTCTTGGAAATGGGCGGGTGTCTCACCCTTAAAGGGACGCTCTTCTAATGCCATTTTCCAGTGGACTACTTTGAAATGGTTGAGAGAACCTGTCCACCTCTGCTCTGGTCACGCAGCAGATTTCCAAAACCGTCCACTGTTGTACTGAGCAGGCCCGTCTGATAAGACGTCTCGGGAACGCAAGGGCGCCGTCTTGTACTCGACCCTCCATGCATGCTGCAGAGGTGGTGGAGGAACTCGTAAACAGCCAACCGTGTGCTACCGCATGACTACTCCACAAGATAAGCTACTGATGGTCTGCAGAACGGTGGTTGTCAGATTTTGACGCCGTATGCTAAAAAAAAAAAATCCTCCCCAGCCCGTTTCAGGTTCCAGACACTGCCAGGCGATTGGATGACGGCACGCTTGACTCTTCCCAGGATCCTTTGGGACAAAAAAAAATGTTCGTAGAGCCGTTGTGTGGTCATAATGCTGTCTTAGCTAGTGATGGAGGTAGTGTAGCCAAAGCCAGTGCTTAAAGAGACAGTAGCGTTAGAATTACAGAGGATATATATATATATATATATATATATGCGTACACAGCTTGTACAGGATATTGATTTTTTTAAGGGCATGTCTGTGAGATAATTATGTATATATTTAACGTGGAGTATTTTTATTTATGACAGAGGGTGTGCATTTTTCTAAGTTTATAATAATTTAATGTTTTTTTTTTTTTTTGTTTTTTTTTTGGAGTATATGTAATTTGACCTTTTTGCTGCAAAGTGAAGGGAGCCATTTTGTCAGGTTTTCAGCTTCTGAGGTATGAGGCACATGAAACCTCAGCGACGCTTAAAGGAAAGGTCTGCTTTTGCAATAACCTTTTTATTGCACCAGTGCATGTGAAATTCAGTCTCCATTAAAAAATCCCCCATCGTTCTGTGCCTACAGCTCCTATGCAGACCTTTGTTTCTATGGTAACAGACTACAAACAATGTGTAGTCTGATCTTGCAGTCGTATTGCCATGAGTTCCTGCTAACCTAGCAAATGTAAGCTCTTAGAAAGTAGGGGACCGATAGAGATTAGTGCGAATGCAGCCTCTGACTACGCCATGTAGTCTGTTACCATGGAGATGCATAGTTCTGCATAGGATATGTAGAGACAAACATATAAAAAAAAAGTTATTATTTTTTACGATGTATCGAGAGAAAAAAATTGGTTGTGAAGGTGAGCGACTGAAATCTCATGCGCCTGCTACAAAATAAATCGGGGGCTTGGTGTTTGGGATTCACTGTGCATGACCGTACTTGCTTCATCTGTATTGGATTGGGGTAGCCAAGGCTTGCACTTGAAGTGTGAGTTTGTAGTTGGGCTGTTACTTTGCTTCTCGAAGGTGATGCTTTATGGGTTTTTTTTTTTTTGGGGGGGTTGTTTTTGTTTTTAACTTTTTCGTAATTTAATGAAATTAAAGCTAAAGGTAGGATTTGTAAAAGAGCTAAAAAAAAAAAATTTGAGGACCAATTTTTTTAAAGAGGTTGTCCAGGATTTTTTCGGAAAACAGCGCCACACCTGGCCACAGGTTATATGCAGTACTGCTGCTCGGCTTAATTGAAGTGGATGATGCTGAGCTGCAGAGCCATGCACAGTGAGGGCTCATTCAGCCGGTCATATTTTTTATTTTTTTTTGTTTTTTTGCTGTCCACAAAAATTCTGATACTTTTTTTGGGGACCGTTCAGCACATTTGCAGCTGGAAGAATTAAGACAGAGCTTCTCCAGCTGTTATATAGAATTGTTTTTCTCCATGTTTCTTTTGGAGAACTATAGCATGTTGCGTATAAAAATAAAAAAAATCCATTCATTAAAATTGTGCTTTTGGCCCCAACAAAATAGCTCACTTTTAAATGGCCTTCAGGTGGTTGTTGTGCAGTAGTCGGTGTAGTCAGGACCGCCCCCACACGTCACTTTCAGTTATGAGCTAATTGAGGGCGGTCCTGACTACACCGACTACTGAACAACCTATGTTTCTCTGCCGCAAACAAACTTAGTCTAAAAAAAAAGTGTTTATTTTTGTTTTGTTGCAACTTAGAAAAACAAATGTTTAACGTTGACCGGCGCTCTAAGAAACTCAATGATTTGATGCATTTAAAGGGGTGCGTAACCCTAGAAAATGGACATTTAAATTGGGACATCTGCAAGATTCCCTGTCAAAATTGAAATGAACAGTCTAGGATAAACCTATTGCATAATGCGATTGGGCAGAGCATGACTCTAGGATTTAAAGAACACATCAGAAAATTGGTCTTCTCCCTGTTAAAGGCCTTGTACTAGAAATATCTGTGTATTTCCCGGAGAGTTTCTTTAGATTAATACACTGGTCTTGCATAGGCCATTCCACCCCTGCTCCTGAAAAAAACGATGATGGGATTCATATACAAGTGGATTCTGTGGCCCACACAAGACTTCCTGCAGTTACAACCCCTTAGAGCGGAGTAGCTTCTTGTACCAGTCAGCCCTTTGTAAGCTCATGTAAAAAAAAAAAGTTAAAAAAAATTCTTGCGTCGGCTTGCACTACTTCAGATCTCCAGCAGAGGTCACCGGTACAGCAGAGTACAGGACACTGGTGCACACTTTTCTTCTGTTGCAAATGTTACTTATATAACAAACTGAAGTTTTCTGCAGTATCACTGCCGTAATGAGCGCTGCCACGTTCGTGGTCAACGGTCTCCACGCCAGTGTTCTGAATATTGAGCAGGAGGTGGATGATCGTCAAAAATTTCCTGATACATAAAAATCTTTGTAAGTATGCATTCACACAACTGAAAAGTCAGTTTTTTTTTTTTTTTATTTTTTTTTTTTCACAGATGGCTTCCTAGGGAAAACAAAGCTCCCTTGCACTGTATGGGGGCTGTCTGTCCGTACTGGAAAACAAACAAAATAGGACCTGCCCTAATTTTGATGGCCGTTATTCACAGGCCATTATAAAAAAATAAAATAATAAATCAAGGTATTTTTTGCCTAAGGTCATAGTTTCAACGAGGCATATTTTCCCAGGTGTGCAAGTTGCCATATAAGTCATATTTTCTTAAAGGGATTGTACAGGATAGAAAAACATGGCTGCTTTCTTCCTCCACAGAGAGCACCACCCTTGGTCCTTGGATTGTCTGGTATTGCAGTTCAGCTCCACTAAAGTGAATAGGACGAGTTGCAATATCGCACACATCCTGCAGATACGTGGCTTTGTCTTGGGGAAATGAACAGCCATGTTTTTGTAATCCTGCCCAGTCCCTTTTAAAGGCTATGTACTCCTTTTTGGAGGAATTTTTTGATTGTATGTTACTCATTTTTGGCTAAAAGTAATTTTTTTTTTCAATTGGCCTTTATTGAAAATATTGAGCCGTTCTGTCACAAACGGTTAACAGTTTTTCTAGCTGTGTGACTGGTACTCATCTAATAACCCTTATCTCTAAACTACTAAGAGGTCATAAACACTTAACCGTAAGATAAGAACTGAGCTTTAATGATAGTCAGAGATAAGGAGCCTGTCAGCTCCTGGTCTGACGGAAAATCCAAAAGGATGCTTCTAGAGCATCTAAGCTCTGTGCAGAAAAAAGGACGCCAAATTTTTAATAAAGACCAATTGAAGAAAAAATGTTTTGCTCTAAATGACTGCAATGCAATAATAAAAAATGCCCCCAAAGGTGGCAATAGCCTTTAAGTCCTCAAGCATCTTACTGCCCGCATCTGCCAGTACAAGATTAGCCAAACATTCCAAGTCATCTGTATGAATCCTAATCCCGCTGGGACACTGCCATCTACTGGTCATGTGACACATGGCATTCCTCTGCTCAGTTTATAAACCCCTTCACAACCTAAACCTAAAATGTGTAAAAATGGGCATTCTGTTCTTTGATTTGTTGCACTGATCTTGTATGTTATTGATTCTGAAATTCTCTGTTAACCCTTTGTTACATTCAACTGAGGGGATTAAAAAAACAAAAAATTGTTTATTTGTACCTTATTCTGTTTTCCCGCTGGTGAAAATTGAATACAAAACACACTGTTTAAGATGACAATGAGGACCTCATTATCTCATATATGCAAGTTAATTTGCACATGTATAAAATAGAACTTCTTTTCTTTGTTTTTGTTTTTTGTTCTTTTTTTTTTTTTTTTCTTAGGGGTTCTGGTTTATTTTTGTGACTATTTTACTGTTTCTGGGGCTCTCACTTGTAAATTTCAGATGTGTTTGTGTTGTTGGGTCGTCTTATTTGTCTTAATTTAATTTAAATACAGTATGTGCCTTTTAACTCTTTAAAGGTTGTTTTGTGAATTGGAATTTGTTGGAACATTTATGACAGACACAACAATTGGCCCTTCAAATACATTTTTTGGGATAATTTTTTTTTTAAAACCGAATATCTTGGCAGAATAATATCTGTGACCTATAGAACCGTGAATTTTATCTTATTCCATATGTACCCCCACAGGAACTTTCAAAATTACATGTAAAACTGACCAACTATTTCTTTATGCTCCAGAGCTGCACTCACTATTCTGCTAGTGCAGTCACTGTGTACATACATTACTTATCCTGTACTGATCCTGAGTTACAGCCTGTATTATACTCCAGAGCTGCACTCGCTATTCTGCTGGTGCAGTCACTGTGTACATACATTACATTACTTATCTTGTACTGATCCTGAGCTAAGTCCTGTATTATGCTCCAGAGCTGCACTCACTATTCTGCTGGTGAAGTCACTGTATACATACATTACTTATCCTGTACTGATCCTGAGTTACGTCCTGTATTATACTCCAGAGCTGCACTCACTACTCTGCTGGTGGAGTCACTGTGTAAATACATTACTTATCCTGTACTGATCCTGAGTTACATCCTGTATCATACTCCAGAGCTGCACTCACTATTCTGCTGGTGAAGTCACTGTGTACATATATTACATTACTTATCCTGTACTGATCCTGAGTTACATCCTGTATTATACTCCAGAGCTGCACTCACTATTCTGCTGGTGCAGTCACTGTGTACATACATTACTTATCCTGTACTGATCCTGCTTTACATCCTGTATTATACTCCAGAGCTGCACTCATTATTCTGGTGTATATCGGTAACAATCTTGTTGACTGTTTTTTGTGTGACAACCAGCAGAATAGTGAGCGCAGCTCTGGAGTATAATACAGGATGTAATGATCCTTTTATGTGGTATGAAGCTCAGGAATGGACACTGATCATTGCCATGTGTAAAAATGGCAACTATCACCTGAAGAATGAGAGCAAGCGTCAGGTGAATGCACATTTTATGTGGCACGTTCCCTGCTCTGTGAACACCATATAACCGCACCTTGGATATACGGTGTCCTGTGTGTTCCTCTCCCGCCAAGCCGCCATTTTTTTGTGTTCTTGTGTTTTTGTTCCAGCATTTTCTGATCACGGGGTAGAGATTGTAATTGTTTATATAGTGTTGCTGAAATAAAGCTTTCAGAGCCGTTGTAAATGTTTGATTCTGCATCTTTAGACCTAACGCTTTCAGTTTTAACTGTTGTAGAGAAGAAATTCTAGGGAGACTTTATTTTTCAATAAATGATTTTTCTGGTGTGGATTTTGTCCAATCAGTAAATTGCTACTGACGCGGGCGGCATTTCTGACGTAGGCAAATCAGGCCTTTGGTGAGTTTTGTAGATCGGTGGTCCCCAGGTAGTTGGCAGCCATCTACTGGGCAGTGGATTACGACTGCTCCACATTAAAGGGGGGTTGTCTGAATTATATAAAACTTTTGCTACCCATGTAAACTGCCTAAAACAGGAATGCTCAACCTGCTGCCCTACTAGCTGTAGGCTGTCCAGGCTTACTGGGAATTGTAGTTTTGCAACAGCTAGAGGGCCGTAGGTTGGGCATTCCTGGCCTAAAAAAAAAAAAAATTTGGGGGAAAATGGTGTCTCTTTAATATTACTATATGGAGTGGCGATGCTTAAGTCACAGACTACCCAGAAGTCTGACTAATAACTGAACTGGAATTAGTAATGTCTAAATAGGACTGTGACAGTTGGAATAACTGAGCCACGGCTGAATGATGGCTGACTGGGCAGTTAATGTACAAGGTTGCAGTCTGTTTAGAAAGGATCGCCAAAACCGGAAAGGGGGGGGGGGTCTGCCTTTATGTAAAGTCCTGTCCACACTGCGGGGAGATACAAGTGAGGGACATGAACATGTGGAGTCACTGTGGGTAGAAATACATGGAGCTAAATACAATAATAAATTACTAATAGGAGTTTATTATAAACCACCTAATATACCAGAGTCCACAGGAAATCTACTTCTAAACGAAATGAAGACTGCAAATCATAATGAGGTGGTTATTATGGGGGACTTCAACTACCCAGATATAGACTGGGAAACTAAAACTTGTACATCTCATAAGGAAAACAGGTTCTTGGCAATAACCAAAGACAATTACCTCTCCCAACTGGTTCAGGACCCGACTAGAGGGGCGGCCATACTGGACTTAGTACTAACCAATTGCAAAGAAAAATTGGGGGTCAGTTAGGGGTGGGCGATATAAATTTGTGCCACGATATGGATTTTGTCCAGATCGCCGCAACGTGATATGACCATGGAGCGGTAGTGAATGATCGCGCTCTTGGCGCCACCATGTTCTCCTGAGCCGGCACCCTCCCTACCCACTGTGCGCAGCTGCCGCTGGCCACTAATAAGAACCGAGTAGGAGGAGGAGGGGAGGGACTGTGGCCACTGCACCACCAATGAATTCCTGAATACCAACGTAGCGTTCATGTGCTGGCCATATCCAGGCCCCTATGACTGCATGCTGTGATCCGCTGCAATTAACCCCTCAGTTGAGGGGTTAATCGCGCGGATCACAGCGTCCTGTCAGAGGTCGGGTGCCGGGAATGTTCTTCAGTCTCTGCATTGTTGGCAGTGGGCAGTTCCGATCGGAGTCCCAGCAGTGTAATGCTGGGGCTACGATTGGTTACCATGGTAGCCAGGAGTCATGCTACTAAAGTCCTGGCTGCCATGGTATGTTAGTAAGCAGCATTATACTCGCGTGCGCCGTGGCTGCCGGTCGCTCCTTCTTCTGTCTGTGCGGCGCATTGCTAATGCTTATAGCATTAGCAATGTGCCGCACAGACCTATGAGAAGGAGCGGCCACGGCGCACGTGAGTATAATGCTCACTAACATACCATGGCAGCCAGGACTTCAGTAGCGTCCTGGCTGCCATGGTAACCGATCGGAGCCCCAGCATTACACTGCTGGGACTCTGATCGGAACTGCCCACTGCCACCAATGATGGGGGGGGGTGGGGTAGGGGGACCCTGTGGCCACTGCCACCAATGATTAATACTGGGGAGGGGGGTTGGTTTTGAGTTACCAGAGGGGGTTGATAAGAGGGAGAGGCTGGGGGGCACATGGGGGGTGGATCAGGGGCTGGGGGTGCACATGAGAGGCTGGCTGCCATGGTCAGCTCCCTGCTGTTGTGTGCACAGGGCAGCAGGGAGAGTGTAAAGTCCTATTCACCCTAATAGAGCTCTATTAGGGTGAATATGACAAGGGTTCTAGCCCTTAAGGAGGCTAATAGTTATTAAATAACCCCCCCCCCCAAATATAGAAAACATATCGCGATATATATTGCATATCGCACATGCTTAAAATGATATCGCAATATAGATTTTAGGCCATATCGTCCACCCCTAGGGTCAGTCATTCCATGAATGTAATGGAGGCCAGTATGGCACCAGTTAATGTGGTATTTAGTGTTAGGTTCCCGTCTTACAGAGATCGCCTTGACGTTTCGCAGACGGGCACAAATAACTTTGTACAAAATGATTTGCCAAGCATCTCAAATTTATTAGCTTAGCATTAGCACCAGAATACTTTCTATTATTTTGCCATTATTGTACTTTATTTGGTTTGCAGAGTGCTGTTGCATTGTATATTTTTTTGCCTTTGTGCTTTCAGCCATGGCAACGCGCACCTGCACACTGGATGTGCTGACTGACCCCCAATTTTTCTTTGCAGTTTGTATTGGAGGTGTGGCTGACTCTGTTGGTCGTGCACTCCTGATCAACCTGTCTGCCCTATAGGCTGATTTTAATTAGTATAGCTATAAAGCTGTAGCCTACTCTCCCTGTATGCATTGGTAGCCATTTGGCACCAGGAAAGGTGGAATACAGAGTGGGCTCAGCATGCTAGTGGAACCTGCATTCCTTGAACATAATGGAGGCTGGCACCAAAGAGGTATCATACAGTGTGGGTTCAGCATGCATGTGGAGCCTGCATCCTCTGAATATAATGGAGGCCATTTTGGCACCATAAGAGGCATAATATAATGTGGGCTCGGCATGCATGCGGAACCTGCATTTCCTGAATGTGATGGAGGCCAGTATGGCACCAGTTAATGTGGTATTTAGTGTTAGGTTCCCGTCTTACAGAGATCGCCTTGACGTTTGGCAGACGGGCCCAAATAATTTTGTACAAAATGATTTGCCAAGCATTTCAAATTTATTAGCGTAGCTTTAACACCAGAATACTCTCTATTATTTTGCCATTATTGTACTTTATTTGGAGTGCTGTTGCATTGTATATATTTTTGCCTTAGTACTAACCAATAGACTTGACAGAACAACATGTGCAGGTCGGGGGACACCTGGGAAATAGTGACCATAAAGTAATAACCTTCCAATTATCCTTCAAAAGAGCGTTTCTACAGGGAGGAACAAAAATACCAAATGTCAAAAAAGCTAACCAACTAAGAGAGGCCATAGGCCTAACTAACTGGGACAAAGTCCTCAAAAATAAAAAAAAATACAGCCACAAAATGGGATATTTTTTAAAGACCCTAAACAGAATAGGACCTTTAAAAAAATAACTTTTATTATTCAATTTAAAAAATATGCCCCAGTCTTGGTGGCTGATAATGACACAAACATGGGCAGACCATTAGCTGCCCACCTATTACTGCGCAAATGGCATCCACCACAATTGTGACCAATAAACGTAATGCAACAACAAACAGAGAAGATGGTCGTTCCATATTGAGGTAAGGAGGCTAGTGTCTCCCTATACGGGAAATCTTTCCCTAGTATGATCCTAATCTAGCCTTAGCCCAGGGTCCTTGTACCTCCCCTACTTTCCGTATATCACCCTAACAAAGAGGGGGGGGGGGGAGGAATTACATACATATAGCAATGATTATGTCCCAACCTAGATGAAAGTTGGCATAAGAGTGCGGTAACAGAATACCCCGTGACCAAATACCCCAACGTGTTTTGCCCATACAAGGGCTCATCAGGGGGTCTAGATTCCAATGATAATTTTCTTAAATATAGTCACCATAAAGTACATTCCATTGTTATAACTAAATTGTTGTCCTGGATAATACTGTGGACATCACAAATAATGAGACAGACCTTATATACGGGAGTCTGGATGCATCACTAGCTCCTGCTGAATGGCGGGGAGGCTGCCTGTAATCCAAAGAAAAATGTAAACCACAAATACTAGAGCCTCCTCTACAAAGACCTAATACTGGCTTATACATAAATGGGTGCTCAAGCGGCAACTTACTAGTGGAAGAGCCCCGTTCCTGTCATGACTGCCTCCTCCCAGGAGCTTGATGTGGCAGTGGCATGACTGGGGAGATTGCGCTCTTTAAAAATGCGCGCTCCACGGACCTTTCTGGTCTGTGGAACGCACGCTGCGACCTCACTTCCGGTTCTACGTAGCGCTCACATTATCAGCCACCGAGACTGGGGCATATTTTTTAATTGAATAATAAAAGTTATTTTTTAAGGGTTATTATACATTAATTAAAAGGACTTGCCAATACCTCAAAACATTGTTAGAAAGTGTAAACAGATATTTTTAAAAGCATCCTAAAATCTTATTGTGAGAGGTACATACCTTTATGGTAATAAAAGGGTAAGGAACAAGAAGAAACCAATGTGGATAAATAGAACTGTAAAGAAAGCAATAAATGACAAAAAGAAACTTTTTAAATCGCTAAAACAGGAGGGTAGCGAGGAAGCACTGAAAAACTAGAAGGAAAAAAATAGAACATGTAAAAGTCAAAAGCAGACAAACTAGAGAACGAGAGATTAATTGCCAAAGAGCGTCAAACTAACCCTAAAATGTCCTTCAATTATATAAATGGTAAAAAGTATAAATCTGAAGGTATCTGCCCTTTACAGAGTGATGAGTGGGGAGTTGCAGAGAGCGACGAGAAAGCAAATCTATTAAATATTTTTCCACTGTATTCAGTGAGGAAAATGAAATGCAGAGTTTTAAAATAGGCTCCCCATTAAAAGTGCTCTGTCTGACCCAGGAAGAAGGGCAGCGGCATTTTAACCCCTTCCCGACATGACATAATAGTACGTCATGGCGGCAAGTGACTTGCCGCATTTTTACATACTATTATGTGATGGTGATCGAGCGGGCAGCGAAGCGGTACGCGCCCGATCACTGCAGGGGCTTGGTGGTCCCCGATAGCCGGGTCCCTGCTGTATCCGCCGGCATCGCTGTAAAAGCCGATGCTGGCGGATTAACCCCTCTATGCCGCAGTCGGCGCTGACCGCGGCATAGAAGGTTCATGCGGCGGGTGAGGGAGCCCATTGGGTCCCCGCACTGCTATTGATGAGGACCCAATGGGTGACGAGGCAGCCCAATGCCTTGCACGCCATCCGGACCTGCCTTCTACAAGGGCCGAGGAGATCCAGCCCCAGGCCCGGTCTTCTAGGCATCCTGTTAGTGTATTGCCTTTATAAGCATTCTGTCATAATAGAAGTCTATGGTCTGCATAACTGATCCGTCCCGTTTCCGTTATGCAGGAGAGGACGGACGAATCCGTTTTGCAGCCCATAGACTTCTATTATGACGGAATGAATAACGGAATGCCTCTAAAGGCATTCCGTTATGCATTCTGTCATAGAATTGCGTTATGGTCCGTGGTAACGGAATCTATAACTCAATTCGCCTTTTACCACCAAACTAAGCGTGAACGAATTTCAAAATATGAAATTCGCTTATCTCTAGTAATAATGATCAAAAAATCATATATACCCAAAAATGGTACCAATAAAAACATCAACTCTTCCTGCAAAAAACGAGCCCCTGCACAAGACCATCTCAAAAAAAAAAAAGGCGTTAAGAAAATGGAGACCCAAAAACATATTTTTTTTTTAAATGCTTTATTATGTAAAACTGAAACAAAGAAAGTAGACATATTTGATATCATTGCGTCCATAACAACCTGCTCTGTCAGATAAATGTTGTAAAAAATACAAACTGTGCCAAAACAGCCATTTTTTGGTTACCTTGTCTCACAAAAACTGAAATATAGAGCAATTAAAAATCATATGTACCCCAAAAAAGTACCAATAAAACTGTCACCTTATCCCCTAGTTTCCAAAATGGGGTCACTTTTTGGGAGTTTCAACTGTAAGGGTGCATCAGGGGCGCTTTAAATGGGACATGGCATCTAAAAACCAGTCTAGCAAAATCTGCCTTCCAAAATCCATATGGCGCTTCTTTTCTTCTGCGCCCTGCCGTGTGCCCTTACATCAGTTTAGGACCACATGTGGGGTGTTTCTGTACACCGCAGAATCAGAATAATAAATATTGAGTTTTGTTTGGCTGTTAACCCTCGATGTATTAAAATAAAAAATTTGATTAAAATGGAAAATCTGCCCAAAAAGTGAAATTTAGAAAGTTCATCTCCATTTTCCTTTAATTCGTGTGGAACACCTAAAGGGTTAACAAAGTTTGTAAAATCAGTTTTGAGTAACTTGAGTGGTGTAGTTTCTACAATGGGGTCATTTATGGGGGGGGAGGGGTTCAACTATGCAAGCCCCACAAAGTGACTTCAGACCTGAACTGGTCCTTAAAAAGTGGGTTTTGGAAATTAAAATTCTAAGCCTTCTAATGTCCTAAAAAAAAAAAATATGACATTTACAAAATGATGCCAACATAAAGTAGACATATTGGGAATGTTAAGTATTAAATATTTTATAAGGTATCACTTTCTGTTTTAATAGCAGAGAAATTGATACTTAGAAAACTGCAAATTTTTCAAACTTTTTGGTAAATTTGGGATTTATTCATAAAGGTGAAATATATTGACTCCAATTTATCATAAAGTACAATGTGTCACGAGAAAACTCTCAGAATGGCTTGGATAAATAAGTGTTCTAAAGTTATTGCCACATAAAAAAGGGGTTGTCAGAGTTATGAAAATATATACAGTATATAGCACTGTAAATCTGATAGGCAGCAATATATTACTAAGTTAAGCAAGTTTTAGGCAAAAAAAATAAAAAAACACTGTATTTCCTAATTTCCCTGGTTCTCTTCTGACCCTTTGTTTACCTGTAATAACAACAATCGCTGCCTCTCCCCCTTGCTATGCAAAGGGAGTGAATACAAGTGCTGCCCTGAGTGATATGCCTGCCTGCTGGGAGACTCAGCAGCCTGTTGTATGTGTAGGACTACATGTCCCAGCTGTACAATGACACTCTTGATATACACAGGATCTTCCCCCTACCTGTTTGTGTGCAATGCTCTGCAGAACTTCTCTAGTCTGTCAGCTCCTGTGCCCAGCATTTGTCTCCTCACTGCCTTTAGGCCTGAGTCTGTGCTACTGAAAGGGTTAGGCCTCTTTCACATGGGCGTTGCGGGAAAATGTGCGGGTGCGTTGCGGGAACACCCGCGATTTTTCCGCGCGAGTGCAAAACATTGTAATGCGTTTTGCACTCGCGTGAGAAAAATTGCATATGTTTGGTACCCAAACCCGAACTTCTTCACAGAAGTTCGGGTTTGGGATTGGTGTTCTGTAGATTGTATTATTTTCCCTTATAACATGGTTATAAGGGAAAATAATAGCTTTCTGAATACAGAATGCATAGTAAAACAGCGCTGGAGGGGTTAAAAAAAATATCATTTAACTCCCCTTAATCCACTTGATCGCGTAGCCTGGCATCTGCTTCTGTCCCCTTTACTGAATAGGACCTGTGGTGAGCATTAATTATAGTTCAAGGACCTGTGATGACGTCCCTCCGGTCATCACATGGTATGTCACATGATCTTTTACCATGGTGAATCACCATTGTAAAAGATCATGTGACGTACCATGTGATGACCGGAGTGACGTCAGCAAAGGTCCTGTTGCTGCACAGAGATCAGATGAACACAGAAGGAGATGCTGGCATCGCGAACAAGTGGATTAAGGTGAGTTAAATGATTTTAAAAAAAAATTTTTAACCCCTCCAGCGCTTTTACTATGCATTCTGTATTCAGAATGCTATTATTTTCCCTTATAACCATGTTATAAGGGAAAATAATAATGATCGGGTCTCCATCCCGATCGTCTCCTAGCGACTATGCGTGAAAATCGCACCGCATCCGCACTTGCTTGCGATTTTCACGCAACCCCATTCATTTCTATGGGGCCCGCGTTACGTGAAAAACGCACAAAGAGGAGCATGCTGCGATTTTCACGCAACGCACAAGTGATGCGTGAAAATCACCGCTCGTGTGCACAGCCCCATAGAAATGAATGGGTCGGTATTCAGTGCGGGTGCAATGCGTTCAACTCCCGCATCGCATCCGCGCGGAATACTCGCTCGTGTGAAAGGGGCCTTAATGTTTTTACTGAAGAAGCCAGGGAGGAGACAACAGCAGCAGCAGCCGCCGCCAGCGCAGAGGGGTGTGGCCGACACAGTGACATCTTGTGTACAGACTCATATCTGATCTTTCAGGCTTGTGCACCAAACATCATCAGAGCAAGGAGGCTGACGTCACAGGTCATGTGACCCTCACTGAAATCTGAGAAAGAAGCAACTGTAGATGCAGTAAGTGCATGGTAAAGCTGTTACATTTGATTAGTTAGAAACATACAAAGAACAAAAAAAAACTCGGACAACCCCATTAAAAAGTTTAAAATGGACAAATCACCAGGTCCAGATGGCATACACACCTATATCCTAAGAGAATTAAGTAATGTCCTAGACAGACCCTTAGTTCTGATATTTAAAGGGACCATTGATGTTGAACATGATATCGAAGCTGGAGGCAGAATGTTATAGAGCAGGAGGACATTGGCAGATTGATGTATAGTTTTATGGGAAAAGATTCAGTATACATTGTAACTTATACATTTATATCCAGGGGCGGATTAAGTGCATGATAGGCCTGGGGCTGTCTGGCCAACTTGGGCCCCTCCCTCCATTTTAGGTAAAAAAAAAAAAAAAAATCGGTAAGAAGAGGCTGTGGTGCTTCATGAGCGCCACAGTCTCTTCCTAGGCCATGTGACATCACATTCATTGTTCACGTGGCCTAGGTGCAGCTCTGTCCCATCTGAGTCATTGAGACTGAGCTGCTTTACAAAGCACAGTGCTATCAAATGGACATCGCGGTCTCCTTAAACAGCTGATTGGCGGGGGGTGCGAGGAGTGTGAGGAGTCAGACCCCCACCATCTCATAACTCCCTGAGTACAGATGTTACCTGCAGTCCTATGTAACACCCCACATAACACAGTGAATTATTGTGGGATGTGACATAGGACTGCAGGGAACATCTACTACATTATCTGCACTGTTATCTGGCCTGTTACAAATTTTCCAAATTTTAAATACATATGATTATAATAAAAAAAGACTTGGAGGAGAATACAGCACCACATACCTCTTACATCCAGGGACATCTCCTGTCATGTAGACCTTCTCTTTCCTCTTCTCCTGCATCTGACCCAGCCCGCCATGCCAAATTCTTTCAGCCGCATGTCGTCTTTACAGAATTTGTTACATAGACATGTTAGATTTCCATCAACCTCCCCATCCTGGTGTCCCAACAGTGTCACCCTGCTGCCACTCCCAATACTGTTCCTGTTGTGCTCCCCAATGTCCCAGGTACTATACTGCTTAAAAGAATTGTGACCCCAGTAGACATAATTGGGGTAATTTATCAAATTGGTGTATTGCCCATAGCAACCAATCAGATTCCACCTTTCATTTTCCAAAGGAGCTGTCAGAAATGAAAGGCGGGATCTGATTGGTTGCTATGGACAACTAAGCCAGTTCTACTTTACACCAGTTTGATAAACTATCCCAAAGGTTCCTATAGTGTCTACAGCAACTATAATGTCCCCTAGAGACCCCCAGTAATAATAACATCCTATATTGTGCTCCAGGCAATAATCCCTGTATAGTGTCCCCTAAGATGTCCTGTAATAGAAAGGCCCCTACACTGCCTCCCCAATTGCAACGTCCCCCACTCTGCCCCCAAATAGTAATTTCCCCCCCCACACTGCCCCCCGTTAAGTAATTTTCCCCCATGTTATCATTTGCCCCCACTGTCCCTGCAGTAATTCGACCTCCTCTGCCCCCCAAAGTTGGCACATACACACAAAAAAACGAAACTAAAGGCTAATACTTACCTGTGTCCGTAATGGGAAGGCAGGCGCGCGTACAGCAAAGCCCTGCTCCCCGGCACATGCACGCGATTACGTCATGGAGTGTGATAATGACGTCATCGTGCACACCTGCGCCGGGGTTTTACTACCACATAGGCCTCAGGCCCGAAGCCTATGGTGGTGATAGTCGGCGAAGTAGGGAACTATGTGCCCTGCTGCAGTATGTGGGCGTTCGGGTAGGCATTGGGCTCCCCAGTGATGTCGGGCCCGGGCTGCCGAATGCCCCTATTATAATACTCCATTGTTTAAATCTATGCTCATTCTGGGCTTTGAAGTCAAGGGGGGGGTGATCCTATCACTGATTGACAGCTATCTCTGTATACACAGTCACAGAGGGAGGGCTGTCAATGACTGATAGGACCCCCTCCTGGACTTCAAAACTCAGAAAGAGCAGGAATTTAAATGTATAAAACCCAATTTATACTGAATCTTTTCCCATAAAACTATCTATCAGTCTGCTCAGCTCCTTCTGTTCTATCACAGACTACACTGCATTTTTATGGTGATAGGGTCCCTTTAAGGACTCTATACTGACAGGGAATGTCTCACAGGATTGGTGCTTAGCTAATGTGGCGCCAATATTCAAAAAGGGTCCAAAAACAGAGCCTGGAAACTATAGGCCGGTAAGTTTAACATCTGTTGTGGGTAAACTGTTTGAAGGTTTTCTGAGAGATGATATCTTAGAGCATCTCAATGGAAATAAGCAAATAACGCCATATCAGCATGGCTTCGTGAGGGATCGGTCATGTCAAACTAATTTAATCAGTTTCTATGAGGAGGTAAGTTCTAGACTTGACAGCGGCGAATCAATGGATGTCGTATATCTGGACTTCTCCAAAGCATTTGACACTGTACCACATAAAAGGTTAGTACACAGTGTCGGACTGGGGTGCCTTGGGCCCACCAGTGTAATTGATCCTGGGGGCCCACCGTACAGCTACCATAAATGCAGTGGCGTAGCGTGGGTTGCCAGCAGCCGGGGAAAGCCAAGCATTGCGCCCCCCCCCCCCAACCTGTGCTCACGCCCCCCTTTTTTAAAATACAGATAATGTAGTACAGTGGTGCCCAACCATTTTTCGTCTGAGGGCCGCACTAGACTTGGTATAAATTTCGCGGGCCGGAACCAGGTAGCTTTGCCAGAAAGAAATGCAAACGCTGTGAGGGGGCACGTGTGAGCATTACTACTGTGAAGAGGGCACATATCTGAGCATAACTACTGTGAGGGGGCACATATCTGGGCATAACTACTGTGAGGGGGCACATATCTGGGCATAACTACTGTGAGGGGGCACATATCAGGGTATAACTACTGTGAGGAGGGCACATATCAGGGCATAACTACTGTGAAGAGGTCACATATCAGGGCATAACTACTGTGAGGGGGCACGAGTGAGCATTACTACTGTGAAGAGGGCACATATCTGGCATAACTACTGTGAGGGGACACATATCTGGGCATAACTACTGTGAGGGGGCACATATCAGGGTATAACTACCGTGAGGAGGGCACATATCAGGGCATAACTACTGTGAAGAAGGCACATATCTGGGCATAACTACTGTGAGGGGGCACATATCTGGGCATAACTACTGTGAGGGGGCACATATCTGGGTATAACTACTGTGAGGGGGCACATATCTGGGCATAACTACTGTGAGGGGGCACAGATCAGGGTATAACTACTGTGAGGGGCACATATCAGGGCATAACTACTGTGAAGAGGGCACATATCTGGGCATAACTACTGTGAGGGGGCACATATCTGGGCATAACTACTGTGAGGGGGCACGAGTGAGCATTAGTACTGTGAAGAGGGCACATATCTGGCATAACTACTGTGAGGGGACACATATCTGGGCATAACTACTGTGAGGGGGCACATATCGGGGTATAACTACTGTGAGGAGGGCACATATCAGGGCATAACTACTGTGAAGAGGGCACATATCTGGGCATAACTACTGTGAGGGGGCACATATCTGGGCATAACTACTGTGAGGGGCACATATCTGGGCATAACTACTGTGAGGGGGCACAGATCAGGGTATAACTACTGTGAGGGGGCACATATCAGGGCATTACTACTGTGAAGAGGGCACATATCTGGGCATAACTACTGTGAGGGGGCACATATCTGGGCATAACTACTGTGAGGGGGCACATATCTGGGCATAACTACTGTGTCATCCACAGATCCCCCCCTCAGTGTCATCCACAGATCCCCCCTCAGTGTCATCCACAGATCCCCCCCTCAGTGTCATCCACAGATCCCCCCCTCAGTGTCATCCACAGATCCCCCCCTCAGTGTCATCCACAGATCCCCCCTCAGTGTCATCCACAGATCCCCCCTCAGTGTCATCCACAGATCCCCCCTCAGTGTCATCCACAGATCCCCCCCCTCAGTGTCATCCACAGATCCCCCCTCAGTGTCATCCACAGATCCCCCCCTCAGTGTCATCCACAGATATCCCCCTCAGTGTCATCCACAGATATCCCCCTCAGTGTCATCCACAGATATCCCCCTCAGTGTCATCCACAGATATCCCCCTCAGTGTCATCCACAGATATCCCTCTCAGTGTCATCCACAGATATCCCCCTCAGTGTCATCCACAGACCCCCCCCCCCTCAGTGTCATCCATAGATATCCCCCCTCAGTGTCATCCACAGATATCCCCCTCAGTGTCATCCACAGATATCCCCCTCAGTGTCATCCACAGATATCCCCCTCAGTGTCATCCACAGTAGGTTGGGCATCACTGATGTAGTAGATATTACTTGCAGTCCTATGTAACACCACAGATAACACAGTAATAACTCTCTGAGTACAGATAATGTAGTAGATGGGTGTGAGCCTCCAGATTTCAGAACACGCACAGTGTGACCTGAAGTCTAGGGCCAGGGAGGGCCAAATTCTATATCCACCCTCCCATCACTACAGAACATACAGGTTAATACAGCCCCATACCTCTTACATCCAGTGACGTCTCCATTGATGTAGATGTTCTCTTTCCTCATCTTCTCCTTTCAGACCTTCAGACCAGACCATTATTTTTCAGCCATTTCTCGTCTCTGCAGTTTGACAAAAAAAATAATCTTAGTCTACTACTTTTCCATCATCCTCCCATCTTCTGGAAAAATCATCCTACCACCCCCAATACTGTGCCGCTGTGCTCCCCAATACTATACTGCAAAAACAGATAAATCCCCTGATAATACTAGTACTCCCCCCTGAAAATGCCCTCTTCAATAATTATTGGCACACAGTGCACCCAGCAAATAGTGCCCCTGACACTAATAGTGTAAACATAACGTCCCCAAAAAATAATTGTGGTAAGCTGATACTGTGCCAAGGTGCCCCCACAGTAATAGTGCTCCCAAAAGTCCCACCAATAGGGATAATTCTCTGCTAGAGCACACATGGTAGTAATACTGCTCCTACAGTGCCCCCAACATGACCCCACTGTGCCCCAGAAGTAATAATGCTCCCATAGTGCTCATACTAGTAATCATGTTCCCCATAGACCCCCAGTAGTAATAAAGCCCACCATATTGCCCCCCAGTAGTATTAATGCCCCCTTTTAATGGCCCCCAGTTGAGCTAATGTCCCCATAGTGACCCCATAATGTGCCAGTATAAAATACCCCTATATAGTGTCCCCAGTAAGTGCTCCTCTCCCCCCTTTCTCCTAGTGCCCCCATAACGTACCAGTATAAAATACCCCATATATAGTGCCCCAGTAGATGCCCTCAGTGTTCCCCATAATTTGCAAGTATAAAATACCCCTTCTTAGTGCCCCCGTAGATGACCTCATTGTACTCCTCTCCCCCCTTCCCCATAGTACCCACCATAATGTGTCCCAGTATAAAATGCCCCTATACAGAGCCCCCTTATAAAATACCCCTTCTTAGTGGCCTCAGTAGATGCCCCCATAGGGCCCCCAAGAATGTGCTAGTAAGAAGTGCCCCCATAGATGCCCCTATAGTGCCCCCCAATAATGTGCCAGAAAAAAATTGCCCCCCAATAATGTGCCAGTAAGAAATGCCCCCACAGTGCCCCAATAATGTGCCAGTAAGAAATGCCCCCATAGTGCCCCCAATAATGTGCCAGTAAGTGCCCCCATAGTGCCCCCCAATAATGTGCCAGTAAGAAGTGCC
The DNA here is from genome assembly GCF_905171765.1 of Bufo bufo. NCBI lineage: Eukaryota > Metazoa > Chordata > Amphibia > Anura > Bufonidae > Bufo > Bufo bufo. Next base: position 217,507,342 of record NC_053395.1, on the reverse strand, counting down.
CCCATAGTGCCACCCAATAATGTGCCAGTAAAAAGTGCCCTCCAATAATGTGCCAGTAAGAAGTGCCCCTCATAGATGTCCCCAATCATGTGCCAGTAAGAACTGTCCCCCAATAATGTGCCAGTAAGAAGTCCCCCCATAGATTCCCCCCAATAATGTGTCAGTAAGAAGTGCCCCCCATAGATGCCCCCCAATCATGTGCCAGTAAGAAGTGCCCCCCATAGATGCCCCCAATCATGTGCCAGTAATAAGTGACCCCCCCAATGATGTGCCAGTAAAAAGTGCCCCCACAGCACTCCTCTCCTGTATTGTGCCATATAAAGAAAAATAAAGACCTATACTTACCTCCATCATGCTGGCAGTGATGCGATGCAGGCCTTTTCTGGCCTGTGTCCTGTGTCATCGCCCCGCCTGCACTGGCCTCTGATAGGCTGCAGGCACTAGGCCTGCAGCCTTTCAGAGGAACGGGAAGGGAGACACCTCTCCCCTGCCCCGCAGCATCTATCTGTATCGCTGTCCTGAGGACAGCGATACAGATGACTATAGAGATGAGCACTTCCACATCATCTCCCTGTGCCCTGCGCTCATCTCCCTGTGCCCTGCCGCCACTGCTTGCTGGTTCAGGAGCCCACCGAGGATTTCTCCGGCTCCCCGGTGGGCCAGCCCGAGCCTGTTAGTATAAAATGAGAATGCTTGGACTGGGAGAAAATATCTGTATGTGGGTAAGTAACTGTCTCAGTGATAGAAAACAGAGGGTGGTTATTAACGGTACACACTCAGATTGGGTCACTGTCACCTCAGGGGTCAGTATTGGAGGGGTCACTGTCACTATTGGGGCATATCAGGGGTCAATACTAGTGATAAAGACGCCCTAAATTAGGGCATTTAAGATACACTCTGGTGTTCCAAATCAATGTACCCCCCCCCCCCCCAAGGGTTAATATCCACGCGTGGCTGAGAGACTAGACGCTGACACATAGATGGTCAATGCAATCTCTAACTTTTATTACATGGGGGAAGCGTATATACATCTTCAGAAGAGAGCAGTCCTCACTGAGGCTTAAACATTGTTTCATTGGTCAAAAAGGAAGAAGAGATAAGAGAGAGAAGATAATACACCTGCATCTGCGCACTGGGCCCTACTTTGGAATGTGAACTAATGTAAACATCTGGTTACCATCGCCATTTTGTAATGGCTTCTATTCTAACAATAATACTGCATACGTCATATGTGACACTTCAAAGAGGTGCTTCTCTATAGGAAGTGGATAATATATACATATCATCAAGCCATATAATTGGCTTATGCACTCCTTCACTCTCTATATACCTCCCTTGTAGGGACGCCTGTACAAGGATGAGAAATCAGACACTTCTCACAGCACAGCTCTTTGCCCCCCCCCCCCCCTCTTCTCCAGTCTTGAAACAAAGAGGGGGTGGGTGGGCACTTGGAGAAGAAAAAGTTAACTCATTACAGTCCTAGAGATACAAAATATAGAATAAAATTCACACATCTTTAACAGTCCCCCCTTGAATTTCATTCTCTCCCTAAACATCTGTCCCAATGCTCCGACATCCTCTTCACCAGCTTCCACGACAAGCCATACCTAGCGAACAGCCTCCCGTGACACTGGATTTGAGCACGGGGAAGTCAGATGATCTTTCCCTAACTGGCGTTGACATTATATGGGGGGACTGGGGGTCATCAATGCTTTTGATTTTCTGGATCGATGTTTTCATACAATTTTTCCATATTCTTTTGAGTCATGATCAACAGTCACACAAGGGAAAACCAGTCTCAACACTTCCTTGAAATCAATCCAATTATGCTTTCCTTTGAGCTTCACTGTGCTTGTGGTCAACAACACTCGGAATGGACCATCAAACCAGGGTTTTAGGACTTTTCTAACATGTCTTTTTCTACCACCCAATCTCCAGACACAAGTGGGTGGGTTCCTGGTACTTTATCAAAACCTGGAAGTGAAGCAAAAACTCGAAAATGTACTTTAGTCAAATGCTTGTATAAACTGATCACATAATCTGCCAGACAACCATGTTGCATCTGAAGCTGCTGTGGGAAATAAATCCCATCCTAGGGGCTGACCCAAAAAGGACCTTATAGGGACAAAGGCCTGTCTAACGGTTAGGCGTATACCTTACTAAAAGAGGGCTACCAGCAGGCACTCTAAGGCTTTTTGAATCTTTAACTTAGTGTCCCGTTCAGTTCCTTTTTCCCTACTCACATGCTTCGTACCATCCACAAAGCAGCAGTAAAGGCCTGTCCTACACCCAAAACCTTCATCATCTCCTGCATCACTTCACCTGTGAAGTGAACACCTGTGTCACTTTCAATGATCTAAGGTACCCCATACCTGCACACAACTTCGGCCATAATCTTCTTTACTTCTTTGGGTACGGTTTTGGCCATCCTGAAAACAAGTCATCACATATCAATACATACTCATACATGCCCACCTTGTGTAGTTGAAGGTAGTCTGTAAACGTTGAAACAGATACAAAAAGCAAGACGTGTTTCTTGGGTACCTTAACCACCTTGCCCACGTTGGGCACAAATCATTTATCCTTGAGTATGTCTGACTGTTACAGTGCTGAACCCTGGGGCGTACCATATGCTACGTACTAAATCACACATAGCAGTTTTTGTCTGGTGCATCGCTCCATGGGTTGCCTGTGCCATCGTGGAGTAGAGGGACCTGGGAAGGTAAAGTTTTCCCTTCTTATTTGTAGTCCCCCCTTTTCCATCCACCAGTCCCTTTCCTTCTTCCCCATCTGGTTCTGTAAGGTCTTAAGAACTTTCGGGAGACAGGAAGAGTTATTTCAGGGACCTGAACTGTGGCCACTTAAGACAGGGGTCTGCTTAGGTAATTTGGCAGCCATTTTTGCCACCTGATCTCCCGTGGCTTTCCCCTTTGCCTCCTCTGCATCTGTTTACAGTGGCCTTTCGTTGCTATCATCACCTCTCATGTTAGTGACAAGAGGGCTTCCATCAGAGACCTCACTGCTTCCCCATTTTCAATGGGTTTACCTGAAGCGATCAAGGAGTCTCTGGCTTTCCATATGGGCCCATAGTCATGGGCTATCCCAAAAGCACACCTGGAATCAGTGTAAATGTTGGCTGTTTTTTCCATCTGCATATCTGCAAGCCATCTTCAGAGTCTTTTAGCTCCACTTCTTGAGCAGACATGTGTGGTAGTTCACGTTTAATCACCACTGCCCAACCTGTCTAGTACCTGCCATCCTGGCCATACCTCGATCCATCCACAAAGAGCACATGATCTAGATTACCTAATGGCTGATTTACCAAATCCCACTACCTCTTGTGAGATCATCTGCAAACAGTCAGGAGCCTCTTCCTTTGAATCTGGAAGAAAAGTTTAAAGTGCGGTGCCCTAACTCTTCCCTCCCCCCTTGGTCCAGAGGCAACAGGGTGGCTGGGTCCAAAGTATTACACCTTTGGAGAGCAACATTGTCAGGCAACAAAATGGAACACTGCATTCTCAAATAACGGGCAACAAAACAATCATTTGGATTGTACGTTCATGAGGATAGATGTAATATCACCCTCACTTTGTGGTTCAGAGCTATCTCCGAGCTTTCATCAAGCATAGCTAGTACAACTACTACAGCTCTGATGCAGAAAGGGGCACCTCTGGCCACGGGATCAAGTCTGGCTGAATAATATGCTATGGGCGTTATTGCTGGCCATGCAGTTGGGTGAGGACAGCTGAGTCATGGCCACTCACTTCCTAACAATACAATCTAAATGTAATAATCTGATAGTACATTGTGGGGGAACACAAAATTGCCAGTTCTAGGCATAAAAAGCATCTACCACCTCATCTGTGAGGCGGTAGGGACTAAAGGACAAATCAATCACAGTGGAGTGAGTAGGGGTAATGGGAACCTGAGCCAACAAGGTGTGTGTATTGGGCACGCTGTGGGTGTTAGAAACTGTGGCCTCATTAACGGCATGTAGGTCATGTACCATCCAATGGTGAGTGGTTTTGCTTTTCTCAGCTTCTGGGAGTACTGATACAAACATGGACCAGGGAATTTTATCACTAATGGCCAACAAACAAAGTTCCTGGTCGTTGAGGGCACCTGTAAGCTTCACAGTGCCGTCCTCCTGATGTGAGATACCAGCATGTTCTTTTGCAAGCAAATCTGCACCCAGGAGGCAACAAGGGGCGTTACCACTGTCGGGTGGTAATAATTCAATTATGAATTATTAATTATGGTCATAAAAATAATTAACCATAAAAAAATAAAATTTATAAAATCTGTCCTAAATTCTTAAAATCATGACCTGGTGAATTGTAGACTAACTAATTGATACAATTCACATCTGAGTCCGACTATTTCCTCAGATAAATAAGCTCTTTTTGACGTGAGATGACGTTAATGATAAAATGTAGTTCTGCATTATACAATAATACACAGATATTATAAAAAATATGCAGATTTATTGGTTACAAGGTTATAAACATATATAAGTAAATAAACACAATGATACATGCTAATGAATATATGTAGCGTTAATATAAAGCATTACAAGCTTAACAATACATGTGAGTGGAAATAACTTGTGACATTATAACCAAGCTATTATAAGGTTAGGATATCAAAATAGGAACATAAGTTATATACATTACTTCTGTTCAGAGAAAACCTCATGATATCAAGATGGGCATGTCTAATCCTAGACATCATTATAGAATGCTAAATACATTCTGCCCCCCCTAACCAACTACACATCACATGGCTTCAAGATGGGCAAATCCATCCAAGGATATAACTTTGGTAAGACTATTTTCAAATATATGTGACTTTGGTAAGACTATTAAGACAAATAACAGGGATCTAGGATCTTAAATGGGAAGGACTTGACGTCTTTCCGGTGGGAATCCATCAGTTAGCTTGGCGAAGAATGTTCTATCAATATATACATATATAAGCAATCATTTAATGCTTTGCTAGATTATGAGTCTAGATACTTCTGCAGGTAGAATGAAGCCTCACAATATCCTAAGACTACATCTCAACATGGAGATGATCAATTTATTTAATCATTTATTTATTCGCCAATCTAGATGGTATAATTTCACCCACACTATCAAATTAGTCTTAATAAAATGAAATATCATTTTCTGTGTCTCTTACCAAGTCCTAGCAGGAATCTCACTTCTGCTCCTAGGAAAGCTGGGTGGTCCATCATAGCGCATCTCATTATGGCTTCCATCTTGATAGACCTCAACTTCTCCTCTCCTCCCTCACTCTTTCTAGCTAGCTCTTCTCTCTTGACCCCCTCTATTTTTTTTCTCTTGCTAACTCCTTCTTCCTTTCTTACCAAGTCCTATGCTACTCCGCACACGAATAATTATTCCCCCCCTTATCTAAGAATCATCCCCTTTAGATTAGGGATTCCCAATCAGGTAAGGTGGGTGTATTTGCATGCTAATAACATCATGACGTGATCTCAACTCCTAAAATGGTATAGAGCAAATAATGAAATAATATAATGTTGCCCATCTGACTCCAGATGGCACTGCGGTACTGTAGGTGAATATAACAACTTTTTAAGCATTAAAATTAAATATCTAATAATACTTTCACGGGACCCTAATGACCTTTCTACCATAAATCACTGAGGAAGGTCTTTTCCTTACACTTTTAATTACCTATATCCTGGATTTGTCGGAGTTGACTGTCTTCTCTTATCTTTTTGAAATATGGGTTGACTTGATGAAAATTTTATGTAGCGGCTTTGATGCTGGGCATCGGAACTTGTAGATTTCACTTATGTACTCCCATGAGTAACTATTGTTTTGAAATCCAATTAACTTAAACTTACTTGTTTCTGTAGTTGTTTCTTCTAAATAGTAAATACATGGTATAACATATATATAAATCGATACATTGTTACACATAGATAACACATTATATGAATTATTGATTAACATATGTTGTAAACTAAATATACCATGCAGAGATATATATATAATATAATTATGTATATATAAATTGAAGCTCATACAGCAGGTGTGCGATAAAGACATGAATCCTTATCAAGTAACCTTGTTCCCTCCATGTTTTAGGGAGTTGACTTACTCCTTAACAGATGGTCTCATATCTTCAGCACTAACTTTTTAAATACAATGTCCATTTATGTTCCCAATTATTATATATTTTTTTTATATAGACTGAACTTGCCATGAACTCATCTTGGCCTCCTCAGCCACATAATATAATTTTGGTTCAAGCTGATCTTATTCTTAAAGGCAATGAGATGAGCATTCATTTTGATTATAATGTCATTAGATAATATTGTATACGTATGAAAATGCCCAACAAATCCCCCCTTTTCAGCATATTCAATTTCGTTATTAGAAGGTTGAATAGGCTGAAATGCAATAAAGGGCTAAATGCTCCAAATCATTATGGATTGGGGAACACAAGTTTTACCTTGGAATAAATTTATCACAACTTTGTGTGTACTTTTACGACACAAATCTAACGCACAAACTTTATGATTAGTTTAACTACAAGTGTGTTACGTTCCTTGTATTAGTGATAAACGCGTTGGTTCATAGAACGCATATTATACAATTGTTTCGTTCTTTTCTTTTTTTCTTTTTTTTTTTATGACCACTGTAGAGAGAAAAACGTTTCGGTCATTTTCTGGACTCTCTGGAAACGTGTCTCTAGTTAAGATCTTTCTTTGGTCCTCTAAGTAATAGCTTCCTGGCTTGTCAGCAACTTGGCAACTCGATTTAGCGAGCGGTGCTTGGCATCATATCTTCATATCTGCGATCTCGAATACTTTGTCATGTTGCACTGGTGTGATGTACTTTTGCAGCGGCTGTCGAATCTCCTGGGGCTCTGCCCATTTGTCCCTCCTGGATACATCTTGGATACATCTGGGTTGGCTCCGACTGGACGTCTCTTGCGTCACGGATAGCCTTGACCTCAGGTTCTCTTGGTTCCGGATATAAAGACTTTTAGGATTCCGCCATCTGTCCTTCCATCAACACGTGATCCCATCTTGGGCCATCATCTAAGCTTAAGAAAACAACAGACAGTATGAGAAACAATGCAGCAAAAACTTTATCTAACATATACCTGCCTATTTTAGGCCTTTGACTTATGCCATACTTTAGCCAGCAGCAAGTTGAGGACTTTTATGTTTCCAAAGAAAAACAAACTACAGGGTACCATAAATAGATATAACTATTCTTCCTCTTCTAGGCTAATGCAGCCTTATGTGTTATGCCTATTTAGGATAATAACCCAATCAATACTTTGAGACTACCTCAAAACAGAGTAATATATATGCGTCCATATATCAACATGGAATACAGTGACGACAAGTTAGTCACAATTGATAGACAAACAATATGGTTAGTATAACTGTTCAGTCTCTTTTCAGTCATACGATACCACCACCAATCATATGAAATTTATGATGTGTCTCCATCTTCAAATTTTAGATTTTTCAATCTTAGTTCAGCTCTTGGCGTTTTTAGCACTGAAAAAAAAACTCTACACAAACATTATGTTAATGATCCTGTGGAAAAAATTGATTAGTAATCAATATCATTAAATATTTATTGACTTGCTATAATTATTAATTTAATGAAGCCGTTTGCTTCGTTTACTGGACATTTCTATCTCAGCAAAGTATTAAATAACTTTTCCTTTACTCTTTATTCACTTTATGAGATAAAGAATTTACATTTAATGAAGTTGGGAGAATCTTACTCTTCCTTTCCATTAGGCTGACTTAAGAAATCAGCTCGCAGCGCAGCTCTGCAACCTCTGACCTTTTCACTGACATGTATCTAAACTTAAGGAATGTGCTCATTCCCCCCTCCCATCTTTAAGATGGTGGGCAAAATGTTGGGACATACAGCATCTGCAGGAAAACTGATTGCATACATTACCCAGCTCCGTGACCTCTGGGAGTATACTGTGGTCTGCTGTTATCGCAAACTACCCCTCACCCCTCCCTTAGGAGACTTTTTAAGGCAATTAGGGTTAGTTAACAGAGCTATTTAAATACAGTTTTGCGCTTTTCACTACTAAAACAAATTAGCAGGTTTTAGGTACTCTGCTTAAAAAATAATAATTCACAAACAAATAAAACTAAAAAATCTGAAACGATTAATCAGAGATGAATAAAACAATTCCCCCCTTAGGGGATTATCATATCTGCAACAATTGCAGATTGTACATTAGGATCCTATAAGAAAGCATGGTTACATTAGCATACATAGCAATTAACCTGTTTAAAACTGTTCTCTTATAGATTCTATTTATCAATAACATTGGGTCAGACTTTATGTATAAAGTTCCTCTATTATCCTGTAACGCCCTGAGCTACTAAACTCAACCTCCCTGTATTTGGGGGTAAATCTCCAACTATGGGAGTTAACTGGCCAGGAATTAATAGGAAGGTTCCTGAGTCAAACAAAGGACTAGAACCGGACCCTGTACCGCCTAGGCTAATGAGACCTACATCTGTTCCCTATCTTGGGACAATTTACTATTAATTTCTGGTGATACAAAAACATCAATTGTGTTTAGCATAGACAAACAACTCCTGAGTTGATTTATATGTCATGCACTGGTTGCATTCGTGTAATAACACTTTACTGCAACAACTCATCTGCGGTTCTGGTATGGGCATAACCCCTTCAGTACCAGGACATTAATTTTGACTATGTACATACCACGCCCTTCTAAGGGTTGTAAACGTGATCTGGCTGTAGCATTCTAATGCCAGCAACAATATACATGACAATCTATCATTAATATGTCATCTCATCAATCACATCTCGGTGGGACCTCCATTTTATGTCGGGTGGTAATAATTCAATTATGAATTATTAATTATGGTCATAAAAATAATTAACCATAAAAAAATAAAATTTATAAAATCTGTCATAAATTCTTAAAATCATGACCTGGTGAATTGTAGACAACCTAATTGATACAATTCACATCTGAGTCCGACTATTTCCTCAGATAAATAAGCTCTTTTTGACGTGAGATGACGTTAATGATAAAATGTAGTTCTGCATTATACAATAATACACAGATATTATAAAAAATATGCAGATTTATTGGTTACAAGGTTATAAACATATATAAGTAAATAAACACAATGATACATGCTAATGAATATATGTAGCGTTAATATAAAGCATTACAAGCTTAACAATACATGTGAGTGGAAATAACTTGTGACATTATAACCAAGCTATTATAAGGTTAGGATATCAAAATAGGAACATAAGTTATATACATTACTTCTGTTCAGAGAAAACCTCATGATATCAAGATGGGCATGTCTAATCCTAGACATCATTATAGAATGCTAAATACATTCTGCCCCCCCTAACCAACTACACATCACATGGCTTCAAGATGGGCAAATCCATTCCAAGGATATAACTTTGGTAAGACTATTTTCAAATATATGTGACTTTGGTAAGACTATTAAGACAAATAACAGGGATCTAGGATCTTAAATGGGAAGGACTTGACGTCTTTCCGGTGGGAATCCATCAGTTAGCTTGGCGAAGAATGTTCTATCAATATATACATATATAAGCAATCATTTAATGCTTTGCTAGATTATGAGTCTAGATTCTTCTGCAGGTAGAATGAAGCCTCACAATATCCTAAGACTACATCTCAACATGGAGATGATCAATTTATTTAATCATTTATTTATTCGCCAATCTAGATGGTATAATTTCACCCACACTATCAAATTAGTCTTAATAAAATGAAATATCATTTTCTGTCTCTTACCAAGTCCTAGCAGGAATCTCACTTCTGCTCCTAGGAAAGCTGGGTGGTCCATCATAGCGCATCTCATTATGGCTTCCATCTTGATAGACCTCAACTTCTCCTCTCCTCCCTCACTCTTTCTAGCTAGCTCTTCTCTCTTGACCCCCTCTATTTTTTTTCTCTTGCTAACTCCTTCTTCCTTTCTTACCAAGTCCTATGCTACTCCGCACACGAATAATTATTCCCCCCCTTATCTAAGAATCATCCCCTTTAGATTAGGGATTCCCAATCAGGTAAGGTGGGTGTATTTGCATGCTAATAACATCATGACGTGATCTCAACTCCTAAAATGGTATAGAGCAAATAATGAAATAATATAATGTTGCCCATCTGACTCCAGATGGCACTGCGGTACTGTAGGTGAATATAACAACTTTTTAAGCATTAAAATTAAATATCTAATAATACTTTCACAGGACCTTAATGACCTTTCTACCATAAATCACTGAGGAAGGTCTTTTCCTTACACTTTTAATTACCTATATCCTGGATTTGTCGGAGTTGACTGTCTTCTCTTATCTTTTTGAAATATGGGTTGACTTGATGAAAATTTTATGTAGCGGCTTTGATGCTGGGCATCGGAACTTGTAGATTTCACTTATGTACTCCCATGAGTAACTATTGTTTTGAAATCCAATTAACTTAAACTTACTTGTTTCTGTAGTTGTTTCTTCTAAATAGTAAATACATGGTATAACATATATATAAATCGATACATTGTTACACATAGATAACACATTATATGAATTATTGATTAACATATGTTGTAAACTAAATATACCATGCAGAGATATATATATATAATATAATTATGTATATATAAATTGAAGCTCATACAGCAGGTGTGCGATAAAGACATGAATCCTTATCAAGTAACCTTGTTCCCTCCATGTTTTAGGGAGTTGACTTACTCCTTAACAGATGGTCTCATATCTTCAGCACTAACTTTTTAAATACAATGTCCATTTATGTTCCCAATTATTATATATTTTTTTTATATAGACTGAACTTGCCATGAACTCATCTTGGCCTCCTCAGCCACATAATATAATTTTGGTTCAAGCTGATCTTATTCTTAAAGGCAATGAGATGAGCATTCATTTTGATTATAATGTCATTAGATAATATTGTATACGTATGAAAATGCCCAACACCACTGACCAGCAAACGGGCAAGCGCATCTTGGAAAGGGGCAAATCTAATATGGATGGTTTCTGTTGAGAAGGGAGCGTACTACTTTCCCATCCACTTCTACCCAAAGACTGGTGTCCTTGGGGAGTAAATCAGGGGAGGCCATGTTTGCTGTGCACAACTGTCTTGGCTGCTCCAGTATCAATCAAAAACGGGACTACTTCTTTATCACCCAGAGTAAGGGATATCATTGGGCCAGACTGAATCTGCTAAAAATGTTTAAAAGTAGAGCCGATACTGGATTTCCTGTTTCCTAATCTTGATCTAACTCCCCCTTTAACATCACCGGAGTTCTGATGCCCTCAGTCTGTAAGCTCTAACCTCACAGTTTCTTACAGATTTTCATCCCTGTTGCCAGCCGGGCGACCTTCTGTCCGGGGCCACACTTCTCTAACATTCTTTGTCACATTTTAACTTTCAATTCTCCATATCACATCCTATAATCTCCCCCTTCCCTCGCTACTAGCTAGGGGCTGTATTTTCTCCTTCTTCATAATACTGGGACTGACCCATCTCAAAACAACAGTATTTCAGACTGACACACACACACACACAAAACAGAGGAGTGATCAGCACCTTTAACCCTTTCCTCCGCAGACAAAGGATTCACCCTCCCCTCTGGTTGGCTCAAATCTGACTATCACGTCTGACTAGTCAGCTGGGACTCCCCGCACATTTTCCCCTGCTCCAGGGGTCAGACGGGCTCCGCCGCATCTTCCTGGGGTCAGGTCAGGTGGAGAATATCTCCGCAGTCTTCCCTTATCTCAAGGATCTAAAGGTCCTACGGCTCCACGCGTCTTCCTGAGGTCAGGTCAGGTGGAGAATATCTCTGCAGTCTTCCCTTATCTCAAGGATCTAAAGGTCATACGGCTCCACGCGTCTCCCTGCCAGGTCAGCCGGAGTTTACTTTGTCCCACACCTCGGCACTACAGCGCCCCCTTCCAAACCAGGAGGTTACTGTCCCCTCCCTTTGTCTGTGGTTTTATCGTCTGTGCTCAACTCACTCCTCACATAAATCACAGACACACACAAAACATATACACACCAGAGTGATCTATAATTTCAGACTATTGGTTCAATAGACTCTAAGCTTTCAGCATTACAGCCGACTACTATACTTACATCAGTACCACCCCACAGCAGACTGAGCTATCTGAGCATGACGAAGTAAATAGCAGAAAGGCAAATGAGATAAAAAGTTTTCTCACCTTTCTTTGAGGTTGCAATCCTCTCCCCTCTGCCGTTCGTCAAGCTCAGGGGCCCGTCTTGTCAGCTGTTTGATGCTACATTCGCTCAGAGTCCCTTCGTGGTCGCCATTTTGATAAAGACGCCCTAAATTAGGGTATTTAAGATACACTCTGGTGTTCCAAATCAATGTACCCCCCAGAGGTTAATATCCACGCGTGGCTGAGAGACTAGACGCTGACACATAGATGGTCAATGCAATCTCTAACTTTTATTACATGGGGGAAACGTATATACATCTTCAGAAGAGGGCAGTCCTCACTGAGGCTTAAACATTGTTTCATTGGTCAAAAAGGAAGAAGAGATAAGAGAGAGAAGATAGTACACCTGCATCTGCGCACTGGGCCCTACTTTGGAATGTGAACTAATGTAAACATCTGGTTACCATCGCCATTTTGTAATGGCTTCTATTCTAACAATAATACTGCATACGTCATATGTGACACTTCAAAGAGGTGCTTCTCTATAGGAAGTGGATAATATATACATATCATCAAGCCATATAATTGGCTTATGCACTCCTTCACTCTCTATATAGCTCCCTTGTAGGGACGCCTGTACAAGGATGAGAAATCAGACACTTCTCACAGCACAGCTCTTTGCCCCCCCCCCCCCCCCCTCTTCTCCAGTCTTAAAACAAAGAGGGGGTGGGTGGGCACTTGGAGAAGAAAAAGTTAACTCATTACAGTCCTAGAGATACAAAATATAGAATAAAATTCACACATCTTTAACACTAGGCCCTGTTCTGTTCAGTATATGCAGTGTCCTACGATGTGCTATATGTGGGCACTTTAAACTTTTGCTACTAACTGTCTTATTTAATGTATTTACATGTATTGTAATTCCTAATATCAGGCTGGCATTGTCATTACATCTATTTGCCCCTAGGTAGTGCTGGCATCACTTATATATAGCCAGGGGTTTGCTAATAAAGTTAGTTCAAGTTTAGTATGCAGAAAGGAAAACAGAGAGGAGAAGAGAGTGTATGGAGGAGCAGAGCAGGCTTAGTCCAAGATGTAGCTGCCTTTCTTTCCTCTGGGCCCTGATCAAGCCTGGAGAGGACAGACCAAGTAGCATGAATATAAAGAAAGTCTAGTGAAGATTAGAGCTGGGTCTAGCCAAGGGACTTCACAAGCACCAGTGACCAGGAGGAACTTAAAGGTACCTGGACACAACTGGATGATTAGTGCGCAAAATTATCCTTTTTCACTAAATGCCTTCTGGGACAAAGTGAACCTGAATACTTCAGGAGAGCATCCTGCATCAAATAATGTAGCAGAGAGTTTGCCTGCCACGAGGGAGGGAGAACTAAATATAAAAGTAAGGAAACCATTATATTCAGTACCTGAGTGCTAGAAATTGGACTTAAAGTAGAACTATCTAAGAAGAGAACTTTTGTCTTCCCTGTAAAGTAACAGCATTAGGAAAACTCCTCAACTGGCAATTGTCAGACCTCTTATAAAGATTACAGCTAAACTAATTTCTTAATCCTCCTTTATGCCATACTAATGCACTGTACTGATGAACTGTACCAAATGTGCTGAGACCATTGATTCAATAAAAGTTCAACAGTTTTTATTACAATTGACTCCTCATCCTTCCTACCAACTTCATTTGCACCTCACGGTGCTGGAGTCACAAACAAAGCACCCTAAGCATATCTATTACCATCAAGGGCACCTCAACTTCCATCTGGCTGGTGTTCTCTGCAATAGAGAGTGCCCCGGAGGATTTAGTCCTGTCTTCCCCATCACTGCACGCCGGCCCAAGGAGGCTCTGCTAACAGTGAGTAAATGAACTACTACCTCCATCGGCCCACCGTAACTCACGTGTTGCTCCTGGGGACCCGGTCGCTGCATATATTATATTCAATATAGGCTGATCTGTAGTTATTATTTATACCATTTTGAGGTGTGTGCATTTTTGGTCACAATTTTTTTGGTAGGTGAAGTGATTAAAAAAAATGTTGAAACAGCTATTTTGATGGGGGGGTTTGTAGCGCTGTTCGCCATATGGAATGCATATTTTTACATTTTAATCGTTTTTCATCTTTATTCTGGGGAAAGGGGTATTTTAACTTTCATATTTTAAAAAAATATTTTATACTTTTTACTAAGGACAGTGTATTGGCTGATATAAGCTGGAGATAAATGAACATATATGAAGTTTGAACCATATATGGATACATTCAGGGGTGTAGCCAAAGGCTCATGGGCTCTAGTGCAAGAGTTCAGCTTGGGCCCCCCTTCCCTCAGTTCATTGTGGCCAGGGGCAGGGGAGCACAGAGCCTTCATGCTGCCTGAGCCAAAAATTGAAATGGCAACCCCCCCTCCCCCATGCCAAATTCTTGACCTAACTAACCCCTTCCCTCCAGCCAGAGGTGTAACTTGACCAGCATGCACTTTCTATAATACAGGTGTTGACTGCTACCTCTGCAACCCCTATAGCTACGTCCCTGGATACATTATGTTTTCCACTTCTGAATGATCATACCGGGATCTAAGTAAGAACTATGTAAATACAAGCAATCCGATCTGTTCGGCCACTCGTATCAATTTTTATAATTGATGTTATTGTTATAAGAGCCACCTGCAGCCTCCACTTGTTGTAAGATCACTTTAACTGGATATGTGCTTCTACCCCTATGAGGGGCTTCATCGGCCATTATCCGGGAAAGTGATAATATTGATAAAACTACCATGAGGGCTCCGCGTTCAGGTTTATTTATGTGTTTTATTTCTTTTTAATTAACTATTCTTAATGTACACACATCCATATTCAGACTTGTTTTGGGAATATTGTTGGGGAAGTGCTGCCAGTGATTGGAAGGTGCCAGGCTGATATCAGGTGTGCTTAAAATAACAAATAAATGTGTAATTCACTCATTTTCTCCTCTGCTACTTTCAGCAGACGCGCTCCAGTGCTCACCGCTGCTCCTTTTATCTGGCTGCAGCAGTGACGTTCTGTGCACATGGTCAGCAGCCAATCACTGGCCTCAGCTGAGACATTCCGTGCACTGCTAAAGCTAGCGATTGGCTGCAGTGGTGACCTGTGCGCAGAACTTCCCCGCTGCAGCCAAGAAGAAGATGTCAGCAGCAGGAACACCAGAGCTCAACACCCAAAGAAACGGAAGAAAACAGGTGAGCATCCATTCATTTGTTATTTTAGCCCATTTACAGGAGTTGCCCAAGTTTTTCTATAACTTGGGACAAACCTTTTAACAGTTTTATCACCCTAAGGCCTCTTTCACGCGGTCAGTATTTGTAAGCCAAAACCAGAAGTGGAACGTACAGAGAAAAGGTATAATAGAAATATGTGTGCCTCTTCTCTGTTTTGGACCCACTCATGGTTTTGCCTTACAAATACTGATGCAAAAATACTGACCAAATACTGACCGGGTGACAGAGGCCTAAAGGGCGTTGCCCTTCTTGACAGTCTTTTTGCTGCTGAATTTCTAATATATCTTTATAGAGGTTGGCTCCAAATCTCCAGCATAGCCATAGCATTAAAGGGGTTGTCTCATCTTTAGGCCTCATGCACACAACCGTATGTATTTTGCGGTCCGCAAAAAATACAGATGAGGTCCGTGGGCATTCCGTATTTTGCGGAACGGCCCCTAATAGAACAGTACTAGTACAATAATAGGACGTGTTCTTTTTTTTTGCGGAACGGAAATACGAACATACGGAAACGGAATGCACACGGAGTAACTTCCGTTTTTTTTGCAGGCCCATTGAAATTAATGGTTCTGTCTACGGTCCGCAAAAAAAATAAACGGAACGAACACGGAAAGAAAATACGTTTGTGTGCATGAGGCCTTATGGCATATCTATGGGACTTCCTAAAATAGCTGAGCGCATTCCCATAGAACTGGATGGAAAGCACAGGTGCTGTGTGCTCTCCTTCACTTTCAGAGGCCCATCCTGGAGATAGGTGCGGGTCTCAGCTCTGAGCCCCGCACCTATCTGACTTTGATGTCATATCTTGATGGACATTGATCCAGGGATTTGTTCCGTGAATCAATATAGCAGGATTACAGGTTGGACTTGATGGACTTTTTTCTTTTTCCAACCCTAACAACTATGTAACTATATAATCTTAGTGATATGCCATTGAAGTCTGAGAGGACACAACTCCTTTACATGATAAAATTCTGTCTTCCTGGTGTCACCACTAGGGGGAGATTAGTGCACAGTGTTTATTCATTGAATTGAATAATATAACTATGCAGTTAGCTCCCTCTAGTGGTAGCTGCAGGCAAGAAATTATGAGTTCTGCATCAGAAGCATGGACTTAAAAGCATGGCGTTAGATGGTAGAAATTCACCTTAAGGTTTCAGCAGAAGGGTGTCAGGTATGTGCAGCAGTTGTCGGTGACCTCACTATCCCATGTAATCGCTGTGTGCAGCAGATAAATATGAAGTGCAATGGAAAAGGTACTACAGCAAATGTCACTTATTGGAGATATCTGGGGCTCTAAGCGGCACTGTCCTTAATACAGTAATCAATGATCTCAGTGAGCAAATGAATACGTACAAAGTGCCGCGGAGCCAGAGAAACAGAACTTTTTTTTTAACACTTTGCAGTCACTAATATTTCATCATTGATGTCAGACAACCCTTTTAATGCAACTTTTACCTACGTCAGATTACAAGTCAGTATAAAAACAAGTAGGGAATGCTGAGATATTTGATCTCAGAAACCTGCAGTATTGTGAATACAGCTCTGGAGTGTAATATAAGATCTAACTCAGGATCAGCACAGGATAAGAAGGGTATGTACACAGTGACTCCACCAGCAGAATAGTGAGTGCAGCTCTGGAGTATAATACAGGATGTAACTCAGGATCAGTACAGGATAAGTAATGTAATGTATGTACACAGTGACTCCACCAGCAGAATAGTGAGTGCAGCTCTGGAGTATAATACAGGATGTAACTCAGGATCAGTACAGGATAAGTAATGTAATGTATGTACACAGTGACTCCACCAGCAGAATAGTGAGTGCAGCTCTGGAGTATAATACAGGATGTAACTCAGGATCAGTACAGGATAAGTAATGTATGTACCCAGTGACTGCACCAGCAGAACAGTGAGTGCAGCTCTGGAGTATAATACAGGATGTAACTCAGGATCAGTACAGGATAAGTAATGTATGTACACAGTGACTGCACCAGCAGAATAGTGAGTGCAGCTCTGGAGTATAATACCGGATGTAACTCAGGATCAGTACAGGATAAGTAATGTAATGTATGTACCCAGTGACTGCACCAGCAGAACAGTGAGTGCAGCTCTGGAGTATAATACAGGATGTAACTCAGGATCAGTACAGGATAAGTAATGTAATGTATGTACACAGTGACTCCACCAGCAGAATAGTGAGTGCAGCTCTGGAGTATAATACAGATGTAACTCAGGATCAGTACAGGATAAGTAATGTATGTACACAGTGACTGCACCAGCAGAATAGTGAGTGCAGCTCTGGAGTATAATACAGGATAAAGAATGCAAATGCCAGTATGATGACCCTCGGTGTCCCCTCTTACCCTGGGGGCAACTAAAGCAGCATTACAGTGTGAGGACCCCGGCATACAGCTCTCCATACCTCTGCTTTCTGGATCCATGTGAATGTGACAGGTGAAGAGTGAGATGGTGCAGTGAACTGTAGTGTCCCCAGAATGTTATTTCTTTTATTATTGCAGCAGTTTTGCTCATTTAACTCTTTCCCTTCCATAGCTTTTCTTACCTGTCATGACTCGCACAGTTAATAAATTTGAGCTCTTTTTCCTCGAGCCATTAAACTGCACGACTCGGAGAAGCGATCGATACAATATTACTGCGCAAGTAATGCGCACAGATTACAGCGTGACATGAAAATCAATGAGAGCAGAACATTACTGTATTAGAAATGCCGCCCAAAACAGCCAATTACGCTAGAATTGCCTCCTGTCCCCGCTGCGGGGTCAAATCCGTAGTTGGAGAAAGATGAAATCTTCTCATAAGGAACTTTTTGATTGATTTTCATAAAGCCAGAAAATCAACAGGGATTTGGAAGAATTGAAGTTTTGTGGCCTTAGGTCCCTCTGCGGTGTCTGGTGCGACACTGCAAATGCCAGAAGGGCAGTGTAAAGGCCGAAGATTTGTGTAATGTTCACCAGGATAATGGCGTCATCTATGGTTCTCCAACTTCTGTGGGAATAAAAGGTCCAAATCTATAAACCAGAGTTTTAACACTTTAAGCATCATATGAGGCGTCTTTAACATGAGCGTTACGGATTCTCTCAGGGCCAGTTCAGGAAAAAACGGATGATTTTGGACACAAGTTCAGTCCGTTTTGTCTGCCATTGCGTTCAGTGTTTCAGTTTTTTCAGCGCGGATGCAATCAGTTTTTGATGCGTTTTTCACACGCATGAAAATACGGAAGAATAACAATTTACATCTCCTAGCAACCATCAGTGAAAATCGCACTGCATCCGGATGTAATCCGTTTTTTCATGGAAGCCCCATTCACTTCTATGGAACTACAGCTGCATGAAAAACGCAGAATATAGAACACGCTGCGGGTTTTTCCTGACGCAGACATGTTGCACGGACCGTCAGGATTCAGTTCAGATGCTATGCGTTTGCTTTACGCATCGCACCCTGACGGAAAACTCACTAGTGTGAAAGAGGCCTTACAGCGACATTGTGTTACTCATCGCGGACTGATCTGTCTACCGTCACATCCAAAGCTGCGTTTAAAATTCGTAAGGTTTGATTGTATCTGCAGTTTGAGGCTATGTTCACATCTGGGTCGTTTTTCCATTTTTTTTTTTGAACTGTCCTTTGAACAGAAAAATGCAAAAACAGCCGCACCCCTGGATCCGTCATACGATCGATACTAGTGTTGAGCGAATCCGATCTGAATTTCAGAGAAAATTCAATTTGCCGCAAAGCCGAATTTCCTCGCGCTTCGTGGCAGCGAATAGATTTTCCCTGAATGGCGGTTAAAAAAACAACACCTCATCCCTTTGCTCGTCACAGTCCAGCCACTGCCATCCTGATTGAAGATCTCGCATGAAATCCCGTGCACGATGACATTTGACGTCACCACATCGTCCAACGTGACGAGATTTCACACTAGATCTTCAATCAAGATGGTGGCGGTCGGCTCTTCGCGATCAAATGGATGAGGTAAGTATCATTTTATTAATTTATTTTTTATTTTACACTGTAATATTGCTCTCTGATGCCACGATCAGCTATGAACGCGCCATTTGAGGGGCTGCGCAATAGCTGCTCCCTGTCATTGCACCCGCTACTTACAAAGAACTGCACTTCGTGACAAAGTAATTCATCACAAAAATAATTTTTTTTTTAAAATTCGATAAATTTTTTAATACTTCGCTCATCTCTAATGGATACCAACATAACCCGACGGATCCCATTGACTATAATAGGGTCCGGCTGAAAATTGAGAAAGATGCACAAGAATGTATTTTTTGTCCGTTCTACTTTTTTCTGCGGCCCGTACGAAGGACCATTCACTTCATTGGGGCCACAAAAAATGGAAATGACGCGTGCATTCCGTTTCCGTATGTCCGCATGTCCGTTCCGCAAAACAGTAGAACATGTCCTATTATTGTCTGCATTATGGACAAGGATAGGGCTGCTCTATTAGGGGCCGCTGTCCCGTTTCGCAAAATGTGAAATGAACACGGCCGGTATCCGTGTTTTGCAGATTCGCAGTTTGCAGACTGCAAAAAAACAACGTGTGAATGAGCCCTTATACTGAAAAGATATCGGTGTGAAATATATAAAAAATTAAATCATTTGAAACGAAAATGCAATAAAATTTATTTTTTCCATGTCTTTTTTTTGCTTTATAAGATGCATTTTTCCCCAAAAGTGGAGGTAAATGGACTTGCGTCTTATAAAGCGAATAGTAGTGAGCGCTTCCATTATGGAAGCGCTCACTAGTTTGAATTAGGTGCCGGGAGCAGGGAGTGAAGCGCCGCAAGCGCTTGTGGCACTCACCCTCTCCGGTCTTCCTTCCTGGGGCCGGCGCTTTACTGTCCTGACCGTGTACAGCATCAGGACGTAGTGCGCGCACTATGACCTAGCGCTGCACGCAGTCAGGTGACAGAGCAGCGCAGGCCGGGAAGACAGGGGAGTGCGACTTCTGCCGGAGGTGGAGAGGAGCCGCGGTGCAGGACAGGTAAGAGGAGGTTTTTATTTTAATCTGATCTGAGGTCTGATGGCCGATGGGGTCCGACATTGTGGGCTGATCTAAGGTCTGATTGGGGTCTGACATGGAGGGCTGATGTGATGTCCTGATAAGGGGGTCAGATGTGATGTCCTGATATTTATGGGGGCCTGATCTGATGTCCTGAGGTGGGGGCCTGATCTGATGTCCTGATATTTATGAGGGTCTGATCTGATGTCCTGATGTGGGGGCCTGATCTGATGTCCTGATGTGGGGGCCTGATCTGATGTCCTGATATTTATGAGGGTCTGATTTGATGTCTTGATGTGGGGGCCTGATCTGATGTCCTGATGTGGGGGCCTGATCTGATGTCCTGATATTTATGGGGGTCTGATTTGATGTCCTGATATTTATGGGGGTCTGATTTGATGTCCTGATGTGGGGGCCTGATCTGATATCCTGATATTTATGGGGGCCTGATCTGATGTCCTGATATTTATGGGGGCCTGATCTGATGTCCTGATATTTATGGGGGTCTGATTTGATGTCCTGATGTGGGGGCCTGATCTGATGTCCTGATATTTATGGGGGCCTGATCTGATGTCCTGATATTTATGGGGGTCTGATCTGAGGATCTGATATGAGGTCTAATGAAAAAATTATTTTTTCTTATTTTCCTCCTCTTAAACCTGGGGTGCGTCTTATAAAGCGAAAAATACAGTAACTGTGCTGATTTGGATAATAGTCTATTGTTGACTCCACCGATCAGCAGAGTAGAGGGGCTTTGCTATTATAAGATGAAGCCTTTGAAACTCATGATGTTTTTATGAATTTATGGTTTCCATTTTTATTATTGTATAGCTGTAATGGAAAAATTATCTAAGAGATGGCGCTGTATCATCATAAAAATTCTATATGCGCTGCAGTTATGTTTTATTTCCACACGGTGGAGCTCTATCACCAAAATAATTCTGTGTTTACTGTAGATATGATTTATTTATGGTGCCAAGCGAATCGTAATCAAATGAATTGAGTTTGATGTGAGTTTCAGGAAAAATTTGATTAGCCGCAAAGATGAATTTCCTGGTGCTCCATGGTAACGAATCAATTTTCGCTGAAAAGGCGGAAAAAAACATTGAGCGAATCGAAGTCAAATGAATTGACTTTGATCTGAGTTTCAGGAAAAATTTGATTCGCCGCAAAGACGAATTTCCTGGTGCTTCATGGTAACGAATCAATTTTCTCTGAAAAGGCGGAAAAAAACATAGTCACCTTATCCATTTGTGCGTGAAGAGGCCGCCACGGACATCTTGATTGACGACACCGCACAAAATCTCGTGCATGGTGACATATGACGTCACGATGCTGGCCAGTGTGATGACGTCATCATGTCACCACATGAGATTTCACTTTGGGTCTTCAATCAAGATGGCCAAGGCGGCCTCTACCAGATCAAATGGATGAGGTGAGTATTTTTTTTAATTATATTTTTTTTACCGGATTAACCCCTGAAAGCCCTGAATGTTAATCTCAGATGCCGCGATCAGCGATGAACAAAGCATCTGATTGGCGTTCCCCGTCATTGTGCCCGCTACATACATAGAAATGAGCCTCATGATGATGTCATTGGTCACAAAGCAAATTTCTTTATGTAATTTGGCGAAGCAGCAGAATCAAATTTTTACTAACTTTGCTCAACACTATTTCCAAGAGATTGGGCTCGATCACTGTTATAATTGTATGTGCACTGTAGATCTGATTTATTTCCACTAGGTGGCACTCTATCCCTATAATTCTATGTGGACTAGAGATCTGATTTGTTTCCACTAGATGGTGCTCTATCACCATAAGTCTATGAGCACTGTAGATCTCATTTATTTCGACTAGATGGCGCTCTACCACCATAATAACTACATTTACTTGTTGTGAATTTTCATAAAATTAAAAGATACTGATGTTTTCAGTGTATTTTTAATGGCAATATTGAGGTTTACTTGTATATTTCACCCACTGTATGAAATATACACTTTTTAAAACTGTGAAAAAGATATGCTGAATAATACCACCTAAAACCATGCTGAAAGGACCCTCTTGCGGCAAATTACAGGCACATTACAGGCTATACGCAAGTTGTGTTTACTCTTAAAGGGGTTGTCCGAGTTATATCTATATATGTTATG
The DNA here is from genome assembly GCF_905171765.1 of Bufo bufo. Taxonomy (NCBI): domain Eukaryota; kingdom Metazoa; phylum Chordata; class Amphibia; order Anura; family Bufonidae; genus Bufo; species Bufo bufo. Next base: position 217,484,667 of record NC_053395.1, on the reverse strand, counting down.
GTGGCTTATAACATTATTAAAAATACATTTGTAATTTACTCACATAATGTATTCTGCCGTGTTTCTGCAGGGCCGATGCGGGTCACATGACCCCTGGCGTCTTCCTCCAGGCTCCGGTGGTGACGTTTTGTGTACAGGCTTCTCCCTGCCCTAAGGAGTGGCCCGGCTCTGTACACGAAACGTCAGAGCCTTGTGTGCCCGCTCCCCCCCCCCTCTCATCTGGCTGCTGCTCCTGTGAGGGATCGCGCATGTGTGATCCTTACCAGTGCTGGCAGGGGGGCGGAAAGAATCAATGGTGTGCCCGCTCCCTCCTTGTGATCCACCAGTGTGCCCGTCCCCTGCCTAGGCGTCCGGCGATCTCTACCAGTGCCGGCAGCCTCAGCAAGTTACCATTGCCCTACTCCACTGGCATCAGAAACAAAACCAACCCCAGGAACATCACAAAGCATTGTCCATCATATAGATATAGCTGTCATATAGCTTAGATACATAGAGCTGTCATATAGCTTAGATACATAGAGCTGTCATATAGCTTAGATACATATGGCAGTGATATAGCTTAGATACATAGAGCTGTCATATAGCTTAGATACATAGAGCTGTCATATAGCTTAGATACATAAAGCTATCATATAGCTTAGATACATATGGCCGTCATATAGCTTAGATACATAGAGCTGTCATATAGCTTAGATACATAGGGCTGTCATATAGCTTAGATACATGTAGCCGTCATATAGCTTAGATACATGTAGCCGTCATATAGCTTAGATACATATAGCTGTCATATAGCTTAGATACATAGAGCTGTCATATAGCTTAGATACATATAGCTGTCATATAGCTTAGATGCATATAGCTTAGATACATAGAGCTGTCATATAGCTTAGATACATATAGCTGTCATATAGCTTAGATAGATGTAGGTGTCATATAGCTTAGATACATATAGCTGTCATATAGCTTAGATACATATAGTTGTCATATAGCTTAGATACATATGGCAGTCATATAGCTTAGATACATAGAGCTGTCATATAGCTTAGATACATAGAGCTGTCATATAGCTTAGATATATAGAGCTGTCATATAGCTTAGATACATATGGCAGTCATATAGCTTAGATACATAGAGCTGTCATATAGCTTAGATACATAGAGCTGTCATATAGCTTAGATACATAGAGCTATCATATAGCTTAGATACATATGTCCGTCATATAGCTTAGATACATAGAGCTGTCATATAGCTTAGATACATATAGCCGTCATATAGCTTAGATAGATATAGCTGTCATATACACTCACCTAAAGAATTATTAGGAACACCTGTTCTATTTCTCATTAATGCAATTATCTAGTCAACCAATCACATGGCAGTTGCTTCAATGCATTTAGGGGGGTGCTCCTGGTCAAGACAATCTCCTGAACTCCAAACTGAATGTCAGAATGGGAAAGAAAGGTGATTTAAGCAATTTTGAGCGTGGCATGGTTGTTGGTGCCAGACGGGCCGGTCTGAGTATTTCACAATCCGCTCAGTTACTGGGATTTTCACGCACAACCATTTCTAGGGTTTACAAATAATGGTGTGAAAAGGGAAAAACATCCAGTATGCGGCCGTCCTGTGGGCAAAAATGCCTTGTGGATGCTAGAGGTCAGAGGAGAATGGGCCGACTGATTCAAGCTGATAGAAGAGCAACGTTGGCTGAAATAACCACTCGTTACAACCGAGGTATGCAGCAAAGCATTTGTGAAGCCACAACACGCACAACCTTGAGGCGGATGGGCTACAACAGCAGAAGACCCCACCGGGTACCACTCATCTCCACTACAAATAGGAAAAAGAGGCTACAATTTGCACGAGCTCACCAAAATTGGACTGTTGAAGACTGGAAAAATGTTGCCTGGTCTGATGAGTCTCGATTTCTGTTGAGACATTCAAATGGTAGAGTCCGAATTTGGCGTAAACAGAATGAGAACATGTATCCATCCTCTGATGGCTACTTCCAGCAGGATAATGCACCATGTCACAAAGCTCCAATCATTTCACATTGGTTTCTTGAACATGACAATGAGTTCACTGTACTAAAATGGCCCCACAGTCACCAGATCTCAACCCAATAGAGCATCTTTGGGATGTGGTGGAACGGGAGCTTCGTGCCCTGGATGTGCATCCCTCAAATCTCCATCAACTGCAAGATGCTACCCTATCAATATGGGCCAACATTTCTAAAGAATGCTATCAGCACCTTGTGGAATCAATGCCACGTAGAATTAAGGCAGTTCTGAAGGCAAAAGGGGGTCCAACACCGTATTAGTATGGTGTTCCTAATAATTCTTTAGGTGAGTGTATATAGTGATCTATATCTCTATATACATATATACAGTACAGACCAAAAGTTTGGACACACCTTCTCATTCAAAGAGTTTTCTTTATTTTCATGACTATGAAAATTGTAGATTCACACTGAAGGCATCAAAACTATGAATTAACACATGTGGAATTATATACATAACAAACAAGTGTGAAACAACTGAAAATATGTCATATTCTAGGTTCTTCAAAGTAGCCACCTTTTGCTTTGATACTGCTTTGCACACTCTTGGCATTCTCTTGATGAGTTTCAAGAGGTAGTCCCCTGAAATGGTTTTCACTTCACAGGTGTGCCCTGTCAGGTTTAATAAGTGGGATTTCTTGCCTTATAAAAGGGGTTGGGACCATCAGTTGCGTTGAGGAGAAGTCAGGTGGATACACAGCTGATAGTCCTACTGAATAGACTGTTAGAATTTGTATTATGGCAAGAAAAAAGCAGCTAAGTAAAGAAAAACGAGTGGCCATCATTACTTTAAGAAATGAAGGTCAGTCAGTCAGCCGAAAAATTGGGAAAACTTTGAAAGTAAGGGCTATTTGACCATGAAGGAGAGTGATGGGGTGCTGCGCCAGATGACCTGGCCTCCACAGTCACCGGACCTGAACCCAATCGAGATGGTTTGGGGTGAGCTGGACTGCAGAGTGAAGGCAAAAGGGCCAACAAGTGCTAAGCATCTCTGGGAACTCATTCAAGACTGTTGGAAGACCATTTCAGGGGACTACCTCTTGAAGCTCATCAAGAGAATGCCAAAAGTGTGCAAAGCAGTAATCAAAGCAAAAGGTGGCTACTTTGAAGAACCTAGAATATGACATATTTTCAGTTGTTTCACACTTGTTTGTTATGTATATAATTCCACATGTGTTAATTCATAGTTTTGATGCCTTCATAGTCATGAAAATAAGGAAAACTCTTTGAATGAGAAGGTGTGTCCAAACTTTTGGTCTGTACTGTATCTATATACTTCATCAATATATGTATATAGAGATATAGCTTAGTAAAAAAAATATATATATATACAGTATATATATACACTGCTCAAAAAAATAAAGGGAACACTTAAACAACACAATGTAACTCCAAGTCAATCACACTTCTGTGAAATCAAACTGTCCACTTAGGAAGCAACACTGAGTGACAATCAATTTCACATGCTGTTGTGCAAATGGGATAGACAACAGGTGGAAATTATAGGCAATTAGCAAGACCCCCCAATAAAGGAGTGGTTCTGCAGGTGGTGCCCACAGACCACTTCTCAGTTCCCATGCTTCCTGGCTGATGTTTTGGTCACTTTTGAATGCTGGCGGTGCTTTCACTCTAGTAGTAGCATGAGACGGAGTCTACAACCCACACAAGTGGCTCAGGTAGTGCAGCTTATCCAGGATGGCACATCAATACGAGCTGTGGCAAGAAGGTTTGCTGTGTCTGTCAGCGTAGTGTCCAGAGCATGGAGGCGCTACCAGGAGACAGGCCAGTAAATCAGGAGACGTGGAGGAGGCCGTAGGAGGGCAACAACCCAGCAGTAGGACCGCTACCTCCGCCTTTGTGCAAGGAGGAACAGGAGGAGCACTGCCAGAGCCCTGCAAAATGACCTCCAGCAGGCCACAAATGTGCATGTGTCTGCTCAAATGGTCAGAAACAGACGTGTGACAGACGTGACAGAGTCTGGAGACGCCGTGGAGAACGTTCTGCTGCCTGCAACATCCTCCAGCATGACCGGTTTGGCATTGGGTCAGTAATGGTGTGTGGTGGCATTTCTTTGGAGGGCCGCACAGCCCTCCATGTGCTTGCCAGAGGTAGCCTGACTGCCATTAGGTACCGAGATGAGATCCTCAGACCCCTTGTGAGACCATATGCTGGTGCGGTTGGCCCTGGGTTCCTCCTAATGCAAGACAATGCTAGACCTCATGTGGCTGAAGTGTGTCAGCAGTTCCTGCAAGACGAAGGCATGGATGCTATGGACTGGCCAGCCCGTTTCCCAGACCTGAATCCAATTGAGCACACCTGGGACATCATGTCTCGCTCTATCCACCAACGTCACGTTGCACCACAGACTGTCCAGGAGTTGGCAGATGCTTTAGTCCAGGTCTGGGAGGAGATCCCTCAGGAGACCGTCCGCCGCCTCATCAGGAGCATGCACAGGCGTTGTAGGGAGGTCATACAGGCACGTGGAGGCCACACACACTACTGAGCCTCATTTTGACTTGTTTTAAGGACATTACATCAAAGTTGGATCAGCCTGTAGTGTGTTTTTCCACTTTAATTTTGAGTGTGACTCCAAATCCAGACCTCCATGGGTTGAAAAATTGGATTTCCATTTTTTTATTTTTGTGTGATTTTGTTGTCAGCACATTCAACTATGTAAAGAACAAAGTATTTCAGAAGATTATTTAATTAACTCAGATCCTCTCTCTCTCTCTCTCTATATATATATATATATATATATATATATATATATATATATATAGTGTATCTGCGATGTGACAGGAAGATCTTCTGTCTGTGTGAGCTAGGAGATGATCATGCGACAGTTTTTTTTATGCAAAGTTAGGATGTGCAGAGCAAGCCGTGCAGAGGGCGGGGAAGGGCAGATTATTTACACCCACAAATATTCATGAGGGAGGGCAGCATGTAAACAAAGCAAGAATAACAGAACCATGCAAAGGTGTAAGTATGTGGGTTTTTCTCTTAAGAAATCAAGCTTAACTAATGTATATGTATGTCCTGATAAGTTTTTAGTTTTTTTCCATGATTCGGATAACCCCTTTAAGACTTGTGTTGAGCAAAGTGAAGCATTCGAAGCGGAATTCAGTCCAAAGTTTAGCAACTAATCCAAATTTCCTTGCGCTTCGTGGTAAAAAATCAGTTTTTCTAAAATGGGGGCTGCATGAGTTACAAAGTGAAAGTAAAAAGTCTGGAAACGCAAGAACACCCATAATGCCGGGCAGATAGCCATCCCCTGTGATGTTAAAGCCCTATAAAAGCCTCAACCCGCATGGTCTCCACCATTGTCTTGTGAGCATTTTCACCCTGGCAGCCCTCCTGACTTGAGCATCGGAGCAGTTCATGCTCCGATGCTCTCCTTTGCCCTGCACTAAATCGCAGGGCAACAGCATTTTCAGGAGTTCTGGTGACGAACCGGGCTCTACATGGGGCTGCCAGGAAGCCCAGTGATGTCACTGGCACTCATGGGCGGGCTTTAGCAGTAAAACGGCTAGGGCAGCGCTAATGCACGCCCATCAGAGCCGGTGACGTCACCGAACACACTGCCGGGCAGAAGCCTCCGCCCGGCAGTGTGTTATTGTAAACAAAAGAGCCCTTGCCCTGCGTGATCTAGCGCAGGGCAAGGGAGTGCATCGGAGCATGAGATGCTCCAATGCTAACATCAGGGGGGCTGCCTGGGTGAAAATATGGGTATGTCCGGGTTCAGCTCTGAACACGGACAACCCCTTTAATAGAAGAATGTTGCATAGGGACAGTGTAGGGAGACTGCAGGTAGAGCATAGGGAGACTGCAGGGAGACTTATTCTGCATCATTTTTATTTAGTTATTCCTCCATTTACTTATTCCTACATCAGCCGTAAACTAAGATATGTAAGTCAATACCAATAAGAAAGCCTTTATTATTTTGGTGCCAGCGTGCTAACCAATACCATCTAGTCTGCACCCCTTAGAGGGGGCCAAGTCTTAATGATGACCATCCTCAACTTTTGCTGGCTTTACTTCTTCCAAATCGTCCTTCAAAGTCTCCATGTTCTAGTAAAATCAGCAAGATGCAGAGAGAGAAGGAGCTGGATGTTCCTGATGACATATTCTCATCGATATTAGATGATGTGGAAAAGGAGGAAAAGCAGATGGCAGAAGAAGGGCTCCCACCTGTAGTGCAGGAGAGCGCTGGGGGGAGAAGTGGGTATGCCAAAGCTGATTAATTTTCTATGTTTGCTGTCAAATAATGCAGGAGATGGCAGGCAAGAACAGCAATAATATGCATATTGTCGCCCACCTAACCAGCCAAACCCCATACCAGCAACAGCCCCTGTTTAAAGGTGCAAAGGTGCACGCGGCCATTATACAGTGTGGTCTTCATTACTAAATTAAAGGCAGCTGCGGGGTAATTGGCTGCACGGTTCCTCACCACAGCACGGTGGCTCTGTTTGGCCATACCCTAAGGCAGAGTTGCCTGAGTATATCTGATTTATAGCGATTTGTGACAAATTAATTTGGAACAAATCACATTTCTTGGCTAACCGGCAAAGTTGCCAAATCAAATTTTTCAAAACTTTGCTCATCTCTACTTAAGACCACAAGGTGGTGCTGGAGATCACAACATATAAATGCCCTTCATATTCTGCCCCTGGACGCCCTCATTTTTGCAGTTTGCTTGTATTTTCCTAAATCTGATAACCTGTTATGTCTGGATGCCCAGAAGTCCTGCCCTGACCTCAAGGACATGTGCCTCTCACCTATCACACGCACTGGGGACACAGGTTTCTGGGCCAGCTGACATGGTCTCTTGGCTCTTGACACCACAGTATCTCCTCATGTTACAAACATTTTTTTAAACCATAAGAATTTTGGGCTCATTGGCATGGGGTAGAAAAGACGGTAAATATGCAATGATAGGTTTCGAAATTAAAATATCAGCCCTCTCAAAGATGGCTCACATGACCAGGAATGGTATTAGGGTTTGACAAGCTGGACATTTGCCCAAGGCTCCTTTTATTTGGGGGCCCATAATGACTGGACCCCCCAGGAGCAACCGTCAATGCCCTGGACCATCAAGGACTCTATTGTTAACCCTTTCACTCCACTAGACCACCGGGACTTTACCATTATTATTTAGACTGTAAATGGCAATAAATGGTAATGGGAAATAAATGGTAGTATTACTATATGACAGTATTATTAGGGCACTGAATGGTAGTATTGTATGGAGATTTTTTTTGGTTGGCACTTCATTTAGTAGGTGCCATTGTGCCCACTGAGGCCTAATTTAAGGAGTATCTGTTCTCCTGCAGGTTCCCTTTAAGTGGCAAAATTATCGTTTTTACTTCATGAAATGTGAGATCTTTAATGAATACATTCTAAAATAAGTAATTACCCCCCCCCCCCTTCTCTATTCCCATACCTGGTTATGTCATAATATGGCCTCCTTAAAGGCTCCATTGCCTCCATTGCAGAAATTAAAGTGAATAGTTGAACATGTTGCTTCTGGAAAATCTGAGCAAATTCAAAAAGAGAAGAAAGCCTGGAGCACTGTCCTAGCGTAGCTGCCATATGAAGTGCTCGCCAGGGGTCCTAGAGGTCGAAAACCAAGGTGTCTTGGATAAAGAACAGATGTTCACACAGACAAGGACGTGGAAGCAGGATTAGGGTCCATTAACACGTCCGTAGAATGTGTCTGCACCCGTTCCGCAATTATCCGGAATAGGTGCAGACCCATTCATTCTCTATGGGGCAGGAATGGATGCTGATAGCACACAGTGTGCTGTCCGCATCCGCATTTCCGGAGCGCGCCCCGAACTTCCGGTCTGCGGCTAAGAGAAAAAAATAGAACATGTATTCTTGTCCACAATTGCGGATAAGAATAGGCAGTTCTATGGGGGTCCCGACCGGGTGTATTGCGGATCCTTAAATGGACCCTTAAAAAAACTAAGGATATTTAACTATAACAAACTAATAATAATATGTTCATAAAAAATACGGAATTTGGAATACGGAACCTGTGCTGCTGATGAAACTTTTATGAGGCTAGACCGCCATCTTGTGGTATTAAAGCGATCCTCCGGTTCAAACCTATAATTTGACTATACAGTACTTGACACATGTACACGCCTGGTGGCCACTATTTCTCCTGACCCCTAATGCACATGTGCATCTGTCCATCTCAGCAATTACAGTGGCTTTTCCCTGCTTCTGGAATTGCAGGTTCAAAGCACAGTGGATTTTCCCTGCTTCTGGAGCTGCGGGTTTAGAGCTTAGTGGGTTTCTCTGCTTGTGAAAGTGCAGGTTCAGAGATTAGAGGTTGTTCCCTGCTTGTTGCAGGTTCAGAGCTTAGAGGGTGTTCCCTGCTTGTGGAGCTGCAGGTTCAGTGCTCAGTGGGTGTTCTCTGCTTGTGGAGCTGCAGGTTCAGCGCTTAGTGGGTGTTCCCTGCTTGTGGAGCTGCAGGTTCAGAGTTCAGTGGGTGTCCCCTGCTTGTAGAGCTGCAGGTTCAGAGCTCAGCGGGCGTTTCCTGCTTGTGGAGCTGCGAGTTCAGAGCTCAGTGGGTGTTCCTTGCTTGTGGAGATGCGGGTTCAGAGCTCAGTGGGTGTTTCCTGCGTGTGGAGCTGCAGGTTCAGAGCTCAGTGGGTATTACCTGTGAGGCTTCATTCAGTGCTTTAACCAGTGTATAGACGTCCTCTGCCCACTCTCACATTATCCTGGCTATGCAAGCTGGGATTTCTGTAAAGAAATATAGTTCTGAAGTCTCCTCAGGAATCTATACTATGATATATTTGAGTAATACTGACCTATACTGACTACAGCTGGCTCTAATGTCTTTAGGAAGACTCCATGAAGTAGTAAGGAAGTAACACATGTAGGATCAGACTACATAGGGTTGGTTTGTAGTCTGTAACCATCTAGAGACACAGATCTGAATAGGAGCTGTATACATCAAATAGTATGATTTTTTTTTATTTAAAATCACAGGAGCAAAAAAATGAACAATCTCTTTAAGTGCATCTTAGGTGCAATACAGTCATTAGCCAGCTGCTCCAGTTGCAGCAGGTAGTCTATCATAACACACACTGTATGTGCGCTATCTTGGAGGGAGGACTTTAGAATAACTCATGAAATATAATAAAAATTAAAGAGACGTATGCATTTATTTTTTAATAAATATTTATTGTTGAAAGACTATAATTTATTCCTTTGTCACCAGGGGGCACTGTAACACATTGCTTAGTCATTTGAAGCTGGGGGGCCCCCTTAGTGCAAAGAGTTCAATGCACCTTCTTTAAGGAAGACGTTAAATATACGTTACATTCAGGGAATACACCGTCAATGTTAATTACAATACAATTAAAATAAATTACTTAGAAGGTGTTCAGATTTCCTGAAAACTTGGATACAGTTAGTTTTTACCTAAAACAAGACACAGTCAAGAACTATTCTGTTCACCAAACGCCTGAGGTTAAACCCAATTACCGCACCGCTACGGAAAGTCATTAGATCCGCCATATTTCTAATATGGAGCCTAATATGGAATGTGACTCTCGGTCGTCATGTAACATACATGTGAAAATTCTACACAGATGTAAAATTGCTACAAAAATAAATTGCACATATGAACAATCTACAGTTTTAATAATTTTTTTTCCCTTTGTGCATTTGACTATTTGATTCATAAAAAGAAATTACTTTCTCATATTTTTCACAGTTAAAGGAATAAACCATCTCGTCGTGTGCCAACTCTGAAATTAAAAGGTATGTCCACCATGATATCTACAATGCATGTAAAATAAAACTAAATGAACTAGCCATGATTAAAGGGGTTATCCCGTGATTAATGTAAAAAATTAAAAACTATTTCTAAGAAAGCTAGAACCAGCCCTGTACCTCACATGGATCCAGAGATCTCCCCGTTCATTGCTCTGCTAGATTTATTTCAAGCTGATAGCGTGGGGGCGTGTCCTTTATCGGGGGGGGGGGGTGTACTTTCTGTTGTCACTCTCTTCCTATCACAGCTCAGGGGCATGTCCTATTTGGTGCAGCTCTCTCCTTGTAACTGTCACAGCTCTGTTCAGTAGATCTGGCTGGTGGCAGTTGAAGGATGGAACTGAGCATGTGCGACCACCTCAGCAATGTGGACAGAGAACTAATAAAAAGAACAAACAGAAGGTGGAGCTATACAGAGATTTTATTGAATAACTCACTGGCTAAACAACATTTTTAATTACATGCAATTACAAAAGTATTCAGAACCAGGTGCTGGTTTAAGAAATGAAGAATATTTTTTCGTGGGACAACTAACAAATATATATATATATACAGTACAGACCAAAAGTTTGGACACACCTTCTCATTCAAAGAGTTTTCTTTATTTTCATGACTATGAAGGCATCAAAACTATGAATAACCACATGTGGAATTATATACAGAACAAACAAGTGTGAAACAACTGAAAATATGTTATATTCTAGGTTCTTCAAAGCAGCCACCTTTTGCTTTGATTACTGCTTTGCACACTCTTGGCATTCTCTTGATGAGCTTCAAGAGGTAGTCCCCTAAAATGGTTTTCACTTCACAGGTGTGCCCTGTCAGGTTTAATAAGTGGGATTTCTTGCCTTATAAATGGGGTTGGGACCATCAGTTCCGTTGAGGAGAAGTCAGGTGGATACACAGCTGATAGTCCTACTGAATAGACTGTTAGAATTTGTATTATGGCAAGAAAAAAGCAGCTAAGTAAAGAAAAACGAGTGGCCATCATTAATTTAAGAAATGAAGGTCAGTCAGTCAGACGAAAAATTGGGAAATTTTTGAAAGTAAGGGCTATTTGACCATGAAGGAGAGTGATGGGGTGCTGCGCCAGATGACCTGGCCTCCACAGTCACCGGACCTGAACCCAATCAAGATGGTTTGGGGTGAGATGGACCGCAGAGTGAAGGCCAAAGGGCCAACAATTGCTAAGCATCTCTGGGAACTCCTTCAAGACTGTTGGAAGACCATTTCAGGGGACTACCTCTTGAAGCTCATCAAGAGAATGCCAAGAGTGTGCAAAGCAGTAATCAAAGCAAAAGGTGGCTACTTTGAAGAACCTAGAATATGACATATTTTCAGTTGTTTCACACTTGTTTGTTATGTATATAATTCCACATGTGTTAATTCATAGTTTTGATGCCTTCATAGTCATGAAAATAAAGAAAACTCTTTGAGTGAGAAGGTGTGTCCAAACTTTTAGTCTGTACTGTATATATATATATATATATATACGTATATATTTTCATCGTATTGTATACACAGGTCCTAGGCAAACCTATGTGTCTCTCTTCCTTTACTGTTTGTTGGTAGCAAGAAAAGGGGGGAGGGTGAACTGGAGTGCATGACTTCAGGATCAGACTACACGCAGGGTTTCTTTGTAGTCTGTAACCATGGAGACGCATAAATCTGCATACAAGCTGCATATGCAAAAGGAAAATTCTTATTTATTTTAATTGCCTTTCAGCAACAAAAATGGGCGTACACATCATTTGATATGTCCTAAAGGAGATTTCTATCCAAATGTATAGCTATACTGGGAACTTCTAAGGATCCATGTATATCGTTTGCATTTTGTGAAAAATGTTTTTTCTCATGGTTCCAAATATTGTCCCGGATAAATGTCAATGTCTTGTCTAGAAGATTCTTTTAGGAGGGACAGAAATTATACCCCATTAGGGACAGAAAAAATTGTCTAGAAGGGAAACCGGCTCTGCAGTTAAAGGGAACCCGTCATCAGGTTGGAATCTTCATAGCAACAGAAGCTACCAATCAATGGGCAGAATAAGTGGATCACATATCCCTGACGTTACAGAGTCCATATTCAGGAGAGCTGCATAGGATTCTCCCTGTCTTCAAAGGTCTTGGGGGGTGCAGATAACTCTCTCTGGTTCTGTTATTTTGGGGACCCATTTATTGGCTGAGGTTTCCTCCACTAGTTCAGCTTTGGTAGAGCATTGCTTAGATCTCCGAATCCATATGAAGCCTAGCCTGGACAGGTTTTGCAATTTTTCTAATTGTCCTAAGATTTAAACTTATCACCTACCCATGGGGATCCAACCAGTTCCCCACCGATCACAAGAACGGGGGGTCTATGGGACGCATGCGGTTAGCCGAGTACAGGGCTTGCCTATCTCTGCCAGTCCCATAAATTTGAATGAAGTGACAGCACACATGTTGGACCGCCACTCCACTCATATGGGGGGGGGGGGGGGGGACATGACCCCCATTCTCATGATCCTTGGGAATCCCAGCTGTGGTACTCCTCAGATTGATTGATATCACAGATCACTTGGATATCTTTGGACAGCCCCTTTAAAAAAAATTAACTTTTTAATAAACTTTGTGTTTCTTTTTCTAACCATTTTTAATATCTCTGCTTTCTGTCAGTGAATGTTAACATTCTGTGTTTATGTTAAATGGTTTTTCCAAAAACAAACAAACAATGAGCTCAGAAATCCCCTGTAAGAGACTGTTAATCCTTCCACGTCTAACTGATACAGGTGCAGGGCTCGTAACAGTGTATCAGTCTGCCTCTGTCAACTGAACATGGCTACCTCATTTAGTAAGCTGTTGAAGGTATCCAAAAAGTTTTATTCACTGAAAGAAGCAGAGATGTACTGAATAAAAAAAATATACAAAATATTACAAAGTTGCACAGCATTGCTTTATATCTTGATTAAGCTGATAAAAAGCAAGAGCCGGCAATGCCCCCATCCACATTCCCTTTTACTCACCGACATGGAAGTAAAAGGGAAAAGACATCTCCTAATTGTGCGACTAGACCTCATGCACACGAACGTTTTTTCTTTCCGTGTCTGTTCCGTTTTTTTTGGAGACCGTATGCGGAGCCATTCATATCAATGGGAACGCAAAAAAAAAAGTTACTCCGTGTGCATTCCGTTTCCGTATGTCCGTTCCGCAAAAAAATAGAACATGTCCTATTATTCATTCGCATTACGGACAAGGATAGGACTGTTCTATTAGGGGCCGGCTGTTACGTTCTGCAAAATACAGAATGCACACGGACGTGATCTGTATTTTTTGCGAATCTGTATTTTGCGGACCGCAAATGATTGTGTGCATGAGCCCTTAAAAATAAAAAATAAAATTGTAAACCAAGTTGCAGGAAGGTGTTACATGTTCATATTGCCTGAGGGTGGACATCGACATACTGGAGTAATCTCATTGCCTATTGAATTTTTTTTTTATCTGGACCTTCTATTATTTAGTAACAAAAATAAAAAAAAAGATACTTGTGCTTCATTAGTGTCACGTGTGCAATACACACTTCACCTCCGTCATCGGCACCTGTATTGCTTTAATCTACGGATTTGCATTGTAAGACCCTGCGTAAATCGCATATAATGCACCACGAGACATATCGTTACCGATCCTCTGCTGACGGCCACAAAAATACTGAAGGAACGCCCGTCTGGTCCCCGACGCCCTGTGTCCGACGAGGAAAACTCTCCAAATGGTTCAACTTTTTCCTATTTATTGCACGTGTTCAAAAAAATATAATAATCACTCTATGCCGTCATTACAAGCTGCGTCACTCTGTGACTGTCTTTGGGGGGTAGGTAAGGGTTAAATATGCATCATTGTCAGTAACGATGGAAATGTTCTGTGCTTGCTGCTTCCAAATGCAGGATGAAGCTGGCCATAGATATAAGACATCTCCCTATTATTCTACTTTGAATCTGGAATTGCAGGATCTTTGAAGCCCCACCCACATTCTACCTTGGGACCTCCTCTTAAAGTGGCAGGAATTCCCATTTTTATGCAAATTTGCATAAATCCCACCCTGTGTGATTCAGCTTGCAGGGAAGTCTTGCAAAAAGACTTTAAAAAATTGGCACTGTTGGCAAGTATGAATTTATAACCAGGAATGGGTTCACTATTTATATGGAGATAAGCGGCTGCCGATCCCCATTCAGGACTGTTTCAGTAATCATGACAATTTTAATTAATTGTAATATCTCATGTCTATGGTCAGCTTCAAAGTGTGTCCTTAAAGGGTAAAGCACACTGCAATTGATAATACTATGAATAATGCACTAAATGTTCTTAAAGGGAATCTCCATCTTTTATCATCATGTCATTTTTAGATTTAGATGGTTAAAGCTTTTTTTCTGATACAGAGCTCCAAATCCCCTGCACAGTTATGCATAGCTGCCGCGAGCTGCCTCTAGAGGGAGCTCGCTGCATATTGAGCTCAATGTCTAACAGTATGCAGTGAGCTCCCCCTAGTGGTGGCTGCAGGCAGCCAGGATTTTATCATTTCGCTTTGTGTCTGTGTAGGGGATCTAGAGCTCTGGGTCAGACAAAGAAAGTTCAAATCTCCAGTGCTATAAAGCTATATGAAGAAATTAGCATACAATGTGGGATATTTAAATAAAAAATGGTATTCAAAGATGGACATTCACTTTAAGTTAAATGGTAACAATGTCATGGAGCACAGATTCCATCTTTCTCCTGTGCTCATTGTTGCCCCCTGCTGGCTAATGCGCTTCATAAGACTTTTGCCTAGAAGAGTTCGGAACGGAAGCGACAACTGCTCTGAGCTCATTTTTGGATTACCAAAAAAGGTTGTCAAAGGTTAAGCCCATTCCACCACTTTCCCTGCCAAACTAAGCAGAATATCTAAAGGACTACTACCCCTATGGAAAAAAAATCACAACTATGCTGTCCCCTATGGACAAAAATATAGATATAAGCACATAGTAGTATTTTTAGAATGAGCTATCTGAGTGATTTTTGTCGCCCTGCGCTGTGCTCTGGATTTTGGGGTTCAGTCTGTGCTTGAGGAGTGATCATGGTATACACGGAGTTCATGAGGCCGCTATGCACATATATAGTATATACCTATATAGAAAAATACTCTGTGGCTTGCAGCGTCATACAGCTGTTGTGTCCTTGGACGGCCATGTCGGGGTCCACTCTTGTAGATTCGTACAGAACACTCATAGATACAAATAACATTAGTCCATTTCTCAGAGGTTTGTGCGCTGCTTCTTCAGGACGCGTCACTGTTGAGGTTTGGCCTTCGCACGCCGCTCCGATAAATGGTAATTGGCGAAGAGGGGACATTATAGAGTTTTGAATTTTCATACAACCCAACGGTATAAGTGGGTAACACACCATTGAAAGATTTGCTGCTCTCAGTTGTGATAAAAAAAAGTTTTTGGGGAGCGAATAAGCCCCCATCCCCGGATCCTTCACTCAAACATCTCATAGTGACGAGTCTGCCTCACGCGAGGAACCATGTCCAATAGTAATCTGTTAATCAAGAAAACAGATGAAAATCAACAAAAAATAATAGACAATAGTATAGCTCTGTGATCGACAGCTCTGCCTGGACTTTACATCTCCTGTTATGCTGAGGTCTTCGTCTGTCTGTTCACCCCCTGCTCCTGTGTATTATATGAGGGCGCCATGAGGTCATGGCGGTGACCTGGGGGACTCCCTGTGATCTATCAATCACCCGGAGCAGAGGGAACGCAAATTGGGGTGAGATGGAGTTTCACTTTAAGAGGGAACTGTAATGCTAGGCTACCAACTGTCTTGCTTTGGTGGAATTGTCTATGAAAGAGGGTGAAAGTCTTATTCAAATGTATCCCAAAATGGGCATTTCTAGGAGGATTTGTGGGTTGCACATGTTGGGTCAGAGCTTAAAGGGAATATGTCACAGCCACTATCTCTGGCTGTGACCTTCCGTCCTTGCTCGTTCGGCGCTACTCACTGAAGTTTTGTTTCTGTGTGTTATTTGTGGTTCTGTATGGGTTAACTCCCCTGTGTTCCTATTAGGAGTTAATCCTCTCTGTCTGCTCCATGGGTGTGGCCTCTCTGCTGCACCCATGGAACCTGTATATAAGGCTGAGGTTTCCTCAGTTCTGTGGAGCTCTCCTGGTGTGTGTTGTCTTGTCCTGCTCCTTGTTTGTTCTCACTCTCCTATGCTGCTGACCCATGGGATCCGTGTCTGTCTGTGCTCTGTGGGTTTCCTACTTGTTCATTGATGTCCTCTTTCCTGTGTTTCTGTTATCTGTTCTGCCAGTTATGTTTTAGTTACCGTGTGTGTATTTATGTCTCTGTTCAGAAAGCCCTTGCTGCACCTTTCTTTGCAGCAGAGTGGCATGGGTAAGGCCATGCAGTTTACTACTGGTGGAGCAAGTCCTTCTCTGCTCATTGTCACTCCTGTTTCCTTGCTATGTACTCCTGATTGTGTTATTAGTTGCCCTGTTTGTATTTGCCTGTCTATGTTATGTATGCCTATGTGCCGTCGGTACCTTCTGGTACCTGTTGTCCATTCGTTCCTGCTGTCACTGTCTAGTTCACTCTCCAGAGTGGACCCTGGCAACTTCCTGCTGCAAAGCCTAACCCTACCATCTGGGGCCCTAGTGAATACCAGGAGTTGCTTAGTCACGCCCCTCTGGATTATTACTAGACAGTGGCGCAGTGGGGGTTTTCTCCCACTGTGCTGATGGTACATAGAGCTCATGTTTTGTCTGTGCTGCCTTCCCTGGTTTTTGTTTGTGCAATAAACTCTTGTGTGTCTGTACCTGATTTCCGTTTGTTTATTGCTTGACGACGCGGTGGTCTCTCCTGGGACCCCCAACTCGTGACAGAATATACACCTTCGGGGGCAATTTTTTTTTAATGATTGCATTTTATTCATTTTGGGCTAAAAATCATTTTTTCAGTTGGTCTTTATTAAAAAATATTTCGCCGTTCTGTCACAAAGGGTTAACTGTGTGAATTGTGCTTTCACTTTCACTTTGCGTCATCTAATAAAACCTTATCTCTGAAAAACTAACAGGTCATAGACACTTATTTAAGCCACATTCTTATCAGTAAGATAAGAACTGAGGTATAATGAGTGTTTATAATGTCTGAGATAAGAAATAACGACCCGGGAAAATACAGGGCCTGCTACTAGAGAATCTAAAGGCTGTACAGAGACAGGGGCTCAATTTTTTTTATAAAGACCGATTGAATTTATTTATTTTTTTAGCTCAAAATGAATACAATAATAATAAAAAATTGCCCCCGAAGGTGTACCATAGCCTTTAAATGTCTCATGGGTGGGGACATGCAAAATCTGTAACTGGGAGCTCCCTCATGTACCATTTATAAAATTGGGGCCCTCCTATTTGGCAAACAGGCTTTGGACCCTCTCAGACACCAGGGCCCTGGAGCCACTGCATACCTTACAGGGTTGCCCCTGTTGATTACAATCTACTTACTTGAGTCCATAACCCATAATTATTAGTCCGATCAAGATCCCGACAGATCCATCCAGGTACCAAACTGACGAGTTGTGCTTGTACACCTCGGCGCTAATGAGGATGGAGAATCCCATGATGCCGCCCACCAAAGAGTTAAATCCTGGAGAGAAATTGGCAAAATAAAAAGAATATTATAGCTACAGCAACTGCCAGCCCCAGCTGTGGTACCGCTAGGCACGATGCCCGGGCCACGTACAGAATTGTTCTGTGACTTCCTATTTATTACAAAATTATGTTTAGTACAAAATTTACTAACAAGAACCAACAAAATTTTAAATGCAGCTTTGGTTGTGATTAAGCACATTTTGCATAGTAGTGTGTCCCATTTTTTTTTACACTGTCTGTGCAGTGACAGATTATATGTGTGGACGGTCCCAGGGTACCTGTGGCCACCGAAACCATTAGAGTTACAGCCCATGGTGGTATGGCTGTGGCACTATTCATAGTAGAAGGGAGGGCGAGGGTGGAGGCTCAGATCCTCCACCTCCCCCACCATGCGGCAGCTCCCCTCCAGCCTTCTCACTTGCTGCACTGCATCCCTCAATCATTGGTAAATTTATTTTGGTGTCTGGTTTGGAGACTGAATTTACATTGCCATCCGGTCTGGTGACTGAAATTATTGAGGCGTCTGGTCTGGAGACTGAGTTTACCTTTATGTCTGGTCTGAAGACTGAGTTTACCTTTATGTCTGGTCTGAAGACTGAGTTTACCTTTATGTCTGGTCCGGAGACTAAATTTATTTAAGCGTCCGGTCTGCAGACTGAATTTATTTTGGTACACAGTGTAGAGACTGAATTTATTTTGGTATCCAATTGGAAGACTAAATTTACATTGCCGTCCGGTCTGGTGACTGAAATTATTGAGGTGTCTGGTCTGGAGACCGAGTTTAGCTTCATGTCTGGTCTGGAGACTGAATTTATTGAGGCGTCTGGTCTGGAGACTGAATTTATTTAGGAGTCCGTTCGTGTCCAGTCTAGAGACTCAATTTATTTACCCTTCCAGTTTGGGGACTGAACTTATTTAGTCATACTGTCTGTAGACTATCTTTATTTAGGTGTCCTGTCTGGAGACTGAATTTATTTTGCCGTCTGGTCCAAGGTCTGAAGTTATTTAGGGGCCTGGGGACAGAAATATTTTACCGTTCTGGTCTGGGGACTGAACTTATTTAGGGTTACTTACCAAACACAACAAATTGCAAAGTGGTGTCGGGACCAGGACCTATGGTCTGCCGACTCTGTATCTGTTTACTCGCCAACTTTGAAAATTTTGACATGAGGCTTCACTTAGAGGTGTCATACAATGCACCAAAAATATCAATCAAACAAGCAATATTTACTGGTGCAAATACATTGTATCGTCATGTGCGCCATTTTCGCCAATTATTGATAAATCGACCCCATAGTTTACACTGCTTCCTGCATCCTGAGAACCAGATACAAGGTAAAAAAAAAAAGGGCTTACACTGTATTATGAAGTGAATAATTTTTATTTCATTTGATTTATATAAAGCTTAGACTTCACACTTAAAATCCAAGCTGCTATATATAATAAGATCATACAAATAATATATAAAGTCACATAAATGTCCCATGTGAACCTGTCCTAACACTTCTGTTTTCTCTCTGGCTGTTAAGTATTCTGCACTGCCTTCATATTGTTTATTACATATCAATATTTGATTAAAGTTAGCAATTGTAATTTCCAAAATCACAGAGAGATCCTTCCTCGGCATGAATATATTAATGCGCCCTCAAGCACAAAAAAGGATTTGACAAATCTAGAGCCTTAAAGAGATGCTGTTTCCTAAAATGCTCCTGCAAAGTAAAAAATAATTACCCTGCTTGCTGAAGCTTCGCTTTAAAACTATATGGCAGTATTATAGTAGTAATATTATTGTACATAGGGGGCAGTATTATAGTAGTTATATTCTTGTACATAGGAGGCAGTATTATAGTAGTAATATTATTGTACATAGGGGGCAGTATTATAGTAGTTATATTCTTATACAAAGGATCAGTATTATAGTAGTTATATTCTTGTACATAGGAGGCAGTATTATAGTAGTTATATTCTTAACCATATTTCTTTTTATTGAAAGAAAAATCAGGGCTGTGACCCACACAAGACATTACATTGATGACAATATGGTACCAAATAGTTATCCAGCATACATGTCAAGTGTAAGCAATACAAAACAGTTATTATCATTGACCCTAGAGTGATAACCAAGAAAAGGAAGGGGGAAGGGGGGATCAGGAAGGGAAGGAGGGGAGGGAAACAAGGAGGTGATAAATTTCTGCTCTATTATGTAAAGTTTCTATAGACTTTCCATGGAGACCACAATTTTAAGAAGCGAGGGCGTGAGTTATTTTCCCAGTGCGCTAGCTCCTCAAAACGGTAGATCTGGTCTACTTTATCAGTCCACATAGGTAGAGTTGGTGGGGAGTCATTCTTCCACAGGAAGGGAATAAGTAATTTAGCTGCTGTGAGCAGCATCGTTGGAAGGTCATGTTTGGTGGGTGTGAGGGTATTGTTCGGACACCATAGCAAGATAAGCTTAGCATCCAGTGATATCTTAGTATTACATATTTGATTAACTAAAGCCTCAATTAAGGTCCAGAACGGTTGAATCTTTTGGCAGAGCCACCAAATATGTGACAAAGAGCCAGTGTCCAAGCCACATCTCCAACATTTTTCAGAAATTTCTGGGTTCAATTTATGCAAGAATTCAGGTGTTTTGTACCATCTACACAGGAGTTTAAAGGAATTCTCCTGAATCCTCACACAACGATTGAAGCCGTGTGAATGAGCTAGTATGAACGCTTTCTCTGGCTCTGTAAGGGATATAGAGAGCTCCCGTTCCCATGAGGCCACAAAACGAAGCTCCGG
This sequence comes from Bufo bufo, assembly GCF_905171765.1. Lineage (NCBI taxonomy): Eukaryota > Metazoa > Chordata > Amphibia > Anura > Bufonidae > Bufo > Bufo bufo. Next base: position 217,464,384 of record NC_053395.1, on the reverse strand, counting down.
GGGCAGGGAGGAAAGCATTTCTTTATACATCTGAGATAATGGCCTAAGGGGGGGTTTTGTTGCCAAGACCTTCTTTTCAAGCCAGGAGGGCGAGCTACTATCAGAAAATGGTCCGATACACAGTTTGGTATCTCTTTGGAAATTTGCTAGGTGAAAAAAGGGTGCTGTTTTGACCTCAGGGAGGTCCATTACTGAATCCCATTTTAAACAGCCATCCGGGAGAAGGACATCCCGCAGAGGAATATCAGCGAGCTTAGACCAAATCCCGGAGGGGTTTAACACAGTTGGATGGATGTGGCTTTGCAGTAGTCTAAGCGGCATACGAGTGTTAGGGAAGTTAAAGATACGGGACTGAACCATTTTGGACCATTCCACCAACATGCCCCTCCAAACCGGGGACGTATAACAATGATTAGCAGAGATAGGCCTAATACCCCATAAAGTAAGCAATTCTTGGTTAGACAATAGAGCATTTTCAAGACGGGAGCAAAGAGAGCTAGATTGGCGAGACATAATAGTTACACATCTGCCTAGTTGTACAGCAGTATAATAAAGCTTCACATCTGGCATCCCAAAGCCTCCGAACCTCCTATCCCTTGTGAGGACAGAGTAAGCAATACGCGGTGACTTGCCATTCCAAAGAAAGCGTGTGAATACCCTACGTATTTCAGTAAAATATGAATTTGGAAGCCAAATAGGGAGGGATTGTAGCAAATACAGAAATTTGGGAAGGATAAAGGTCTTGATGTAATTTTTCCGTCCCACCCAGGAGACAAATGGGAGTTTCAGGTTTTGGAGATGTGTCCGGACCGTTTGAAGGAGCGGCAGGTAGTTAAGGGAAGCCAGATCTTGGACATTAGCCGAAACATGAGTCCCTAAATACACAATGTCTCTGGAGGCCCAAGTGAATGGAGCAGCACGCTTAAGATCATTAATCACTGCTTGTGGACAAGAGATATTGAGAGCCATGGATTTCCCATAGTTAATTTTAAAATTCGATATAAACCCAAAATCTTCAAATATGAACAGCAATCTGGGCAAGGCTTCCCTGGGGTTTGAGGTCATGATTAAAAGGTCATCCGCAAATGCTGCAGCAACGTGTGTACAGGAACCTATTTGTAAGCCCTTTATCTCTGGGTCCGATCTTATTCTACATAAAAGGGTCTCCATCACTAAGATGAATAGTGCAGGAGACAAAGGGCATCCCTGCCTTGTCCCGTTAGTGATGCGAAATGGTGGTGACAGTGTTCCATTAACTTTGACCATGGCAGAGGGGGTCGAGTATAACGTATAAATGGCAGTAATGAATTGGTCAGGTAGGCCAAACCTCGACAGGGCCCGCGACATATAATGCCAACTGACCCTGTCGAAGGCCTTCTCCGCGTCCGTACTTACTAGCACCAAGGGCTTAGATGATCTTTTAGCCCAATTTACAAGATGAAGAAGCCTTATTGTATTTTCTGACCCCTGTCTGCCATGGACAAAACCCACCTGTTCCTCATGGACGATGTCAGGCAGCACATCCTGAAGCCTAGTGGCCAAGATCTTCGCCCACCACTTCACATCACAGTTTAGCAGAGAGATCGGCCTATAGTTGCTGCAGCATGTCGGATCCTTATTCTCCTTATGTAGAACAGTAATATGTGCCAATAAGGAATGAGGGGCAAGGGAGCCACCAGTGAGAAGATAATTGCACAGGTTCCTGAAGCGGGGAATTAGAATATCTTTGAAGGATTTATAATAAGTGATGGGGAACCCATCTGGTCCTGGGCTTTTGCCCGAGGGGATGGACATGAGTACTTTGTGAATCTCTAGATCAGTGACAGGTCTAGTCAATTGAGATGCCTTGGCCGGGGCTATAGAAGGGAGATCTAAATTCTGTAGGAAGTTATCAGTAGCTTCTGAGAGATCACTAACAGATGCACCATCTGGGGGGGGTAGATTGTATAGGGTCTCATAAAAAGTACAGAATGCCTTAGCTATATCTGGGGTAGATTTATGTATTTTGCCTTTGGGGTCCTTAATAGAGGAAACAAAGGAGTCAGAGAACTGCTTCTTGGCAATGGCCGACATCAGTCTGTTTCCTCTATCCCCATGTGCATAGGCTTTAAATCGTGAGCGTAGGATCAGCTTTGCAGAGGTAATATTTAATAGGTTTTTTAAGTGCACTCTAGCTTCAGTTAGTTCGGTCAGGGTGCGCTTAGCCTGTGATTCCTTTTGAGAGGATTCAAGGCGAGCAATCTTCGCTAGCAAAGCGTCTAATGCCTGCGTTCTTTGCTTTTTTACATAGGCCCCAAGTGCAATTAGTTCCCCCCTTATAACTACCTTATGGGATTCCCATAGTATGGAAGGAGAAGGCGGGGAATCTGGTGTATCATTTAGCGCAAAAAATTCGGAAAGCGAGGCCCTGATTTTGCACGCGTGGGTGGGGTCCAAAATCAAGGTATCGTTCAAACGCCATAGGCGTTCTTTTCTCTGTGGTCCGGACAGGGAGAAGTTAATGATAACAGGGGCATGGTCGGATAACGTAATACTACCAATCCGGGCTCCAGAGACATTGCGAATATGTGAGTCAGACAAGAACAAATAATCTAATCTGTGGAATGACATCTTGGCATGTGAATAAAATGTATAGTCTCGACCATTGGGGTTTATAGTACGCCATACATCGAGGACCTTTAGTTTTCTCAGAGAAGTTTTAAGCCTTTTCAAAAGCTTATAGGACACAGATGGTCTACCTACTGACGTGTCTACTGCCGGTTCCAGAGCAACATTGAAGTCGCCTCCCAAAACTAACAGTCCATCAGAAAAAGATGACAATAAAGCAAGGGTCTGAACGAGCCATGGTACTTGGCCTCTATTAGGCGCATATAGATTAGCGAATGTAACTGGAGAGTCACCAACTACCCCCTTTACAAAAATATACCTGCCCTCAAGATCCGCTGAAGTATCGGTATGCTTAAAGGGAAGATTTTTGTGTATAGCTACACTGACACCTCTACTGGCGGAATCATGAGTACTATGAAACCACTGAGCAAACTTCCTGGGAGGAAGATTAGGAATTTTATTTGTCCTGAAATGTGTCTCTTGCAGGAAGGCTACCGAGACTTTATCCCTCAGAAGGAGAGAGATGGTTTGAGACCTTTTGCATGGCTCGTTCAGCCCGTGTGCGTTTAGAGAGGCGACCACAATTGAGGACATGACAATATATGTACTAAGGAGAAAAAGCACATATTATCCATGGAAATATCTGAGAGAGCACAGCATAAATGAGCAGGATGAGGAAAGGAGGGGAAAGGGGAACAAGTAAAATAGAATAAAATAAAGTAATATAAAATGAGAAAGGTAACCAACAACATGTCAGGCTGGTATAAAACCAGCTCAGATGAAATATTCATCTAGAGAAAAGTAGGTGCCTACCTATCACCATCCAAGACAGGGTTGGATTGGCGAGGGGGCAGGTAAAGCACCTTTGGTCTACAACAAAAAGGGGGAGACCAACAACAAAAAATACTTCCAGCACCGGAATCTATCCGGACATTACCCTGCAAATAGGGAAAGAAAAAGTTGCCTTCATGGAGGCAGAGTTCCAAAACAGCCGAAGAGTGTCCCGGTTAAGGTCTGGCTTCTCATACAAAACTCTAAGCCCAAAGTAAAAAATTGGCTCAAAAACAGGACAACCGTGAACAGGCCACTACCCTCCGCATAAAACACTATGCCGAGGGGCCGGGAGACAGTCATCTCTATAGTGGAAAAATGAAGTAGGACCTAATATTGGCAGTCCATGTTAGCAGACAAATAGTACTAATGTCACCTTGGTTTGAGCTCAGGTAAGGGCTCCGTCCATCCTGCTGCGACCCAAACGATCTGACTTGTTTGCGGATGCCGTCTGCCAAGAGGACACACGTGGCGGAATAGGCAGGGGGCCATCTTGATCGGCTGGTAGCCACGAGGGGATCTCCACCGGAGGGACATCCAGGGACCTCCAAACTGACTCTAGGTCTGCGGGAGAGCGAACTGTAAGTAGCTTTCCATTCCTGGAGATCGCCAGCCCAAATGGATATAGCCATCTGAACGGGGTCGACGTCTTCCTGAGGACTTCCAGTAAGGGCTTAAATAAGCGCCGCTTAGCCAGGGTAGATGGCGCTAGATCCTGGAACATCTGAATCGGCGTATTCTCATATTCTAGTACCTCCATTTCTCTTTGCCTTTTCAACAGTGCCGCGGTATCTACAAAACTTAGTAGGCCGCAAATCACGTCACGTGGCGGTTCTTGAGGTTTGGGCCTAGGGCGCAGCGCCCTGTGTATGCGCTCCACCACTATTCCCTCTGCTCTTTCCGGTTCAAGCATCATGGAAAATAACTCACGCGCCACTGTCGGCAAGGCCTCTGCCGCAATAGATTCAGGTAGGCCGCGTATGCGGATGTTGCGCCGGCGACTCCGGTTCTCCTGGTCTTCCAGTTTCAAGAAGGCATCGTTCAATAGGGCCTTGTGGGATGCTAGCACCTCTGATGCTTTGCCTTCATAGGTCAAAATGGCTTCTTGCGTGCCTTCTAATGTGACCACTCTCTGGCCTAGATGTTTTATGTCGTCTTTGATGTCTGCCAGATCTTGTTTGAGAGGCGTAAGGGCCGATTCAAGAACCCGGCGAAGGGTCCGCTCCGACAGAGGTGGCTCTCTGGGCCTTCTATCTGAAATATCAGAGCCGCTGCCCGCATCGGATAGTTCTCCTGCGTCGGAGTCATGAGCATTAGACGCCGCCATATTGGCGCCTTTCAGTGTGGCAGCTCTCGGCGTTTTCCGGAGAAACTTCTCCATCTCTGGCTGTTTGGAGTGCCGTGGGGTCGACTCTGAACTTCCTCTGATCTTCTCCTTGCCAGGTTTCCCCATAATAAAGTAAATTATAGGCTTATATAGGGCAAATGAGCCGGAATGCTGGAGGAGCTCAAGCTCGTGCGGCCATTCAGCTGCGTGGCTAGGCTCCGCCCCAGTAGTTATATTCTTGTACATAGGAGCAGTATTATAGTAGTTATATTCTTGTACATAGGAAGCAGTATTATAGTAGTTATATTCTTGTACATAGGAAGCAGTATTATAGTAGTTATATTCTTGTACATAGGAAGCAGTATTATAGTAGTTATATTCTTGTACATAGGAAGCAGTATTATAGTTATATTCTTGTACATAGGAGCAGTATTATAGTAGTTATATTCTTGTACATAGGAGCAGTATTATAGTAGTTATATTCTTGTACATAGGAAGCAGTATTATAGTAGTTATATTCTTGTACATAGGAAGCAGTATTATAGTAGTTATATTCTTGTACATAGGAAGCAGTATTATAGTAGTTATATTCTTGTACATAGGAAGCAGTATTATAGTTATATTCTTGTACATAGGAGCAGTATTATAGTAGTTATATTCTTGTACATAGGAAGCAGTATTATAGTTATATTCTTGTACATAAGAGCATTATTATAGTAGTTATATTCTTTTACATAGGAAGCAGTATTATAGTAGTTATATTCTTATACATAGGAGGCAGTATTATAGTAGTTATATTATTGTACATAGGAGCAGTATTATAGTAGTTATATTCTTGTATATAGGAGGCAGTATTATAGTAGTTATATTCTTGTACATAAGAGCAGTATTATAGTAGTTATATTCTTTTACATAGGAAGCAGTATTATAGTAGTTATATTCTTGTACATAGGAGGCAGTATTATAGTAGTTATATTCTTGTACATAGGAGCAGTATTATAGTAGTTATATTCTTGTACATAGGAGGCAGTATTATAGTAGTTATATTCTTGTACATAGGAGTAGTATTATAGTAGTTATATTCTTGTACATAGGAGCAGTATTATAGTAGTTATATTCTTGTACATAGGAGGCAGTATTATAGTAGTTATATTCTTGTACACAGGAGCAGCATTATAGTAGTTATATTCTTATACATAGGAGCAGTATTATAGTAGTTATATTCTTGTACATAGGAGCAGTATTATAGCAGTTATATTGTTGTACATAGGAGCAGTATTATAGTAGTTATATTCTTGTACATAGGAGCAGCATTATAGTAGTTATATTCTTGTACATAGGAGCAGTATTATAGTAGTTATATTCTTGTACATAGGAGGCAGTATTATAGTAGTTATATTCTTGTACATAGGAGCAACATTATAGTAGTTATATTGTTGTACATAGTAGCAGTATTATAGTAGTTATATTCTTGTAAATAGGAGCAGCATTATAGTAGTTATATTCTTGTACATAGGAGCAGTATTATAGTAGTTATATTCTTGTAAATAGGAGGCAGTATTATAGTAGTAATATTATTGTACATAGGAGCAGCATTATAGTAGTTATATTCTTGTACATAGGAGCAGTATTATAGTAGTTATATTCTTGTACATAGGAGGCAGTATTATAGTAGTAATATTATTGTACATAGGGGGCAGTATTATAGTAGTTATATTCTTGTACAAAGGATCAGTATTATAGTAGTTATATTCTTGTACATAGGAGGCAGTATTATAGTAGTTATATTCTTGTACACAGAAGGTAGTATTATAGTAGTTATATTCTTGTACATAGGAGCAGTATTATAGTAGTTATATTATTGTACATAGGAGCAGTATTATAGTAGTTATATTCTTGTACATATGAGGCAGTATTATAGTAGTTTTATTCTTGTACATAAGATGCAGTATTATAGTAGTTATATTCTTGTACATAGGAGCAATATTATAGTAGTTTTATTCTTGTACATAGGAGGCAGTATTATAGTAGTTATATTCTTGCATATAGGAGAAGTATTATAGTAGTTATATTCTTGTACATAAGATGCAGTATTATAGTAGTTATATTCTTGTACATAGGAGCAATATTATAGTAGTTTGATTCTTGTACATAGGAGGCAGTATTATAGTAGTTATATTCTTGCATATAGGAGCAGTATTATAGTAGTTATATTCTTGTACATAGCAGGCAGTATTATAGTAGTTTTATTCTTGTACATAAGATGCAGTATTATAGTAGTTATATTCTTGTACATAGGAGCAATATTATAGTAGTTTGATTCTTGTACATAGGAGGCAGTATTATAGTAGTTATATTCTTGTACATAGGAGGCAGTATTATAGTAGTTATATTCTTGTACATAGGAGAAGTATTATAGTAGTTATATTCTTGTATATAGCAGTATTATAGTAGTTATATTCTTGAACATAAGAGCAGTATTACAGTAGTTTTATTCTTGTACATAGGAGCAGTATTATAGTAGTTATATTCTTGTACATAGGAGCAGTATTACAGTAGTTTTATTCTTGTACATAGGAGCAGTATTACAGTAGTTTGATTCTTGTACATAGGAGGCAGTATTATAGTAGTTATATTCTTGTACATAGGAGGCAGTATTATAGTAGTTATATTCTTTTACATAGGGGGCAGTATTATAGTAGTTATATTCTTGTATATAGGAGCAGTATTATAGTAGTTATATTCTTGTATATAGCAGTATTATAGTAGTTATATTCTTGTACATAGGAGCAGTATTATAGTAGTTTTATTCTTGTACATAGGAGCAGTATTATAGTAGTTATATTCATGTACATAGGAGGCAGTATTATAGTAGTTATATTCTTGTACATAGGAAGCAGTATTATAGTAGTTAAATTCTTGTACATAGGAGCAGTATTATAGTAGTTATATTCTTGTACATAGGAGGTAGTATTATAGTAGTTATATTCTTGTACATAGGAGCAGTATTATAGTAGTTATATTCTTGTACATAGGAGCAGTATTATAGTAGTTATATTCTTGTACATAGGAAGCAGTATTATAGTAGTTATATTCTTGTACATAGGAAGCAGTATTATAGTAGTTATATTCTTGTACATAGGAAGCAGTATTATAGTAGTTATATTCTTGTACATAGGAAGCAGTATTATAGTTATATTCTTGTACATAGGAGCAGTATTATAGTAGTTATATTCTTGTACATAGGAAGCAGTATTATAGTTATATTCTTGTACATAAGAGCAGTATTATAGTAGTTATATTCTTTTACATAGGAAGCAGTATTATAGTAGTTATATTATTGTACATAGGAGGCAGTATTATAGTAGTTATATTCTTGTACATAGGATCAGTATTATAGTAGTTATATTCTTGTACATAGGAGGCAGTATTATAGTAGTTATATTCTTGTACATAAGAGCAGTATTATAGTAGTTATATTCTTTTACATAGGAAGCAGTATTATAGTAGTTATATTCTTGTACATAGGAGGCAGTATTATAGTAGTTATATTCTTGTACATAGGAGCAGTATTATAGTAGTTATATTCTTGTACATAGGAGGCAGTATTATAGTAGTTATATTCTTGTACATAGGAGCAGTATTATAGTAGTTATATTCTTGTACATAGGAGCAGTATTATAGTAGTTATATTCTTGTACATAGGGGGCAGTATTATAGTAGTTATATTCTTGTACATAGGAGCAGCATTATAGTAGTTATATTCTTATACATAGGAGCAGTGTTATAGTAGTTATATTCTTGTACATAGGAGCAGTATTATAGTAGTTATATTGTTGTACATAGGAGCAGTATTATAGTAGTTATATTCTTGTACATAGGAGCAGCATTATAGTAGTTATATTCTTGTACATAGGAGCAGTATTATAGTAGTTATATTCTTGTACATAGGAGGCAGTATTATAGTAGTAATATTATTGTACATAGGGGGCAGTATTATACTAGTTATATTCTTGTACAAAGGATCAGTATTATAGTAGTTATATTCTTGTACATAGGAGGCAGTATTATAGTAGTTATATTCTTGTACACAGGAGGCAGTATTATAGTAGTTATATTCTTGTACATAGGAGCAGTATTATAGTAGTTATATTATTGTACATAGGAGCAGTATTATAGTAGTTATATTCTTGTACATATGAGGCAGTATTATAGTAGTTTTATTCTTGTACATAAGATGCAGTATTATAGTAGTTATATTCTTGTACATAGGAGCAATATTATAGTAGTTTTATTCTTGTACATAGGAGGCAGTATTATAGTAGTTATATTCTTGCATATAGGAGAAGTATTATAGTAGTTATATTCTTGTACATAAGATGCAGTATTATAGTAGTTATATTCTTGTACATAGGAGCAATATTATAGTAGTTTGATTCTTGTACATAGGAGGCAGTATTATAGTAGTTATATTCTTGCATATAGGAGCAGTATTATAGTAGTTATATTCTTGTACATAGCAGGCAGTATTATAGTAGTTTTATTCTTGTACATAAGATGCAGTATTATAGTAGTTATATTCTTGTACATAGGAGCAATATTATAGTAGTTTGATTCTTGTACATAGGAGGCAGTAATATAGTAGTTATATTCTTGTACATAGGAGGCAGTATTATAGTAGTTATATTCTTGTACATAGGAGAAGTATTATAGTAGTTATATTCTTGTATATAGCAGTATTATAGTAGTTATATTCTTGTACATAGGAGCAGTATTACAGTAGTTTTATTCTTGTACATAGGAGCAGTATTATAGTAGTTATATTCTTGTACATAGGAGCAGTATTACAGTAGTTTTATTCTTGTACATAGGAGCAGTATTACAGTAGTTTGATTCTTGTACATAGGAGGCAGTATTATAGTAGTTATATTCTTGTACATAGGAGGCAGTATTATAGTAGTTATATTCTTTTACATAGGGGGCAGTATTATAGTAGTTATATTCTTGTATATAGGAGCAGTATTATAGTAGTTATATTCTTGTATATAGCAGTATTATAGTAGTTATATTCTTGTACATAGGAGCAGTATTATAGTAGTTTTATTCTTGTACATAGGACCAGTATTATAGTAGTTATATTCTTGTACATAGGAGGCAGTATTATAGTAGTTATATTCTTGTACATAGGAAGCAGTATTATAGTAGTTAAATTCTTGTACATAGGAGCAGTATTATAGTAGTTATATTCTTGTACATAGGAGGTAGTATTATAGTAGTTATATTCTTGTACATAGGAGCAGTATTATAGTAGTTATATTCTTGTACATAGGAGCAGTATTATAGTAGTTATATTCTTGTACATAGGAAGCAGTATTATAGTAGTTATATTCTTGTACATAGGAAGCAGTATTATAGTAGTTATATTCTTGTACATAGGAAGCAGTATTATAGTAGTTATATTCTTGTACATAGGAAGCAGTATTATAGTTATATTCTTGTACATAGGAGCAGTATTATAGTAGTTATATTCTTGTACATAGGAAGCAGTATTATAGTTATATTCTTGTACATAAGAGCAGTATTATAGTAGTTATATTCTTTTACATAGGAAGCAGTATTATAGTAGTTATATTATTGTACATAGGAGGCAGTATTATAGTAGTTATATTCTTGTACATAGGATCAGTATTATAGTAGTTATATTCTTGTACATAGGAGGCAGTATTATAGTAGTTATATTCTTGTACATAAGAGCAGTATTATAGTAGTTATATTCTTTTACATAGGAAGCAGTATTATAGTAGTTATATTCTTGTACATAGGAGGCAGTATTATAATAGTTATATTCTTGTACATAGGAGCAGTATTATAGTAGTTATATTCTTGTACATAGGAGGCAGTATTATAGTAGTTATATTCTTGTACATAGGAGCAGTATTATAGTAGTTATATTCTTGTACATAGGAGCAGTATTATAGTAGTTATATTCTTGTACATAGGAGGCAGTATTATAGTAGTTATATTCTTGTACATAGGAGCAGCATTATAGTAGTTATATTCTTATACATAGGAGCAGTGTTATAGTAGTTATATTCTTGTACATAGGAGCAGTATTATAGTAGTTATATTCTTGTACATAGGAGCAGTATTATAGTAGTTATATTCTTGTACATAGGAGCAGCATTATAGTAGTTATATTCTTGTACATAGGAGCAGTATTATAGTAGTTATATTCTTGTACATAGGAGGCAGTATTATAGTAGTTATATTCTTGTACATAGGAGCAGCATTATAGTAGTTATATTGTTGTACATAGGAGCAGTATTTTAGTAGTTATATTCTTGTACATAGGAGCAGCATTATAGTAGTTATATTCTTGTACATAGGAGCAGTATTATAGTAGTTATATTCTTGTACATAGGAGGCAGTATTATAGTAGTTATATTCTTGTACATAGGAGCAGCATTATAGTAGTTATATTCTTGTACATAGGAGGCAGTATTATAGTAGTTATATTCTTGTACATAGGAGGCAGTATTATAGTAGTTATATTCTTGTACATAGGAGGCAGTATTATAGTAGTTATATTCTTGTACATAGGAGCAGCATTATAGTAGTTATATTCTTGTACATAGGAGGCAGTATTATAGCAGTTATATTCCTGTATATAGGAGACAGTATTATAGTAGTTATATTCTTGTACATAGGAGCAGTATTATAGTAGTTATATTCTTGTACATAGGAGGCAGTATTATAGTAGTTATATTCTTGTACATAGGAGCAGTATTATAGTAGTCATATTCTTGTACATAGGAGGCAGTATTATAGTAGTTATATTCTTGTACATAGGAGGCAGTATTATAGTAGTTATATTCTTGTACATAGGAGCAGTATTATAGTAGTTATATTCTTGTACATAGGAGCAGTATTATAGTAGTTATATTCTTGTACATAGGAGGCAGTATTATAGTAGTTATATTCTTGTACATAGTGGCAGTATTATAGTAGTTATATTCTTGTACATAGGAAGCAGTATTATAGTAGTTATATTCTTGTACATAGGAAGCAGTATTATAGTAGTTATATTCTTGTACATAGGAAGCAGTATTATAGTAGTTATATTCTTGTACATAGGAAGCAGTATTATAGTTATATTCTTGTACATAGGAGCAGTATTATAGTAGTTATATTCTTGTACATAGGAAGCAGTATTATAGTTATATTCTTGTACATAAGAGCAGTATTATAGTAGTTATATTCTTTTACATAGGAAGCAGTATTATAGTAGTTATATTATTGTACATAGGAGGCAGTATTATAGTAGTTATATTCTTGTACATAGTATCAGTATTATAGTAGTTATATTCTTGTACATAGGAGGCAGTATTATAGTAGTTATATTCTTGTACATAAGAGCAGTATTATAGTAGTTATATTGTTGTACATAGGAGCAGTATTATAGTAGTTATATTCTTGTACATAGGAGCAGCATTATAGTAGTTATATTCTTGTACATAGGAGCAGTATTATAGTAGTTATATTCTTGTACATAGGAGGCAGTATTATAGTAGTTATATTCTTGTACATAGGAGCAGCATTATAGTAGTTATATTGTTGTACATAGGAGCAGTATTATAGTAGTTATATTCTTGTACATAGGAGCAGCATTATAGTAGTTATATTCTTGTACATAGGAGCAGTATTATAGTAGTTATATTCTTGTACATAGGAGGCAGTATTATAGTAGTTATATTCTTTTTCATAGGAGCAGCATTATAGTAGTTATATTCTTGTACATAGGAGGCAGTATTATAGTAGTTATATTCTTGTACATAGAAGGCAGTATTATAGTAGTTATATTCTTGTACATAGGAGGCAGTATTATAGTAGTTATATTCTTGTACATAGGAGCAGCATTATAGTAGTTATATTCTTGTACATAGGAGGCAGTATTATAGCAGTTATATTCCTGTATATAGGAGACAGTATTATAGTAGTTATATTCTTGTACATAGGAGCAGTATTATAGTAGTTATATTCTTGTACATAGGAGGCAGTATTATAGTAGTTATATTCTTGTACATAGGAGCAGTATTATAATAGTCATATTCTTGTACATAGGAGGCAGTATTATAGTAGTTATATTCTTGTACATAGGAGGCAGTATTATAGTAGTTATATTCTTGTACATAGGAGCAGTATTATAGTAGTTATATTCTTGTACATAGGAGCAGTATTATAGTAGTTATATTCTTGTACATAGGAGGCAGTATTATAGTAGTTATATTCTTGTACATAGTGGCAGTATTATAGTAGTTATATTCTTGTACATAGGAAGCAGTATTATAGTAGTTATATTCTTGTACATAGGAAGCAGTATTATAGTAGTTATATTCTTGTACATAGGAAGCAGTATTATAGTAGTTATATTCTTGTACATAGGAAGCAGTATTATAGTTATATTCTTGTACATAGGAGCAGTATTATAGTAATATTCTTGTACATAGGAGCAGTATTATAGTAGTTATATTCTTGTACATAGGAAGCAGTATTATAGTTATATTCTTGTACATAAGAAAAGTATTATAGTAGTTATATTCTTTTACATAGGAAGCAGTATTATAGTAGTTATATTATTGTACATAGGAGGCAGTATTATAGTAGTTATATTCTTGTACATAGTATCAGTATTATAGTAGTTATATTCTTGTACATAGGAGGCAGTATTATAGTAGTTATATTCTTGTACATAAGAGCAGTATTATAGTAGTTATTCTTTTACATAGGAAGCAGTATTATAGTAGTTATATTCTTGTACATAGGAGGCAGTATTATAGTAGTTATATTCTTGTACATAGGAGCAGTATTATAGTAGTTATATTCTTGTACATAGGAGGCAGTATTATAGTAGTTATATTCTTGTACATAGGAGCAGTATCATAGTAGTTATATTCTTGTACATAGGAGCAGTATTATAGTAGTTATATTCTTGTACATAGGAGGCAGTATTATAGTAGTTATATTCTTGTACATAGGAGCAGCATTATAGTAGTTATATTCTTATACATAGGAGCAGTGTTATAGTAGTTATATTCTTGTACATAGGAGCAGTATTATAGTAGTTATATTGTTGTACATAGGAGCAGTATTATAGTAGTTATATTCTTGTACATAGGAGCAGCATTATAGTAGTTATATTCTTGTACATAGGAGCAGTATTATAGTAGTTATATTCTTGTACATAGGAGGCAGTATTATAGAAGTTTTATTCTTGTACATAGGAGCAGCATTATAGTAGTTATATTGTTGTACATAGGAGCAGTATTATAGTAGTTATATTCTTGTACATAGGAGCAGCATTATAGTAGTTATATTCTTGTACATAGGAGCAGTATTATAGTAGTTATATTCTTGTACATAGGAGGCAGTATTATAGTAGTTATATTCTTGTACATAGGAGCAGCATTATAGTAGTTATATTCTTGTACATGAGGCAGTATTATAGTAGTTATATTCTTGTACATAGGAGGCAGTATTATAGTAGTTATATTCTTGTACATAGGAGGCAGTATTATAGTAGTTATATTCTTGTACATAGGAGCAGCATTATAGTAGTTATATTCTTGTACATAGGAGGCAGTATTATAGCAGTTATATTCCTGTATATAGGAGACAGTATTATAGTAGTTATATTCTTGTACATAGGAGCAGTATTATAGTAGTTATATTCTTGTACATAGGAGGCAGTATTATAGTAGTTATATTCTTGTACATAGGAGCAGTATTATAGTAGTCATATTCTTGTACATAGGAGGCAGTATTATAGTAGTTATATTCTTGTACATAGGAGGCAGTATTATAGTAGTTATATTCTTGTACATAGGAGCAGTATTATAGTAGTTATATTCTTGTACATAGGAGCAGTATTATAGTAGTTATATTCTTGTACATAGGAGGCAGTATTATAGTAGTTATATTCTTGTACATAGTGGCAGTATTATAGTAGTTATATTCTTGTACATAGGAAGCAGTATTATAGTAGTTATATTCTTGTACATAGGAAGCAGTATTATAGTAGTTATATTCTTGTACATAGGAAGCAGTATTATAGTAGTTATATTCTTGTACATAGGAAGCAGTATTATAGTTATATTCTTGTACATAGGAGCAGTATTATAGTAGTTATATTCTTGTACATAGGAAGCAGTATTATAGTTATATTCTTGTACATAAGAGCAGTATTATAGTAGTTATATTCTTTTACATAGGAAGCAGTATTATAGTAGTTATATTATTGTACATAGGAGGCAGTATTATAGTAGTTATATTCTTGTACATAGTATCAGTATTATAGTAGTTATATTCTTGTACATAGGAGGCAGTATTATAGTAGTTATATTCTTGTACATAAGAGCAGTATTATAGTAGTTATATTCTTTTACATAGGAAGCAGTATTATAGTAGTTATATTCTTGTACATAGGAGGCAGTATTATAGTAGTTATATTCTTGTACATAGGAGCAGTATTATAGTAGTTATATTCTTGTACATAGGAGGCAGTATTATAGTAGTTATATTCTTGTACATAGGAGCAGTATTATAGTAGTTATATTCTTGTACATAGGAGCAGTATTATAGTAGTTATATTCTTGTACATAGGAGGCAGTATTATAGTAGTTATATTCTTGTACATAGGAGCAGCATTATAGTAGTTATATTCTTATACATAGGAGCAGTGTTATAGTAGTTATATTCTTGTACATAGGAGCAGTATTATAGTAGTTATATTGTTGTACATAGGAGCAGTATTATAGTAGTCATATTCTTGTACATAGGAGCAGCATTATAGTAGTTATATTCTTGTACATAGGAGCAGTATTATAGTAGTTATATTCTTGTACATAGGAGGCAGTATTATAGTAGTTATATTCTTGTACATAGGAGCAGCATTATAGTAGTTATATTCTTGTACATAGGAGCAGTATTATAGTAGTTATATTCTTGTACATAGGAGGCAGTATTATAGTAGTTATATTCTTGTACATAGGAGCAGCATTATAGTAGTTATATTCTTGTACATAGGAGGCAGTATTATAGTAGTTATATTCTTGTACATAGGAGGCAGTATTATAGTAGTTATATTCTTGTACATAGGAGGCAGTATTATATTAGTTATATTCTTGTACATAGGAGCAGCATTATAGTAGTTATATTCTTGTACATAGGAGGCAGTATTATAGCAGTTATATTCCTGTATATAGGAGACAGTATTATAGTAGTTATATTCTTGTACATAGGAGCAGTATTATAGTAGTTATATTCTTGTACATAGGAGGCAGTATTATAGTAGTTATATTCTTGTACATAGGAGCAGTATTATAGTAGTCATATTCTTGTACATAGGAGGCAGTATTATAGTAGTTATATTCTTGTACATAGGAGGCAGTATTATAGTAGTTATATTCTTGTACATAGGAGCAGTATTATAGTAGTTATATTCTTGTACATAGGAGCAGTATTATAGTAGTTATATTCTTGTACATAGGAGGCAGTATTATAGTAGTTATATTCTTGTACATAGTGGCAGTATTATAGTAGTTATATTCTTGTACATAGGAGCAGTAATATAGTAGTTATATTCTTGTACATAGGAGCCGTATTATAGTATATATCATTGTTGATATCATCAGCAGTGACAGGGGTTTATTATTAATGCCATGTAGAATACAGACAGATCACTATTACTGTTTTCCCCAGGTAAGTGAATATGTTCATGCAGACGTATGATATGTTACACAATGTTCAGAATGGAATTTTGCAGCCCTGAGAACACAAGCTGCCGGGAATAATTGCTGTCTGGCTTTATTTAATGGCTGCAGCTATTCCTCTGTGGTTTGTATGTGTACTTCATCCATTATAAAAGTGCAGGCTCATAGCTGTGCCTCGGTGCAAATTGTATTAGTTGTGATGGAGCATCTGCCGGCTGCAGAGGAAGCAGTTTCTGTAATTATATCTACATGGAGCAAACTAGTTCTGCAGCCAAACAATTGCATCTGATCTGTCCCGTTCACTACCGGCCACAGAATATAAGTGAGATTTTAGAATAGCGTAGATGCCGGCTCCTGAAAGGTTAAACGAGTTTTCCAGGACCTAAATGGTGGCAGCCCATCGTTAGGACCTATCTGTCAATTTCGTTGGTCAGCGTCCGACCCTAAGAGCAACCTTAGGTTTGCTGCCCAGCCGGTATTTACATCGGCAAGCCAGTGGTGGTAGAAATTTTCCACTGGCAATATTAAATGGGTTGTCCCACGGAAATATTCAACAGTTTTCAAACCAAAACCTGACTGTCAATACTTTTGTAATTGCACGCAATTAAACATGTATTATAGCTACTGAGATATTCACTGAAACCATCTGTATAGCGCCACCTGCTGTTTGTTCACTGAGACGAACACACATGCTCAGTTCCATCCTTTAACTGCCACCAGCTGCAGCAGAAAGGACACACTCCCTGATAAAGGACCCCCCCCCCCCCCAAACTGAAGAACTGGAGCAATGAACTGAGATATAACTGGATCCATGTGAGGTACAGGGCTGGTTCTAGGCTTGTTAGAGATTGTCATGTACTAGATTATACATGTTTTCCATTTTTTACATTCTTCATGGGATAACCCCTTTAGTTGCTAGTATTTTGCAGCGTCACCTATTTCAACTGCATCTGTGTCCACAGGAGACACGGGTGAATATAACAGGCAGCATGTTATAGAGCAGGAAGAGCTGAGCAGATTGATATATAGTTTTATGGGAAAAGATTCAGTATAACTTGTGTTTTACTCATTTAAATTCCTGCTCTTTCTATGTTTTGAAGTCCAGGAGGCGGTCCTATCAGTGATTGACAGGCTGCCCCCTATGGCTCTGTATACAGAGAGAGCTGTCATTAACTGATAGGACCGCCTCCTGGACTTCAAAGCTCAGAATAAGCAGGAATTTTAATGAATAAAACACAAGTTTTAATGAATCTTTTCCCATAAAACCATATATCAATCTGCTCAGCTCTTCCTGCTCTATAATATGCTGCCTGCAGCTCAAACACTATGCTCAACGTGACAGGTTCCCTTTAATGCAAAAAAAAAATATGCTGTGTTATGCTGTGTGCAACAGAGGTGATTATATATTTTGGGAGGTATGGTAACTCTTAGCGGGAAAGTTATTATGAGGGTAATATGTGAAGTCAGTTTTTGAGTCTGTGTTTGCATACTTTCAATTTATCAAACAACACACACTGTTACATTTGGCTCGTCTTTAAAGGCGATGTGCACTTTAGGGGGCAATTTTTTATTATTATTACATTGTACTAATTTTGAGCAAAAAAATCTTTTTTTTTCAATCGGTCTTCATTAACAATTTTGAGCCCCTTTCAAAGTGCAGCCTTGAGATTCTCTAGTAGCAGGCTCTGAATTTTCACTCTGTTCCTTCAGGCAGCTCAGCTGATGGCTCCTTATATCTGATCTCTGACCTCCTAAACGCTCATAGTTCAATTATTATCTTACTGATAATAGTGTGGCTTAAGTAAGTGTTTATGACCTTTTAGTAATTTAGAGATAAGGTTTATTAGATGACCAGTGAAAGTACCATTCACACAGCTAGACAGTTAACCCTTTGTGACAGAACGGCTCAATATTTTTAATAAAGACCAATTTAAGAAATGATTTTTAGCCCAAAATGACTGCAATAAAAACATGCCTTTAAACCTGACTCTTTTATCTGCAAATGCTACTCCATTGTTCTGCAGCACCCCCTACTGGAGGGGCTTTGGGAATTTTTTTCAACTTAAAAAAAAAAAAAGTAAGTGATAAATCTGAAGTGACTAACCATGCACACTTTTCCACCTACTCTTCAAAACTGGTGTGAGTGGTGTAAAAATTCAAAAAGTTGCAAAAATTTTGCACAATTGACTTTGGAAAAGCCTTATTTTCCAACTTTTTGAAGATAAAATGCAGGGCGTGATAAGCTCTCCCTTAGTGTCTAGGTCATTGTCTAATTGGCTATGTTGTATTCAGGGGTACTATGAAATCGTGGCTAGTAGAAGTTATCATGGCGATCTGCCCCGCATAGAGAAGAAAAGGAAGGGTTAAGTCTATGGCCTTATTCAGGTGTCCGTGTCTGTGAAGACATCTATGACAAGATTGTCAGTGGTCACGCTTATTAATTTGGCAGGTAATTTCTGATAGAAATGGTGGCAACCCTAGAACCGCAATTGATCAGGAGAGGTGGTTGTGGTGTAAGTGTCCCAAAATATAGACTATATGGATAATATATTACTCCATTACTCACCATCAGTGATGAGCGCTCGACTCGTCAGGACTCTCCCCAACATGAATTTCACGATAGCCAATAGAGTGCAGAGAATTCCACTTAAAATGGAGACACTGAATAAAAAGTTATCCTGCAAGACAAGACGGCTGGTTAATAAAATCTCCTGACATTTTGGAGCGATTGTAAAAAAAAAAAAATCAAAATCTTTAAAAAAGAGGTCCTGTTTCAAGAACAACTTTAAAACTTCTCCCAGCTGGGGGTTTGTTACAATTGTTTCCAGTCTGCACAATCCTCAACAGCAGAAATTTCTCTCTGTGACCTGATCATTTTCTACAATGCATTAATCAGGGACTTACATGGAAATCAAGGCAGTACATGGCAAAACTCAGAATCCTGTTCCCCAACATGACCCCCGAAAATAGTACTACATCTTTATTATAAATAAAGTCCACCCTTTCTTTCTAAGTCCTTAATTTCATTCTATATCGGTATAGAGAAACACTTTTTTTTCCTGATTTGATAAATTATATAATTCCGTCTGGCTGAAGACTCCACTAGGGGGAGCTCACTGCGTATGGATTTATACACTAAGCATTGAACTGAACAGAAGCTGTATAAATCTGTGTGCTGTGAGCTCCATCTAGTGGCAGCTGCAGGTAGCTGAGCAGAAGATGTGGCTGCTGATGTTCAGGGACAAAATAAATCCCATTTTAGAAGAAACTAGGAACCCTTCTCCCAGATATTTGGCAGCCATATGCTCTGCTCCGCTTGCTATAATAGGAGACAGGGGTGTACACAGATCCCATCTATTGTGCCCCATTGCAAAACGTAGTATGGACCCCCCTCTCAGTGTGCTTCTAATGAATTTATGTTTATTTTATAAAGTGGAGGAAATTATGATAATTTTATAATAAATATTGCACTCCGAGTCACCGGCCCACTTTACACTCATTCTGAACATCATATTTCTCAGTGCATTTACACCAGAAAAGTGCCATAAATTATTTATTAGATCCTTCAGATCATAATAAAACTGACTGACTGCAGCCACCACTAGGGGGAGCTCATGGCATAGGATTGTATACAGCTACCATTTAGATTAAAGGAAGCTGTAAAACAAATCTCTGCACTGGGCTTACCCTAGTGGTGGCTGCCATAAAATGGAGTGGTTTTATCTCAGAAACAGAAGAATGGTGCATCGATGGTAAGTACACCAGTTGTAAGAGCTATGAGAATGGGGGGGGGGGGGGAGTGCAGTGTGCGCAACGTTCTGAGTCCGGCCAAATCTTCATAAGGATTTATTTAATCCCCCCTCCCTCATGAGAAAATCCTGCACATAGTTTCTCCTTGCATCCTTCTAGATATCTCTGTTCCTTGAAGTCTGTGTTATTGAGCCTGGCCCTGGGTTGATACTACATGGTACAGGGCTCTCCACATCGCGGGCCAGGCGTTTAGCATCTTAATTGACTCGTTACATGTTTATTTTCGGTTCCTCCTCTGCAGTGAGGAGAACACAGGTCCATGTTTGTTCCATCTTCTCCCATCAGCTGTTCATGGCTCCCCGGAGACAGGAACTTCATGTTTCGCCCCTGATTACTATTCCCCTCACAGAGCTGCCTCTCAATTTATTCGCACCACAGATCCGCACAGGGCAGCAACGTAGAGCGCGATATCCCTGAACTGTCATCTCCCCAGTACCAGCCCTGATCGTTAGTGACGCTCCATTAAGAGGGGACTTCTTAACATGCAGGAGGGGTACTGCGCCAATTTACTGTAATTTATTAAACCCATTGAGAAGAGTATACAATTTATCATAGAATTACTACGCTGTCACCGACTACACAGAATCCCCTGTTCTTAATTTCCACAACGCTGTTCCCGGGAGACAGAAAATTAGTTTCTCACCAGGATCCGCACCTGTTCATGTCTTCTTATCACACAGTACAAGCACTAAGATTACTTCTTATAGTCATAGTGCAATAACATATCTGTGTCTATGGAGGGCAGTATTATAGTAGTTATATTCTTGTACATAGGAGCAGTATTATAGTAGTTTTATTCTTGTACATAGGAGCAGTATTATAGTAGTTATATTCTTGTACATAGGAGGCAGTATTATAGTAGTTATATTCTTGTACATAGGAGGCAGTATTATAGTAGTTATATTCTTGTACATAGGAGCAGTATTATAGTAGTTTTATTCTTGTACATAGGAGCAGTATTATAGTAGTTATATTCTTGTACATAGGAGCAGTATTATAGTAGTTATATTCCTGTACATAGGAGGCAGTATTATAGTAGTTATATTCCTGTACATAGGAGGCAGTATTATAGTAGTTATATTCTTGTACATAGGAGGCAGTATTATAGCAGTTATATTCTTGTACATAGGAGGCAGCATTATAGTAGTTATATTCTTGTACATAGGAGCAGTATTAGAGTAGTTATATTCTTGTACATAGGAGCAGTATTATAGTAGTTATATTCTTGTACATAGGGGGCAGTATTATAGTAGTTATATTCTTGTACATAGGAGCAGTATTATAGTAGTTATATTCTTGTACATAGGAGCAGTATTATAGTAGTTATATTCTTGTACATAGGAGGCAGTATTATAGTAGTTATATTCTTGTACATAGGAGCAGTATTATAGTAGTTATATTCTTGTACATAGGAGCAGTATTATAGTAGTTATATTCTTGTACATAGGGGGCAGTATTATAGTAGTTATATTCTTGTACATAGGAAACAGTATTATAGTAGTTATATTCTTGTACATAGGAGCAGTATTATAGTAGTTATATTCTTGTACATAGGAGCAGTATTATAGTAGTTATATTCTTGTACATAGGAGCAGTATTATAGTAGTTATATTCTTGTACATAGGAGCAGTATTATAGTAGTTCTATTCTTGTACATAGCAGCAGTAGTATAGTAGTTATATTCTTGTACATAGGAGCAGTATTATAGTAGTTCTATTCTTGTACATCGGAGCAGTATTATAGTAGTTCTATTCTTGTACATAGCAGCAGTAGTATAGTAGTTATATTCTTGTACATAGGAGCAGTATTATAGTAGTTATATTCTTGTACATAGGAGGCAGCATTATAGTAGTTATATTCTTGTACATAGGAGCAGTATTATAGTAGTTATATTCTTGTACATAGGGGGCAGTATTATAGTAGTTATATTCTTGTACATAGGAAACAGTATTATAGTAGTTATATTCTTGTACATAGGAGCAGTATTATAGTAGTTATATTCTTGTACATAGGAGCAGTATTATAGTAGTTATTTTCTTGTACATAGGAGCAGTATTATAGTAGTTATATTCTTGTACATAGGAGGCAGTATTATAGTAGTTATATTCTTGTACATAGGAAACAGTATTATAGTAGTTATATTCTTGTACATAGGAGCAGTATTATAGTAGTTATATTCTTGTACATAGGGGGCAGTATTATAGTAGTTATATTCTTGTACATAGGAAACAGTATTATAGTAGTTATATTCTTGTACATAGGAGCAGTATTATAGTAGTTATATTCCTGTACATAGGAGCAGTATTATAGTAGTTATATTCTTGTACATAGGAGCAGTATTATAGTAGTTATATTCTTGTACATAGGAGCAGTATTATAGTAGTTATATTCTTGTACAAACCGGATTCCAAAAAAGTTGGGACACTAAACAAATTGTGAATAAAAACTGAATGCAATGATGTGGAGATGGCAAATGGCAATATTTTATTTGTAATAGAACGTAGATGACAGATCAAACGTTTAATCCGAGTAAATGTATCATTTTAAAGGAAAAATACGTTGACTCCAATTTTCACGGTGTCAACAAATCCCCAAAAAGTTGGGACAAGTAGCAATAAGAGGCTGGAAAAAGTAAATTTGAGCATAACGAAGAGCTGGAAGACCAATTAACACAAATTAGGTCAATTGGCAACATGATTGGGTATAAAAAGAGCTTCTCAGAGTGGCAGTGTCTCTCAGAAGCCAAGATAGGTAGAGGATCACCAATTCCCACAATGTTGCGCAGAAAGATAGTGGAGCAATATCAGAAAGGTGTTACCCAGCGAAAAATTGCAAAGACTTTGCATCTATCATCATCAACTGTGCATAACATCATCCGAAGATTCAGAGAATCTGGAACAATCTCTGTGCGTAAGGGTCAAGGCTGTAAAACCATACTGGATGCCCGTGATCTCCGGGCCCTTAAACGACACTGCACCACAAACAGGAATGCTACTGTAAAGGAAATCACAGAATGGGCTCAGGAATACTTCCAGAAACCATTGTCAGTGAACACAATCCACCGTGCCATCCGCCGTTGCCAGCTGAAACTCTACAGTGCAAAGAAGAAGCCATTTCTAAGCAAGATCCACAAGCTCAGGCGTTTTCACTGGGCCAGCTGGGATCATTTAAAATGGAGTGTGGCAAAATGGAAGACTGTTCTGTGGTCAGACGAGTCACGATTCAAAGTTCTTTTTGGAAATCTGGGACGCCATGTCATCCGGACCAAAGAGGACAAGGACAACCCAAGTTGTTATCAACGCTTAGTTCAGAAGCCTGCATCTCTGATGGTATGGGGTTGCATGAGTGCGTGTGGCATGGGCAGCTTGCATGTCTGGAAAGGCACCATCAATGCAGAAAAATATATTCAGGTTCTAGAACAACATGTGCTCCCATCCAGACGTCATCTCTTTCAGGGAAGACCCTGCATTTTTCAACAAGATAATGCCAGACCACATTCTGCATCAATCACAACATCATGGCTGCGTAGGAGAAGGATCCGGGTACTGAAATGGCCAGTCTGCAGTCCAGATCTTTCACCTATAGAGAACATTTGGCGCATCATAAAGAGGAAGGTGCAACAAAGAAGGCCCAAGACGATTGAACAGTTAGAGGCCTGTATTAGACAAGAATGGGAGAGCATTCCTATTTCTAAACTTGAGAAACTGGTCTCCTCGGTCCCCAGACGTCTGTTGAGTGTTGTAAGAAGAAGGGGAGATGCCACACAGTGGTGAAAATGGCCTTGTCCCAACTTTTTGGGGATTTGTTGACACCATGAAATTCTGATTCAACATATTTTTCCCTTAAAATGGTACATTTTCTCAGTTTAAACTTTTGTTCCGTGATTTATGTTCTATTCTGAATAAAATATTAGAAGTTGGCACCTCCACATCATTGCATTCAGTTTTTATTCACGATTTGTATAGTGTCCCAACTTTTTTGGAATCCGGTTTGTACATAGGAGCCGTATTATGGTAGTTATATTCTTGTACATAGGAGCAGTATTATGGTAGTTATATTCTTGTACATAGGAGGCAGTATTATAGTAGTTATATTCTTGTACATAGGAGCAGTATTATAGTAGTTATATTCTTGTACATAGGAGCAGTATTATAGTAGTTATATTCTTGTACATAGGAGGCAGTATTATAGTAGTTATATTCTTGTACATAGGAGCAGTATTATAGTAGTTATATTCTTGTACATAGGAGCAGTATTATAGTAGTTATATCCTTGTACATAGGAGCAGTATTATAGTAGTTATATTCTTGTACATAGGAGGCAGTATTATAGTAGTTATATTCTTGTACATAGGAGCAGTATTATAGTAGTTATATCCTTGTACATAGGAGCAGTATTATAGTAGTTATATCCTTGTACATAGGAGCAGTATTATAGTAGTTATATTCTTGTACATAGGAGGCAGTATTATAGTAGTTATATTCCTGTACATAGGAGCAGTATTATAGTAGTTATATTCTTGTACATAGGAGGCAGTATTATAGTAGTTATATTCTTGTACATAGGAGCAGTATTATAGTAGTTATATTCTTGTACATAGGAGCAGTATTATAGTAGTTATATTCTTGTACATAGGAGGCAGTATTATAGTAGTTATATTCCTGTACATAGGAGGCAGTATTATAGTAGTTATATTCCTGTACATAGGAGGCAGTATTATAGTAGTTATATTCTTATACATAGGAGGCAGTATTATAGTAGTTATATTCTTGTACATAGGAGCAGTATTATAGTAGTTATATTTTTGTACATAGGAGCAGTATTATAGTAGTTATATTCTTGTACATAGGAGGCAGTATTATAGTAGTTATATTCCTGTACATAGGAGGCAGTATTATAGTAGTTATATTCCTGTACATAGGAGGCAGTATTATAGTAGTTATATTCTTATACATAGGAGGCAGTATTATAGTAGTTATATTCTTGTACATAGGAGCAGTATTATAGTAGTTATATTTTTGTACATAGGAGCAGTATTATAGTAGTTATATTCTTGTACATAGGAGGCAGTATTATAGTAGTTATATTCTTGTACATGGCTACCTTACATATAGGGCATTAGTCAGTGGGGAGCGACAATGAGTACAAATGGAAGCTTTTCCCAAAATAAATGGAATATAAAATCTTTGCTTCATTCAGATGAAAGAGACATTCAAATTAAAATGTATTTACGATTTCCTCTTAGGATTTTACATCACCTACAGTATATTCCTATAAAAGTTTTCTTTTAAACCTAGGAAATTCCAGGAGCTGATATTAGAAATCTTGGTTCACAGGCTCCTGGTTTTCCCAGTTCATTAATCAAATACTCCAGGATTAAGTGAGGTCACCTCAAGTGAGCAGTAGTAATCATGTTGCTGAATTTAATTCTTCAATAATTCCATTCAATGGGGATTGAATATTTATTTTTAGAGTCCAGCGTCCGGCACAAATTTTTCATTTGTGCACAGAATCCAGAATTGACAAAAGAAGGAATACAAGCCGTTGTGTGGCTGAAATCCCAGAAGTCACCCTAAGGAACCATGCACACAAACGTATTTTTTGTCCGTGTCCGTTCCATATTTTTCCAGCCCATATGCGGAACCAATTAACGGGGCCGCAAAAAACAGAAATTACTCTGTGTGCATTCTTTGCCCGTATATCCGCATGTCCGTTCTGCAAAAAAAAAAAAACATTGCCTGTTATTGTCTGCATTACAGACAAGGATAGGACTGCTCTATTATGGGCCGTCCATTCCATTAAGCAAAATGCGGAATGCACACGGCCGGTATCCGTGTTTTGCGGATCCGCAATTTTCTGACCGCAAAACATCAATGGTCGTGATTGATTGCAGCCCAAAAATTATTTCACCCGGGCGTCGTGACCAGCCATGGAGGAGTGAAGACGCGCTCAGCCAGAGCTCCTCCACATCCCCAGCGTGATTTGTCCCACATGGGCAAAACCTTGGAGAAGGGTAGAGCCCGACCATTGGCTCCCCTGGCATCCTCCCAAGGCGACTTGCCACGTCTCTGTTTGCCCGGCAGTCCACCTCACTGGCTCCTGCTCTCAATGGCGGCGCCATGCGCTCACAAGATGGCGCAGGCACTCACGCCACGCGGACATCAGAAGCGCTCCCTGCTGTGCCCGACAGCCTTCCTTTGCAAGCGGGCAGGCGCCGATCCACTTCAGTGCCCTCCTTACCTGATCCTGCAGAGCAGCCCGTATGGACCCACAGTCCAGACCGAAATCCTTCTGCCACCACTGGACCGTGATCTCTATAGGCTCACAGCGGCCCTGATTCTCCCCACTGGCCCAAGCATCAGCAATCCACCGCCACACTGCCGCTTCATACAGCACCGCAGGTCAGTTCAGAGGGCGCACCCTTCTCACAAGATGCTCCCCATTGTCCCCCAACCCTGCCACGCCAGGAGACCCTGCGCTGAGACCCTCAGTTGACCTCTTTTGCCCCGGGGGATATACTCCCCAACTACCCATGGCGCTGGATACCCTAGACATCCATCAGGGGCCCCCTCGTGACCAATCTTCAATTAAATCACTTTTCTTAATGCCTATGCTCCCAACCAATTCTGGACCTAGTTGATAAAGCCCTTTGACTGATTTGGGGAACGGTCGTCTTCTGTGGCGACTTTAACCTTATTCTTGACCCTACACTCGATAATTCGACCGGACGTGCCTCCCTTCCCTACTCCACTATTAAAAAAGTTAAAAGAGCATTCCTCCAATTACAACTCTGTGACCCATGGCGCCTCCAGCACCCAGCAGACAAAGACTGTACTTTTTATTCTGCCTCTCACTCCTCTTACAGCCGCATAGACTATATTCTCCTCCAACAACCGGCTCTATCGTGGTTGGACTCCACACAAATAGGTAAAATCCTGTGGTCAGACCATGCCCCAACATTCTGCTTTCTGAACCTCCCCTTCCTTACTAAAAACTAATGGACTTGGCGCCTGAACGAATCTCTCCTTCTCGATCCGGTGCGAGCTGCTGATCTTACCAGCACTGTGTGAGGCTTCCTGTCGGATCACAGTGCGGACGCCACTCCTCTTCCAATGAAATGGGAAGCCCTGAAGTGTGTCTTGCGCTGAGTCTTTATGAAACATTGTTCCCATCTCAAGAAGGAGAAAGCACACTGCCTCAAAATTGCATTACAAAAGGTCACCTCCTTGGAACTTGCCCACAAGCGAGCACTCTCCTTGCCGACTCTCCGTGATTTTCAAAACGCACCTTTGGATGCCAAACACTTGTTAGAAGCGTCCTACAAACGTATGATACAAATATGTCGTAGCAAATTCTACGAATATGGAAATAAGAGTGGGTGCATGTTGGCAAGGGCTCTTAGGGGAAAACTGGCTGTTTCAAATATCCCTTCTTTCCATTCCTTTTATTCGGAGCTCTACAACCTGCCCCGAGTTTCCTCAACACAGACAGATTACACACCTGAACCCTCCTCTCAGCTTCCCAAATTATCTGCACTGCTGGTTTGGAAATGCCATTCAGGGAAGTAGAGCTCCAAATGGTTCTCAAATCCTTGCCAGGGGGTAAGAGCCCAGGCCCTGACGGGCTCACAGCCAGGTTCTACAAATCCTTTACGACCTCTCTTTCCCCTTAACGCGGTGTCTCCTGGGCTTCCCTTCCCGGCGCAGACCACTGAAGCCCATATTGCGGTCATCCCAAAATCCGGTAAAGACCCGCACTTATGTGCTAGCTTTCGTCCTATCTCTCTCCTGAATGTAGATCTCAAAATATTTGCCAAATTGTAGGCTAATAGGTTAAATGCACTTTTACCCTCAATTATCCACCCTGACCAGGTGGGGTTCATGCCGGGGCGGGAGGCCCGGGAAAATACCCTTAAAAATCTAGACATCATACATCATGCAAAAGCAAGAAAAATTCCCCTCATGATCTTGTCCCTAGACGCCGAGAAGGCCTTTGATCGAATCTCCTGGCACTCTATCCACGCATTTCTTTCTCATCTGGACGTGGGCCTGGGTTTCCTGTCGAACGTTTTCAGTCTGTACCAACAACCCTCTGCGCGAGTTAAGATTATTGACACTCTTTCCCCTTCATTTACTATTTACAACGGGACGCGCCAAGGTTGTCCGCTGTCTCCTCTTCTTTACATTCTGGTAATGGAGCATCGTATGTCCTCCATACATGCCAATCCGGACATCTCGGGAATAAAGATTGGAGAAAGTGAATACAAATGTGCGGCTTTTGCAGATGATCTCCTGCTCTATATAACTAATCCCCGCATTTCTCTGCCGTCTTTGCTCCGTGAGATCTCCCGTTTCGGTGAGTGGACCAACTTCAAAATCAACATGTCCAAGTCGGAGGCCTTGGATGTCTCCCTACCCAGTGCACTGGTCTCTTCCCTCAAAACCTACTTTCCCTTTTCCTGGCCACCAAACGGCATTACATATCTAGGTATAAAAATCACCGTTGACCTAACGTGGCTTTTTAGACTAAACTTCACCCCTCTCCTCCAACAATTCCAAAATGACCTTGAAGCCAGGCGCCGAAGGGATTTTTCCTGGTTCGGCAGGGTTAGCATCCTGAAAATGACTGTTACCAAAACTACTCTATCTCCTGCTGACCATCCCCCCCCGTATTCCATCTATATTCTGGTCTCACATACCTCGATGCTTCACGCAATTTGTGTGGTCACCCGGTAAGCCACAAATTAAATGGGAAATAATGACCCGTTCTAAGGAGACGGGGAGGTTGTAGGTCTCCCGGATTGCTGACTATATTACCACGCTACTGCCTATGCCCGGCTTTTAGACATGATTCGCACTGATACATCCAAGTCTTGGGTTCACATCGCACGTGACTCCCCCCCTGCTCTATAACGGTCCTACCATGGCTAACAGGCACTACGCGTCCCACTCTCTCTAAGTTATCCTTTACAGCCCATCATACGTTTGCAACGTTAACTTCTATAAGTCGCAACACCTCAATAATTGACCCTAAAGGTCCTCTGGCTCCGGTAACGGACCATCCTCGCTTCCCTCTGGGACGCTCGCCTCGGCTCTTCCTCCGCGGCACGAAGACTAGACTGATCAGATTTTGCCATGTCCTCTCGGGATCCTTACTGAAACCTCTACCTCAACTACTTGGGATCCCCACCCCCATCAACCCGCAACTCTTTTGAATATTTACAACTAAAGCACTTCCACTCATCCATGTGTAAATCCCACACATTGACAGATGTGCATCTCCCCTTCAGCGGTTTTTAGAAACATATCAACCATATACAAGCTGCTGTTACATCAACGCTCCTCGTGCCCTCCTCCATTCTGTCAGGCCTGGGAACAGGACTTGGGTATTCCTTTCACCCCAGTCCAATGGAATAGAGGTTTTCTTCTATCTCACAAAGCACTGACCTCTACTAAAGCCCAAGAAACGAGTTACAAAATTATATCCAGATGGTACAGCGTACCTGCGTTGCTCCATAAATGGTTCCCCACAGGGTCAGATCACTGTACGATGATCCACGTCTGGTGGCATTGTACTATTCTACGTCCTTTTTTGGAACCTTGTACACAAGGTTATCAGAGAAGTAACGGGCGTCCCCATCCAGAATTCCCCGGAAGCTCTTCTATTGTTTATACTTGACCTGAATATCCCTGCCTACAAAAACTCCCTTTTGAAATATATGGTCCAGGCAGCAAAAACAGTAATACCACGTCACTGGAAATCCATTTCTCCCCCATCACCGGAGGAGTGGTTTCAGGAGATTGCCCTATACTAGAGAATGGAGGACCTTATTAGTGTGATGCCCTTGGATACCTCAGGATACTCGAAGATGTGGGGCCCATGGGACGCGTTTCTGTTCCTCGGAAACTTTTCGGAGCACTGTAAATTCCTCATATCTAGACATTGTCACCTTCCTACCCTCCCCCCCTCCTCCCACTGTCTTATGTCCTCTTTTATGTGTCGTCTCTTAAACAGTTGTTTTTGTATTGATTTAATGTTTGTTTCCACGCTGTTACGTGGATCACTATGTCGAGCACTAAATGTTTTGCGTGCTCCCTCCTAATGCATGTGTGCTTGTTTGTACCAAATGACACAGAAAAGAAAATATGTTAAAAACTTCAAAAAAACGGAACTCATTGTTGTGCAATTCCTCTGTTATTCCTACTCAAAATGTATGAATAAATTGGGAATTGGGTATTGTCAATACCTGATCAGTGTTGACAGTGTTTCTGTTACCTAAGGCTCTGTTCACACCCTTTGTATAACCCTTTACATCCCACCTCCGTTATGACTTAGGTCTTGGTATTTCCTCCCCCACTTACAGGAGAGAATAGCAATAAAAACCTCTGGATGTATTCACCTTGTGTGTCCGCAAGCATTGCTTTAAAGCCAATAGTAAAGAGAATAGGGTCCCTTCAGGGCCCCCTCTACTCAAGGGCCCCATTGTATTTTTATTTCTGGTTTCATAAACCTTAAAGAGGACCTGTCTCCTCTCCTGACACTGTCCATGTTAGTAAATAGCTCTATAAATACCCCATGAAATAACTATTCAAGATTATATTTTCTTAGAACTGGGTGTTTTGACTCTTTTTTTTTTCTCCTAGAAATTTCCCAACACAGTCCGACACTGTCCAATAAATGATGACGCTGCAGAGACACATCCTCTCGACAAGGAGAATTGTAACATAAAATTGTCAATTTATTCTTACATTTGAAGGAGGAATAACAGAGAGGCAGAATAACATTGAGTTCTAAACAAATGTAATCCATAATAGTTATTTTAGGGGGAATAAAGGTGTTACCTGGCGGGTTTCTGACACCCTGCATCCCCCATGATCGTCTGTTTCTGAGTAACCCTGGTGCCGGGAGTAATTTCCATTGACTTCAATGGGAGCAGCACTGCAATTACCAGCACCATCCACAACACAATGGATGGCGCTGTGTAGTTCCGTCACTCAGGATACAGCTTAATTGCGGGGGGTGTTAGACTCAATAATAAAAATCCTGGAATATCCTTTAAAGGCTCACGCTAACCATGGTTAAAAAAAAAAAAGAAAAAACCCCAATAACTTCATGTGTGAATCCATCGATAATAATAAGATTTGTTTCATAAAAAATAGCGTGGTGTTAAACAAGCAGGAAGTGCTCAAACCCATATGCAGTTGTGCATGTGTATACAGGGGGGGCAGATCCTGCACTTGTGGCCCGTTGCTAATGGCGATCCCCAGCAAAAATGCATACAGTGGAGGATGCCCGCAGCGAACCACAAGTACCACAATAGACATCCTACACAGGATAACAAATGTGTGGATGTGATAACCAATATAACAATATAATAACATTTGCAAAGACAGGTGCACTCTGCGGTCTTACTAAACCCTCATACTGATGTTAAAATTGAGAGATTAGCCAACATATCCTACTGTGGAGGACATGTCTGAGCCCGAGCACCGCACCAAGGTTTCTCAATTTTAACATCAGTATGAAGGTTTAGTAAGACTGCAGAGTGCACCTGTCTTTGCAAATGTTACTATGCAGTTACATTTTGGTTACAATTAAATGTGTAAAGTGTTTCTTTTTCTGCAATTATCTTCCTCTAAAATCCTACAAATCTGAACAGGTTCCAGAGAAGGATGAACACTCCTCTATGGCATATGCCGCTCTTCCCATTAAAACCCTGGACCGCCTCCAGCAACTGCTTTGGGACATGAGAACCTGGCAAGCGGCGCCCATCTCATTCACAGGGCTTGGCTGGCACATATCATTGCTGCAGTATAATATAATAATACAAACTGAAGAGGACTCCCTGAACTTACACATCTTCTATTACTCATAGATTCCACGCCAGCATTTTTTTTATATATATAGTCACAGGGAAGCCACTATTGTGCTACTCTCAGGGGGATCCAAATCCCCTTTACATACAGATATAAAATGAAATGATAAATCCCTGGCTGCCTGCAGTCACCACTAGGGGGAGCTCACAACATATGAATTCATACAGCTAGCATTGAACTGAATCTCTATGTAAAGAGCTCCCTTTAGTGGTGGCTGCAGGAGAAAAATGCTCTAAATTGCGCAGTAAATATTACTAGCTCCTATATTCTGAAATCAAAACTAGGTACAAACCCAAAACAACATCCCTGCTCATAATTTAGGTGTCATTGCCTTCCATATCATTCCCCACTGCCCATATGATAATAACTGCCACAGTGCCCCTACAGGAAAAATGAGGCATGACATGCAGTCCACTAAACTCAATGGACAATGGTAGTCCTCCAGAGTTGACAACTACAGTTGCAAGAAAAAGTATGTGAACCCTTTGGAATGATATGGATTTCTGCACAAATTGGTCATAAAATGTGATCTGATCTTCATCTAAGTCACAACAATAGACAATCACAGTCTGCTTAAACTAATAACACACAAAGAATTAAATGTTACCATGTTTTTATTGAACACACCATGTAAACATTCACAGTAAAGGTGGGAAAAGTATGTGAACCCCTAGACTAATGACATCTCCAAGAGCTAATTGGAGTGAGGTGTCAGCCAACTGGAGTCCAATCAATGAGATGAGATTGGAGGTGTTGGTTACAGCTGTCCTGCCCTATAAAAAACACACACCAGTTCCGGGTTTGTTTTTCACAAGAAGCATTGCCTGATGTGAATGATGCCTCGCACAAAAGAGCTCTCAGAAGACCTACGATTAAGAATTGTTGACTTGAATAAAGCTGGAAAGAGTTATAAAAGTATCTCCAAAAGCCTTGCTGTTCATCAGTTCACGGTAAGACAAATTGTCTATAAATGGAGAAAGTTCCGCACTGCTGCTACTCTCCCTAGGAGTGGCCGTCCTGTAAAGATGACTGCAAGAGCACAGCGCAGACTGCTCAATGAGGTGAAGAAGAATCCTAGAGTGTCAGCTAAAGACTTACAAAAGTCTCTGGCATATGCTAACATCCCTGTCAGCGAATCTACGATACGTAAAACACTAAACAAGAATGGATTTCATGGGAGGATACCACAGAGGAAGCCACTGCTGTCCAAAAAAAAACATTGCTGCACGTTTACAGTTGGCACAAGATCACCTGGATGTTCCACAGCAGTACTAGCAAAATATTCTGTGGATGGATGAAACCAAAGTAGAGTTGTTTGGAAGAAACACACAACACTATGTGTGGAGAAAAAGAGGCACAGCACACCAACATCAAAACCTCATCCCAACTGTGAAGTATGGTGGTGGGGGCATCATGGTTTGGGGCTGCTTTGCTGCCCCAGGGCCTGGACGGATTGCTATCATCAAAGGGAAAATGAATTCCCAAGTTTATCAAGACATTTTGCAGGAGAACTTAAGGCCATCTGTCCACCAGCTGAAGCTCAACAGAAGATGGCTGGTGCAACAGGACAACGACCCAAAGCATAGAAGTAAATCAACAACAGAATGGCTTAAACAGAAGAAAATACGCCTTCTGGAGGGGCCCAGTCAGAGTCCTGACCTCAACCTGATTGAGATGCTGTGGCATGACCTCAAGAAAGCGATTCACACCAGACATCCCAAGAATATTGCTGAACTGAAACAGTTCTGTAAAGAGGAATGGTCAAGAATTACTCCTGACCGTTGTGCACGTCTGATCTGCAACTACAGGAAACGTTTGGTTGAAGTTATTGCTGCCAAAAGAGGTTCAACCAGTTATTAAATACAAGGGTTCGCATACTTTTTCCACCTGCACTGTGAATGTGTACATGGTGTGTTCAATAAAAACATGGTAACATTTTATTATTTGTGTGTTATTAGTTTAAGCAGACTGTGATTGTCTATTGTTGTGACTTAGATGAAGATCAGATCACATTTTATGACCAATTTGTGCAGAAATCCATATCATTCCAAAGGGTTCACATACTTTTTCTTGCAACTGTATGTCTGTTTTGGAACCCTTCCTCAGGATCCCTAATAGGTTTGTCCCCTTTAAAAGGGTTGTGTCCCAAAGCATATTCCACATTTTTCCAACCAGCACCTGAATCTGAAAACTTTTATAATTGCATGTAATTAAAGAAATTAGCATAGCCACTGAGAAATTCAATAAAATGCACCTGTATAGCGCCACCTGCTTGTTATTTTTCCTTATTTTTTGTCCGTCTCACGGAGCTGGTCAAACGTGCTTCAACTGCTACCAGCCATATGTTCTGTGGCAGTTACAAGGAGAGAGCTGCAGCAGAAAGGACACCCCCCCGGGCTCTGATAGGGAGAGAGCTGCAGCAGAAAGGACCTGCAGCAGTGAATGGAGATATCTCTGGATCCATGTGAAGTACAGGGCTGGTTCTAGCTTTGTTAGAAAGAGATTGTCATGTACTTATTTAAATTTTAAATTAACATTAATCATCCCTTTAAGAAATAGCAGTGCATCATCTGATTTATGACCTCTCTCCCCGATGTCTCCATCACGTTGGGCAGGGTCCTCTATCTTTTGACACTGAATCTACATCAGGAAAATCACAGCTTCGTTTTTGTTTTTTGCCATTTTGAATATAAATGGCGGCTTTCTTTAGAGGATTGTCCTCGTGTAGCGTGAACAGACATAATTCACCCGTAATGAGGAACAACAACAGATCTTTGATTAAATTCCACGGCATCATCAATCCTGTAGCGCGAGAGACGGGCGCTGAGCTGATTTCTCCATAATTCATGAATAATGGCTGCCAGGTTTTAGAGGGATTCACTGGAACGCCCACCTGGCATTTTATTCACTTTCCAGTCTGGCACAGTCAGCGGAACGTGCGCTGGCATGGCTTCATCCCCGGCAATGTGATCCGGGTATTTTAATGTCCTCTCCCCCACAATCACAAAGCATATCGATGGCCAATAAATGATGGCGGATATGGATGCATACCTGCCCATGGTCACATGATACCCCCCCCCCCCCATTCATATAAGAACATCTGATTTATGAGGATAATTAATTAATTATCCAGCCGGTTGATATAAGACTTCTAATTACTATTACCAGATGGCTAATTCATACAGAGAGTTCATTTGGCAATATGGCGGACACGTATAGACTGTAATCCAGACGGAGAGCGGGTGTATTATAATCTACTATAATCTCTAACGCGTTCCTGACTCAATCTGTTATCAAAAATTAGGATATTTAATTTGATTGAACCAGAATTATCTTCGGTTGGGACGCAAGACGGCAAATTATGGCTTTGGGGCAACGGTTAAAATTCTCATTTGGCCATTTGCCCTTTGTACAATGCAATCAAAACTGATTTCTGTGGTTCCCAGCGGCCAGAAACAGCGCCACACCTGTCCATAGGATGTGCATGGTATTGTAGCTTAGCTCTATTGAAATGAATAGGGATGTGCTGCAATACCACACTTCACCTGTTGACAAGTGTGGAGCTGTTTTTTTTTTTTTTTTTTTTTAAGAAAAATCTTTTACAACAAAGAGGGAAGGGGGAGTGCGGCCCTATGACCTTATATGACGGCATGATGACCTGAACAAGAAAAAGTAGTGGGCGTAGCTGCAGCCTATGGCGCCAAGGCACTAAAGTCTGTAAGTGCTGCTGATTGGCTGAGAAAGATCACATGCTGTCCATGACTCCGCTGCTTCTGTTCAGAAACATTGCTACGTAAGACGGTGTTGTACAGAGATACCATATCCCAGAACAGTGCCTCACTTCATGCTGGCATAAAATCCAATTCTAAAATTCTGGCTTCCTCCAGCTGCCACTAGGGGGAGGCACTACATACATAATTACTCAGCTCCCATTTAAAAGGCATCTGTCAGCAGTTTTGTACCTATGACACTGGCTGACCTGTTACATGTGCACTTGGCAGCTGAAGGCATCTGTGTTGCTCCCATGTTCATATGTGCCCGCATTGCTCAGAAAAATGATGTTTTAATATATACAAATAAGCCTTTGGGAGCAACGAGGGTGTTGCAGTTACTCCTAGTGGCTCTGCTCTCTCTGCTGCTGCAACACCTTCTGCATTTTGATTGACAGGGCCAGGCAGTGTAAAAGTGATCATGCCTGCCTGGCCCGGACTTCTAAAGTCAATCAAAGTGCAGGGGCGTGGCAGTTGCAGAGAGAGCAGAGCCTCTAGGTGTAACGGTAACGCCCCCGTTGCTCCCAAAGGCTCATTTGTATATATTAAAACATCATTTCTCTCAGCAATGCGGGCACATATGAACACGGGACCAACACGGATGCCTTCAGCTGCCAAGCTCACATGTAACAGGTCAGCCAGTGTCATAGGTACAAATCTGCTGACAGATGCCCTTTAAAGGGGTTTTCTGCTTTGGTCAATCCCTTCTTGTTAGTGTCCTCCTGTTAGGAACAACAGCAATCAGTAGAAACCTTACAGCAAGCATTCAATTTCCCTGCAACGCCACCACAGGAGAAATGAAGCATTGCACAGTACCCATTCGGGTTGACTATATAATGCAGAACAGAAGAGGCTTTCCATTGTAGCAGATGCATTTCCCCACACTGCCCCTACAGGGAAAACTAGGCATGACATGCAGTCCACTAAAACCAGTGGACAATAGCGCTCCTCTTTGTAACAGCTCCCCACTGTGGCCAAGAGATGAGGGTCTTCAACAGAGGACTCCAGTCTATTATCTCATAATTCCCTAACTGGACAGTCCCTTTAAGTATATGGGTGCAATATAAACAGATATGCAGCAGGCTCTCCCTAGTGCAACCGCCAGCAGACCTTTGGGATCTTTCTTCTTATACAGGAGCGTAGATGGGTATGGTTGTTCAGAATCAGTACAAGATAAGTAAAGCAAACCATTCTCAAAGGTTTTTACTATGAAATATTGCAAATTGATGTTCAGAAGGCAAATATAGCAAAATCACGTACTGGAAGTTGACAAAATTGTGCGATTACATGCGAAAAATATTTACAGTACGTGGAGTTTACATGCAGTGATGTGGATGTATTTCTATAAGATGTATTATTCATGGTAACTTATACAACCATCCAGATTCTAACGCCAGGGACTCCCTGCCCCCGTGTTTCTATAAACCTGGGGGATTTTTCAGTCCATCGCAGTGTCATTGACTGTGACCTTGAAGAAGTCTCCATTGTCTCCCAGAGTCCACACCGCAGTGTAACCTCCTCATTACTGGTGCAGGGCTGGTCCGCACACAGACTTGCTGAGGCTGATGGCACCGGCAAAGAGCCTTCTGTCCCTTGGGAGTAACAAGCTGTATTAATACAGAGCCAAAGGTGTTAACTATATCCTCCCTGGCCAAGGCAGAGGCCATACTGTCTGCTCACCAGCAGGGGGCACTGGAGATACATCAGGTTCTGATCACACTTCAGTGAAAATTAACTGGAAGAGAGTCCGTACAGAGAGGAGGGTGCAGCGGGGAGACCCGTTATGTGTGGCTGAAAGATATACGGCTGTATGAGGGTCCTGGATATTATTATCATTATTATTTTAAAGCTTCATTAATTCCATGGCGCTGCACATCCAGACGGGTTACACAAATATAAAAATACAGGAAACTATTAACAGACTGGTACAGAGGGGTAGAGGACCTTGCCCACAAGAGCTTACAATCTACAAGCGAAGGTGAGAACACAGTAGGTGAGGGTATAGGCTGCTCTTGTGGCTGTGTGGTGGCAGCCTGCTCATTGCAGGTGGTCGGCTTTCCTGAAAAGGTGGGTTTTCAGGTTACTCTTGAAGGTTTGGATGTTGGGGGAGAGAGTTCCAGAGATACTGCCCCAGGTGACAACGCTGTGCTCATGACCAGAAATTGTGAGGCTTTTTTTTTGTGATCTATCTATCTATCTATCTATCTATCTATCTATCTATCTATTATCTATCTATCTATCTATCTATCTATCTATCTATCTATCTAACTATCTATTATCTATCTATCTATCTATCTATCTATCTATCTATTTATTTATTATCTATCTATCTATCTATCTATCTCCTATCTATCTATCTATCTATCTATCTATCTCCTATCTATCTATATTTCTTTATATCTAATTATCTATCTATCTATTATCTATTATCTACCTATCTATCTATATTTCTTTCTATCTATTTATCTGTCAATCTATCTCATATATATCTATCTATTTTCTACTTATTTATCTATCTATGTATTTTTCTATCTAATATTTATCTATTTATTTATCTTTCTATCTATCTATCTATCTATCTATCTATCTATCTATCTATCTATTTTCTACCTATTTATCTATCTATATTCTATCTATCAATCTATCTATCTACCGGTATCTATCTATCTATCTATCTACCGGTATCTATCTATCTATTTACAGTGCCTTGCAAAATTATTCACCCCCTTGACTTTTTTCGTGTTTTGTTACATTACAGCCTTAAAGGGGTTCTGCAGTTTTTTTGGATAGATCATCAGCATCTGATCGGCGGTGGTCCGACACCTGGGACCCCTGCCGATCAGCTGTTAGAGAAGGCAGCGGCGCTGGCAGTAGCGCCATGGCCTTCTCGCTGTTTACCGCAGGCCCAGTGACATCACGACTAGTATCAATGGACTGGGCGGGGCTAAGCTCTGCTCACTTGAATGGAGCTTAGCCCCGCCCAGGCCAGTGATACTAGTCGTGATGTCACTGGGCCTGCGGTAAGCAGCGAGAAGGCCGCGGCGCTACTGCCAGCGCCGCTGCCTTCTCATACAGCTGATCGGCAGGGATCCCGGGTGTCGGACCACCGCCGATCAGAGGATAGATCATCAGTTTAAAAAAAACTGCAGAACCCCTTTAAGTTCAATGTTTTGTTAATCTGAATTTTATGTGATGGATCAGAACACAATAGTCTAAGTCGGTGAAGTGAAATGAGAAAAATATATAAATAAAACTATTGTTTAGAAATAGAGAACAGAAAATTGCCATGTGCGCATGTATTCACCCCCTTTGTTAGGAAGCCCATAAAAAGCGCTGGTGCAACCAATTACCTTCAGAAGTCACATAATTAGTGACATGATGTCACCTGTGTGCAATCTAAGTGTCACATGATCTGTCATTACATATACACACCAGAGGCTGCAACACCTAAGAGGCATCACTGACCAAACACTGCCATGAAGACCAAGGAACTCTCCAAACAAGTAAGGGACAATGTTGTCGAGAAGGACAAGTCAGGGTTAGGTTATAAAACATATCCAAATCTTTGATGATCCCCAGGAGCGCCATCAAATCTATCATAACCAAATGGAAAGAACATGGCACAACAGCAAACCTGCCAAGAGACGGCCGCCCACCAAAACCCCCGGACCGGGCAAGGAGGGCATTAATCAGAGAGGCAGCACAGAGACCTAAGGTAACCCTGGAGGAGCTGCAGAGTTCCACAGCAGAGACTGGAGGATCTGTACATAGGACGAGAATAAGCCGCACGCTCCATAGAGTTGGGCTTTATGGCAGAGCGGCCAGAAGAAAGCCATTACTGTCAGCTGAGAACAATAAGGCACGTTGTGAGTTTGTGAAAAGGCCTGTGGGAGACTCCCAAATGTATGGAGGAAGGTGCACTGGTCTGAGGAGAATAAAATGGAACTTTTCGGCCATCAAAGAAAATGCTATGTCTGGTGCAAACCCAACTCATCACATCACCCAAAGAACGCCATCCCCACAGTGAGACATGGTGGTGGCAGCATCATACTGGGGGATGGGACTGGGAAACTGGTCAGAGTGAAGGGAGAGATGGATGGTGCTAAATACAGGGATATCCTTCAGCAGAACCTGCCCCACTCTGTGCGTGATCTGAGGCTAGGACGGAGGTTCACCTTCCAGCAGGACAATGACCCCAAACACACGGCTACAGCAACACTCGAGGGGTTTAAGGGGAAACATGTAAATGTGTTGGAACGGCCGAGTCACAGCCCAGATCTCAATCCAATAGAAAATCTGTGGTCAGACGTAAAGATTGCTGTTCACAAGCGCAAACATCCGACCTGAGCCAGAGCCGTTCTGCAAGGAGGAACGGGCAACAATCCCAGAGGTAAGATGTGGCAACTGCTCCTAGAGACTTATCCAGAGCGACTTGGAGCTATGATTGCCGCAAAAGGCGGCTCTACAAAGTATTGACTTCAGGGGGTGATTAGTTCTGCACATTG
The DNA here is from genome assembly GCF_905171765.1 of Bufo bufo. Lineage (NCBI taxonomy): Eukaryota > Metazoa > Chordata > Amphibia > Anura > Bufonidae > Bufo > Bufo bufo. The sequence goes on along the minus strand of NC_053395.1, from coordinate 217,423,890 downwards.
ACCTTTTCTGTTATTTTGTCCTATTGGTTGTTTGCTTCACAATAAAAAAAACACACAAACATCTTCAAAGTTTTCGGCATGTTCTGTAAATGACATGATGCAAATCCTCAAACAATCCATGTTCATTCCAGGTTGTGAGGCACCAAAACACGAAAAAAGTCAAGTCTCATATCTATCTATCTATCTATCTATCTATCTATCTATCTATCTATCTATCTATCTATCTCTCTTATATCTATCTTTCTATCCAATGGTGACGATCACGGTGGCCCCATAACATCCAGCCTCAGTGCCCCCATAATAGTGACATCTAAACTGCCCCATAACATTCTGTAGCCAGATAATAATTCACCAAAATCCACCATTTCAGTGGGGCGTGTTGCCATGCCTGTCTCATGTGTATGACCGGCAGAAGAGATATCTCCATTCCCCCCATAAATGGCAGCTACGGTGCCCCCAGAACACCACCCCTACCCTCCTGCCCCTTCTATGTCAGAGCTGTTTCTGCCGGGGCAGGGACTGCGGGACTACCCCCCTGAATCTAGGACACCTATGGCTCCGCGGTCCCGGGAATGCTCCTGGGGGAGTGTAGATATGTGGTAATTCTGGAAACACCATTTCTTATGAAGCTTCTCCTGCTGCTCCTCATCGTACTGACAAGACCCTCTTGGGCTTCTCAGCAGATTAGGAAATTGATATTGGGTTTCTGCTGAACAAGGGGGAACATTTGTTTCCTTCCACTTTTATTTGTCTTTTATATTAAACCACTAATTAGGATCTGCGGCTGACGAGCCCCGGAAATGTAATTAGCCTCATTTCAGAAATTGACATAAACATATATTCTGCGGCTTCTTTCATGTTCCCTTTATTTCTACCTCATTTTCCCAATTAGCTATAATGTAATCATCTCAGCACATCCAGATGACAGTGACGGAGCGGAGGCCGCGGCGAATGTGGGGGCAGCGGGTGAGGAAATCGCACACAGTTCATGTCACCATCTATAGGACTAATGCGATCACCATGCAAAATATCCTCATAAATGTGCCACAAACCATCCATCACACCCTTCAATGACTACATCTCCCACACCTTCTACATCTGCTCTGTTATCAGCCACCGTCAGCTGGGAAGAAGCTGACTACAGTGTTAAAACTGAGGCAACGGTTAAAGAACAGCACCTCATTCGCCCACAGGTGGCTTGTGGTATTGCAGCTCAGCCTCAGTCACTTCAATTAGGGTCCATTCACACGGATCCGCAAAACACTGGGCCGGCACCCCAATAGAAATGCCTATTCTTGTCCGCAGCTACGTCCATCTTTAGGGCTCATGCACAGGACCGTATGTATTTTGCAGTCTGCAAAAAAAACGGATCCGCAAAAAATACGGATGACGTCCGTGTGCATTCCGTATTTTGCGGAACAGAACAGCTGGCCCCTAATAGAACAGTCCTACCCTTGTCCGTAATGCGGACAATATTAGGACATGTTCTATTTTTTTGTGCGGAACGGAAATACGGACATACGGAAACGGAATGCACATGGAGTACCTTCCGTTTTTTTTTTGCGGAACAATTGAAATGAATGGTTCCGTATACGGTCCGCAAAAAAAAACCGGAACGAACACGGAAAGAAAATACATTCGTGTGCATGAGCCCTTATACTAAAGAATTTTGCCATGAGACTTTTTCAGCTGCCGCAGGTGGCAATCAGTGAATGAATGTCCGTCTACTCCATAAAGGGATGGGGTGCGTTGGTTATAACCATGGTTGCTGAAAGGGGAGGTCACAGGCGGAGGACTCCCCTCTATGATGTAGAATGGACAACCCCTTTAAAAAGTGACTCACTGATTACGTTATATTGGCTTTTTCCTAGCAGGGTTCACACTATGCGGAGTAATTACCATTCAACCGGACCAAGCCATTGCCAAGGGACCTGTGGTGGGGGGAGAAGACTGGCGCTGATCTCTTTTTCTTGCTTTCCGAAGTGAAATCATGGTATTTTCCTGCAGCCACCACTAGGGGGAGCTCAGATATTTTTACAGTCTCTTTTGAATTCAGTGTATAAATTCCAATGCCTTGGGCTCCCCCTAGTGGTGGCTGCAGGCAGGCAGTTTTCTAATATACTTTGTGAGTGAAAGCAGGAGAATTAGAACAGTAAGGCCCCTTTCACACGGGCGAGTTTTCCGCTCGGATGAGATGCGTGAGTTGAACGCATTGCACCCGCACTGAATCCGGACCCATTCATTTCTATGGGGCTCTGCACATGAGCGGTGATTTTCACGCATCACTTGTGCGTTGCGTGAAAATCGCAACATGCTCTATTTTGTGCATTTTTCATGCAACGAGGCCCAATAGAAGTGAAGGGGGCTGCGTGAAAATCGCAAGCATCCGCAAGCAAGTGCGGATCCGGTGCGATTTTCACGCACGGTTGCTAGGAGACGATCGCGATGGGGACCCGATCTTTATTATTTTCCCTTATAACATGGTTATAAGGGAAAATAATAGCATTCTGAATGCAGAATGCATAGTACAATAGGGCTGGAGGGGTTAAAAAAAAATTAAAAAAAATTAACTCACCTTAATCCACTTGTTCGCGCCGCCGGCATCTTTTCTGTCTTGTTCTGTGAGGAATAGGACCTTTGATGACGTCACTACGTTCATCACACGGTCCGTCACATGATCCATCACCATGGTAATGTATCATGTGACTGACCATGTGATGAGCGTAGTGACGTCATCAAAGGTCCTTTTCCTCACAGAACAAGACAGAAAAGATGCCGGCTGCGCGAACAAGTGGATTAAGGTGAGTTACATTTTTTAAAAAAAAATTTTAACCCCTCCAGCGCTATTTTACTATGTATTCTGTATTCAGAATGCTATTATTTTCCCTTATAACCATGTTATAAGGGAAAATAATACAATCTACACAACCTTGAACACAAACCTGAACCTCTATGAAGAAGTTCGGGTCTGGGTACCACATTCAGTTTTTTATCACGCGCGTGCAAAACGCATTGCACCCGCGCGATAAAAACTGAACAACGGAACGCAATCGCAGTCAAAACTGACTGCAATTGTGTACCTACTCGTGTGGGTTTGCAGCAACGCATCCGGACCTTATCCGGACACGCTCGTGTGAAAGAGGCCTAAGGCTGCGTTCACACGGGCGAGATTTCCGCGCGGGTGCAATGCGGTAGGTGAACGCATTGCACCCGCACTGAATCTGGACCCATTCATTTCAATGGGGCTGTTCAGATGAGCGATGATTTTCACGCATCACTTATGCGTTGCGTGAAAATCGCAGCATGCTCTATATTCTGCGTTTTTCACGCAACGCAGGCCCCATAGAAGTGAATGGGGTTGCGTGAAAATCGCATGCATCCGCAAGCAAGTGCGGATGCGGTGCGATTTTCACGCACGGTTGCTAGGTGACTGTCTATACACTGTATTATTTTCCCTTATAACATGGTTATGAGGGAAAATAATAGCATTCTGAATACAGAATGCTTAGTAGGTGATCAGTTGAGGGTTAAAAAAAATAAAAAAAATTAACTCACCTTCTCCGTTTGTTCGCGTAAGTCCCGGTCTCTTCTTTACTTCTCAAAAGATGAACTATGGGCTAAAGGACCTTTGATGACGTAAGATCACATGCTCCAATCACATGGTCCATCACCGCGGTGATGGAGCATGTGATCTGACGTCATCAAAGGTCCTTCAGCCCATAGTTCATCTTTTGAGAAGTAAAGAAGAGACCGGGACTTACGCGAACAAACGGAGAAGGTGAGTTAATTTTTTATTTTTTTTTAACCCTCAACTGATCACCTACTAAGCATTCTGTTTTCAGAATGCTATTATTTTCCCTTATAACCATGTTATAAGGGAAAATAATAACATCTACACAACACCGAACCCAAACCTGAACTTCTGTGAAGAAGTTCGGGTCTGGGTACCACAGTCGGTTTTTTATCACGCGCGTGCAAAACACATTGCACACGCACGATAAAAACTGAACATCGGAACGCAATTGCAGTCAAAACTGACTGCAATTGCATTCCTACTCGCGCGGGTTTGCCGCAACACACCGGGACGCATCCGGAACTAATCCGGACACGCTCGTGTGAACCCAGCCTAAGGGGGAGATTTATTCATGAGCATTCAGAATGAGCATCTTATTTATATAGAAGCTGGGCAGGCAGAGGTTTTTTTTTTAATTAAAAGAAATTCCTTCACTTAATAAAATGTAAAATCAGCAGAAATCTCATAGGGACTGGGCTTTTCTAAATTTTGCTATGGGGTCTTAGGATGTCTGTGTATACCCCTGTAGCCAAGCATGCTTACTCGGCTATTTGAGAAGTGAATGTACAGAGCCTCGTCTACATGGCCACAGCTCCGTTCACAGCAGCCACGAGACAGGGACTGGCTGTGGATATGCCATGAATGTCCTAGATGGCGGTAACCCTTTCATTCCGTTCCCTTAGTTTTATAAGCTATGGTCACCAGATCTTACATTAACGATTGTCGGTGATGGCGCTGGCTCAAGGAGCAGACAGACGAGCAGCGACAGCTTCATCTCAGATACTTACAACTTCTGGCAGCACTCGGATGGAGAGGTCATGGATGGCTTTCGCCACAATGCACATCGCTGACACCATAAATATTGCCCCCAGGATCACGCAGGCTCTGTGGAATCAACACAAAGTTAATAGGTTAAAAAAAAGCCATCGTATTGAATACAGCACATTATTTTCTTAAAGGGGAACTCCACAGCTTGCACCATACACAACGTCTTTTCTGTTGTGCACAATTTTTTTTCTGTACATAACTGAGATGCTCTAGTAGTATCCTTTGGATTTTCTGTCTTTTCCGTCAGAACTGATGGACTCCTTATCTCTGCTCTTTGACATCATAAACACTCATTATAGCTGAGTTCTTATCTTACTGAAAAGAATGTGGCGTAAATAAGTGTTTATTCCCTTTCAGTAGCTTAGACATAAGGGTTATTAGATGAAAACGTCTGACAGAACGGCTCAATATTTTTAATAAAGGCCAACTGAAAAAAATATTTTTAGCCAATCATTGGGGTAACATGCAATAATTAAAACAAAAATTGCCCCCAAAGGTGTACATAGCCTTTAAGGTCTCATGCACACAACTGTATCTGTTTTGCAGTGAGGGGGACACTAAGGAAGTCTTTTTACTAAGGTGGGGGCACAAAGGGACTAGGTGGGATTGGACATGTGTACACAGTGAATGGGCATCCTTTCGATTTTCTGTCTTTTCAGTCAGACCAGGAGCAGGAGGACTCCTTATCTCTGATCTCTGACATTATAAACACTCATTGCTCAGTTCTTATCTTACTGATAACAATGTGGCTTATATACAGTAAGTGTTTATGATCTCTTAGTAGCTTAGAGATAAGGGTTATTAGATGACAGCACAAAGTGAAAGTACCAGTCACACAGCTAGAAAAACAGTTAACCCTTTGTGACAGTACGGTTCAATATTTTTAATAAAGACCAATTGAAAAAAGATTTTTAGCCAAAAATGAGTAACATGCAATCATAAAAAAAAAAAAATTGCCTTTGAAGGTGTACATAGCCTTTAAAAGGAACCTGTCATCTGGATTTTGTGTATAGAGCTGAGGACACGGGTTGCTAGATGGCCGCTAGCACATCCGCTATACCCAGTCCCCATAGCTCTGTGTGCTTTTATTGTGTAAAAAAACTGATTTGATACATATGCAAATTAACCTGAGATGAGTCCTGTCCTTGACTCATCTCACATACAGGACTCATCTCAGGTTAATTTGCATATGTATAAAATCGTTTTTTTTACACAATAAAAGCACACAGAGCTATGGGGACTGGGTATAGCGGATGTGCTAGCGGCCATCTAGCAACGCATGTCTGAGCTCTATACACAAAATCCCGGTGACAGGTTCCCTTTATGGTCTCATGCACACTGTATCTGTTTTGCAGTTGACAAATCTCGAATCGGCAAAATGCGGATACAATGTGCCGCCCGCATTTTTTTACTTCAATGGGTCCATGGTCTGCATTTTTCAGAAATATTCTTTTTTCTCAAACGGTCATTCCCTCTCACATACTGACATTTCCATCTTTTCTTTTGTCTTCATATTTCCAGATGTATAGTATCCTTGGAGCTGACACAATTGTAAATGGGCCCCTTTGTTTTTATGGAGAGGTGTTTGAGAAGCTCAGCATACCCCGTGTCATCAATGTCATGCAATATACAGAACTTTGCCTCCCAATCATCCCAGATCCATCGGGACAGTCCTGAATTTTATCCTCTGTCCCATGTTCTCTGGAAGGCTGTTGCATGTCCCGACTTCAACTGTATCTGCATCCTCAGGACGTAGATATGGTTGACTACAATAGGGAAGCAGGGAGCTGTCAGATGGCTGGGGGCAGGCAGCCGCAATACAGTGACGTCATCACTTCTGCTGCACTGAGCCATAGACAGCACAGACCGCAGACCAGGACAGTCCTTCTCTGCACTGCTGTATGTCGGCCACGGGAAAGGTGAGTGTTCAATCTGGAGGTAATAAAGAGGAATCAATGTATATGGGCAGCACTTATGTGGCAATTATACTGTGTGGTAGGCATTTAAAGAGGTTGTACCATCTCACACATTAAGGGCCTATGGCTTGGGAAATAACACACCTATACTTAGAAGGGAGTCGGCAAAGCCCCAGTGGGCGCCCTATGCATGCGCGGCCACCCTCCATTCATTCAAAAGGAAAGTGCCGAAAATTGCCCAGCTATTTTCAGAAGTCCCATTGAAAAGAATGGGAGGAGCACCACGCAAGCGCTGCCAATGCTTCATTCACTTCTATAGGGCTGACGGAAATAGCAGAGAAATAGCCGAGCCAGCGCTCCCATTAAATGGAGGGCAGCCAGACATGCGCGGTGCGCCCTCCGTGACTAAGTATAGGTGCGGGTCCCAGAGGTGGGCAGTAGGAAAATAAAAACTAGTGATCTGGACTTCTTATCCGCAGTACTACACAGGCATTACTATAGATTACCTTTAAGGGGCTTTATTCTGTATGGGGGTACTTAAGGATGCTTATACTGTGTCGGGGGCACTTAAGAAGGGCATCACTCTATATGGGGCACCTATTGTAACATTCTACTGTGCGGGGACACTTAATAGGGCTTCACTCTGTATAGGGGTACCTAGGAGGGTTAATATGTTGTGGGGGCACTTTAGGAGGGACACAGGGGCGGACTGACCGGTCGGGCACGGTCCGGGGGCCCGCCGCAGAATAATATTATTTATTATCAGCAGCGCAGTGGAAGAGTCTCTCCCTCCTCCCTGTGCTGCTGCTGCCGCGGCCAATAAGAAGAGGGACAGGGGGAGGGGCTGTGGCCAATGAAGATAACTGAGCTGTTAATACAAATGCAGGAGGCGGGTGCCGGAATCAAATAGCGGCACCCGACCTCTATGACAGGGAGCTGATCGCAGCTCCCTGTCATAGAGGTCGGGTGCCGCTATTTGATTCCGGCACCCGCCTCCTGCATTTGTATTAACAGCTCAGTTATCTTCATTGGTGGCGCCCCCCCCCCCCAGTATAATAAACATTGAGTGCGGCCCCCCCCCCAGTATAATAAACATTGAGTGCGCCCCCCCCAGTATAATAAACATTGAGTGCGGCGCCCCCCCCCAGTATAATAAACATTGAGTGCGCCCCCCCCAGTATAATAAACATTGAGTGCGCCCCCCCAGTATAATTAACATTGGTGGCGCAGTGGGAAGTGCCAATGAGGGTTAAAATAAATAAATAAAAATTAACTCACCTCCTCCAATTGGTCGCGTAGCTGCCGGTCTCCTGTTTTCTTCAGGACCTGTGGTGACGTCACTGAGCTCCATCACATGGTCCATTACCATGGTGATGGATCATGTGATGTATCATGTGATGAGCACAGTGATGTCACCACAGGTCCTGCGTCCTGAAGAAAGTACAGAAGATCGGCTGCTACGCGATCAATTTTTTTTTTTTTTTAACCCTCATTGGCACTGCCCACCAATGTTTATATATTTATTATACTAGGGAGGGGGCGCACTGCCCACCAATGTTTATATATTTTTTTTATACTAGGGAGGGGGGGGGGGCACACTGCCCACCAATGTTTTTATGTTTATTATACTGGGGTGTTGGGGGGGGGGGGCGCACTGCGCCACCAATGTTTATATGTTTATTATACTAGGGAGGGGGGGCGCACTGCGCCACCAATGTTTATTATGTTGGGGGGGGACGCACTGCGCCACCAATGTTTATTATGTTGGGTGGGGACGCACTGCGCCACCAATGTTTATTATACTGGGGTGTTGGGGGGGGGCGCACTGCGCCACCAATGTTTATTATATTGACCTTCTACTACGCATTCTGCATTAAAGAATGCTATTATTTTCCCTTATAACCATGTTGTTATAAGGGAAAGTAATACAGTGAATAGACTTTCATCCTAGCAACCATGCGTGAAAATCGCACGGTTCAACCGGAAGGATGGATCCGGCATTCAGGCAAATCTTCAGTTTTTTTCGCCAGAGATAAAACCGTAGCATGCTGCGGTTTTATCTTTTGCCTGATCAGTCAAAAAGACTGACCTGAAGACATCTTTTCCGGTATAGAGCCCCTGTGACGGAACTCTATGCCGGAAATGAAAAACGCTAGTGTGAAAGTACCCTAAAATATTAAGTTTAAATCCCCCCTTTCCCAATTTTACATATAAAATATATAAACAATAAATAAACATATTACATAGCGCTGCGTCCGAAAAGTCCAAACTATTAAATTATTAAAAAATATCTCCTATGCGGTGAGCATTCGCCATTTTTAGTCACCTTGTCACCCCAAAAAATAGGATAGGACTGTTCTATTATGGGCCATTGGCTCCTGAACTGAAAAATTTAGGAGCCAAATTACATTTTTAGTTGCCAAATCAAAACTGAATCAAAATGTTGGTATCGTGACAACGCTACGCCGATCAGATTGGCGTAGGGTTGTTTCGATACCAAAGTTTTGATTCGCTTTCATCACCATAAAAAAGTATTGCGATACCCAATACCGTGCAAAAAAAAAACACCAAAAAAAGCTGCGTGCATTTCGCATTTTATGAAACGTTCGGTTTCATAAAATGCGAAATGCACGCAGCTTTTTTTGGTGTTTTTTTTTTTGCACGGTATTGAGTATCGCAATACTTTTTTATGGTGACGAAAGCGAATCAAAACTTTGGTATCGAAACAACCCTACGCCAATCTGATCGGCGTAGCGTTGTCACGATACCAAAATTTTGATTCAGTTTTGATTTGGCAACTAAAAATGTAATTTGGCTCCTAAATTTTTCAGTTCAGGAGCCAATGGCTACTAGGTATTTTTTTTAGTCTGGAGCACTGTGCCCAGCACCCCGATTCCGAATGTTATGCTGGCCTGGTAATGGCAGCGGGGCCCGGTGCAGTCACTGTATTCTATTACACCGGGCCCCGCTCACTGTAATACTAATATTCATATGTGAACAACTTGAAATCCTCTGCGATCCTCTCCCTCTCTGTACTCACAAACTCAGTAGCAGGCAGACCGGGCGGCAGCGCAACTCACTGACGTCACGCGCCTGCTCCTCCCACTTTATGAATGAAGCAGGCGGAGCAGGCGCGTGACGTCAGTGAGTTGCGCTGCCGCCCGGTCTGCCTGCTACTGAGTTTGTGAGTACAGAGAGGGAGAGGATCGCAGAGGATTTCAAGTTGTTCACATATGAATATTAGTATTACAGTGAGCGGGGCCCGGTGTAATAGAATACAGTGACTGCACCAGATGCCAGCCCCCAGACCCTGTATTGGGGATCATTCACTCACAGGGACACTGTTATGGGGGGATCTGTGGATGACACATATATAGCATAAGGTGCTATATATGTGTCACCCACAGATCCCCCCCCACAACAGTGCCACCCACAGAGCCCCCACAACAGTGCCATCCACAGAGCCCCCACAACAGTGCCACCCACAGAGCCCCCACAACAGTGCCACCCACAGAGCCCCCACAACAGTGCCAGCCACAGAGCCCCCACAACAGTGCCACCCACAGAGCCCCCACAACAGTGCCACCCACAGAGCCCCCATAACAGTGCCATCCACAGAGCCCCCATAACAGTGCCATCCACAGAGCCCCCATAACACCTTTTGGTTCAAAATATTTTTTAATTTGGCTATTCCCCACCCCTCTTGTAATTGTTCCGCTACTTGTGGGCTGCGCGGGAATGAGTTCAGTCACTTCGGTGCGCAATCCCGTCCTGCAGCGCGTGATCCCGCAAGACCTGCCGTTGTAGGTACGGGTCTCGTGGGATCACGCGCCGCAGGATGGGATTGCGCACCGAAGTGACTGACATTGAATCAATGCTTTCCTATAGGGGAAAAATCTGACCCTGGAGGTCATCATGCAGAGTGTGAGGACGTCCAGCGTCAGATACCGGACCAAAGGTCTGTTTTACTCCAGGAAGCCCTCAGGTGGCTGCCAGCGACTAGAGGCCGACTTATTGCTGGGACGTAAACAATGCAGCTTCTCTAGAACATTGCAGCTCGATTTGCAAAAGGGACACTGTACCCAGACCACATCAATGAGCTGAAGGGGTCTGGGTGCCTTTTGTGTCGCTTTAACTTTGAAATCTTATTAAAGATTGTGCAGGGTGTGGCTGGAGGCGGGACAAGGGTGGGGCTTGCAGCAGAATGGGTGGGGCCTGTAAGGGGGCCCTTGATTTATTTTGCCCGGGGGCCCTGAGGGTTCTCAGTCCGCCCCTGGAGGGACATGGCACTGTGTGGGGGCAGTTATGGGAACATTCTATTGTGTGTGAGGGCATTTAGGTGTATGATACTGGGTGGGGGAATATGGGGGCATCATTCTGTGTGGGGAGGCATTAAAGGGTCATCATGCTGTAGGGGGCCTTAAAGGGGCATCATACTAATGTCTGAGGCACTAAGGGGGTATCCTTAATGTAAGGGGAGCACTAACGAAGTCTTCTTACTAAATGTGGGGCACCATTACTGGGTGGGATTGGACATGTTTGTATACACAGGGAATGGGCAGTGTTAGAGGCACGATTTAATGTAAAAAGAATTTGGTATGATGCGCCACATGCCTGTTGTTATCCCTCCATGGGTTTTTGAAAAGTTGAGGCATGCTATATGGTACATGTCAGAATTTAAAGGGTTCCATAATTTATAGGGAATATAGTGCACACGCTAAAAGAAAAAAAAAGGATAATCCCAGGATGACCTCATTTTTGGTGGCAGCTCTGGCCAAAGGCGCATAACTATGAGGCCTTTAGTGGGAAGAATCCTGTCATTGAATTGTTTTCCCACTTTGCTGTAACTTGTAACTTTACCTGCATCCACCACCAGAGGGAGCTCACTGCATAGAGATTTATACAGCTGCCAGTGAGTTCAACACTAGTTGTATATATTGCTATGTAGTGAGCTCCACCTAGTGGTGGCTGCAGGCAGCCATAAATATATAATTTATCTAAAACAAAGCTCCCCCATATATTTGCCTTATGGCATTTATCAGCATTGGATTTTGAATCTAAAATGGAATGGTGGAAATGAACTTTAGTATAGATGAAATGCCTTTGGGGAGCTCTCACTGAGGGGTCGGACCCATTCTGTAATTTGCTATAGGGCGCTATAACTTCTGAATACATCTTTGCCAGTGTATACACATTGAATGAAGTATTACATGGTCCCGCCAGGTCCTTCATAGCAAATAGCTTACAGATCCAGCTAATAAAGGGGGTGGGTGGGGGGGTCCTCCATATGCATAAGCCCTAATAGGACATATCTATTGTGCACAGCGTAAAAGCTGTCCCCGGTCATTTATTTTGGGGTGGGGGGCATTTCTGTCTCTATGAAGACCTGGCTTTCCTCCTAGGCAGGGCATACCTCTGCATTCTGACAGCGCTGCTGATGTCTTTGGGAGTAATTCATTCTTGTCGCAAGCAATAAAAATAAATTCCAATAAAAGTAAAGCTTTTTTTGTATATTCACATGCAGGATTTGTTTGCCCAGACGTCTTTTTCTGATTATTTTGGAGACTAGTAATAAGTAACACGGCTGTATCCTGCTGACAGGCGACATCCTATTAGCCAGAGCTGTTCAGTGCAATATTAAAGTGCAGCTGAGGAGCGCCACAGCTCGACAGGTTTTTTTTATGGAATGGCTGACATCAGCCATTGCCAAGATCTGCACAAGGCACCCACTTTGGACTCTGCAGGTACGAATTTGGCCGCTTTGTTTCATTCCGAGGCCGCAACCTGGAACACAAGAAGCCCCTACTATGAAATATTCTAGAAATATGACACCCAGACAGACAGTAACACTCTGGGGATGGCAGATGTGCGTCACGTCCCTCTTTTCGAACTGCAATGCAGATCCGTGATGTCCAAAGGAAATTTATTTGCTCTATATAGGAGCCAAAATAATCCCCCCCCCTCCAACCCTTGATATGGGCTTGTTCTAAAATTGGAAGCCGAAAGAAATGAATTGCTAGAGATATCTCATTAATCAGTCACAGGCTCCGTGTCATTCACACAATTAATTCTTAACATTTAAGAACTGCGCTTAGCAAATGAACAGAGATATTATTTATTGTTGGGGGAGGGGGAGACAATTCTACTGGCGAGTAAAACAGGACACGTCATAGCCTTCAATACAAATTAGTAAGGTTTTATCTCCCAAAAATCCACAGCTGCCATCATAAAAAAAAAAAAATGAACATGGACACTTATGCCAGTCTATTGTTTATTCACAGACCTTGTCTCAGGAAGAGAAGTGAGGAAGAAAGAGAAGGGAAAAGAGAGGGAAGAAGGGAGGATGAAGGGGAGGAAGAAGGAAGGCAAATAAGAGAGGGTGGAAGAATGATGGACGGAATAGAAGGAAGGAAGGAAGGAAAAGGGAAGAGAGGGCAAAAGAGAGGGAAGAAGGGAGGATGAAGGGGAGAAAGTAGGAAGGCAAAGAAGAGAGGGTGGAAGAATGATGGACGGAATAGAAGGAAGGAAGGAAGGAAGGAAGGAAAAGGGAAGAGAGGGCAAAAGAGAGGGAAGAAGGGAGGATGAAGGGGAGAAAGTAGGAAGGCAAAGAAGAGAGGGTGGAAGAATGATGGACGGAATAGAAGGAAGGAAAAGGGAAGAGAGGGGAAAAGAAAGGAAAGAAGTGAGGATGAAGGGGAGGAAGTAGAAAGGCAAAGAAGAGAGGATGGAAGAATGATCGATGGAATAGAAGGAAGGAAGGAAAAGGGAAGAGAGGGGAAAAGAGAGGGAAGAAGGGAGGATGAAGGGGAGGAAGTAGGAAGGCAAATAAGAGAGGGTGGAAGAATGATGGACGGAATAGAAGGAAGGAAGGAAGGAAAAGGGAAGAGAGGGCAAAAGAGAGGGAAGAAGGGAGGATGAAGGGGAGAAAGTAGGAAGGCAAAGAAGAGAGGGTGGAAGAATGATGGACGGAATAGAAGGAAGGAAGGAAGGAAGGAAGGAAGGAAAAGGGAAGAGAGGGCAAAAGAGAGGGAAGAAGGGAGGATGAAGGGGAGAAAGTAGGAAGGCAAAGAAGAGAGGGTGGAAGAATGATGGACGGAATAGAAGGAAGGAAAAGGGAAGAGAGGGGAAAAGAAAGGAAAGAAGTGAGGATGAAGGGGAGGAAGTAGAAAGGCAAAGAAGAGAGGATGGAAGAATGATCGATGGAATAGAAGGAAGGAAGGAAAAGGGAAGAGAGGGGAAAAGAGAGGGAAGAAGGGAGGATGAAAGGGAGGAAGTAGGAAGGCAAATAAGAGAGGGTGGAAGAATGATGGACGGAATAGAAGGAAGGAAGGAAGGAAAAGGGAAGAGAGGGCAAAAGAGAGGGAAGAAGGGAGGATGAAGGGGAGAAAGTAGGAAGGCAAAGAAGAGATGGTGGAAGAATGACGGACCGAATAGAAGGAAGAAAGGAAGGAAGAAAAAGGGAAGAGAGGGGAAAAGAGAGGGAAGAAGGGAGGATGAAGGGGAGGAAGTAGGAAAGCAAAGAAGAGAGGGTGGAAGAATGATGGACGGAATAGAAGGAAGGAAAAGGGAAGAGAGGGGAAAAGAGAGGGAAGAAGTGAGGATAAAGGGAAGGAAGTAGGAAGAGAGAGGAAGAATGTGGAAGAGAAGAGAAGTTGAGAGGGAAAAGAAAGGAGGTAAAGGAAAGAGAGGAAGGAAGCAAGGAAGGGAAATAAAGGGAAGTTAACCTTTGTCAAATCTACATTAATATATAGGAAATCGAAATAGAGGAAAAGGAAAGTAGAATGGAGGGCAGAACATAAAGAGAGAGAAGAAAGGAATAAAAGTAAGATAAGAAATAAAGGAAGGAGAAGGGAGGAAGAAAGGGAAAGAGAACAGAGGTTGGAAAAGGGAAAGGGGGTTTTTCAAAAAAAGGGAGAGAAAGAAAAATGATGTTAACCGTTAGAAAGCTAAAATAGTATATAGGAAAAAAATTGTGATGGAGGGAAGAAGAAAGGAAACAAGAACGGAAAGAGGGAAAGGGAAGATAGAGGGGAGAAATTAAAAGGGAAATGGGAAGAAGTTAGGGAAAGAAAAGGGAATTGGGAAGAGAGCAAAGAAAGGAAGAGAATGGAATTAGAATGGGGGATGAAGGGGAATGAAGGAAACGAGAGAGATAAAGGGAGAAGGAGAGAAGCATGAAGTAAGAAAAAGAGAATGGAAGGAAGAGATGGGAAAGAGAGAGACAGATAAGGAGAGAGCAAGGGAAGGAGATGTGCAAATGAAGGAGGGAAAGAAAAAGAAAGAAGGAAAGGGAGTGATGGAGGAAGGATAATCCTGAAGAAGAGGAAATGTAATGGGAAGGTGAGTGATGGAAACTAGGGAAGGATGGGGTAAAAGGAAGAGGAAAGGAAATAAAAGAGGGACAAGAAAGGATTGGGAGAAAAGAAGGAAAGTTAATCTGTGGTAACTTCCTTTAGCCTTCAAGCAGGCATAGGACATTTCAGGACAGTTTTTGTCTGCAGCTCCACACTCATAAAGCAAACTACTGTAAATTATGTCTCCTTTGTCCTGTAACATTCTAGACTACGGCAATTTGATCTCTCCTTAGTCCTGCGTGTAATAGGATATTTCCTGCCTGTAAAAGGTGGACGTCTAATAATTATATATATTTGCCATAAAGGATTAGAAGAAAGGTCTTTTTTTTCGAGAAACAGCACCATGGGCTGTGACTGGTTCTGCATTCCAGTGAAAGGGGCTGAGCTGCAATACCAGGCACAGCCCATGGACTAGAGAAGCACTGTTTAAGGAAAATAAGCAGACTTTTATCAGGCTTTTCTCTATCGCCTGTAATTTCCATTAAAACATTATTAAAATATTACTCAATCTACTCTGTCATTTGCGTGCTTATAAGCAAACTGGATCAAACGCTCAGCTGGGCGCAGGAACCGATATGAAGGACTATATCTCAACTATAGCGCGGTGGAGATATTAAGCTATAGAAATGATGGTCCTGCTAGTATGATTATGCAATGCATAGATCACATACTGCATATGGGGAGGGGGTCACACATTGCATGGAAATTAGATTTGCTATGAATTATTCATGAATTGTTATGGATTTATTTTGTTAATCCTGCAATTTCCAATGCAGTTATTGGTGCTGCATATAATTTGCATTGATTTTACAGTAATTGTGTTCTACCCGGAGGGGACAACTCTTTTTTTAAAACAGAAGAAAAATGAGAGTTATACACTGACCAAAAATATAAACGCAACACTTTCGGTTGAGCTGAACTCAAAAATCTGAAACATTTTTTACATACACTAAGTCTAAATCTGTGTTAGTGAGCACTTCTCCTTTGCCGAGATAATCCATCCCACCTCACAGGTGCGGCATATCAAGGTGCTGATTAGACAGCATGAATATTGCACAGGTGTGCCTTAGACTGCCCACAATAAAAGGCCACTCTGAAATGTGCAGTTTGATCACACAGCACAATGCCACAGATGTTGCCATGTTTGAGGGAGCGTGCAATTGGCATGCTGACTGCAGGAATGTCTACCAGAGCTGTTGCCCGCGCAATGAGTGTTCATTTCTCTAAGCCGTCTCCAAAGGTGTTTCAGAGAATTTGGCAGTACATCCAACCGGCCTCACAACCGCAGACCACGTGTAACCACACCAGCCCAGGACCTCCACATCCAGCATGTTCACCTCCATGATCGCCTGAGACCAGCCACCCGGACAGCTGCAGCAACAATCGGTTTGCATAACCAAAGAATTTCTGCACAAACTGTCAGAAACCGTCTCAGGGAAGCTCTTCTGCATGCTCGTCATCAGGGTCTGGACCTGACTGCGGTTCGTCGTCGTAACCGACTTGAGTGGACAAATGCTCACATTCTATGGCGTCTGGCACGTTGGAGAAGCGTTCTGTTCACGGATGAGTCCCGGTTTTCACTGTTCAGGGCAGATGGCAGACAGCGTGTGTGGCGTCGTGTGGGTGAGCGGTTTGCTGATGTCAACGTTGTGGATCGAGTGGCCCATGGTGGCGGTGAGGTTATGGTATGGGCAGGCGTATGTTATGGACAACGAACATAGGTGCATTTTATTGATGGCATTTTGAATGCACAGAGATACCGTGACGAGATCCTGAGGCCCATTGTTGTGCCATTCATCCACGACCATCACCTCATATTGCAGCATGATAATGCACGGCCCATATTGCAAGGATCTGTACAGAATTCCTGGAAGCTGAAAACATCCCAGTTCTTGCATGGCCAGCATACTCACCGGACATGGCACCCATTGAGCATGTTTGGGATGCTCTGGATCGGCGTATACGACAGCGTGTTCCAGTTCCTGCCAATATTCTGCAACTTCGCACAGAGGAGTGGACAATCATTCCACAGGCCACAATCAACAACCTGATCAACTCTATGGGACAGAGATATGTTGCAATGCGTGAGGCAAATGGCGGCCACACCAGATACTGACTGGTTTTCTGAACCCCACCCCCACGGTAAGGCAAAACTGTGCACATTTCCGAGTGGCCTTTTATTGTGGGCAGTCTAAGGCACACCTGTGCAATATTCCTGATGTCTAATCAGCACCTTGATATGCCACACCTGTGAGGTGGGATGGATTATCTCGGCAAAGGAGAAGTGCTCACTAACACAGATGTAGACAGATTTGTGAACAATATTTGAGAGTAATGGGTCTTTTGTGTATGTAGAAAATGTTTCAGATCTTTGAGTTCAGCTCATGCAACATGGGAGCAAAACCGAAAGTGTTGCGTTTATATTTTTGGTCAGTGTATAAGGAGCAACCACACAGCGAAACACCAACTGAACGGCTACCTGTATCTTACACATCATTCAAAGTAAAACTTCACTCTATATGAACTTTTAGGCTAAGGCTACATGGCGATGATATTTATCTACCTGCAAATCATGGTAAGATTTTTGTAATGGTCTCAGGGTCTCCTACCTTATAAGCTCTGAGGGGCAGCGATTGGCACCCAACCAAATGCCACCATGCCACCATGTCCCCCAAGTCTCGGCTTTAGACACAAATGAGCAATTGAGAGCTAACTACAAGACCCCTCCAATGCCTATAAGTAGAGATGAGCGAAGTTTACAAAAATTTGATTTGGCTGCTTCGCTATATTTCACAAACAAATTCACTTCGTAACAAATTACTTCATCACAAGGCGCATTTCTTTGTAAATAGCGGGTGCAATGACGGGGAACGGTGATTGCACCACCCTGTCGTTGAATCCCTCAGCGCTGATCGTGGCATTAGGTGAAAATGATGGCTTTCAGGGGTTAATCAATTTAATAAATAATAATAATAACATTACTCATCTTATCCATTTGAGCGTGAAACGGACGCCGGGCCACCTTGATTGAAGATCCCGCATTAAATCTTGTGCTGTGAGTGATGACGACATCACACTGGCCAGTGTGATGATGTCATACGTCACTGCACGCGAGGTGGATGAGGTGAGTATGATTTTTTTGTTTTACCATTCCAATGAAAGTGGATTTGTTACCACGAAGCATGAAGAATTTCGGCTTTGCAGCGAATCAAATTTTCCCTGAAATTCAGATCAAAGTCATTTTGGATACTTGGATTACTATATCAGAAATTATAAGAAAGTTGCAAGGTCAACTTTTGTTAATTACTATTGTGGGGTTTCACTCTGGTAGATAGGGTAAGCGGGCGCAGTACAGAGGCAAAATACAAGTTCTTAACTCAAAACATCAGTGTTTATTCAAACAGCACTTAACTTTGGAAAGTTCGTATAACACAAGTCACCTTGCTGGCAGTTCTGCCTCCAATAGTCCACAGCAGGCTTTAAGGGGCCAGTTTCCCCAGCATGAGGCTCTCAACCCTCCAGCACGGCACAAAGCCTCAGATCCCCAAAACAGAGAGAGAGATCTCTGCTGGGCCCAGCTGCCTATTTAAGGACAGCCAGGTGCTGCCAAAACCCGGACCGGCACTTAAACTCCGGTCCGGTATTTGACCTCACCTGGCTGGAAACCAGCCCAGCCGCACTTGCTGGGAGGAAAATACCTGCCTTGCCAGACACAACCCCTCCCTGTGTCACACTATGTATAATAAACACAAAGTTAATGAGTGCATAAGTATTCACCCCCTTTTCAGAACAACCAGTTGGTTTTGGAAATCACATAATATCATGCATGGAGTAAAGTGACCATATTATAAATATGCCGCAACCAGGAGGGGTCCATGAAGAAAGAAAAACTTTTTTTTTTAAATGGAAAAGATATTACTTACAAGAGCAGACTGACTATAACGGCACAAAGAGTGATTTAGGGCTCATGCACCGGACTGCGGTTTTTGCCAGCATCCGATGCGCATTCACTTCAATGGAGCCGCAAAAGATGCGGACAGAACCTTGTGCTGCCCACATCTTTTCTGTGACCCCGTGGCACGCTCAGGGCACTTTGAATGATCAGTATTCCTGGAGAACCCCAAGACCAGTGAAAACTCTAAAATGGGAAATTCAACGTGGTCTTCTGGTATGTAAATACATTATCTAATGGGTGAAACCTTTGAATTAATAGATCCACTGATTTCCTAAATGCACTAAACTCCATTTATAAGGATTTGTGAATATATCAATTATAAGGAGAGTTGGAGCAGCATTTTCTATCTTCAGTTACAGAGAGAGGCAGGGTGGCAGTACTATCTGTACCTACAGCATTTACATGGAGACAAGAAGGCAGTACTATCTGTGCCTACATCATTTACAGCAAGATACAGGATGGAGCTCCTATCTGTGCCTGCATTATTTACAGGGAGAAACAGGGATATACAGTTGCAAGAAAAAGTATGTGAACCCTTTGGAATGATATGGATTTCTGCACAAATTGGCCATAAAATGTGATCTGATCTTCATCTAAGTCACAACAATAGACAATCACAGTCTGTTTAAACTAATAACACACAAAGAATTAAATATTGCCATGTTTTTATTGAACACACCATGTAAATATTCACAGTGCAGGTGGAAAAAGTATGTGAACCCTTGGATTTAATAACTGGTTGAATTTCCTTTGGCAGCAATAACTTCAACCAAACGTTTCCTGTAGTTGCAGATCAGACGTGCACAACGGTCAGGAGTAATTCTTGACCATTCCTCTTTACAGAACTGTTTCAGTTCAGCAAAATTCTTGGGATGTCTGGTGTGAATCGCTTTCTTGAGGTCATGCCACAGCATCTCAATCGGGTTGAGGTCAGGACTCTGACTGGGCCACTCCAGAAGGCGTATTTTCTTCTGTTTAAGCCATTCTGTTGTTGATTTACTTCTATGCTTTGGGTCGTTGTCCTGTTGCAACATCCATCTTCTGTTGAGCTTCAGCTGGTGGAAAAATGGCCTTAAGTTCTCCTGCAAAATGTCTTGATAAACTTGGGAATTAATTTTTCCTTCGATGATAGCAATCCGTCCAGGCCCTGACGCAGCAAAACAGCCCCAAACCATGATGCCCCCACCACCATACTTCACAGTTGGGATGAGGTTTTGATGTTGGTGTGCTGTGCCTCTTTTTCTCCACACATAGTATTGTGTGTTTCTTCCAAACAACTCAACTTTGATTTCATCTGTCCACAGAATATTTTGCCAGTACTGCTGTGGAACATCCAGGTGCTCTTGTGCAAACTGTAAACGTGCAGCAATGTTTCTTTTGGACAGAAGTTGCTTCCTCTGTGGTATCCTCCCATGTTTAGTGTTTTACGTATCGTAGATTCGCTAACAGGGATGTTAGCATATGCCAGAGACTTTTGTAGGTCTTTAGCTGACACTCTAGGATTCTTCTTCACCTCATTGAGCAGTCTGCGCTGTGCTCTTGCAGTCATCTTTACAGGACGGCCACTCCTAGGGAGAGTAGCAGCAGTGCTGAACTTTCTCCATTTATAGACAATTTGTCTTACCGTGGACTGATGAACAGCAAGGCTTGTGGAGATACTTTTATAACCCTTTCCAGCTTTATGCAAGTCAGCGATTCTTAATCGTAGGTCTTCTGAGAGCTCTTTTGTGCAAGGCATCATTCACATCAGGCAATGCTTCTTGTGAAAAGCAAACCCAGAACTGGTGTGTGTTTTTTATAGGGCAGAGCAGCTGTAACCAACACCTCCAATCTCATCTCATTGATTGGACTACAGTTGGCTGACACCTCACTCCAATTAGCTCTTGGAGAGGTCATTAGTCTAGGGGTTCACATACTTTTTCCACCTGCACTGTGAATGTTTACATGGTGTGTTCAATAAAAACATGGTAACATTTAATTCTTTGTGTGTTATTAGCTTAAGCAGACTGTGATTGCCTATTGTTGTGACTAAGGCTACTTTCACACTAGCGTTCGGGTGTCCGCTCGTGCGCTCCGTTTGAAGGGGCTCACGAGCGGCCCCGAACGCATCCGCACGGCCCTAATGCATTCTCAGTGGAGGCGGATCCACTGAGAATGCATCCGCCTGGCAGCGTTCAGCCTCCGCTCCGCTCAGTGAGCGGACACCTGAACGCTGCTTGCAGCGTTCGGGTGTCCGCCTGGCCGTGCGGAGGCGAGCGGATCCGTCCAGACTTATAATGGAAGTCAATGGGGACGGATCCGCTTGAAGATGACACTATATGGCTCAATCTTCAAGCGGATCCGTTCCCCATTGACTTTCAATGTAAAGTCTAAACGGATCCGCTCAGGCTACTTTCGCACTTAGAAAATTTTCTAAGTTTATAATGCAGACGGCTCCGTTCGGAACGGATGCGAACGTCTGCATTATAGGAGCGGATACGTCTGATGACACATCAGACGGATCCGCTCCGAACGCTAGTGTGAAAGTAGCCTTAGATGAAGATCAGATCACATTTTATGACCAATTTGTGCAGAAATTCATATAATTCCAAAGGGTTCACATACTTTTTCTTGCAACTGTAGTACTATCTTTACCTACATAATTTACACTAAGAGACGGGGAGACAGAAATATCTGTGCCTACATAATTTACAGGGAGAAATAGGGAAGCAGTACTATATGTACCTACATCATTGACAGGGAGAGACTTGGAGGCAACACTATCTGTGCCTATATAATTTACAAGAAGAGACACAGAGGAAGTACTATTTAAATGTCTACATTATTTACAGGGATACAATAATTTCTCTGCCCACATAATTTACAGGGAGAGTCAGGAAGGCAGTCCTATCTGTATCTACATTATTTACAGGGAGAGACAGGGAGGCAGTACTATCTGTATCTACATCATTTACAGGGAGAAACAGGGAGGCAGTACTATCTATGCCTACTTTAGTTACAGCGATAGAAGTAAGGGAGAACAGCACAACCTATATATCTGCCTATATTGTTTACAGGGAAGACAAAGAGACAGTTGTATCTGTGCCTACATTATTTACAAGGAAAGATAGGAAGGCAGTACTATCTGTACCTATATCATTTACAAGGAAAGACAGAAAACCAGTCCATCTGTGCATATATCATTTACAGGAAAAGACAGGACAGCAGTACTATCTACACCTACATCATGTAGATGGAGAGACAGAATAGCAGTACTATCTATACTGTTCCTACACCATTTACAGGGAAAGACAGGAGAACAGTACTATCTATGCATACATTATTTACAGGGAAAGATAAGAAAGCAGTACTATCTGTGCATATATCATTTACAGGGAAATACAGGAAGGCAGTATTATCTGTGCCTACAATATCTACAGAAAAACAAGCAGCCCGTTCTATCTGTGCTTATATCAATCACAGGAAGAGACAGGTAGGCCACATTATCTGTGTCTACACTAGTTATATAAAGAGACAGGGAGGAAGTGCTATCTGTGCCTCACATCACTTAAAGGGAAAAGGGAGGCAGTACTATTTTACTAAATGAAGCAACACTTCAGTACTTTCTGCACCTTTTCTAGCTGGTTCTAGCTACATAATTTATTAAATGACACAAAAAGACAGTACTATATGTGCCTACACCAATTACAAGGAATGCAGGGAGGCAGTGCAATATATACAGTCGTGGCCAAAAGTTTTGAGAATTAGATAAATATTGGAAATTGGAAAAGTTGCTGCTTAAGTTTTTATAATAGCAATTTGCATATACTCCAGAATGTTATGAAGAGTGATCAGATGAATTGCATAGTCCTTCTTTGCCATGAAAATTAACTTAATCCCCAAAAAAAACCTTTCCACTGCATTTCATTGCTGTCATTAAAGGACCTGCTGAGATCATTTCAGTAATCGTCTTGTTAACTCAGGTGAGAATGTTGACGAGCACAAGGCTGCAGATCATTATGTCAGGCTGATTGGGTTAAAATAGCAGACTTGACATGTTAAAAGGAGGGTGATGCTTGAAATCATTGTTCTTCCATGGTTAACCATGGTGACCTGCAAAGAAACGCGTGCAGCCATCATTGCGTTGCAAAAAAATGGCTTCACAGGCAAGGATATTGTGGCTACTAAGATTGCACCTCAATCAACAATTTATAGGATCATCAAGAACTTCAAGGAAAGAGGTTAAATTCTTGTTAAGAAGGCTTCAGGGCGTCCAAGAAAGTCCAGCAAGCGCCAGGATCGTCTCCTAAAGAGGATTCAGCTGCGGGATCGGAGTGCCACCAGTGCAGAGCTTGCTCAGGAATGGCAGCAGGCAGGTGTGAGCGCAGACTTTTGGAAGATGGCCTGGTGTCAAGAAGGGCAGCAAAGAAGCCACTTCTCTCCAAAAAAAACATCAGGGACAGATTGATCTTCTGCAGAAAGTATGGTGAATGGACTGCTGAGGACTGGGGTAAAGTCATATTCTCCGATGAAGCCTCTTTACGATTGTTTGGGGCATCTGGAAAAAGGCTTGTCCGGAGAAGAAAAGGTGAGCGCTACCATCAGTCCTGTGTCATGCCAACAGTAAAGCATCCTGAGACCATTCATGTGTGGGGTTGCTTCTCATCCAAGGGAGTGGGCTCACTCACAATTTTGCCCAAAAACACAGCCATGAATAAAGAATGGCACCAAAACACCCTCCAACAGCAACTTCTTCCAACAATCCAACAACAGTTTGGTGAAGAACAATGCATTTTCCAGCACGATGGAGCACCGTGCCATAAGGCAAAAGTGATAACTAAGTGGCTCGGGGACCAAAACGTTGACATTTTGGGTCCATGGCCTGGAAACTCCCCAGATCTTAATCCCATTGAGAACTTGTGGTCAATCCTCAAGAGGCGGGTGGACAAACAAAAACCCACTAATTCTGACAAACTCCAAGAAGTGATTATGAAAGAATGGGTTGTATCAGTCAGGAATTGGCCCAGAAGTTGATTGAGAGCATGCCCAGTCAGATTGCAGAGGTCCTGAAAAAGAAGGGCCAACACTGCAAATACTGACTCTTTGCATAAATGTCATGTAATTGTCGATAAAAGCCTTTGAAACGTATGAAGTGCGTGTAATTATATTTCACTACATCACAGAAACAACTGAAACAAAGATCTAAAAGCAGTTTAGCAGCAAACTTTGTGAAAACTAATATTTGTGTCATTCTCAAAACTTTTGGCCACGACTGTACTTACATCATTTACAGGCAGAGACTAGGAAACAGTACTATCTTTGCCTATACCATTTACAGGGAGGAAGTACTACATTTGGCTGCATCTCTTTATAAGCAAATGCATGTACCGCTTCCTTTACCAAGGTGACCGCCACATTACACTATAACCTAAGCACACAGATAGTAGTCACCTTGCTGTCACATGGGCAGTTGCTAGGCAACCTCTGCCAGGCATTGTAGATACATATTATGATACAATTATTTACTATTAGAAAGAAAGGTAATCCAACTCAATACGCAGACGGTGCAACGGTACTTTATTTCAGCGGTTAAAAATCAAACGTCCAGTTAAACAAAATCCTTGTCTACCAGTTTCGGGCTGTTGTGATGTCTGCCCTTACTCATGACCACTATTATTCCCTATTCAGCTACATGTAGAGAGGGTGTAATACACAGAAAATATTTCCCCACAAAGCCTCATTGAAAATCTTAATATTCGTCTTCTCTATGGTAACATAACGCAGGCACCTCGCGGCTCGCGTTGTTTACATTCTGAAGGTGAAGATCTGTCGCAGTGTATCTGATGGCATGTGTCATAAATTATTCTGTGCCTGTGTAATTATGGAGCCTTGTGTCACTTTATGGAGCTGTCATAACAAGGTGCAGGAATGAGGAGACGGAGCTCCGAACATTACTCGTCCTCCTGAAGTAAAATCTGCTGAAAACTAATTAAACCAAAAACATGCAAATGAAGCATCGGCACAGACGGTCTATTCAATACTGTAATGAAGATCTTAAATAGAAGGTGCGCGTTCTCTGCACACACCTATAGAGGTATGAGGCTGATGGTACAGATGGACGTGTGGCCATAGGCATCTGCCCAGGTGGCACCTGCCTTATGATAATGCCATGAAAATTGGTGAGGATAATGAATCCTGGCCCTGTTGCAGTATTTCTCAGCAGGATTGAGCCATTTTGAAAAAGCATGTACCCAGCCATGGGGTGGTGAAAACATGCAAGTTGTGCTAAAGTATACCCCCTATGCCTCCTAAAATCATGCATATTACCAGACTGTTATATATCTTTTTACCAAGATCTATGATCACAGTTGCAGTTTTTACTAGACAAACCCCTTGGCGACTTTAAAGTGGATCCTCCACCACTGAACTTTACAGGTCCCAAATCTCTCTGATTAATATCATAACATATCATTATATGGGTTAGATGATCTGATACAGAGCTCCAAAGCTCCTGCTTAGTCACAAAGTTCAATAATATAATTCTAGCTGCCTACAACCACCACTGGAGGGAGCTCACTGCATACAGTTTCTATTGAGATCAATAGTAACACAGTATGCAGTATGCTCACAAGCTCCACCTAGTGGTGGCTGCAGGTAGACAGAATTGTATCATATAAAATAGGGCTACATAGCAGGCTCTGCATAAGAAAAACAGAACTTCAACCTGTATAAAGATATATTATGACCATTTCCCATTTCCCAAACTGGGGTTCGTTTCCTAGGTACCGCTTGGAACCGAACCTGAGTTCGGGAAATAGTTTTTTACAGTATAAATCAATTCCAGAGACTTTGCGAAGTAATAACTTCGGCTCCACTATAATCAGCATAGTGGACTTTTCCTTATGTCTTTCAGTGTTATTCTACAGCAGTTTCCACACATTTGCACTTCAATATACACAGGGAAGGACAGATTGGGTGAACAGATTGTGTGCAGTGTACGGACTCTTCCTCTGAGGGGAAAACAAGTTGAGCCTCGAGAAAATCCTGTCTGTCTGATTTGTGGTGATCAGTAAATTGCCTGGCACCTTAGAGATCGCTCTGCTCCAATTTTTGGGAATATTTATTTAGTTTAGTGATGTTTTTTAGTCTCTTTCTCTTTCTTACTAATTTTTCCTCAGTATTGATATCAAATCAGTCCAGAGTAAATCCAAAATCATGAGGCACATTTATAAAACAGCTACTTGGATGGTTCCATAGAAAAATTGGTCACCACTTCTGGAACTTTTTCTACTACATTTTACATAAATCTGGTCTGCGGAGGCCCCAGGGAAAAACATAAAGGGGTGGTCTCCAACCATTTCATGTTAAAGGAGGAAAACAGTGTAATATGATCCAAATGTCCAATTAATCACACCATAGAGTGCCAAATAATAGTGCCATACAATGTCCTTATAATACTGCCAAACAGTGCATGCTGGTATAACCTGGGTATCTCCTGTATATAATTATATATGTACAGCTGGTATAAGCTACAGGTGAAACTAAAAAATTTTTAATATCGTGCAAAGTAAATTTATTTCAGTAATGCAACTTAAAAGGTGAAACGAATATATGAGACTCATTACATGCAAAGCGAGAGATTTCAAGCCTTTATTTGTTATAATTTGGATGATTGTGAGTTTGGGGTTTTCATAAGCTGTAAACCATAATCTCAGGTCCCCTTTGCTCAGGGGGTATGGATTAATTAGCTGACTAGAGTGTGACACTTTGAGCCTAGAATATTCACCTGTATACATCTTCTTGTATATAGTGATATGGACCATGCTGGTATAACCTGGGTATCTCCTGTATATAATTATATGTTGTGACACAGTGAGAGGTTTGGTCTGGGAAAACAGGTATTTTCCTCCCAGCATGTGCTGCTGGGCTGATTTACAGCCAGATGAGGTCAAATACCGGACCGGATTTTAAATGCCGGTCCGGGTTTTAGCAGCACCTGGCTGTCCTTAAATAGGCAGCTGAGCTCAGAAGCCAGGTCTCTGTGTTGGGATCTGGGAGCCTTGTGTCTGGATGAAGGCTTGCTACCTGTTTGGTGTGAAAACAGGTTGGTGCCGCTATCAGCAAGGACTCTTTGAGGCAGAATTGCCGCATGGTGTGAATTACCACAAACACCGCAAGGTGACTTTTTGTTTGATTATGACTGCTTGTTTTGTCACTTGTCTAAAGTGTGAATAAAACACTGAACTGTTTGATCCAAAGAACTTGTTGTTGCCTCTATACTGGGTCCACTAATCCTGTCTACCAGAGCGAGGCCCCACAATATGTACAGCTGGTATAAGTTATACATCTTCCTCTATATATTGATTTGGACCATGCTGGTATAACCTGGGTATCTCCTGTATATAATTATATATGTACAGCTGGTATACGTTATACATCTTCATGTATATAGTGATATGGACCATGCTGGTATAACCTGGGTATCTGCTGTATATAATTATATATGTACAGCTGGTATACGTTATACATCTTCTTGTATATAGTGATATGAACCATGCTGGTATAACCTGGGCATTTCTGGTCATATAACTTGCTTCTATAGTTAACACTGTGTTAAGACGCTCTTAATAATTGGTTGGTGCTCACACAGTGGCGGATCCAGGGGGGGAAGCGGGAAAGGGCCAATCCCCCCCCCCCCCCCCGGGCTGGCGGCGGCGGGGCACAGGGAGATGAACGCTTCCATTGTGGAAGCGTTCATCTCCATAGTCATCTGTATCACTGTCCTCAGGACAGCGATACAGATGGCTGTGCTGAGGCAGGGGAGAGAGAGGCGTGTCCCTTTCCCTTCCTCTGATAGGCTGCCGGCCTAGTGCCTGCAGCCTATCAGAGGCCGGTTCAGGCGGCCGGAAGAGGCCTGCATCGCATCGCTGACATGGAGGTAAGTATGTGTTTTTTTTTTGTTTTTTTTTTAATATATACAATACTTTTACTGGCACATGGGGGGCTGTTATTACTGGCACAGGGGGGGGCTGTTATTGCTGGCACATGGGGGGGGATGTTATTGCTGGCACATGGGGGCTGTTATTACTGGCACGGGGGGGCTGTTATTACTGGCACGGGGGGGCTATTATTACTGGCACGGGGGGGACTGTTATTGCTGACACAGGGGGGCTGTTATTGCTGGCACATGGGGGGCTGTTATTGCTGGCACATGGGGGGCTGTTATTGCTGGCACATGGGGGGCTGTTATTACTGGCACATGGGGGGCTGTTATTGCTGGCACATGGGGGGCTGTTATTGATGGCACATGGGGGGCTAAAATTGCTGGCACATGGGGGCTGTTATTACTGGCACGGGGGGGCTGTTATTGCTGGCACATGGGGGGCTGTTATTACTGGCACACGGGGGGCTGTTATTGCTGGCACATGGGGGCTGTTATTACTGCCACAGGGGTGGGGGGCTGTTATTACTGGCACAGGGGGGGCTGTTATTACTGGCACAGGGGTGGGGGGCTGTTATTACTGGCACAGGGGTGGGGGGGCTGTTATTACTGGCACATGGGGAGCTGTTATTACTGGCACATGGGGACTGTTATTGCTGGCACATGGGGGCTGTTATTACTGGCACAGGGGGGGCTGTTATTACTGGCACAGGGGGGGCTGTTATTACTGGCACGGGGGGGCTGTTATTGCTGGCACATGGGGGGCTGTTATTACTGGCACAGGGGGAGCTGTTATTACTGGCACGGGGGGGGGGCTGTTATTGCTGGCACATGGGGGCTGTTATTACTGGCACAGGGGGGGCTGTTATTGCTGGCACATGGGGGGCTGTTATTGCTGGCACATGGGGGGCTGTTATTGCTGGCACATGGGGGGCTGTTATTGCTGGCACATGGGGGGCTGTTATTGCTGGCACATGGGGGGCTGTTATTGCTGGCACATGGGGGGCTGTTATTACTGGCACATGGGGGGCTGTTATTGCTGGCACATGGGGGGCTGTTATTACTGGCACATGGGGGTCTGTTATTAATACTGGCACATGAGGGGGCTGTTATTAATACTGGCACATGGGGGGGCTGTTATTAATACTGGCACATGGGGGGGCTGTTATTAATACTGGCACATGGGGGGCTGTTATTAATACTGTCACATGGCTCAACGCGTTTCGGGACAGGCACGTCCCTTCATTTGCTCCTGATGAAGGGACGTGCCTGTCCCGAAACGCGTTGAGCCGGATTTTTTTTACATGCAAATAAAGACCTTTGAAGAGAAGCACCCGTGTTGGTTGGCTGCCTTCATCC
Organism: Bufo bufo; assembly: GCF_905171765.1. Classification (NCBI taxonomy): domain Eukaryota; kingdom Metazoa; phylum Chordata; class Amphibia; order Anura; family Bufonidae; genus Bufo; species Bufo bufo. Next base: position 217,394,765 of record NC_053395.1, on the reverse strand, counting down.
GTTATAACTCTAGAAGCGATCCAGGCTGGGGGGGTACTCGGTTTACAGGTGTATTATGCTTATCCTGGTAAACCGCCCCCCTCGTGAAGTGAGTAAACTTACTTATGATACCACAATATTATAATATATATGTCGGTATTTTTAAACGAAAAAAACCTTTTATCCATTGTTCTATCCTACTGTACCACATCTACTGTGTACGACGCTGCAGAACACGGCCTCCTAGGCAATAGAGGCTGTATGCAGTGATCCCACTTTTATGTACAATCAATTTTTTATTTTTTATCCTTTTATTCTCTCAGCAGATTTTATATGTGTATACTTTTCACTCGCTCTTTGTATGCAGATTTTGTTCATTTCGCTTGTTTAAAAAATTTTTACATACATGTATGTACAATTTTTTTCCTGTACAATTTTTTCCTACACAATTGATATCCCTCTACATATTAATATAACATAACGCTAACAACAAGCTATCACACACTCTAGCAGCCCAACACTAATCCTCTATTGGCGCCCACAAGGGTTTATATAAAAAAGAGGCGAGATTTGGAGGGTATCCCCACCCACCAGTCCCCCTTTTTTTTGGAGCACTATGGGGGCATTTACTGGGGGCACTATATAGGGGTATTTTATACTGGCACATTATAGGGGCACTATGAGGGACATTAGCTCCCCTGGGGGCATTACAAGGGGGTATTTTTTGCACTGTCACATTATAAGGAGAATTATTACTACTGGGGGGGGCATTATTACTCCCCCATGGTATGACCCCCTAGTAGCAGAACCAGCCTCTCCCTGCTCTGCTATCCCTCTGCCCTTTCTCCAAATCCTTATTATGAAATCTTTCTCATTAGGATAAAACACAACATCAGCCCCACCGAGCCCCCGGCCAAAGTGTGGAAGTGGCGTCCGAGATCCCCAAGGGGCAAGTCAAGTAATTGTAAGTTTTCATGTGGAATATGTTTGTTATACACATATAGCATACACTGTGCCACACAATATACAGTATACCTCTACACTGTGCCACACAATGTACAGTATACCTCTACACTGTGCCCCACAATGTACAGTATACCTCTACACTGTGCCACACAATATACAGCATACCGCTACAATGTGCCCCACAATGTACAGTATACCTCTACACTGTGCCACACAATGTACAGTATACTGCTACACTGTGCCACACAATATACAGTATACCTCTACACTGTGCCCCACAATGTACAGTATACCTCTATACTGTGCCACACAATGTACAGTATACCTCTTCACTGTGCCACACAATGTACAGTATACCTCTACACTGTGCCACACAATGTACAGTATACCTCTACACTGTGCCCCACAATGTACAGTACACCTCTACACTGTGCCCCACAATGTACCGTATACCTCTACACTGTGCCACACAATGTACAGTATACCTCTACACTGTGCCACACAATATACAGTATACCTCTACACTGTGCCACACAATGTACAGTATACCTCTACACTGTGCCACACAATATACAGTATACCTCTACACTGTGCCACACAATGTACAGTATACCTCTACACTGTGCCACACAATATACAGTATACCGCTACACTGTGCCACACAATATACAGTATACCTCTACACTGTGCCACACAATGTACAGTATACCTCTACACTGTGCCACACAATATACAGTATACCTCTACACTGTGCCACACAATGTACAGTATACGTCTACACTGTGCCACACAATGTACAGTATACCTCTACACTGTGCCACACAATGTACAGTATACCGCTACACTGTGCCACACAATATACAGTATACCTCTACACTGTGCCCCACAATATACAGTATACCGCTACACTGTGCCACACAATATACAGTATACCTCTACACTGTGCCCCACAATATACAGTATACCGCTACATTGTGCCACACAATGTACAGTATACCGCTACACTGTGCCCCACAATGTACAGTATACCTCTACACTGTGACCTACAATGTACAGTATACCTCTACACTGTGCCCTACAATGTACAGTATACCTCTACACTGTGCCACACAATGTACAGTATACCGCTACACTGTGCCCCACAATATACAGTATACCTCTACACTGTGCCACACAATATACAGTATACCTCTACACTGTGCCCAACTATGTACAGTATACCGCTACACTGTGCCCCACAATGTACAGTATACCTCTAGGGTATACCTCTACACTGTACCACACAATATACAGTATACCTCTACACTGTGCCACACAATGTACAGTATACCTCTACACTGTGCCCCACAATATACAGTATACCTCTACACTGTGCCCCACAATATACAGTATACCGCTACACTGTGCCCCACAATGTACAGTATACCTCTACACTGTGCCACACAATATACAGTATACCTCTACACTGTGCCACACAATATACAGTATACCTCTACACTGTGCCACACAATATACAGTATACCTCTACACTGTATAGTCTGTTCTATAAGCACCCGTGTTCTGTGGCGGCGGACAGAAAATAATCTGAAAGTGCCCCTCCCGAGACCAGGCTCTGGATCCGCCACTGTGCTCACAAACCGAGATGCTCTAACCTCTAAGCGCCCTCCAGATAATGAAGATCTGCTGCTTTTCCCCATATGTGGACAGGGGTCTATGACAAGTCCTATATTTAGCAGTTAATAAATGATGCTACAACACTTCATCTTGCCACATGATTACCTGAAGATACTAGGAAGATCTGCCACCGCACAGCTTACTCTCGTTAGCAGATATAGCACTTTCCTTAGCAACCGAAGGCGAGTCATTAGACATTCGCTCTGTTCATTATCTCAAGCAACTGACGTACTCAGATGAGCAGTAAAATAATGAGGATAACAGATCCATCTCACGGTGAATATCATTATTCTCAGGTTATTCTCAGCCAGTCTCCAAACACTGAATCACTAATTGAAATTTTCAAGAAAATAAAAAACAACTTTAAGAAACCTTGAAGATGCAGGACTTTTTACCTGCAAATATGATGATACATATCATATAAGCTCTTCTATATGTTTCCCAAGAGATCAACTTGCAGGGTAACAGGCCGAACTAGATGGACAAATGTCTTTTTTCGGCCTTATGTACTATGTTACTATGTAGATCAGAGATTCCTGTGTTTTATCTCAAACCTATCAGACCCATGTCTGTCTGTAAGGCAACTGGCTGCAGCAGAAGCCCTCATTCACTGCTTGTATGCTATATTAGACCAGAAGTCCTGCAATTTCAGCATTACTACCCAACATTTCAATCTTTTTCAGCGGGACAATTTTAACCCCTGTCCCCGATCTGCCTGAAAACAACTCCCAAAACCAACATGTCTGGGCATATTTGCACAAGTTCCGCCCCTTTAAAAACCATCTTGCGTGGCAATCCAATGAAAAATGGTCTGGTTGGGAAGTATACTGTCAGTCACTTGTCAATTAAACATGGGAAGGAACAAGAAGAAATTAAACCCTTTCTTATCTGCAAGATAGGTTGCAGAGAAGTAGCAGTAGTATCTGGGGCCTAATGCCTGATAAGGCCCAAAGGTCCTTGTGCCAAATAAGACATCAGTATAATAAATGAAGAAAAAAATCTGTATGTTCCCAGGAAATCAGGCCACAAATAAGACCTGTGTCTGTCTGTAAGGCAACTGGCTGCAGCAGTAGCCCTCCCCCAGTGTCTGGTCAACTATAGGAGATGATTCACAACCATCTGTTAGCTGAATATTGAAGGAATAAGGATGAAATCAAACCATGTGTTCTCTGCAGGATTTCGAGCAGGAATAGGGTATAGAGAAGTATCAGTCACATCTAGGCCCTGCTGCATACAGTCCAATGGTCATAAGGCCAAAGAAGAAGACATAAGTATTATAAATGAAGAAATAAATCTGTATGCTTCCCAAGACTTTAGTCACCCGTTCTTTTTCTCAAAGTTCAAATCAGACCGTGTCTGTGTGTAAGGCAACTGGCTGCAGAAGGTGCCCTCCCCCAATGCTTGGTTGACTTTATGAGACCATACACACCAAGCTGAACATTAAAATTAAACCATGTGTTCCCTTCAGAATTTACACTATACAGATTGTTTCAGTCTCCTAACTATAGGGGAATGTAGAAGTAGCAGTCGCACTCAGACCCTGGTGTCTGATGGGGCCCAAAGACTCCCACTGTCCCATGACAACATGCCAGCATAAAAAATGGTACATAATGGGGGGAGTGTTACAGACTTTTACAGATTTGGACCTTCACATTACATCTGTAGTAAACACTAGGAACAGGTTTTTCTTCTGTTTACTTTTATCATAATTATAAGTGCACTGTTCCTTTAAATTTATCCTAATTAATATACCTTTTCCTTAATTTTCACCAGCTTATTCCACAGGGCTGTCCACGTATGTGTCTATCAAGTTTGTCTCTGTCCTCACTGAGGTTTATGCAGTGGCCAGGTTTGGGCTGGGTCCTCCAGATACCATCAAGGTGTCTCCACGTGTTGCTGCTCTCTGGAAGGGATGATAAGGCGTGATGCGCCCCAATGGAAAATAAGTCCAAAGAGTCAGGGTCTACAGTAAACCAGTGTGCTTCTTTACTGGAAGAATCCAAGTGCAAAATAATACAGGCAAGGCACTGAGCTGGCTTCTCCAGTCTCCTCACTTTCAGAAGAAGATTTTTTGCAGAATTAAGGCCTGAGCTAGCTGCAGCTCTCTCTCTCTCCCTCAGAAGGCTGTTACCTTGGCCAAAGGGCTAGTGGCTCAGGTTCTGTGGCTCAGTCTTCTGACTGGACCTATGATCAAAGAGCTGGTGACCCAGGGTCTGTGGCATTGTGTCGTCATCTTAGCAACTTCCTCTGGTCACTGGTACAGTCTGGCAGAGTCTCTTCTACTAAACAGTAGTCCCTATCTGCAGACAACTAGGGGCTCTGACTGCTCTCCTTCTAGTGGAAGGGGTGGAGTGGAGAACCACAGCCTAAACAGTAACAATGTTGCAATTTCAGTCTGTCATAGACTTGTATAGAGTTTCAATACATGTCTATGGGAATAACTACGATGTAGATGGTCAGTGTGTCTGTTTTTTTCTCTCCAAAACTTTGCGTAGTCCCTTATAGTAATTGTGGAAGATTTATAACTTCTCAGTGCATAGACAGAAAGTCCCAAAGTCTCTCAGTATTAGCTGGATGTGTATTAACCCTTTTCAGTGCAGCTATAGTGCAATAACAGTGTAAATGAACAGGATATGTTACAATAACCATATAAAATGCAGTTTAACATTATAAAACAGTATAAGTGTAAACAATGGCATAAATCATAGTGCAGATTAACCCGTCCAAGTTTCACTAAAATAGTGGTCAATGCTTTTGGGTAGTAGCAACCGGGGCAAAAGTCCACAAATGTCCATAGTCCAAAGTACCCTTACTCTAGGGCACTACACTTACATATACATTTCATGCATATGAGATATCCTGGTATATCAGTCAATATAATGTGTATATGGGCCATATTGTCCCCTGACATATCCCATAGCAGTTGAACCGACTGGCCATGTTTATGTGAGAGCCAGGGACGATGCTGGTTATATTCTCATAATAATCTCACTTTAGTGCAGCCTCAGGCTTCACGCCTGTAACATCAAGGGACCATATCCCAGCATAGAAGTAAAGTTTGCAAAAACATTTTTCAAATTTTTAATGTAGTCTAAAGTTTTTTTTATATTATTCTTCTAATGAGTGCCCCTTTAAGAAGCAGTAAAACCTTTAGAAGCCTGTATATTTTAAAAAAAAATAGGTTTGGCATTATTCAATTCCTTGTGAAACTGTGATGTGTCAATGTACTTACAAGTATTCCCTGTGCGCCGAGTGTACGGCCGCTGCGTTGCTGTAACGCCATAAGACGATAGCTGAGGATAAGACATCCAGAACGGCATCAAACTGAGGAGTAGAGCAGAACAAACGAAAGCTTTAACAAATCTCAAAAATTTAAAAGTAATCACCAATTTCTTCAATAACCTGCTAGAATGAATTTTAAAGGGGCACTTCCATCTGAAGGGGATTTTTTTTACTTAATATTCATAGAAATTCTTTTTTAGAATTTTAGTCTGTTTTTCATTTCAGCAGTATCATATCGCTGAAAATGAGTGACAAAATCTTGTTTTTTTTGTAACAGTCTGCACACATGATAAGGCCTCCTATATAAGTAGGTAATCTATTGTCAGTTTACTGCTGCTGTGAGGGGAAGATGTTATCTGAAGGGTAATCTTCTTTATAATGGTAGGTGTAGACTGGGGATAACAGTATGACAGCTCTATTGTTCTCGTAATAGGCCTAGATCAGTGAGGGCTAACCTCCGGCACTCCAGCTGTGGTGAAACTACGACTCCCAGCATGCTCCATTCATTTCTGTGGAGTTCTGAGAACAGCCAAGCAAGTGTGCATCTTGGGAGTTGTAGTTTTACCACAGCTGGCGTGCCGGAGGTTAGTCATCACAGCCCTAGATAAAGATTCCTACAGAAGAGCACTGCATTGATCAGTGTAATGTGCGATGCTCCATCTGAGTCTCTCTGGCCACAGTGATGGTCTGACGGAGAGAGTTAAAGGGGTTTTCCAAGCTCCTGAAGATAAGTCATTAATATCTGATAGGTGAGGGTCTGACACCTCGCACCCCCACAGATTAGCTGTTCCCTGTAGCCTCCGATACCAAAACTAGCTCTTGATTGGAGGAGGAAGCACAACTCTGTTCAAAGCGCAGTGGCCATGCTGGGGTACTGCAGCTCATCTCCCACTGAAGTGAATGGAAGCTTAACTGCAATAACCAAGTACGGCCACTACACGTTGAACGCCATCCTGCACCTCCACCCATCGGGGAACAGCTGATAGGTGGTCGTGCAAAACTTATAGGATATATATATTATTTTTTATTCCCTAGATAAAAAAATAACTATCTGGAAACCATCAGCAAGCTGCTGTTATGTGTCTTTCTTTAACCCTCTGAGTGATAATTCTGATGTCTTCCTATGTGGCAGGTTTTATTCTTCTTCTGTGGTTTATATTCATGGAGATCTGCTGTAAATATAATCTCTCTAAATATCCACATGAAAGACGAAACTCTGTTATTACAAGTTCTCCCTAACAAAAGAAGACAATGAGGCGTTTCAGATTCTACAGACAGGGGCGGATATTTTTGGAACAGGCCTATTGTGTTAGCAACACCAACAATCCACAATTTCTTGGCCGGCCCGGCGAGTATTGTACTTGGCTGAAGCCCAAACAAAGCTGAAAATTACACGAGAGATGACTTATTCACGGCAGAATCAGAAACAAAGTTATGAATATTTAACGGGAATTAATAAAAATAAAATTTCAAAGATCAATGGGAAGTTATTAACCCAATGACACCAGTTTTTTGGTGTACAAAGTCACAGCGTTTTGGGCAAAAAATAAATATTTTTTTTTTTCCATTTTGCGCTTTTCTTGTCATTTTTTGAAAGTGAGCATAAGCAGAGTCCGGTCTGGGGTCTGTTATTAGTTGGGGGAGGGGGGTCTTGGGGTGTGATGAATGCGGTCAGAGGCACTAGTTGTGATTCAAATACCTTGGTTGGGGTGTTCCCTATATAAATGGGCGAGGCATTTGGTAAAAACTTACTACTTAAATGGGTTGAATCATCAGCAATCCCTTTAATCGGAGAACCTGGGAACCCTTACAAACAGCTGATTGGCTAGGGGATGATGCCCTTGGTGGCAAATGTGAACTGCAGTGGCCACTGCTGGGGAAATGTGGTATTACAAGGCAGCTGGAGGACCAGGAGTGAGTCCTCCAGACTCAGCAACTCTCTATGCTGGCTCATTAAAGGGAAGGCCCTAATAGAGCATATGGTCAGGGTTTGTCCTTTTAATACACTGCTTCTCATGATCTCCCTGTCATTTCTGAAAAGCCAGCATGTATGACTTGTAGATTGTAAGCTCTTGTGGGCAGCAACTCTCCCCCTCTATACCAGTCTGTTAATAGTTTCTTGTTTATTGTATTTTTATATTATGCATGTGTAACCCCCTCTTGATGTACAGCGCCATGGAATTAATGCCGCTTTCAAATTAGGCCACTTTCACATTAGCGTTTCCAATTCCGCTATTGAGATCTGTTATAGGATCTCAATAGCGGAAGAAAACGCTTCAGTTTTGTCCCCATTCATTGTCAACGGGGACAAAACGGAACTGAACGAAACGGAATGCTCCAAAATGCATTCCGTTCCGTTTGGTTGCGTCCACATCGCGGAAAAAAAAAATGCTGCAATCAGCATTTTTCTGTCCGGGATGTGGTGCGGACACAATAGAAAACGCATCCGTCCCCCATTGACTTTCAATGGTGTTCAAGACGGATCCGTCATGGCTATAGAAGACATAATACAACCGGATCCGTACATGACGGATGCATGTGGTTGTATTATTGTAACGGAAGCGTTTTTGCAGATCCATGACGGATCCGCAAAAAAAAAGCTAGTGTGAAAGTAGCCTAAAGGGTACTTTAACACTTGCGTTATAGTTTTCCGGTATTGAGTTCCGTCCTAGTTTTATCCTAATGCATTCTTAATGGAGAGCAATCCATTCAGGATGCATCAGGATGTCTTCAGTTCAGTCACTCTTACGGTATTTGGCCGGAGAAAAAAACTGTATTTTCTCCGTCCAAAATTCCGGAACACTTGCCGGAATGCCGGCATTATTTTCCATTGAAAGGCATTAATGCCGAATCCAGCACCAAGTGTTCCGGCAAAACGGATCTGGTTTTCCGGTCTGCGCAGACCTTTAAAAATTGCTAAAAAAATAAATACCGGATCCGTTTTTTCCAGATGACACCGGAGAGACGGATCCGCTGTTTCAAACGCATCCAGATCCGTCTACAAATGCTATACGTTTGCACACGGATTTCCGGATCCGGCAGGCAGTTCCGGCGACGGAACTGCCTGCCGGATCTTCACAACGCAAGTGTGAAAGTACCCTTAATTATAATAATAACAACAATAATAATATAAAATAATAACAATAATAACAATAATAATAATATGACAATCAGTACACGTTGAACTGGGAATAATACAGAAAAGGACTTACTGCAAATCCAAATGATGACGCACTAGACCTCATCACAGAGACGGCTGGAAATAAAGGGGGACACTGAATTAGTCTGATGATAACGAGTATAGATAAAGGTCACATTTTTCGGAGCACGTCTTATGCCATGTACATGCCTCAGTGCACTTATACCACACAATAGTATCATGGATCTAATGGGAAGAAAGTCACCATCCTCAGAATAAGACATCTGAATAAAGGATATGTACACCTTTAAATTTTCCTAAATGTCATTGAGGCAGCCTACAGGATGCGGGGTCCATGAACTGGTTATTAATAGGTAGACAATAGTTAATATATTGTAATAAACAATACTATAAGTCTTCCTTAAAGGGGTCCTCTCACTTCAGCAAATGGCATTTATTATGGAGAGAACGTTAATACAAGGCACTTACTAATGTATTGTGATTGTCCATATTGCCTCCTTCGCTGGCAGGATTAATTTTTCCATCACATTATACATGGTTACGACCACCCTGTAATCCATCACCGGTGGTCATGCTTGGACACTGTAGGAAAAAGCACCAGCCTATGAGCCATCCTGCGGTCCCGGCCACCAGAGAAGCCGGCGCTTTTTCCTATAGTGTGCAAGCACGACCACCACTGATGGATTGCAGGGTGGTCATAACCATGGAAACGAGCAGTGTATAATGTGATGGAAAAACAAATCCAGCCAGCGAAGGAAGCAATATGGACAATCACAATATATTAGTAAGTGCCTTGTATTCACTTTCTCTACCTGATAAATGCCACTGGCTGAAGTGAGAGGACCCCTTTAAAGGGATTGTGCCCACATTAAATGTCATTTTAATATATTTCAGCATGAAAAACTAGTTAGGTTTGGAATATACTTTCTGTTACAAAAATGCTCCATTTGTGAGATATTTTCTTAACTTCATTACAATGGTTCACCCTGGTGGTTAACATGTATAGTAATGTGCATGTCCACCTACTGTGGTGGTCGCACATGCTCAGTTCTATCCTTCCATTGCCATCAGCTGTAGTATTTGTTACAGTCTCCAATCAGACCAATCGGCACACACTCCACACACTGCAGGGACCGCCTAAAGCACCGCGCCGCCGGCCAATGAATACATGGCGCAGCACATGCAGCCCGGACAGCCCACAGCAGCTCGGCCGTCCAATCAGTCGCAGCCCGGACCGCCCACAATTGTGCCGGCCAATTACCACACGGAGCACCACACTCTGTACGGACCGCCCACAGCACGGAGCCGTCCAATCACACCATCCCCACAACTGCGCCGCTGGCCAATAACCGCCTCTTATAGCGTGTTGTGTCAGTTGGAGTAGAGTCATTTTGTGCGTAACAAGCGCCGCCATTACATGCACAGAGTGACAGAAATGACAGAATTATCAGATACACATTGCAGCTGCTGCCAGCAGTATTAGCCGGCACCAGCAGTCATTGCCACCAGTCACAGTGACAGCATCAGTGCCAGTCCTATCAGCCACCAGTCACAGTGCCAGTGGTCTCAGCACCACCAGTCAGTGCCAGCCGTATCAGCCAGCAGTCATTGCCAGCCATCAGTCATTGCCACCAGTCACAGTGACACCAGTTAGTGCCAGCTATATTAGCCACCAGTTACAGTGCCAGTGGTCTCAGTACCACCAGTCAGTGCCAGCAGTCAGTGCCAGCCGCATCAGCCACCAGTCACAGTGACAGCAGTCTCAGCACCACCAGTCAGTGCCAGCCATATTAGCCACCAGTCACAGTGACAGTGGTCTCTGCACCACCAGTTAGTGCCAGCTCTATCAGCCACCAGTCACAGTGCCCGCCGTTTCAGCACCACTAGTCAGTGCCACCAGTCACAGTGACAGCAGTCAGTGCCAGCCGCATCAGCCACCAGTCACAGTGCCAGTGGTCTCAGCACCACCAGTCAGTGCTAGCCCTATCAGCCACCAGTCACAGTGCCAGTGGTCTCAGCACCACCAGTCAGTGCCAGTGACACATATTACAGCTACATGTAAGCCAGTATTACATTAAGAGAAAATATTATCCTTTGTAATAAAAGCCCTGTGTGCGTGCTCAGGGCTGCGTGTCCGTGCGTGTGTGCCGATAATTGAACTGCGCATACACGGCGCTCTTACCATTCAACACATGACGTTCCACTTGCAACCGTGCTGCCCACACCAGTGCCAGTCAGTGCCAGCAGTATCAGCCACCAGACAGTGCCAGTTGTCAGTGCCCCAGCCACAGCCACCAGTTAGTGTCAGCCGTCTCAGCCAGCAGTCTCAGCCACAGCCACCAGTCAGTACCAGCAGGCGCAGACGCAGTCAGCAGTCTTAGCCACCAGTCTCAGCCACCAGTCAGTGCCAACATTCTCAGCTACAGCCAACACTCAGTGCCAGCAGTCAGTGCCAGTGCCATTTAATATAGACTGTTCCTACTAATGTTTATGCACTACTGTTATTGTAACGGGCTTAATGTCTAGTCCTATCTATATTGTCCAATATAAAAACTTCTCTGCGATGCATCAACCACTTGTGACATACGAAGGGGACAGGAGTCTCTTGGTCAGTTTTAAATTAATGGAGTTCACTACAACTATAAAACTAAAATGTATTGAGAAGATTACAGTACAGTCTGACTCTTTCTAACACATTATATGGTATAATCTGGTCTCCCAGAACCGATAATATAAACTTGGTGCATACAAATTGACTTAGAACTATTGTACTTTTCCCTACTGGCCTCTAGATGTCAGCATAACACTCCTGACCTTGACATCTCACTTTCATACCTGCTGTGAAGACTTATATAAAACCTGACAGGAGCTGAATACCGATCTATAAAATTTTTAAGGTGACATTTTTGCAGCTCGGCAGCCTAAATTCCAACTTTTTACATTTTTTCAGCATTTTTTTTTCTCACAAAGATAAAAACACAGGTAGGTGTTACATGAATGAGAATGGAGTTTGTAAAAATCGGAGATAATTTTGTGAGTGCCAATTAGTGATGAGCGAAGTATTAAAAAACTCTATTCGGCTGCTTCGCTGAATTTTACAAAAAAAATAGCTCTGTGACGTATTTGCATTTCTTTGTAAGTAGTGGGTGCGATAACAGGGAACAGCAATTGCCCCTCCTTTCTACCCCCCCCCCCCCGGTCATTCAACTCCTTAGATGCCGCATTCATAGCTGATCGCGGCATCTGACAGTAATAACACAGTGTAAAATTTATAAAAACCTCATCCATTTGCTTGCAAAGGGGCCGGCCTCCATCATCTTGATTGAAGATCTGGCATGAAATCTTGCGCAGCCCACGATAACATCATCATGTCACCCGTCGTGATAATGTCATACGTCACCGCGCACAGGATTTCGTGTGAAATCTTCAATCAAGATGGCGGTGGCCGGCGCGTCGCAAGCCGTTTTTTTTGGTTTTTTACCACCATTCAGGGAAATTCGGCTTCGCAGCAAATGGAATTTTCCCTGAAATTCGGATCGAAGTCCATGATTTGTTCGACACTAGTGCCAATGCAAACTGAAAATATAGGCAGCTAATAGTCATACTGGTTGCTACCCAGAATTTCCAGGAGTGGACATAGTTTGTGATGTGTTCTCTAAGCCAATTTTTCTAGTAAAAACACTATGAAAATCTGCAGCTGCATCTCCCCCCCCCCCCCCTTGTCCACTATGCCCTGTATTACATTAGAAGGGATGCTTGAGAGTTCTTGAACATCTATAGAGAGTCTGTAAGCAGGGAAACGGGAAGAACAGGTTTCTGGAAGATGAGGAAGATGCGCAATCCCCTTTTATAACATCAAATGTTCCATAGAAAAAAGTCAGATAAAAAAAAAGTTATTTTTACTTCCAATAACAAAAAAAGGCATCCATGCCATTAAATTCCAGTTTGTCCGCCCCCGCTGTGCCGCCCGTTCCTATAAACCTATTCTGCGCCTTCCAGACAGGACAGGCTGTAAAGCGTCTAATTGCAGAATTTCTTTGATGTGTCTGAGCAGAGCCTCGCAGCCCCTCATAATTATGACAGCGAATGTTAAACCACCTTGCTGGCCTAGAACAAATATACCGCGCCTGCAGAGATGAAGACACCAGGGGGAGATCAGGTAACCTTTACTGCGCTTATTGTGAGGAATATAAAAGGAGGGAATATAAAGGAATGGCAGCTACAGCCTTGCAAGACGTTTTCAGTTTATATGGCGTAATCCTTTTTTTCAAAAATGTCCTATTAACCCTTTAGTGCAAATCCTACAATTAGTTCGAAAATATATTACCGACACACGCGACGCTTCTTATAAAACGACCATATCCTTGGTATTTTGCATGGTCCTGGGTTGCATTCTATTGCTGTTCTTGTTAAGGTGCTTGTGGCACCAACCATGGTACCAGGAGGACAGTAGTGCTAAATAACACCTAAATATAACCAACATAGCATTCCCAAATAATAGTGTCATACAGAGCCCAAATAACGCAGTGTGCCCAAATAATATTGCCATACATAGACATAAAACAGTGCTATTCAGAGCCTCAATATTATAATATGCCAAAGTAATAGGGCCATACAATGACCAAATAACAGTGTTATACGGTAGCCATATGCTACTACCATAGCATACCAAAATAATACTGCCATGCAGAGCCAAGATCACAGTGCTATACAGTGCTTAAATACCACTGCCATGGTGTGCCACACAGAGCCCATATAAAGGTGTGCAGTGCCTAAATACCACTGCTATGGTGTGCCAAAATAATAATGTCACAGAGAGCTCAAATAAAAGTGCTATATAGTGTCTACTAGCAGCAAGAATGCTCAAATAATTGCATCATATATGGACAAATAAACAGTGCTATTCAGTGCCTAAATATTACAACCATAATATGCCACAGTAAGATCAAATAACACTCTACACAGTGGGTAAATACTACCACCATAGCATATTTAAACAATACTGACATTCATAGACAAAATAACAGTGCTATAGAGTGGCTGAATACCACCGTCATAGCATGTCCAAACAATAGTGCCACACAGAGCTCATATACACCCTAAAGACATACCGATAGGGACCTTAGATTGTGAGCCCCATTGGGGACATTTAGATGCTAATGTCTGTAAAGCGCTGCGGAATATAGTAGCGCTATAGAAGTGCATAAAATAATAATAATACTAATAAAGGTGCCATGCAGTGCATAAATACCACTGTCATAGCATGTCCAAACAATAGTGCCACACAGAGCTCATATAAAGGTGCCATGCAGTGCAGAAATACCACTTGCATGGTGTGCCTTAAAATGGTGCTTTTGTCATGACTAAGGGTCGCTGTCTGACCCGAAACGCGTAGACATTTTTTGCTATTTGGATTTTACGTCTTGCAACAATAAAAGCTGGATTTTAAATTTCTGGAAGCTGGGCCTTGTGAACTTTTTCTATCGGATCAGTGGTTTGTTCCTGGCACTGCCCGTGCTCTGAGGCGCAGCCTTCTTCTCTCAGTCTTCAAAAGTGCTATACAGTGTCTTAATGCTACCAGCAAGCATACCCAAATAATAGGGCCATACATGGACAAATAAACAGTGCTATATAGTGCTTAAATACTACCACCATAGTATGCAAAAATAATAATGCGATACAAATAACAGAGCTATAGAATACCTAAAAAATACAACCTTAGCTTGCCTAAATAATAGTGCCATACATAACCCAAGTAACAGTGCTATAGAGTACCTAAATACTACCACAAAATGCCCAAATTACAGTGCTATACAGTCTATAAATGCCATTGTCATTTCATATCCAAGAAATAGTGCCACAAAGAGCTAACACAAGTGTTATACAGAGTATAAAGACTACAGTACCAGTAAGCATGTCAAATAATACCGCCACACAGAGCCCAAATAACAGTGATATACAGTGCCTTAATACTACCGCCAGGGTGGATTTGATTTAAATCACTAGTCAGTAAGGCTTGATTTAAATCATAGTTTTTTACATAAAGGTTCATATTTGGACAATTTTTCTGTTGTACTTAAGAAGGAGAAAAATAATCATTACCTTAATAATAACAATTTAAATAGGATTTATTCAACTAAAACAATAACATTACAGCATGTTATTTGCTTAAACATCCATGTTTGTTAACTAATTTGGCTAAAGAAAATATATATATTTTAAGAAACTTAGACTGTCAGCCCAGCCTACACAAGAAATGCTTAGGCTACTTTCACACTAGCGTTCGGGGCTCCGCTTGTGAGCTCCGTTTGAAGGCTCTCACAAGCGGCCCCGAACGCATCCGTCCAGCTACCAATGCATTCTGAGTGGACGCGGATCCGCTCAGAATGCATCAGTCTGCCAGCGTTCAGCCCCCGTTCCGCTCAGCAGGCGGACACCTGAACGCTGCTTGCAGCGTTCGGGTGTCCGCCTGGCCGTGCGGAGGCGAGCGGATCCGTCCAGACTTACAATGCAAGTCAATGGGGGCGGATCCGCTTGAAGATGACACAATAGGGCTCAATCTTCAAAAGGATCCGTCCCCCATTGACTTTCAATGTAAAGTCTGGACGGATCCGTCTGAACAACTTTCACACTTAGAATTTTTTCTAAACTATAATGCAGACGGATCCGTTCTGAACGGATCCAAACGTCTGCATTATAGGAGCGGATCCGTCTGTGCAGACATCAGACGGATCCGTTCTGAACGCAAGTGTGAAAGTAGCCTTAGTAATGTCCTCTGTAGCTCACTCGTCATCTTCATCTTCTTCTTTGTTCATAATCTGGAAAAGAAAAACAAGCTTTCCTGCTTTATCGGGACACAAACGATTTCTCAATTTAGAATGAACGAGTCCAAAGGAAGAGAATGTTCTTTCAACGCCCGCAGAAGAAGCTACTGCTGTTAAAAGTAAAATCATTACTTGAACAGTCTCTAAATCCAAGTGCTTAAGTGACTTCCACCAGTTCACTGCTGTGACTTTCTTTAAAATATCTTCAGCAAACATATATATCTTGAATGGTTCCCTCTTGGCTTTGAAGTTCATTATAGTTGGCATTACAGATGGATGATTGCTGGATACCCATGTCATAGCTAACTCCTCTTCCTCAGCACTTAAGTTTTGACCCTTATACTGGATATTGACAATATTATATATATAATATTCTCAACTCTTTTCATGTTATAAATTCAGTTTTGAGAACTCCAAAATTAAACCAAGCATCTGTGATAATATCTTGTAGGCAGAGAAACTGCCCAGTAATCTTACAAAAACCTCTGCAAGAGCCGGACATTGTGAATGGATTAATGGAATTTAACAAAAAATTAAACATATACAGCCTTATTCTACATAATTTAAAAAGTAATCTTTATTTCATAATGAAATAACCTTTGGATGGTAATATATTTTCCTCAAAAAGCATTTTATATTAAAAAATCCGATTTAAATCAAAAAAATCCGATTTAAATCAAAAAAATCCGATTTTTTAGATTTTTTTAAAAAAATCATTGATTTTTATCCACCCTGACTACCGCCATAGAATATCCAAATAAGACATACAGTGCAGATTGCTGTAACTGAGAACAGCTGATGATAACGTTTAGGTGCTCAGGAGAGGTAATAGAGGAATATTATACGAGAACCGCATGAGGAATCTTCAATCATAACAGAAGAAACAGGAATAAGGATGAATCCAGTCCCTTAGTAATATAAGAAGATTGACTGGTCCCCCGCAGATGTGTAATAGAGACGAGACTTGGGGCTTATTTCTGGACCTTCTGTTAAACTTGCAGCACAGAGGAGGAACGCAACGGCCAACATCTGTATTGTGTATGACCTTTCCTAGGAAGATGATAAATGCTGAGACTCTGGAGAGAAGGAGCCATTCCTGACCGCAAAACCGCCGCTCGCCCCACAATATCTGTATAAATGTCACTGGAACGGTACAAGTACAGAGACGTTACATAATATAGGAGAAGGCCTGGAAGGAAATATCTACATGGTCACAATCTACTGACCAAACAAGCAATTATCTATCACCAATATCTACCTATTCATTAATGTATTGATTTAAATCTATCTATCGTTTATCTATGTGTCTCATATCTATCTATTATCTATCTATCTATCTATCTATCTATCTATCTATCTATCTATCTAATATCTATCATCTATCTATCTATCTATCTATCATCTATCTATCTATATATCAATCATCTATTTGTCTTATATCTATCTATCTAACTATCTATCTATCTTTACCACCCAGGCTCAACCTCTTAGGCTACATGCACATGACCGTGTGCCCCCTGTGGGCGTATTGCGGCCCGCATATAACGTGTCCACAATACACGGGCGCCGGCCACATGCATTCCGCATCACGGATCGTGGACCCATTCACTTGAATGGATCCGCAATCAAAAAGATGCAGAACGGAGGCAATACGGAGTGCTTGCGTGGTGTTTCTGGCCGTGCCTCCGCACCGCAAAAAAGTAGCGCATGCACTTTTTTGCAGTGCGGACCGTCAAGTGAATGGGTCCTCGATCCATATGCGGCTGCCCCACGGTTGGTGCCCGTGCATTGCGGACCGCAATTTGCGGTCCATAGCCTGGGCACGGAGCACTAACGTTCGTGTGCATGTAGCCTTAGGCTACGTCTACACGACGACATTTGTAGGGCACAACTACACTGCAACATTTGTAGCGCAACATTTTGTTGCACTAATGTCGCGCGACAATTTTTATAATGGCAGTCTATGGTGTCGCACTGCAACATGCAACATACTGCGACTGCGACGCAACAGTCACAGAAAAATCCATCTCGAATAGATTTTCTGCGACTGTTGCGTTGCAGTCGCAGCATGTTGCATGTTGCAGTGCGACACTATAGACTGCTATTATAAAAATTGTCGTGCGACATTAGTGCAACAAAATGTCGCGCGACAAATGTCGTCATGTAGACGTAGCCTTAAACTGGCTCAGTAATTGATGGACTCTGGATGGACCTCAGACAGATAATTCTCTCCAGGTGTCCACAGAAGGAAGCATCTTCTGCTCAATAGACATATTGGCTTTTTGTGGAAGACACACATTCCCTAAGAAATTGGAACTAGAAATAAGCGAATTTCCCAAAATTGCCCATCAGATTCAGTTCAGGCCAAATAAATTCAGTCTGAATTGAAAGTTCCTTGATTGTCCAGAAAAGTCATGTATGACACTCTGAGGTCTTCTCGGTCTGTATCCAACCCCCTTCAAGCTGTAACACTAAAGACCACATTAGTAATGCTCCATGTACGGCTCTGGGTAAACGGAGGGTAGGCAGCAGTAACAAACAGCCTTTTCAGAAGCACACTGCACATTTGGAATTTTTTTTTTTTTTTAAATGGTCCAAAAATTATCTCTTTTGGCAGCAGACCCTTCTTCTCCGTCTTCTGACCTGTAGGCGCCATTCTGAACGTTTCGTGCAAGATGAATCACAAAAGTACTGGATTCGCCCAAATTCTATTCTTTTAGGAAATTTGTAAAGGATTTGTGCACAACTCTTTTGCATACAGGACATGCAAAGAGGTATCCCCCAAGAAAAAGAACCATCTCACCACCAGCGCCACCAATTGAAAGTGGCTCCTTATGAGTCAAGATCCAACTTTCCAGCAAAGCCTTGGGATTTGAAAATGGAATATGGCCAGGCCTGATATCCATCCGTAGACAGCTTTTTCGGAAGGCTTGTTGGAAGGTCGGATCTTGACTCATAAGGAGCCACTTCCAATAGGTGGCACTAGTGAGATGGTGCTCTTTCTTGGGAGATACCTCTTTGCATATTCGTTTTCCATGGATCATTGCCAGTAAGTCTCCATCTAGGACTGGTCTCCATTAGAAGATTCTGCTGCCTGCCTAAGCTGCATACAGGATAAAATGCTTTATGTACAGCTCAAGGAGCCTTAGCTCTGCTGCTGGTTATAAGACAGCTCAGTGCCACAAGAAGGTGCCATCTCCTCCTACACATCATCCTCACACATTAGCAAATTGAGATGCAGGAACATATGCTGCATAATACTGAGGCAAAACATGACAAGAGCAGAAAATCGCTGTCACAACAGACCGTAGTCGAGCATTCGCTATTACACTGTGACAACTCCCAGCCCTCTAGAAACTTCAGCATGACGGGAAAAACATTCATTGAAACCTATCAGCTCCTGATTATCTATACAGTATAGTAAAGTCGGGGGCTGCTCAATGACTTCTCATTCTTTGACAGCTGATGGTAGATCTGTAATGGCAGCCTTATGGGTCCTCATCCAGAATTAGCTGGGCCTCCTGGGGTCACAAACTCTTTGACATGCACATTACAGGTTATATTTTTTTTACCGTAGCTTTATTTAAAACCTTAAAGGGGTTGTTTACCATAAGGTTCCCTTCAGACAGGCTTCCCGGTAGGACGGGACCTGCAGAGGGAATCATACTTATGTGATATCCACCGCTGGATTCTGGGACCACTAGGGGGAGCTCACTAAACACAGATCAACACAGCTTTCACTGGGCTATGAGCTCCCTCTAGTGGTGTCTGCAGGCAGCTAGAAAATAGCATCTGCATTCAGGAAATTTGCACCACTGTGTCAGAAAAAAGGAGCTACGACACTTAAAGCTATATGCATCTTATATGAAAAAGGTAATACTTTTAAAGAGGTTATTCATCCACTGGGGCCTTTGGGCAGACCCCCTAGCTTGGTTGGACCTGCGGAGGTTATCATACTTACCTGATCCCCATTTCAGCCTCTGCTCTTCCCGCCTTAACATCCAGTTTGACGAGGGTCACGCCGGAAATGACGTGTTTCCCCATGTGTCACATCACTGGGTCACGCGACACAACAAGGGAGACATGTCACTACCGAATCCAGTCATTGACCTACGTAGAATGCCAGTCTATGATCAATTCTCCCCACTATATGTAAATAAATATAAATGCAATAGTGGCAGTACCTTTTTAAGACCTGGACTTTTTTTTCGAATCTCAAACAACCTCATTAATGTAAATGTCCACCTTTGATCACAATATTGTTTTGTTAATCTAAAATTGAGCACAGATTACAGGGGTTGGAGGTCTCTTTATAAAATGCAGTAATCTAAGTCCCCTGTGTAGATATTAGTCATATAGAAAGCGTAAAATTTTGTTTGCCTGCAGTCACCACTAGGGGGAGCTTAGGGGCTTACTGCATACAACTGCAATTTAACTCAATAAAAGCAATTGTATAAAGTAAGCTCCTTAGGCTCCCCCTAGTGGAGATTGAAAGTAAACTAATTGTAAAATTGAAAGAATTGTATCATTTAAGACTATGGCTACTCAGGGAATTTGGAGCTCTGTCCATTATAAATATACCTCATACAATGACTCAAGATTTTGGGCCAAGACACAAACAGTCTCTTTTGGCCCAAGTGTCACTATACTCCCTCCAAAATCACCACTGCCAAACATTACAATGACCACCTGGTTGTAATTCTCCTCTGATCAGATTCTATCTCCTTTGTCCTTGAATCTCGTCCTGGCATCTTGAGCTGGTGAATGAGTTGCTTAATCTACATAAGCCTCACAGTGAGACGGATCTGGTTGTCAGCATGTAAAAATAAGCAATATCATTTTTGCATTACCACGGAGAGTTTCTTGGCACCTCTCCAAATTAAAGCTTTCATAACGGACTGTAATATTCTACTCGTTTTTCATGCCAATAGATTTATATCTAATCTATCTCATATCTATCCAGGCTCGGACGGGCCCACAGGGGTACAGGTGAATCCCCGGTGGGCCCCTGAGCAAGGTGGGCCCCTAGTCCCCCACCCCCTGCACAGGTGGCACATGGCACAGTAGACTGATATATATACAGGTTGGCTAAGATGCTATACAGTATATTGCCTATGTCCATATAAAAACTGGGTAGTGTGTACAGGTAATATATACATATAACGGTACAGTGGGCCCCTAGATTGAATTTTACTGGTGGGCTCTTGGCAACCCAGTCCAACACTGTATCTATCTATCTATCTATCTATCTATCTATCTATCGATCTATTGAATATCTATCTATCTATCTATCTATCTCCTATCCATCTATCTCCTATCGATCTATCTATCTATCTATCTATGTAATATCTGTCTATCTATCTATCTATCTACAATTTACATTGTGTAGGGCTGGAACATTGCATGGGTGAATAAAGCGGCTCCACCGCCCTTTTCACACAACTTGGAGTGCCGCCTCTAGTTTTGGATTTATTGTGGATGTCTATTCGATCCTGGTGCTTGGATTCTGGAGGGATCGCACCCATCTTTTTCAATGTGACAATTGCTGCTCTTTTCTCTGTCTTTAGTTTATCTATCTATACAGTCAAGTCCCGTTATTCTGACCACTTCCTACTTTGGACGTCGGCAGCGCAAAGGAAGTCACGTGTGCTGAGGTATATGAGGTGTGTGATAGGCTGTCTGCACACATATCCCTTGTCGCTGTCATGGGTAACAGGGGCAATTTATCAGAGTTGTAAAAACTGAAGATTATTGGCTTTTAGGCCCCGTGTGTCGGTATTTCTGACACTGCGCAGTGTGAACTGTTCTTGTGCTGCTGTTGTGAAAGTGCATCATGAGTGGACAATTGGCGCCATTGTGAATAAGTGACGTGGAAACTGCGGAGCACCATGTACCACTGATGTGAGAGGTGAACATCAGCGATGAAGGTGCATGAGGACAGATCCACACACTACAGTGGAGCAGCTCACCGCCAAAATGAACCCGGGGCCACCAGACGTGTGTGTAACACAACAGATCAGAGAACCCTTCTGTATATGGGGCCCCGGAGCAGATGGGTGGTCACTGCTCCTCTGACAACGAAGCTACATTCGCAGAAAAGTATCAGAATTGGACCTCCACTGATCGGTAAAGGGTTGTTTTCTCCGATGAGTCACATTTTCTGCTTCATGGAACGGATGGACATTGGCGTGTCAGGAGAGAAACATCAGAGAACAAACACCCTGCAACCATTCCTTGAAGAGCACAAGCTGGTGGCGGCAGTGTTATCATCTGGGGAAGCTCTTTGTGACATTCTCTAGGCCACTCATCCGTGTGGAAGGCACTCTTAACCGATTTGGAAATGAATCCATCCTTGCAGATCATGTACACCCATACATGCTGACTGTCCACGCTGGGGCAGATCGATCTTCCAGCAAATCAATGCAACATGTCACACGGCTAGAAATGTCCAACATTGGTTGGAAGAGCATGACCAAGACTTCCAAGTACTACGCTGGCCCCCTAATTCCCCAGACTTGAACCCAATTGAGGATTTGTGGGTCCACCGCGATGGTCATGTTCTCTCTATGGATCCTCCCCCATGACACCTCCAGCAGCTGTGGGATGCACTGTAGTCAGCATGGCTCCAGATACCTGTGACAACCTACCAAAACCTTATGGAGTCACTCCGGGCACATATAGCTGATGTCCGTGCTGCACACAGTGATTACTCTGGATATTAGCTAGCGGTCAGAATAATAGCGTACCGGTATATATAAAGTCCTGAAACAATCATACAACTGACTTAAAGAGACAAAATCCTAGTTTTCTTCAGTCTGCAAGATTTTCTGTAGCAGTTGGTTAAGGAAAATGGACCCATGTCCTGCTAACTTCTGCTGTGGGATGCTGCTGTATGGCAGCACTATTGCTGGTTCAATACTTGGTGGTGCTATTTGAGTACTGAGACTACACATAGTATTATTTGAGCTCTTACACAAGGTTTTATTTGGTCATTATATTGCAGCGCTATTTGGCCACTGTATAGTCATTTTATTTAGGTACTATAGTAGGGTATTACTTAGACATGTGGATTGGCTTGGCAGTATTATATGAGAAGTGAAAGCTGGTAGTATCTGAGCACTGTGTGGCTGCATACTATGGGCATTGTAGGGTAGCATCATTTAGGCATTTTTCAAAGTGCTGTTATTGTGATCACATATCAGGAGGAATGGTTACTGAATGTTTTAACAAGGAGACTTGACAGACCATGATCCAGCCAATGACAATCCCCCCCCCCCCCCCTCCCCACTCCAACACACACAAACACCACCACCACCTACCACCATTGTTCCACAACAGAAAGAAAGATGAAGAATCGACTGCTTGGGGATGACGTTTACCCTATAACTACACCCATTTTTCAAGAACCAGGCATTAGGTGACCTTATATTCCTATAATAGGGAAACGGCAATTGAGGTCATAGCAAAGTACTCTTTGAAATTAAGCTAATGATAAATAAAATTAAATAATAAATGAAATATTAGAAAATAAAATTAAGGTCAAAATAAATAAAATAAAAAAACAATTAACAAGAGAATAAAATTAAGCCTGACCGTGACTATAAAATAAAATAATAAATATAAAAAAAAATATAAAGAATAAAAAAGATCATGATAGTAAAAAAACAATAATAAAATTAAGCTCATGATAAAATAATATTAAATAAAATGAATAATAAAATTAAGATCTAATATCAAATATGGTTCATCTGTGAACAACTGATTACTACTATCAATTCTGAGTTCATCAGCTCTCCAGTGAAATCAGCCAAACTGCAGTGAGGTTTGTAATTCATTTTAATTAGTCAGAAAAAAATAAATTTATGTAATTAAAGTCCAAGAACTGATTTTTATTAGGAGATAAAATGATCTCTGTTCAGTTTTATATCTCTCTGCAGGAAATAGTAATATCCGCTGTAACAAAATCTGATGACTTTCTTCCCTATAAAATCGGGTTAACAAATGTAACGTCAAAATACTATATAATTTTTTTTTAATCTTACTGCTTGTGCAACGTGCCGCCCCCTGGGGCCCTATTAGAGGGTTGGTACCCAGGGGTAGGAATGGCCAAGTGGTATAGGGAGGCCTAAAATGTCCCTTTATGTGTGTAAGTGAGTGTCACTGTGCTCCTACCTGGATATGGCTGCACCCCAGGCTTTGGCTCCGAAGCAGACAAATAGTGGGGAATAGTTGAGGTATTTGAAGAAATAATTGAGTCCAGACTGATGAAGTTGAATAGCGGCTTTACTTTGGTAAACGTTCATCAGGCACAATCTTCAAACTTTGTCTTGGTCCCAGCAGGCTTTGGCATTAAAACTCTGGCAGGCAAACTCAACTGTGCTACATCTGTTGCTCTCTGGCTCTTCTGTGCTGACAGGCTTGCTGTTTAACTTAGCTTCTTCTTTATGCTAAAACTTCTCTCTTTGTAGTCTGTCTCTTAATTAGGCCAGGGCAATCTCCTACTGGCTCCTGAGGCTCCAAACTGTGGCCTCCATATCCAGCAAAGCTGAAGGTGCTCTGGCTGGCTTGGCTTGGCCTGGGCACGTCCAGCAGAGACATGCCCAGCACTTGCTTCCTTCCCCTAGCAGGGGGCAAGCTAGACTGCAACTAAACTTGGACCCACCCTTCCTGCAGGAAGTGGGACTCGCCCACTCCTCCACAGAGGGAGGTTAGAATGGAATGGTAAGTTCCATTCTATGTACCTGTAGCTCTGCCGTGTTTGCTGCCACCTGCTGGTCAACCAGGCACATTACACATAAACATAACATAAACAGTTATAAAATAGGAAATGCAGTGTTTGGACCTGAAATAAATACACATGATGACCTGAGGTTCACCAGTAAAGACAGTAGCCGGGTGCAGAAGTGGTAATGCCACACTGGGGCGTTACACTTGGGTCAAACAAAGTTATAAAATTCAGAGACAAAGCTCTAGACACTAGGGAGGGAAACAGGTTGTCATCTCCATTAGACACCATTAGGGACCAAGGAATATAACCTACTTTTGGATCATATAAAATAATATCATAACCTCTAATTTCACTGGACTACCAGGGCTTGTATTGCTCTCCTTAGAGACACTAGAGAGAGGCGAAAATTTAAGGTTCCACAATCATCAATGTGCCATTTACAACACTAGTGTCTTACTATAAAGCAGATGGGGCTCTGGTCGCCCCCCAGGAGCCAACACTTGCCTAAGACAGGACAGGTTACTACCTCTGCTTCCCCTATAGCTATACCCTGACTAATGCACTCCTCCCACAGTTAGAAGGAATAAGATTCTTTCCACTGAACATATCCTACCCCTTTCCATCCACTGTATACAAGGATTTATAACCAATATTGGGATACAATCAAATGTCGTCTGCTCCTTCCCTCCACTGGACCACCACAGCTCCGTTAGGAATTTGAGACCACCAGGAATAAGAAGGTCTTCAATGTCATAATTCCTCAAAGTGTGTCATTTTGTTATGTTGTAGCCTTGTGCTAAAATCCAGTTTTTCCCCATCATTCTGCACTCAATCCCCCATAATGAGAAAGTGAAAACAGAATGTTAGAAATCTTTGCTGATCTATTGAAAAGGTAAAACTAAAATCTTGCATTGACATAAGTATTCAGCCCCTTTACTCAGGACATAAGTATTCATCCCCTTTACCCAGCACTTAGTTGAAGCCCCTTTGACAGTGATTCCAGGATGACGCCACAAGGTTTGCACACCTGGATTTGGGGATTTTCTGCCATTCTTCTCTGCAGACCGTCTCAAGCTCTGTCAGGTTGGATGGTCGCCGTCGGTGGACAGCCATTTTCAGGTCTCTCCAGAGATCTTCCACTGGGTTCAGGGCTCTGGCTTGGCCACTCAAGGACATTCACAGAGTTGTCCCTAAACTGCCCCTGTGTTGTGTTGGCTGTGTGTTTAAGGTCACTGTCTTGTTAGAAGGTGAACCTTTGGCCCAGTCTGAGGTCCAGAGCTCTCTGGATCAGGTTTTCATTAAGATTATCTATGGACTTTGCTCTATTCAGCTTTCCATCATCTCTGACCAGTCTCCCTATTCCTCCAGCATGATGCTGCCACCACCATGCTTCACAGTAGGGATAGTGATGAACAATGCCTGGTTTCCTCCAAACATGACACTTAGATTTGGGGACAAAAAGTTCAATCTTGGTGTCATCAGAGCAGAGAATCTTGTTTCCAACAGTCTGTGAGTCCTTATAGTACTTTATTAAAAACTCCAGGTGGGTTCCATGTGTCTTTTTACTGAGGAGAGGCTTCTTTCTGGCTATTGTGCCATAAAGTCCAGATTGGTGGAGTGCTGCAGTGATGATTGACCTTCTGGAAGCTTGTCCCATCTGCACACAGGATTGTTGGAGCTCAGCAACAGTGACCATTGGGTTATTGGTTTGATGGGGCATCCAGCTCTAGGAACAGTCCTGGTTGTTCCAAACTTCTTCCAGATTGGTGGAGGCTGCAGTGATGGTTGACCTTCTGGATGTTTCCCCCATCTGCACGCAGGATCTTTGGAGCTCAGTCAGAGTGACAATTGGGTAATCAGTCACCTCTCTTATCAAGGCTCTTCTCTACCAGCTCTAGGAAGAGTTCCAAACTTCTTCCATTTTAGAATTATGGAGGCTACTGTGCTCTTCGTAACTTTCAGGGCACCAGCGTTGTTTTGTCTCCTTCTCCAGATCTCTGCCTCTACACAATCCTGTCTCTGAGCACTACAGGCAGTTCTTTCCTCCTTATGGCTTGGTTTCTGCTCTAATATGCATTATCAGCTGAGACACCTTATAAAGACATGGCTTATAGACTGTGTCTTTCCAAATCATGTCTAATCAAATGTACTTAACACAAGTGAGTCCATCTGAAAGATTGTCAAGAGAAATGGGAGGCCTCTGAGCTAAATGTTAAATGTCATAACAAAGGGTCTGAACACTTATGTTTATAAAGAAATTTTAGTTTTCCCTTTTTAATAAATTTGCAAAAGAATTCTAAAATTCTGTTTTAACTTTCTCATTAAGGGGGTTCATTACAGATTTTAACAGAAGGCTACAACATAACAAAATGTGAAAACAAGTTAAAGGGTTTGAAGACTTTCTGAATGCATTGTATATTACAATTTAGTGTAAACACCCTCTGCCTGGAAATAAATGATAGGGATCCAAACAACTCCCATATTCTTAGACAAATTCATGTCTCTAATATATTGAATTATAATGTAAATCAGCGAATACACTGCTCCCATACAAGACACATGGAACAAACATGTAATACAACACAAATTTGAATGTGATAAATGACATCAAGCCAATCTCGTATTATTTCCCTTTCTAGGTCTCACTGGATACTGGTGCCCGCCACACACTTCATTGCTATGGAAACAAGAGACGGTGAAGAGGAATCCCATGACGCCCGGACTACAGCAAATGTCAGCATATGTACATTAACAACATACAACACGGGATCTGTTCTGTAGTGTCTTTATAGCATAAAAGTTGTAGTGCTTCGTATATTACATATCTTATATCAAATAATTATGATAAGAAAGGAAGGGATAGATAGATAGATAGATAGATAGATAGATAGATAGACAAAGAGATAAATAGATACACGAACCACAAAATGTTGGGGATATTTGGATTGTGGGTGAAATTCCGATATGAACCTAAAATTCCATCTAACCTTTACATGTGAACTTAATGTGACCTTCTCTAACCTTCTGAATGCACATGTCCAACTGTTCAATGTTTTAGTACTTTTTGCACAACTTGCTGTTCTCTAACAAGGAGCTTAACGGCAAAATTCACAACAGCTGTTTGATTCATGAATCGCCCAATAAATTTCCTGGTTCAATTAGAATGGGTATTTAAACAGTCCTCCTCATTATGCTGTTCACATTTTGATATCATGAGACCAAGACGACACCTAACAATTTATCAATAGTACCATTGCAAGGTTTCAAGCAGGATGTTCTCAGACGGAAGTGGCCACTGGGCCTCAGTGTTGTTCACTGATGAAAGTCGAATCATGCTGAGCAGAAATGATGGCTGCCACTGATGTTGGAGACTATGCATCATCCACTGTTGTCACCAGAAGAGCCTTTGGTGGTGATGGTGGTGTTACAGTGTGGGCAGGTGTGTCTAGTCAATCCAGAACTGCCCTACACTTTGTAAATGGTCTAGTGACAAGCCCATACTACTCGAATAACATCATTAATCAAGTCATTGTACCTTTGCAGGAACATCACAGGCCTAATTTCATCTTCATGGACAACAATGCGCCAGATCATCGAGGTCACATCATTAGGGAACGGCTACTGGAGACTGGGGGACCTAACATGGAGTGGCCTGCACTTTCTCCAGACCTGAATCCCATTGAAAACCTATGGGATCGGCTGAGTCACCGTGTAGAGGCTTGTGATTCTGTACCCCAGAACCTCAATGACCTGAGGGCCGCCCTTCAAGAAGAGTGGGATGCCATGCATCAGCAGACAATAAGTCTACTTGTGAACAGCAGGAGATGTCGTTGTCAAGCTGTAATTGATGCTCAAGGACACAGGACAAGTTATTGAGACACTGACATTTTTTGTGGGGCTATACCCAGCACGGGGGTCGGCTTTTGTGTCAAAAAATTGTTTGAGATGAGGAAATCACTATTGCTGCTTCTACTTAAATGCCCGACTTTCATTATATAATATCACTGGAGCGGGATCTTTTTACGTTTTCCATAAATTTCACCTTAATGCCAAATATCCCTAACTTTTTTTGAGTAGTGTACAGAGAAAGAAAAAAAAAAAAAGAAAAAGAGAGAAAAAAAGAAAGAAACTGATCGCTGAACCCCCACTTTAAGAACATTCTTCAGCTATAACACATAGTCCAGTAACATAATATTAGATATTGTAGCCTCTGGCACAGCAATATGTATTTTACAGAGTGATAAATCTTCACTAACCAGAAAAGAATCACATCCACTCAGCTTCATCAGTGTTTATGTTTTATTGATAAATTATAATTTGATGTTAATGTAATTAAGAGAAAAAACATTAATGAGCAGGATAACGACTGTAGAATGTTTCAAGACTCCTTATTATTTTAATTAAAGAACAATACATTCAGGCCTATAGATAGAAGTGTTATAGCTAACATATATTATTCTTGTTCATAGGAGGCAGTATTATAGTAGTTATATTCTTGTACATAGGAGGCAGTATTATAGTAGTTATATTTTTGTACATGGGGAACAGTACTGTAGTAGTTATATTCTTGTACATAGAAGCAGTATTATAGTAGTTATATTCTTGTACATAGGAGGCAGTATTATAGTAGTTATATTCTTGTACATAGGAGCAGTATTATAGTAGTTATATTCTTGTACATAGGAGGCAGTATTATAGTAGTTATATTTTTGTACATGGGGAACAGTACTGTAGTAGTTATATTCTTGTACATAGGAGCAGTATTATAGTAGTTATATTCTTGTACATAGGAGGCAGTATTATAGTAGTTATATTCTTGTACATAGGAGGCAGTATTATAGTAGTTATATTCTTGTACATAGGAGTAGTATTATAGTAGTTATATTCTTGTACATAGGAGCAGTATTATAGTAGTTATATTCTTTATCAAATTTCTTTTTATTTGAGAAAAATACATAGTCATGTAGAGAGACATACATCGTGTGTCCAGACGCAGCTGGATAAGTGCACAGTCAGCAAACACAATATATTCAAGATGATTGCATACACGACTTCAGATAATGGAGTGAAATACGTAAACAAATATCTGACGAGGGGGGGGCTATAACAAGACAAAGGAAGGTGGGTTGGGGGATAGAGAGGGGAGGGGGAGAGTTGGATGTCAATCAAAGTCTTAAGTCAAGACATATCTAAGCCTAGAATTTGCGGTATAGCTTCCAAGGAGACCATACTTTTACAAAAACTGCTCTAGAGTGATTTTCCCAATGGGCTAATTCTTCAAACCGATATAGTTGGTCAATTTTTTCGGTCCACATCAAGAACGAGGGAGCTGATTCATTTTTCCACAATAGAGGGATCAGCAATCGAGCTGCTGTAATAAGCATGGTTTGTAGATTATACTTTGAGGGGGTTAGCGTGCCATTTGGACACCAGAGCAGCAGGAGTTTTGCATCTAAGGTAATCTGGCTATTACATATCTTGTTGATAGCTGCTTCTACTTCAACCCAAAACGGTTTTATTTTCTCGCAGCTCCACCAGATATGAGATAAAGAACCAATGTCTCCTCCACACCTCCAGCAACTGTTTGGGATAGCGGGATTGAGCTTGTGAAGGAACTCCGGTGTCTTGTACCATCTTGTAAGTAATTTATAAGAGTTTGCCTGTATTCTAATACAACGGTTGAAACCATGTGAGTGTGTGAGGATGAACGCTTTTTCAGGTTCTGTCAGGGACAGAGACAGCTCCTTTTCCCAGGCTGCAAGGAACCACAGATCTGGAGGTGCGGAGGAGAGTAGCTCCCTGTAGAATGTGGAGAGAGGTTTCTTGGGGCGAAGGGCGTTAGAGATTTTCCCCTCCAACCAAGAGGGATCTACCGTAGGCCTGGGAAAAGATTCCAAAAGCGCCAAATCTTTCTTAAAGGCCATAAGCGCCAAGAAAGAGGCTCCTTGAACCCTCGGGATTTCATATATTTTACTCCAATTTAAGGCACCTGATACAGTTATGATGTCTTCCAGTTTAAAGTTAGATAGTAAAGCCCAAATTCCTGTTGCATCAGAGGTGGTAGGGTGAACGTGTGCCTGCAGCAGATCTAAGGGGAGACTCAAACTTGGGAACCTAAGGGTCGAGGACCCATATAGTTTAGTCCATTCCAGTAACAGACCCTTCCATAAGGGCGAGGTAAACTTATTATTAGCAGTACATTTGCGTAAGCCCCATAGAACTAACTTGTCCCTATATGAAAGCAAATAACACTCCAGTCGGGAAACAAGGCCGAGAGGGCGCCAAGAAATGAGGCTCAAAGCTCTGTTCAGCATCGATGCTTTGTAGTAAAGGTAGATGTCGGGTAGGCCGAAGCCTCCCAACCTCCTCTCCCGCGTGAGAGTGGCATAAGCCAACCTAGGGGACTTGCCAGACCAAACAAAGGTTGAGATGACCCTGCGGACCTCCACAAAGAAGGAATGGGGTAGCCAGATAGGAAGTGTTTGGATGAGATAGAGCAGTCTGGGGACAATAAAAGCTTTAATGAAGTTTTTCCGCCCAATCCAAGAGATAAACGGAAGTTTTAGAGAGTGTAAGTGTGATCTAATGGATTTCAGTAAAGGGACATAATTTAACTCGAAAAGATCTTCTGGTTTTGCTGAGATATGGGTACCTAGAAAAGGGATTGACTTAGTGGCCCACGAAAAAGCAGCGGAACCTTTAAGCGTGTCTACAGTAGCGGATGGGCAAGAAATATTCAGGGCCTGTGACTTAGTATAGTTGATCTTAAAATTTGAGACCGCTCCATATTCTTCAAAAAGGGCTTGAAGTCTGGGGAAAGAAGTTAGAGGGTTGGACGTTATGACCAAAAGGTCGTCTGCAAAAGCGGCCGTTAGATGGGTATGCGACCCCAAGGTGATCCCCTTAATGTCTGGATCCTGCCTGATCTTGGCCAGCAGGGTCTCCATGACAATAACAAAGAGGGCAGGTGAGAGTGGGCACCCCTGCCTCGTCCCATTAGTAATGGGAAAAGCTGGAGAGAGTGTTCCATTAATCCGTATTCTGGCAGAGGGGAGCGAATAAAGTGAGAAAATGGATTGAATGAACTGGTCCGGAAGGCCAAACTTCGACAGTGCCCGAGACATGAATTGCCAGCTGATCCTGTCAAAGGCCTTTTCTGCATCTGTACTGAGAAGAGCTAAAGGTATTGAGTGCTGGCGAGCATGCGTGATCAATTGTATGACACGGACCGTATTTTCACTCCCCTGCCTGCCAGAGACGAATCCCACCTGCTCCTCGTTGACAATGCCAGGGAGAACCGACTGAATCCTTTGAGCCATAATTTTGGCCCACCACTTCACATCAGTATTTAGAAGCGAGATAGGACGGTAACTCCCGCAATTTAGGGGGTCCTTATTTTCCTTGTGGATTACTGTGATATGGGCTGAAAGCGATTGGGGAGGAAGGGAGCCCCCTTGGAGTAAGTAGTTACATAAGGTATTAAAATGGGGAATTAGGGTCTGCTTAAAGGTTTTGTAGTAAGAGATGGTAAAACCATCAGGGCCTGGGCTTTTCCCTGAGGGTATGGAGGAGAGAACCTTACCAATTTCATCGTCTGTGATAGGAGATAAGAGCTGGGCTGACTGAGCTGGGGTAATAGTAGGTAACTGGAGGGAGGAGAGAAACTTCTCAGTTGCCTCACCTAATTGAGCTGGCGACATATTATCTGGTGTTTTAAGGTTGTATAGGTCCCTATAGAAGGCACAAAAGGTCTTTGCTATGTCTGGAGTCCCTTTATGAAGGACGCCTTTGTCGTCTTTAACTGCAGCAATGAAGGAGTCAGTTTTTTGTTTCTTCACTAAAGCGGACATTAGCCTATTCCCTTTGTCCCCGTGAGCATATGAGCGGAATTTGGCTCTAAGTAACAGCTTAGCTGACGTGACATTTAGCAGGTTCTTGAGCTTAGTACGGGCTTCTGAGAGCTCCAAGGCACAGCTAAGGGCCTGGGAGGCTTTGTGCGTTAGCTCTAGAGCCTGAATCTGGGAGAGGAGTGTCGCCACAGCCTGATTCCGTTGTTTCTTAATATGGGCACCTAAGGCTATTAGTTCTCCTCTCAGGACCGCTTTATGGGTTTCCCAAATAATGGACGGGGAGGGAGCATCAGGGCCTGAAGTGTTAGTTGTGAAGAAGTCAGTTATGATAGAAGATAATTTAGCAGCATGGGAGGGGTCTGAGATAATGGTCTCATTAATACGCCAATTCCATTCCCTCTTTGGGAGGTCCTGCAGAGACATACTCAGGAATACCGGAGCGTGGTCAGACAGGGTGATGTTCCCTATATGGGAACTAACAACTCTGTTAGCAAAGGATTTGGATAAGAATAGATAATCTAATCTATGGTAAGATAGTTTAGCAGCTGAATAAAAGGAAAAATCCCTACCAGTAGGGTTTGTGGTGCGCCAGATATCTAGAACCCCTAACCTCTGTAGGGCCAGTTTAAGGCGCCGCAAACGGGCATGTGTAATGGCAGACTTCCCATTAGAAGAATCTAGTGCAGGATCAAGGGTAGCATTAAGGTCACCTCCTAGAATCACCATTCCCTCCTTAAAGGAGGATAGTAGGCCAAGGGTCTGAACGAGCCAAGCAACCTGCCCTCTGTTGGGAGCATATACAGTTGCCAGGGTAACAGGAGTGTCAGCGATAGTGCCCTTAACAAACAGGTAACGACCCTCAGGGTCTGCAGAGACAGCAGAGTGCTTAAAGGGGAGCTGCTTGTGGATCGCTATGCTGACACCCCTGCTAGCCGAACTATACGTGCTGTGAAACCACTGGGAAAATCTTTTGGGGGGCAATTTGGGGGTCTTACCCTCTCGGAAGTGGGTTTCCTGGAAGAATGCTATAGACACTTTATCCCTCTGTAAAAGGGCCAGGATTTGGGATCGTTTGCAAGGCTCGTTCATTCCCCGGGCGTTAAAGGAAGAGATCACAATAGACGACATTCTGAAATAGAAAACAGACAATCAGCATTTGAATATGCAATATGTGACATATATGACATCTGATGGTGGATGAGGGGGGGGGGGGGGAGACACAAGAGGTAAGGAGGGGAGACAAACAGATAAGACATTAAACAATAGTGCAAATATATTCTGCATAGAAAACTCTACTGAGCACCTGACTGTACGACCCTTTCTCATCACGGCTACCAGCCGGGGTCTGTCAGGTGGGGGGTCCCGCAGAGCTACAGAAGACCATATACTGGCCATCTAACAAGGAAAAGGGGTGACCCAAAGGTAAGACCGGGTTAACCCCTGCATATTAGAAAGAAGAGCAAGGAACAGGCAAGGTACAGAACCTCATTTGATTCCGATCATAACTGCACGCCGAGACAATATTCTCCGCAACAGGCGGACATGACTGGCCTGTATTTAGGCCTAAAGCTCCCAGGGAACAGGCAAGGTACAAAACCTCACATGAATCAGACTATAACTGCAGTCTAAGACATTATTTTCCGCAACAGGCGGACATGACTGGCCTGTAGTCAGGCCTAAAGCCCTCAGAGAACATAAAAGCATCAGCTAACTTCACCATCAGGCAATCAGTCCCAGGAACTTCGCTTGGAACAGGAACAGAATAGAAAATTCCTCAGACATCCTCTATGCTCAGGTAGGAGGGCGGTCAGACTTTTCAGCCCTAGCCCTGGGAGACCTTTTGTTGTAGACAGGGCGCCATTCAGCCGCCTGGGGTGGCGGGAGAGGTGGATCCTCCATGTCGGCCGGCATCCATGATGGAATTTCAATCGGGCTTAATCCCAGCTGAGCCCAGCTGGTATGTAGATCTTTCGGCGACCTAATAGAAATCTGGCGTCCGTTTTTGAGGACCGCAATCCCGAACGGGTAAAGCCACCGAAACGGGGTAGCTGCAGCTCTAAGGGCATCCAGGAGCGGCTTGAGGATGCGCCGTTTAGCAAGCGTGGATGGGGCCAGGTCCTGGAAAAACATAATCGGCGTACCTCCATACTGCAGCTGCTCCGCTTCTCTTCCTGCTCTCATAATCGCTGCGGTGTCGATAAAACTAAGGAGGCCGCAGATGACATCCCGTGGGGGTTCTGTATTCTTCGGCTTAGGCCTCAGCGCCCGGTGAATCCTCTCGATTATTATTCGGCCCGCTCTCTCAGGCCCCAGCAGGTCAGCAAATATCTCCTGCGCCACTTTCTCCAGCGCTTCACTGGCGAAGGATTCTGGGAGCCCGCGAATCCTGAGATTCCTCCTGCGGCTCCGATTCTCCTGGTCCTCGACCCTCAGGAGCGCTTCATTAAGCAGGTCAGTGTGGGAGTTTAGTGCTTTATAGGATCTCTCTTCCCTCCGGAGAGCCGCGTCCTGCGCGCCTTCTAGATCCGACACCCGGTGACCCATGTTCCGGAGGTCCTCCTTAATCTCAGACAGGTCCCTCTTAATAGGGGCTAGTGCCGCATTCATCACCTCCAATAGTGCCGCTTTGGTGAATGAGCCCCTCTGTCTAGTCGATTTGTTAGTCGAGGCATCTGAGACACTGCCGCCATCTGTGTCTTCCTCCATGTCAGATGCCTGGGCTGGAGCGGGCGCCATCTTGGGGGTCTCAGCCGACCTGAGCTTCGGTTGCTTTTTAACAAATTGATCCATGTCAGGTTGTCTGGATCTCGCAGGAGTCGAATCTGCCTGATCTTTAAATCGATCCTTGCCCGTTTTGCCCATCATAGCGGTGCTGTGAGCTTATTTTAGGGGTTAATTCGCCGGTAAGGTTGAGGAGCTCAGCAACTTGCAGCCATTCAGCTACACAGCCAGGCTCCGCCCCCTATATTCTTGTACATAGGGGGCAGTATCATATTAGTTATATTCTTGTACATAGGAGGCAGTATTATAGTAGTTATATTCTTGTACATAGGAGGCAGTATCATATTAGTTATATTCTTGTACATAGGAGGCAGTATTTTAGTAGTGATATTCTTGTACATAGGAGGCAGTATTATAGTAGTTATATTCTTGTACATATGAGGTAGTATTATAGTAGTTATATTCTTGTACATAGGAGCAGTATTATAGTAGTTATATTCTTGTACATAGGAGCAGTATTATAGTAGTTATATTCTTGTACATTGGAGCAGTATTATAGTAACATAGTAACATAGTACATAAGGCCGAAAAAAGACATTTGTCCATCCAGTTCGGCCTGTCATCCTACAAGTTGATCCAGAGGAAGGCAAAAAAACCCTGTGAGGTAGAAGCCAATTTTCCTCACTTTAGGGGAATAAAAAATTCCTTCCCGACTCCAATCAGACATCAGAATAACTCCCTGGATCAACGACCCTTCTCTAGTAGCTATAGCCTGTAATATTATTACACTCCAGAAATACATCCAGGCCCCTCTTGAATTCCTTTATTGTACTCACCATCACCACCTCCTCAGGCAGAGAGTTCCATAGTCTCACTGCTCTTACCGTAAAGAACCCTTTTCTATGTTTGTGTACAAACCTTCTTTCCTCCAAACGCAGAGGATGTCCCCTCGTCACAGTCACAGTCCTGGGGATAAATAGATGATGGGATAGATCTCTGTACTGACCCCTGATATATTTATACATAGTAATTAGATCTCCCCTCAGTCGTCTTTTTTCTAACGTGAATAACCCTAATTTTGATAATCTTTCAGGGTACTGTAGTTGCCCCATTCCAGTTATTACTTTAGTTGCCCTCCTCTGGACCCTCTCCAGCTCTGCTATGTCTGTCTTGTTTACAGGAGCCCAGAACTGTACACAGTACTCCATGTGTGGTCTGACCAGTGATTTGTAAAGTAGTAGGAATATGTTCTCATCACGGGCATCTATGCCCCTTTTGATGCAACCCATTATCTTATTGGCCTTGGCAGCAGCTGCCTGACACTGTTTTTTGCAGCTTAGTTTGCTGTTTATTAAAATTCCTAGATCCTTTTCCATGTCAGTGTTACCGAGTGTTTTACCATTTAGTATGTATGGGTGACTTGCATTATTCCTTCCCATGTGCATAACCTTACATTTGTCAGTGTTAAACCTCATCTGCCACTTATCTGCCCAAGCCTCCAATCTATCCGGATCCCTCTGTAGTAGTATACTGTCCTCTGTAGTATATATACAGTATACTGTCCTCTGTAGTATATATATATATACAGTATACTGTCCTCTGTAGTATATATACAGTATACTGTCCTCTGTAGTATATATATACAGTATACTGTCCTCTGTAGTATATATGTACAGTATACTGTCCTCTGTAGTATATATGTACAGTATACTGTCCTCTTCAGTGTTAATTACTTTACACAGTTTTGTGTCATCTGCGAAAATGGATATTTTACTATGCAAGCCTTCTACAAGATCATTAATAAATATATTGAAGAGAATAGGGCCCAATACTGACCCCTGAGGTACTCCACTAGTGACAGTGACCCAATCTGAGTGTGTACCGTTAATAACCACCCTCTGTTTTCTATCATTGAGCCAGTTACTTACCCACTTACAGACGTTTTCTCCCAGTCCGAGCATTCTCATTTTATATACTAACCTTTTATGTGGTACAGTGTCAAATGCTTTGGAGAAGTCCAGATACACGACATCCATTGATTCGCCGCTGTCAAGTCTAGTACTTACCTCCTCATAGAAACTGATTAAATTAGTTTGACATGACCGATCCCTCACGAAGCCATGCTGATATGGCGTTATTTGCTTATTTCCGTTAAGATGCTCTAAGATAGCATCTCTCAGAAAACCTTCAAACAGTTTACCCACAACGGATGTTAAACTTACCGGCCTATAGTTTCCAGGCTCTGTTTTTGGACCCTTTTTGAATATTGGCACCACATTTGCCATGCGCCAATCCTGTGGGACATTCCCTGTCAGTACAGAGTCCGCAAATATCAGAAATAAGGGTCTGGCTATGACATTACTTAATTCCCTTAGGATACGGGGGTGTATGCCATCCGGTCCTGGCGATTTGTCTATTTTGATATTTTTAAGTCGCTGTTGTACTTCTTCCTGGGTCAGACAGGACACTTTTAATGGCGAATTTATTTCAGCATTCAGCATTTCCTCTGACAGTTTATTTTCCTCAGTGAATACATTGGAGAAAAAAATATTTAACAGCTTTGCTTTCTCCTCGTCGCTCTCTGCGAATCCCCCCTCATTACTCTTTAAAGGGCCGACACCTTCAGATTTATACTTTTTAACATTTATATAATTGAAGAACATTTTAGGGTTAGTTTTACTCTCTTTGGCAATTAATCTCTCGGTCTCTAGTTTGGCCGCTTTTATTTGTTTTTTACATGTTCTGTTTTTTTCCTTATAGTTTTTCAGTGCTTCCGTGCTACCCTCCTGTTTTAGTGTTTTATATGCTTTCTTTTTGTCATTTATTGCTTTCTTTACAGTTCTGTTTATCCACATTGGTTTCTTTTTGTTCCTTAACCTTTTATTCCCATACGGTATGTACCTCTCACAATGAGATTTTAGGATGTTTTTAAAGATATCCCATTTTTTGGCTGTATTTTTATTTTTGAGGACTTTGTCCCAGTTAGTTAGGCCTATGGCCTCTCTTAGTTGGCTAAATTTAGCTTTTTTGAAGTTTGGTATTTTTGTTCCTCCCTGTAGAAACGCTCTTTTGAATGATAATTGGAAGGTTATTACTTTATGGTCACTATTTCCCAGGTGTCCCCCAACCTGCACGTCTGTTGTTCTGTCAGGTCTATTGGTTAATATTAAGTCCAGTATGGCCGTCCCTCTAGTCGGGTCCTGAACCAGTTGGGAGAGATAATTGTCTTTGGTTATTGCCAAGAATCTGTTTCCTTTATGAGATATACAAGTTTCAGTTTCCCAGTCTATATCTGGGTAGTTGAAGTCCCCCATAATAACCACCTCATTATGATTTGCCGCCTTGTCTATCTCGTTTAGTAGTAGATTTTCTGTGGACTCTGGTATATTAGGTGGTTTATAGTAGACTCCTATTAGTAATTTATTGTTGTTTTTAGCTCCATGTATCTCTACCCATAGTGACTCCACATGTTCATGTCCCTCACTTATATCTTCACGGAGTGTGGGCTTTAGACAAGACTTTACATAAAGGCAGACCCCTCCACCTCTCCGGTTTTGACGATCCTTTCTGAACAGACTGTAACCTTGTACATTAACTGCCCAGTCATAGCTATCATCCAGCCATGTCTCAGTTATTCCCACTATGTCATAGTCCTCCTCACACATCACTAATTCCAGTTCACCAGTTTTATTGGTCAGGCTTCTGGCATTAGTATACATACATATGAGAGGTTTATGTATATTTTTTACCCTACACCTTTCCTTCTGAACTGTTCTTGTCCCTCCTTCCATTTCTCCCCCAGTCCCACTACCTGCACTATCTTCCCCTTCTATAGTGTAATTACCCTCCCCCCCAGTCCCTAGTTTAAACACTCCTCCAACCTTCTAGCCATCTTCTTCCCCAACACAGCTGCCCCTTCCCCATTGAGGTGCAGCCCGTCCCTACGATAGAGCCTGTAGCCGACAGAGAAGTCGGCCCAGTTCTCCAGGAACCCAAACCCCTCCATCCTACACCAGTTCTTGAGCCACTTGTTAATTTCCCTAATCTCCCGCTGCCTTTCTTGTGTGGCCCGTGGTACCGGTAGTATTTCGGAAAATACTACCTTTGAGGTCCTTGCCCTAAGCTTTTGCCCTAAATCCCTGAAATCATTTTTAAGGACTCTCCACCTACCCCTAACTTTGTCATTGGTTCCGATATGGACCATGACCGCTGGATCTTCTCCATCCCCTCCCAGTAATCTGTCAACCCGATCCGCGATATGTCGAACTCTAGCGCCAGGAAGACAGCACACTGTTCGGCGATCACGGTCTTTGTGACAGATTTCCCTATCTGTTCCCCTAATAATTGAGTCTCCCACTACCAGCACCTGTCTGGCCTGCCCTGCTCTCCTGGTCCCCTGCTTACCGGAGCTGACATTCCCCTGACTGGCAGAGGAAGTGTCCGGCTGCGGCAGTGCCGTCCCTGGACTGATATCCCCCTCATCTGCCAAACGTGCAAACTTGTTGGGGTGTGTCAGATCAGGGCTAGCCTCCCTGGCACTCTTCCCTCTACCCCGCTTTCTAACTGTTACCCAGCTAGCTACCTCACTTTCCTCAGCCTCCTCTCTGTCACCCTCTCCCTCATCTACCCCAAAGAGTGCTTGCTCGGTGAGAAGCAAACTTTTTTGCAAATTGTCAATGCCTCTCAGTGTTGCAACTTGCCCATTTAGAGACTTGATTAGCGATTCCAAACGGGTAATTTGCTCACATCTTGAACAAAGAAATTCACCCTGGAACGGCTGTTCCAGGACTGCATACATCATGCAAGATGTGCACTGGACTGCGTTGTCAATTGTGCAACACATACTAAATGGGGATTACACCACAAAAGCAAAAAATACAATACAATGTAGTAATAAGATACAGGCTAATTGCAGTCCCCCACTGAAGTCCCTGAATGTAAAGTCACTTAATCTTAAGTCACACACTTACACAACCACACTTAATCAACCACGCGTCGCGGTCAAACTCGCGTTATATATCTGCTTATATTAATATAAATGCAGCTCACTGCACCAGCCTGGTTTGCTTCCCCTCTGGAATCAAAAAGGCTGTGCTGTTCTTACTGCTGAGTTTTTAAAGTCTCCTAATTAGACAGCCACACCCTAATTAAACAGCCACACCCTAATTGCTCACCTGTGCAACCCCTGGAGAAGGAAAAAAAAGTGTTATCACAGTTCTATTCTTGTACATAGGAGCAGTATTATAGTAGTTATATTCTTGTACATAGGAGCAGTATTATAGTAGTTATATTCCTGTACATAGGAGCAGTATTATGGTAGTTATATTCTTGTACATAGGAGCAGTATTATAGTAGTTATATTCTTGTACATAGGAGGCAGTATCATATTAGTTATATTCTTGTACATAGGAGGCAGTATTATAGTAGTTATATTCTTGTACATAGGAGCAGTATTATAGTAGTTATATACTTGTACATAGGAGGCAGTATTATAGTAGTTATATTCTTGTACATAGGAGCAGTATTATAGTAGTTATATTCTTGTACATAGGAGCAGTATCATATTAGTTATATTCTTGTACATAGGAGGCAGTATTATAGTAGTGATATTCTTGTACATAGGAGGCAGTATTATAGTAGTTATATTCTTGTACATAGGAGGTAGTATTATAGTAGTTATATTCTTGTACATAGGAGCAGTATTATAGTAGTTATATTCTTGTACATAGGAGCAGTATTATAGTAGTTATATTCTTGTACATAGGAGCAGTATTATAGTAGTTATATTCCTGTACATAGGAGCAGTATTATAGTAGTTATATTCTTGTACATAGGAGCAGTATTATAGTAGTTATATTCTTGTACATAGGAGGCAGTATCATATTAGTTATATTCTTGTACATAGGAGCAGTATTATAGTAGTTATATTCTTGTACACAGGAGCAGTATTATAGTAGTTATATTCTTGTACATAGGAGCAGTATTATGGTAGTTATATTCTTGTACATAGGAGCAGTATTATAGTAGTTATATTCTTGTACATAGGAGCAGTATTATAGTAGTTATATTCTTGTACATAGGAGGTAGTATTATAGCACAGTTGTGGCCAAAAGTTTTGAGAATTACATAAATATTGGAAATTGGAAAAGTTGCTGCTTAAGTTTTTATAATAGCAATTTGCATATACTCCAGAATGTTATGAAGAGTGATCAGATGAATTGCATAGTCCTTCTTTGCCATGAAAATGAACTAAATCCCCAAAAAAGCTTTCCACTGCATTTCATTGCTGTCATTAAAGGACCTGCTGAGATCATTTCAGTAATCGTCTTGTTAACTCAGGTGAGAAGGTTGACGAGCACAAGGCTGGAGATCATTATGTCAGGCTGATTGGGTTAAAATGGCAGACTTGACATGTTAAAAGGAGGGTGATGCTTGAAATCATTGTTCTTCTATTGTTAACCATGGTGACCTGCAAAGAAACGCGTGCAGCCATCATTGCGTTGCATAAAAATGGCTTCACAGGCAAGGATATTGTGGCTACTAAGATTGCACCTCAATCAATAATTTATAGGATCATCAAGAACTTCAAGGAAAGAGGTTCAATTCTTGTTAAGAAGGCTTCAGGGCGTCCAAGAAAGTCCAGCAAGCGCCAGGATCGTCTCCTAAAGAGGATTCAGCTGCGGGATCGGAGTGCCACCAGTGCAGAGCTTGCTCAGGAATGGCAGCAGGCAGGTGTGAGCGCATCTGCACGCACAGTGAGTCGAAGACTTTTTGGAAGATGGCCTGGTGTCAAGAAGGGCAGCAAAGAAGCCACTTCTCTCCAAAAAAAACCATCAGGGACAGATTGATCTTCTGCAGAAAGTATGGTGAATGGACTGCTGAGGACTGGGGCAAAGTCATATTCTCCGATGAAGCCTCTTTCCGATTGTTTGGGGCATCTGGAAAAAGGCTTGTCCGGAGAAGAAAAGGTGAGCGTTACCATCAGTCCTGTGTCATGCCAACAGTAAAGCATCCTGAGACCATTCATGTGTGGGGCTGCTTCTCATCCAAGGGAGTGGCCTCACTCACAATTTTGCCCAAAAACACAGCCATGAATAAAGAATGGTACCTAAACACCCTCCAACAGCAACTTCTTCCAACAATCCAACAACAGTTTGGTGAAGAACAATGCATTTTCCAGCACGATGGAGCACCGTGCCATAAGGCAAAAGTGATAACTAAGGCCTCTTTCACACTTGCGTTGTCCGGATCCGTCGTGCACTCCATTTTCCGGAGGTGCCCACCGGATCCGTAACAACGCAAGTGAACTGAAAGCATTTGAAGACGGATCCGTCTTCAAAATGCGTTCAGTGTTACTATGGCACCCAGGACGCTATTAAAGTCCTGGTTGCCATAGTAGTAGTGGGGAGCGGGGGAGCAGTATACTTACAGTCCGTGCGGCTCCCGGGGCGGTCCAGAATGACGTCAGAGCGCCCCATGCGCATAGATGACGTGATCCATGCGACACGTCATCCATGCACTTGGGGCGCCCTGACGTCACTCTGAAGCGCCCCGGGAGCCGCACGGACGGTAAGTATACTGCTCCCCCGCTCCCCACTACACTTTACCATGGCAAACAGGACTTTAGTGTCCTGGAAGCCATGGTAACCATTCAGAAAAAGCTAAACGTCGGATCCGGTAATGCGCCGAAACGACGTTTAGCTTAAGCCGGATCCGGATTAATGCCTTTCAATGGGCATTAATTCCGGATCCGGCCTTGCGGCAAGTGTTCAGGATTTTTGGCCGGAGCAAAAAGCGCAGCATGCTGCGGTATTTTCTCCGGCCAAAAAACGTTCCGTTCCAGAACTGAAGGCATCCTGATGCATCCTGAACGGATTTCTCTCCATTCAGAATGCATTAGGATAAAACTGATCAGGATTCTTCCGGCATAGAGCCCCGACGACGGAATTCTATGCCGGAAGAAAAGAACGCAAGTGTGAAAGAGCCCTAAGTGGCTCGGGGACCAAAACGTTGACATTTTGGGTCCATGGCCTGGAAACTCCCCAGATCTTAATCCCATTGAGAACTTGTGGTCAATCCTCAAGAGGCGGGTGGACAAACAAAAATCCACTAATTCTGACAAACTCCAAGAAGTGATGATGAAAGAATGGGTTGCTATCAGTCAGGAATTGGCCCAGAAGTTGATTGAGAGCATGCCCAGTCGGATTGCAGAGGTCCTGAAAAAGAAGGGCCAACACTGCAAATACTGACTCTTTGCATAAATGTCATGTAATTGTCGATAAAAGCCTTTGAAACGTATGAAGTGCGTGTAATTATATTTCACTACATCACAGAAACAACTGAAACAAAGATCTAAAAGCAGTTTAGCAGCAAACTTTGTGAAAACTAATATTTGTGTCATTCTCAAAACTTTTGGCCACGACTGTAGTTATATTCTTGTACATAGGAGCAGTATTATAGTAGTTATATTCTTGTACATAGGAGGCAGTATTATAGTAGTTATATTCTTGTACATAGGAGCAGTATTATAGTAGTTATATTCCTGTACATAGGAGCAGTATTATAGTAGTTATATTCTTGTATATGGTGCAGTATTATAGTAGTTATATTCTTGTACATAGGAGCAGTATTATAGTAGTTATATTCTTGTACATAGGAGCAGTATTATAGTAGTTATATTCTTGTACATATGAGCAGTATTATAGTAGTTATATTTTTGTACATATGAGCAGTATTATAGTAGTCATATTCTTGTACATAGGAGGCAGTATTATAGTAGTCATATTTTTGTACATAGGAGCAGTATTATAGTAGTTATATTCTTGTACATAGGAGGCAGTATTATAGTAGTTATATTCTTGTACATAGGAGCAGTATTATAGTAGTTATATTATTGTACATAGGAGCAGTATTATAGTAGTTATATTCTTGTACATAGGAGCAATATTATAGTAGTTATATTCTTGTACATAGGAGCAGTATTATAGTAGTTATATTCTTGTACATAGGAGCAGTATTATAGTAGTTATATTCTTGTACATAGGAGGCAGTATTATAGTAGTTATATTCTTGTACATAGGGGGCAGTATTATAGTAGTTATATTCTTGTACATAGGGGGCAGTATTATAGTAGTTATATTCTTGTACATAGGAGCAGTATTATAGTAGTTATATTCTTGTACATAGGAGCAGTATTATAGTAGTTATATTCTTGTACATAGGAGCAGTATTATAGTAGTTATATTCTTGTACATAGGAGGCAGTATTATAGTAGTTATATTCTTGTACATAGAAGCAGTATTATAGTAGTTATATTCTTGTACATAGGAGGCAGTATTATAGTAGTTATATTCTTGTACATATGGGCAGTATTATAGTAGTTATATTTTTGTACATATGAGCAGTATTATAGTAGTTATATTCTTGTACATATGGGCAGTATAATAGTAGTTATATTCTTGTACATAGGAGGCAGTATTATAGTAGTTATATTCTTATACATAGGAGCAGTATTATAGTAGTCATATTCTTGTACATAGGAGCAGTATTATAGTAGTTATATTCTTGTACATAGGAGGCAGTATTATAGTAGTTATATTCTTGTACATAGGAGCAGTATTATAGTAGTTATATTCTTGTACATAGGAGGCAGTATTATAGTAGTTATATTCTTGTACATATGGGCAGTATTATAGTAGTTATATTCTTGTACATAGGAGGCAGTATTATAGTAGTTATATTCTTATACATAGGAGCAGTATTATAGTA
This sequence comes from Bufo bufo, assembly GCF_905171765.1. NCBI lineage: Eukaryota > Metazoa > Chordata > Amphibia > Anura > Bufonidae > Bufo > Bufo bufo. Next base: position 217,349,813 of record NC_053395.1, on the reverse strand, counting down.
GTCATATTCTTGTACATAGGAGCAGTATTATAGTAGTTATATTCTTGTACATAGGAGGCAGTATTATAGTAGTTATATTCTTGTACATAGGAGCAGTATTATAGTAGTTATATTCTTGTACATAGGAGGCAGTATTATAGTAGTTATATTCTTGTACATAGGAGGCAGTATTATAGTAGTTATATTCTTGTACATATGGGCAGTATTATAGTAGTTATATTCTTGTACATATGGGCAGTATCATAGTAGTTAGTCTTATACATACTTCTATTTTTTTACATTAGGTCAACTATACAATGATTATTTAATGTTCTTTGGCCAGGTATTCCAAATCCTTTTTGTCCAACCATTATTGATAAGCAATTTCAAGGTTATCTATATGATGAGCAAGAACTTGTAAATAATGTATATTTTGAGATTTTTGTGTCAATTAAACAAGGTGTAAATTGGATTGCCTCCACTGGAGAAATAATGGTGACGTTAGAAGGACCCGTCTGCCCGCATGTGACATGGTAGCACATCTATTTGTGAAGTGAACTGTGATGGCAGATCTTCTTTTGGAAACTCAGCTGAGAATTGCAGTCCAAGACTAAGCCTCTAATAAGACTTACGCTTAGATAAGTGTCAGCATCAGCGTCACGCAGAACTTTATTTAATGATTTCTCTTCTTGGCTTCTCAAATAATAAAGAGGCAAATATCAGACCCTTTTTTGGATGGTTGTATATGGCACGTAGCTGGGCACCACCTCTGTAGGACTTTTTCTCCTAACTGCTGATAGTATCTCAGGGATCATGCACAATGTAGATGTCTTGGTTGTTACGCTCTGAAGTTGAGACGTTTGCATGGGACACTGGTTACACTGTTCTGGGTCAGACTTACATGGATAATCAAATTCTTTTCACTGGAAGCAATAAAACAGAAGCCTGATATTGTGGCCAAAGCAGTTTTCTCAATTTTTCCTCAAATTTTTTGCGAGTTTAAATCCTCTTAAAGGGTCATTACACTAGTTTCAAGTTATTTCAACAGGATAGGGATTGACTATAGCATCACCGTCAAAGTGACAGGTTGTGCATGTGCACTGCCGCCCTATACATCCCTATAGGACTGCCAAGTACCGCTCTTGTCTATTTTTGGCAGGTCCCATAGAGATGAATGGAGCGGTAGTGGACATGCCCGACCTGTCACTCCATTCATTTCAGAGGGCCCTTCGGAATGCCCTTTTATCATACACAGTAAATAATGTTTTGTAGCGCTGTACAGAGATCATTGTCCAGGGGCAGACTGGGAGCTTAAAGTGGCCCTGGAAAAAAAACTAAAAGAGGTCCCATGCTGCAAGATGGTCCAAATTGACAGAAGGCAGGACAACACAAGTAGTTGAGGACAACATAAGCAGATGTGACCAGCAATACCATAGTGGAGCACAAAATACCACCACAGCAGAACCAAATACCAAAGTGCAGCACAAAATACTACCCCCCCCTGCTGCAATATTTAACTGTATCACAGTCCTGAGGATGGCGATACAGCTGAATTCAGGAAGGCACCTGCAGCAGCTGGCTAAGTGCATAACTACCTGATACCCCTGACAGAGAGCATGAGATCATAAGGTATTCAGCTGGCTGCCATGAGGAGAGCTTGGGTAGCCCCCTGGGCATTGGCCCACTGGGAAATTTCCCTGTGGGGTCTATGACCAGTCCGCCCCTGTTGTCGTCACTGACATCAGCCCCCATCCCATTGGAGCTCATAATGTAAATTCTAAATGAACTAATCAGTATGTTTTTAGAGTGTGAGAGGAAACCTGTGACCCATGCAATCACAGGAGAATATACAAACTACTTGCAGATGTTGCCCTTGACCGGATTTAAACCCAGGACCCCAGTGCTGCAAGGCACCAGTACTAACTAGTGTAATATCATATATGCATATAACATATTAAAGTTACATAGAAAGTGAAAATTCCATAAAAATGCTGAGATATTTAAATAAAATTTGTGATTATAAAAAAATAACAAAATACAATAAACAATTACTTAAGACCAAATATTCTGCATAAAAGAAGTCAATGATCAATAAAAACGTACACATTTAGTATGACTTTGTTATCATGAACGCTAAACAATGGAAAATAATGAAAACACTTTTAGCTTTGTTATGCATTCTGATTTTATGAAATATTTGTACAACATTACCAAACATAAAACTAAAAATCATACCTAAAAAGTGTACAACATATAAAAAAAAGGCCTTAAAGGGCATCTGTCAGCAGATTTGTCCCTATGACATCGCTGACCTGTTACATGTGCTCTTGGCAGCTGAAGGCATCTGTGTTGGTCCCATGTTCATATGTGCCCACATTGCTGAGAAAAATTATGTTTTATTATATGCAAATGAGTCTCTAGGAGCAATTGGGGCTTTGCCATTGCAGAGAGAGCTGAGCCGTTGCTCCTAGAGGCTCATTTGCATATATTAAAACTTGATTTTTCTCAGCAATGCGGGCACATATGAACATGGGACCAACACAGATGCCTTCAGCTGATAAGCGCACATGTAACCGATCGGCCAGTTTCATAGGTACAGTACAAATCTGCTGACAGACCCCATGATCAACCCTATTAGACCACACACTGCCTGGTAGAGTTGATCATATTGGCTAAAATGAGCCATTTTACTCTACAATCGGTATTACCATTGCAGAGAAAATCTTATTTTTAGTTATATGTAACTGAGGTGCTCGAAGCACCGAGGGGCTGCACCGATGCCTGGCCCTGAAGTTTCTCACATGCACCAACATAGTGGAGCCGTCATCCCCACTCCATGATTTATTCCCAGTCATCCAGCTCCACCAATGACTTATTCCCCATCATCCAAACCAGTAATGACTTATTCTTTATCATCCAAACCAGTAATTACTTATTCCCAATCATCAAACATCACCAATTACTTATTCCCCATTAGGGTACTTTCACACTAGCGTTTTTCTTTTCCGGTATTGAGTTCCGTCCTAGGGGCTCAATACCAGAAAAAAACTGATCAGTTTTATCCTAATGCATTCTGAACGGAGAGCGATCCGTTCAGTATGCATCAGTTCAGTCCCTCTTATTTTCCGGCATTAATTTCCATTGAAATGTATTAGTGCCGGATCCGGCCCCAAGTGTTCCGGCAAAACAGATCTGGTTTTCCGGTCTGCGCATGTGCAGACCTTAAAAAAATAAAAATAAAATAATAAATACCGGATCCGTTTTTCCAGATGACACAGGAGAGACGGATCCGGTATTTCAATGCATTTGTCAGACGGATCGTTTGCGTACGGATTGTGAGAGTGAGAGTACCCTTACTCAAACCAGTAATGACTCATTATCCACTCCATCAATCACTTTCCTGTCATCTAATCTACAATTGAATTATTCTTGATACCCCAGACCAGAAATGACCTATCCCCAGGGGCGTCGTTAGGTCAAAACATTCGGGGCTTGAGCCCCGGATGTTTTGACCAATGCCCCGAATGATTGCTGGCACTGGCAGGGCCGGCGCTCTGACTCTTCTGCGCTACACCGGCCCCGCCGCTCACATATATTTAACTCTAAACTGTAATCCTAATCCGCCTGCAGACTTAACTTTTAACTTGAAATCAGCCGCTCATCTCATTACTAGATTCTTAGCTCCGGTAACAGCAGGCAGTGCAGGTGGCGCTCGCTCACCGACATCAGGCGCCTGCTCCTCCCACTAGGCGGCGCAGGCGCGTGTCGTCAGTGAGTGAGCACCGCCCACACTTCCTGTTACTGGAGCTGACTAGCAGAGAGTAAGATAAAGATTTAAACTTAAAGTTAAAGTTGCAGGATACGGATTAGGATTACAGTTTAAAATGTTAATGTACACTCCTGTGAGCGGCAGGGAGGGGGATCTGTGGATGGCACTGTTATGGGGAGGGGATCTGTGGATGGCACTGTTATAGGGAGGGAGATCTGTGGATGGCACTGTTATGGGGAGGGGGATCTGTGGATGGCACTGTTATGGGGAGGGGGATCTGTGGATGACACTGTTATAGGGAGGTGGATCTGTGGATGACACAGTTATGGGGAGGGGGATCTGTGGATGGCACTGTTATGGGAGGGGGATCTGTGGATGGCACTGTTATGGGGAGGGGGATCTGTGGATGGCACTGTTATGGGGAGGGGGATCTGTGGATGGCACTGTTATGGGGAGGGGGATCTGTGGATGGCACAGTTATGGGAGGGGGATCTGTGGATGGCACTTTTATGGGGAGGGGGATCTGTGGATGGCACAGTTATGGGAGGGGGATCTGTGGATGGCACTTTTATGGGGAGGGGGGGTCTGTGGATGGCACAGTTATTGGGAGGGGGATCTGTGGATGACACTGTTATGGGGAGAGGGATCTGTGGATGACACTGTTATAGGGAGGGGGATCTGTGGATGGCACTGTTATGGGGAGGGGGATCTGTGGATGGCACTGTTATGGGGAGGGGGATCTGTGGATGGCACAGTTATGGGGAGGGGGATCTGTGGATGGCACTGTTATGGGGAGGGGGATCTGTGGATGACACTGTTATAGGGCGGGGGATCTGTGGATGGCACTGTTATGAGGAGGGGGATCTGTGGATGGCACTGTTATAGGGAGGAGGATCTGTGGATGGCACTGTTATGGGGAGGGGGATCTGTGGATGGCACAGTTATGGGAGGGGGAATCTGTGGATAGCACTGTTATGGGGAGAGGGATCTGTGGATGACACTGTTATAGGGAGGGGGATCTGTGGATGGCACTGTTATGGGGAGAGGGATCTGTGGATGACACTGTTATGGGAGGGGGATCTGTGGATGGCACTGTTATGGGGAGGGGGATCTGTGGATGGCACTGTTATGGGGAGGGGGATCTGTGGATGGCACTGTTATGGGGAGGGGGATCTGTGGATGGCACTGTTATGGGAGGGGGATCTGTGGATGGCACTGTTATGGGGAGGGGGATCTGTGGATGGCACTGTTATGGATGATCTGTGGGGTTGCCCAGACGGCTAGGCCCTTCATTAACCCCATTCAGCAGTCCCCCATTCACTGAAGGGGGGACTGCGGAAAGGGGTTAATAATAACTACTGTGAAGGCCCCCCCCCCCCGAGGTGGCGATGAGGGCGTGGCTTTATGGAATGGAGCGTGGCTTCACGTGGGCTCGTGTCCCGGATGTCTTGATACCCTAGCAACGCCCTTGCCTATCCCCATCAAACCTTCGACCAATGATATATCCCCCATCATCCGCTCCATATATGACTTGTCTCCCATCACTCAATCCACTAATGATTTATTCTTGAACCCCCACTTAAGACGCATCGTGCATCTCCACCCATGACTTGTCTCCCATCATCCAGGTACATTCCTTTCCTATACTTATTTCTTATGTTCTATGTACCATTGCATCCTGTCAGTGATATAGCGGTATTACCTGCACCCCATGCAGGATAATTTCCTACGACTTGTTACACTATGAAGCAGAGACGTTCACTGTCACCATACACCGCTTCATAGATTACATTTATATATAAGCCGCCTGCTTCCAGGCTCCTCTAATGATGCGATCCATTGCATGTGACATATTACTGCTCCCATTTTTCACACTCACGATTATGTATCTGGGCACTAATGGGAATTAGGGCTAATTCATTTCATGTTGGATTAATTTAGCGTTACAACATAATCCTTGTACCACAGCTTGTGTGCATTTAAAGGAAACTGCACATTTACAGCTACACACATTTTTAGAATAATGATTCTGTGTTACACGACGGTTTTCTGCCATAGCCATATTCACATATGAGGGCTTGTTTTTGTGTCTAATGTCACCATTTAATATTGCACACAATGTAGTGGGCAGTTGGAAAAAAAATTCCAAATGGCCAGTTTTATGGGGTTTGTTTTTAGTGTTCACTGTGTGGTAAAATGGATCTGTTCCCTTTATTCTCCAGATCAGTAAAATTACAGCGATACGACATTTATAGAGTTTTTTTTGTGTTTTAGTACTGAAAAAAAAAAAGTTTTATTTCATTTTTCTTTCATCGCCATATTCTGAACCCCAACTATTTACAGTTACAGGACAAGTTACGGGACAATCTGTAGTTTTTATTGATACTATTTTGGAGTGTGAGTGACTTTTTGATCACTTTTTATAAAATTTTTGGGGGAAGGTGAAGCAACATCGGTGAATTGAATTTTTTTTCCATTACAGTGTTCACTGTAGAGGATGAATACATTTATATTTTAATTTTTCAATTGAATTTGAATTTTTATATTTTTTTATGTTTTTAAAGACTCCTTTTTCCTTTTTTTTATGTCACCAAATATGACTATAAGAAGAAAGTATTACATTGCTTCTCCCTTACATTGCAGTGACCTGCCTTTGCAATTCATTGCAGGTTTTCTATGTTCCTGTTGAGCCCTGCCACCTGCCGAGCTGCATAGGAACTGCAACTGCAATAGCATGGGTTTCTTCAGAGAGACCCATGCTTTTGTGGACAATGAACAACTCCCTCAATCACTGCGTGTGAGTGCAGCTCTCCCGGGTTTTCCACTCTCAGATGCTGTGGTCATATTTGACTACGGCAATTAAGGAGTTAAATGTCTGCTATCGGTGTTATCGCCAACCACAGACATTAACCCCAGGTGTCTGCTGTTTAAAGACCTGACTTCTGCTGACTGGGGTTGGGAAGGGGCTAAAGCGGTATTGCGGTTGTTTCATGTTATCTTAATTTATCTATTAGATTGGTAGGAGTCCTACCACTGGGACCCCTAAGGATCACGAGAATGCAAGGGTGCATCTACAGGGGGTGCAGAGGTAGTAGCCGCTACCGGGCCCAGGAGCCTGAGAGGGCCCAAAGACCCTTGTGCCACATAAGAAGACACTGGTATTATAGAAAGTGCATGCTGGTCAAGTTACACCTCTGGCTGGAGGGAAGGGGTTAGATCAAGAATTTGGCATGCACCCCTGCACCTGGCCACAAAGCACCGAGGGAAGGGGGGCCCAAGCTGAACTCTTGCACCAGGGCCCATGAGCCTTTAGCTACACCCCTGTGCAGCCCTTATTATTTTATGTTACTCTTCATTATTATGGGAGCAACTATCTTGCCAGGGGGGATTCAACATGGACTGAAGGGATTTGCTTTAAAGGAGTAGACCAGAATTAGTAAAACATGGCTGCTTCATTCCAAAAACAGTTAGTTCTTTCTTTCTTTCTTTCTTTCTCTGGATTTCACAGCATATTCACATCTATTGTTTATCATGTCTATAAGCGGGCATTCACACAACTGCAGTGTTTCGAGTCCGCAACACATGGATAAGAGCCGTGTGCACGCCTTATCACGGTGCGGATCCATTGACTCAATGGGTCTGTAGTCCGCATGTTGCGGCGAAGTATAAGACATGCCTTATGTTTTGCGGTGCAGCAAACGGAAGGGACGTGCAGCCACTCGACCACAGCATGCGGACCACGGATCCATAAAATTTTATAATTCTACAATGTGACTTAGTAGGCACCTGCCCGGCATCCGTGTTTTGCGGACTACAAAACACTTACAGTCTTCTACAATACTCAGAGTCAAATCTAAGTGATAAATGGAAATTAATGCTTGTCATTGCTGGATTTTACATTTTTGGAATGTGGAGCAAGTAATAATCAAAGGTGGAGTCAATGGCTATAATTGACGGTGGAGTCAATGGCTATGACACATCATGTTCATTGTGTTTGTTTGTTTGTTTTTTTGAACAAAAATGGCGTTTTATGGCTGTCTCACACATAGGTTTTTGCTGGTGTTTGTCTGCACTTTTGCGTTTTTAGTGGCCTTTTTTGCTGCTGCATTTTAGGTGTTTTTGTTTTTTTTGCTGTAAAAATGCCTGCCCCAGATGTTTGCTGAATGTCTATGGCAAATATGAAACGCAGGGCACACAAGGTTTTTGCTCCTGGTGTTCATGTTCATTAGGTGACGTTTTTGCATTTCTGTCTTCCTCTTGCTGCATAAAAAGAAAAATAATAAATGCGCATACCAAAAAAAAAAAAAAAACATGCAAAAACACCACTAAGAACACAAAAGTGCAGAAAAACACGAACAAAAAAAAATATAGGGGTAATTTACCTAAGGTTATTTGCGCGACAATCTGCACCTTTTCCCCACTCATTCCAGGTCTAAAAAAGTGGACGTGGCAGGGATGGCCCGGCCTGTTTTAGGTGTAGAAATTGGTCTAAATGTAAGACAGCAAGGAAGCTGTCTTACATTTAGACGGCGCATGATACGCTGAAGTTATGCGGAGGCCGGCGCCACTTCATAGCTTCGGCGGATCCACCGCCAGTGCACGGGTTTATTTAAACTGGTGTCTAAAATGCCGGTCTTAATAAATGACCCCCTATGTATTAATTCACCCACCCTTAAAGGGATTTTCCATCAAAGGCATTTATGGTATATGCACAGGCTATGCTATAGGTCTTACATGAGGGGACCCCATCCAGAAAGATTCCTGGAGCCCACCAGAGGAAATTATTCTGGAGGCCCAACCCCAATATTAACAAGTTTTTAATACGTCACAGAATCACAGAACTAGACTGTAGTGATGTGATTGGCTCCAAAAGCAACCAAAGTTTTTTTCTCCTGGATATTTGAGTCTATTATGGCATCAGAGCCTGGGCCCACAGCAGGATCCTCTGGTACTCAGTCCAGCCCTGGTTCCACCTCTGGGAAGCCCACTTGTCTGGTGCTGAAGGGTCCTCTACACCCCGCTATACAGCGATACACAAAGTGCCTAGGCCTATACTACATACATCTCCCTAAAAACAACTAGGCCTCAAAACTAACAGTAAACCTTTCTTAGTTGCCCATAGCAACCAATCAGAATGTTGCTTTCAATTCGTAAATAGCTCTGGAAAAGTGAAAGCTGAGCTCTGATTGGTTGCTACTAGGGGAAGACAGTTTTGCTCAGGACTCGCCAGCTTCTTCTTCAATTGTATAATATGGGGGAAGTTTTTTAAGACGTTTTTTTCTTGCGCCAGTCTCAAATAAAGAAATACGCCGACATACAATGCCCCCAAATTATTAATAGACTTGTTCATACTGTATCTCAGCAAGGAGCAATGCCATTAATCCCAGCAAAGAGCTGGCGTAGATTTCAGTTGTCATATTGGTAAATGTGTGGGATCACGGAAGCCCTGCTAACTTTTTACAAAAAATAGTGGAAAAGTCTCAAATTTTGGGGCAAACTTTGCAACTTTTCTGGCCCAGAAACCAGCGTGTCATGTGCCGCACCTTGAGACCATTGACAACCATCGGATGCAATACTGTGCCATTTTCATGTTGCCGTGTAGCCAATCCTAATGCATGAAGCCCACAGAAAAATTCGTAAAGGGGTTTTCCGAGACTTAAATAGTGATGACCTATCCTCTGGATGGATCATCAGTATCTGATCGGTGGGGCTCGGACACCCTATACCCCAGCTGATCTGTTCTGCAGTAGTTCTGGAGTCGGATTTACACAGTTCTGTCCATGTCCTGTGGACGGAGCTGGCTACTGACGTGAATGGGAGCATCGCTGCGGTAACCAGCTAGGCCATGAATAACAAAATGCTAAAATATCCCTTTAAATAAAATAAAAAATTCTATAAACAATAATAATAATAAATGAACACTCCCTCACCTTTAATACTCATTACCTGTAGGAGTAATCAATACAGTGAAAGCCCTGGCGCCCTCATCGTCTGACTGAATATTAAGACTGACCGAAGGGCTGTAAATAAGTAATGGGATGATGTACGTTCCACAGAGAAATCACTGGGATCACAGAACAGTTTAGTGAGAACAGCATGAAAAGTGGACAGAGTAAAGGATGATGAAGCAGCTTTCTACGGCTCTAATCGCTGCACTCGCTCATCTGGTCACAAATAAGACAAGAACACGGCGCTCACCAATCAGCCACAGAAAGAAACATTGATTTCAGGGGAGGCGAGGGGGAGAGAGTCCCAGAAAATCAATATGGCTGCTGGTAATTTTTACCTATTTGTATAAAAGGAAAATAAACTCTTTTATATAATAAGCCCATATAGTTATCAAGGTGAAAAGTACTCACTGTACCCGCATGTGGCAGTCTATATTCTGGATTTAATATCTGGATACCCCACTGTTCAGCACCACCCTGACTCCACAGTGATACTGACCCAAACTTACTGCATTGTCTAGAACCCCACAGTGATACTAAACCAAACTTACTGCACTGCCCAGAACCCCACTGTCACGGATGTAGTAGGGGAGAACACCAAAAGACAACAAGAAGGAAGGGGAAAGACACTAGGCCTCACGGCTAGGGAAGGAAAAGGGTCACCACCTATAAAAACCCTGCTCCTGGCCCTAACTCCTACCCGTATGGGCACCTCTCGATGGTAGAGATACCTATACATAGGAACCTAGAAAACCCTGGTGACCCTCAGATGCCCTAAAGATAATGACAGGGCAGAGACCACCCGTTCCTTCCCTGGTGAAGGAACTAGCGTCTCACTGAGGCCTAGTAAACAACCGGGGGGGGGGGGGGGGGGAATACAAAACACAACAAGTGGAACACTTAACTTCAGAGGATGAAGGATGAACAGGACTCCAACACGAACCACACTCCAGCTCTTCCAAGACCAAATGAAGCTATCCCAAGCAAGGAGTGATGGGAAAAGTCGGACTAAATAGGGCGAGGTAAAGGTCACGTGATCCACACCTGAACAGGGGGTGTGGACATACCAGCAACACACAGACAAAGTGAAACCGAAAGAGGCTGTCAGATCACTAATGCGTAGATAATCTTTCAGACCTTCTGAGACCTGTCACAGATGTGACACCCACATAGCTACTGACCCAAACTTACTGCACTGCCCAGAACCCCACAGAGCTAATGACCCAAACTTACTGCATTGCCCAGAACCCCACAGAGCTACTGACCCAAACTTACTGCATTGCCCAGAACTCCACAGTGCTACAGAACCAAACATACTGCACTGCCCAAAACTCTACAGGGATACTGACCCAAACATTTGGCTGAATATAAGCAGATAATATTGCCCGAAACACTTCAGAATTCATCCTGCTGCTTTTGCCATCAATAAATACAAGAGAAGCAGTTCCATTGGCAGCCATACATGCCCACGCCATGACACTACCACCACCATGCTTCACTGATGAGGTGGTATGCTTAGGATCATGAGCAGTTCCTTTCCTTCTCCATACTTCTCTTCCCATCACTCTGGTACAAGTTGATCTTGGTCTCATCTGTCCATAGGATGTTGTTCCAGAACTGTGAAGGCTTTTTTAGATGTCGTTTGGCAAACTCTAATCTGGCCTTCCTGTTTTTGAGGCTCACCAATGGTTTACATCTTGTGGTGAACCCTCTGTATTCACTCTGGTGAAGTCTTCTCTTGATTGTTTTCTTCACCAGGGAAAGAATTCTTCGGTCATCCACCACAGTTGTTTTCCGTGGTCTTCCGGGTCTTTTGGTGTTGCTGAGCTCACCGATGCGTTCCTTCTTTTTAAGAATGTTCCAAACAGTTGTTTTGGTCACACCTAATATTTTTGCTATCTCTCTGATGGGTTTGTTTTGTTTTTTTAGCCTAATGATGGCTTGCTTCACTGATAGTGACAGCTCTTTGGATCTTATCTTGAGAGTTGACAGCAACAGATTCCAAATGCAAATAGCAGACTTGAAATGAACTCTGGACCTTTTATCTGCTCATTGTAATTGGGGTAATGAGGGAATAACACACACCTGGCCATGGAACGGCTGAGAAGCCAATTATCCCATTACTTTTGGTCCCTTAACAAGTGGGAGGCACATATGCAAACTGTTGTAATTCCTACACTGTTCACCTGATTTGGATGTAAATACCCTCAAATTAAATCTGACAGTCTGCAGTTAAAGCACATCTTGTTCGTTTCATTTCAAATCCATTGTGGTGGTGTATAGAGCCAGAAATGTTAGAATTGTGTCGATGTCCCAATATTTATGGACCTGACTGTATATCAGACAGACAAAAATGCCACCAATTAGAAAAAAACACTGTGTCCTTCATTTCATATTTCCCATATACTTAGCTGGAGCTGGCATTTTTTGTGCACATAAAAGTACAGAAAAACTGCACAAAAACAACAAAATTGCAGAAATATGCACCATCACCCTAGTAAAGCTCTGTTAATATTGAACATATGTTCCATCAGAATTTGTGAAAATGAAAATAGGGAGAATAGGGTGCTACATGTGCGGTATCACTTGTTTAGTATCAGGTTAAAAGGTAAAAGTGTGCTTACCGGATGTTGTTGTGAGAAGTCACAACAACTGTAGATTGCTTGGCTGGTTATTTTGTATCCTGACCAGCAGGCGGTTGTCCTGGGCTGCAGCCATGGTCCTCTGTGTTTGCTCAGGGGCAATCAGCAGGCAAAGTAGATAACTTTTAAAAATAGTTCAGGATCTTGGGAGGCGCTGCCTGGGCTCAGATAAATAAAACTTCAGGATCAGGACTTATAATAACAGCTTTCATTAATGTCCTCTGTCCATTTCCACTGCTCCCTTAAAAGACAGTCGGACAGTCTGCTCCCTTAAAAGACAGTTCCATCAGAATTTGACGGCAATAGCAGCGTTGTCTGTAGTGCACTTCTTTTAGAAATGCCAATGGAAATTGTGTGAATTGTGCGGCTATATACTGTATACTGGGGTATATTCTCGTGTCTTGTGGTGCAGAAATGTCTGCGTCTTCTCCAGTCATCTGAACCGGGCTTAATGAAATCCGTAAGTCTCCCAACATATCAATGCAATGAATTTGCCATGTGTGAATATTCCTTTACAAAAGCCAGGCAAATGCTTGGGGGCCCAGACATCAAGGGACCCCTGATGTCCAACAGTGGTTGGTTAGAAAAATGAATTAAGAAGGCAGACACCTGGCTACACAGGGGTCCGGGGGAAGCGGGCCTTTCCCAGCTGTAGAGCAGTAGCAGAAGTGCCCAGGCTGCAGTGCCAAGCTGAGAATGGGGTATAGCTGGCTGATGGGGGTGAAGCTTAGCGGTGGGATTGGGCACAGAATAGCAGTGCAATGGGGGGCCCCCAGACATAATTTTGCTCGGGCCCCAGAAATGCGGAATCCACCACTAGAGATGCTTGCCAACCTTCTCCGCAGTGAAATTGTGTTATGTTGCGGAGGGGGTTATCTCTTCTGTTTACAACGTCAATCTCAAATCTGATAGTGACAAGCCAAGATTTATTCCCGGGCTCTCAGAAAGATCAAGCAGTGGCATTATAATCCTGGCTTTTATATTCGCTCCACGTGAAGCCGCTTCGTCCTGTTTTCCTAACTAAGCCGCCTTCTCTTATTACATTAAAGCAGCTACTGTACATAAAAGGGAAGGTGGACAACAAGATCAATCTCCGAAGCTTTTTAAGAGACGGCGAGTGTCCCAGACTGCCTCTTACTTGAAAGCCCATTCAGCAAAAACACGGAGCGGTGGAAAAAGCCCCTCCTGCTTCTATAGGCTTTCAAATAAATACCAGGAGACTGTGAAATGCACAGTGAACTCCATCCGGGGCTTGGCCAAAATGCTGCATTCAAATATTACTGAGAGCAAAACCCCAGTGCTAAACAATGCACATGACATACTCAGCAAGAGCCCCTGCATGACACAGAACTATATGGCACCTATTGATCGCCATCTTGTGCACAGGAGGACCCTCTTCTATCCCCTTAAAGTGCATGTCCACACCATTTTGTTTCTTTAGTCTGAATCAGTTCAAAATTCTATGCAGATGAATTTCCTACTATATCTTTTTCTGATACAGAGTTCCAAATCCTGTACATGAGCATAACAATGAAATGATCACTGTAGCCACCACTAGGGGGTGCGCAAGAACATTCTGCATACTGTTTATAAATTGGACACAATAACTACTTAGTATGCAGTAAGCTCCCTCTAGTGGTGGCTGAGGGCAAACAGAATTTCATACAGATGATCTGAACGTCTGTATCAGAAAAGGTTCTGTATCAGAGATGTCACTGCAATAAAGCTGTATTAATACATTAATCTGCACAGATGTATTGAAATAAAAACATGACAATTAAACTGTGAAGATTTACTTTAAGGTATTGTATACTACAGATCCGATTTAGTACAGACCAATAAAAGGGTTCCTGAAGAAATATTTGGGCCTGCAGAGTAAATCCATGTGCCAGTGAAAACTTTGGTCTGTTGGCTGAAAGTAATGAGCTATATCTTCTATTAGGCTTCTCACTGACACATGTCCCATTATAATAAAGGAGAACAAAATACAGATATGGAGTCATTTTCCATTATTTTTCAAACCATATATAATAAATTCAGCTGCAGTTATTTAAAAGGAGAAAGCAACAGAATTTAAAGTATCTGCACATTAATAAACCTTCTCTCTTAAGCCAATGCATTCAGAAAATACCTAGCAGCAAAGACAGATAACTCGAGCAAAATGCTGCAATATGCCTATGATGACTTTACAAACCACTAACATAGTTTAAAGGAGGACATGGTTAACACAATAAGAGTCTTGGAACAAAGAGCAACTTTGTGTTATTACAGGATGCAAAAGAATATAATTACTATAATACTGCTCCTATACACAATAATATAACTACTATAATACTGCCTTCTATGTACAAGAATATAACTACGGTACTATAATACTGCTCCTATGTACAAAAATATAACTACTATAATACTGCTCCTATGTACAAAAATATAACTACTATAATACTGCCTCCTATGTACAAGAATATAACTAATATAATACTGCTCCTATGTACAAGAATATAACTACTATAATACTACCTCCTATGTACAAGAATATAACTACTATAATACTACCTCCTATGTACAAGAATATAACTACTATAATACTGCCTCCTATGTACAGGAATATAACTACTATAATACTGCCTCCTATGTACAAGAATATAACTACTATAATACTGCCTCCTATGTACAAGAATATAACTATTATAATACTGCCTCCTATGTACAAGAATATAACTACTATAATACTGCCTCCTATGTACAAGAATATAACTACTATAATACTGCTCCTATGTACAAGAATATAACTACTATAATACTGCTCCTATGTACAAGAATATAACTACTATAATACTGCTCCTATGTACAAGAATATAACTACTATAATACTGCTCCTATGTACAAGAACATAACTACTATAATACTGCTCCTATGTACAAGAATATAACTACTATAATACTGCTCCTGTGTACAAGAATATAACTACTATAATACTGCTCCTATGTGCAAGAATATAACTACTATAATACTGCTCCTATGTACAAGAACATAACTACTATAATACTGCTCCTATGTACAAGAATATAACTACTATAATACTGCTCCTGTGTACAAGAATATAACTACTATAATACTGCCTCCTATGTATAAGAATATAACTACTATAATACTGCTCCTATGTGCAAGAATATAACTACTATAATACTGCCTCCTATGTACAAGAATATAACTACTATAATACTGCTCCTATGTACAAGAATATAACTACTATAATACTGCCTCCTATGTACAAGAATATAACTACTATAATACTGCTCCTATGTACAAGAATATAACTACTATAATACTGCCTCCTATGTACAACAATATAACTACTATAATACTGCTCCTATGTACAGGAATATAACTACTATAATACAGCTCCTATGTACAAGAATATATCTACTATAATAATGCCTCCTATATACAAGAATATAACTACTATAATACTGCTCCTATGTACAAGAATATAACTACTATAATACTGCTCCTATGTACAAGAATATAACTGCTATAATACTGCTCCTATGTACAAGAATATAACTACTATAATACTGCTCCTATGTACAAGAATATAACTGCTATAATACTGCTCCTATGTACAAGAATATAACTACTATAATACTGCTCCTATATACAAGAATATAACTACTATAATACTGCTCCTCTGTACAAGAATATAACTACTATCATACTTCTATGTACAAGAATATAACTACTATAATACTGCTCCTATGTACAAGAATATATCTACTATAATACTGCCTCCTATGTACAAGAATATAACTACTATAATACTGCCTCCTATGTACAAGAATATAACTACTATAATACTGCTCCTATGTACAAGAATATAACTACTATAATACTGCTCCTATGTGCAAGAATATAACTACTATAATACTGCTCCTATGTACAAGAATATAACTACTATAATACTGCTCCTATGTACAAGAACATAACTACTATAATACTGCTCCTATGTACAAGAATATAACTACTATAATACTGCTCCTGTGTACAAGAATATAACTACTATAATACTGCTCCTATGTACAAGAATATAACTACTATAATACTGCTCCTATGTGCAAGAATATAACTACTATAATACTGCCTCCTATGTACAAGAATATAACTACTATAATACTGCTCCTATGTACAAGAATATAACTACTATAATACTGCTCCTATGTACAAGAATATAACTACTATAATACTGCTCCTATGTACAAGAATATAACTACTATAATACTGCCTCCTATGTACAACAATATAACTACTATAATACTGCTCCTATGTACAGGAATATAACTACTATAATACAGCTCCTATGTACAAGAATATATCTACTATAATAATGCCTCCTATATACAAGAATATAACTACTATAATACTGCTCCTATGTACAAGAATATAACTACTATAATACTGCTCCTATGTACAAGAATATAACTGCTATAATACTGCTCCTATGTACATGAATATAACTACTATAATACTGCTCCTATGTACAAGAATATAACTGCTATAATACTGCTCCTATGTACAAGAATATAACTACTATAATACTGCTCCTATATACAAGAATATAACTACTATAATACTGCTCCTCTGTACAAGAATATAACTACTATAATACTTCTCCTATGTACAAGAATATAACTACTATAATACTGCTCCTATGTACAAGAATATAACTACTATAATATTGCCTCCTATGTACAACAATATAACTACTATAATACTGCTCCTATGTACAGGAATATAACTACTATAATACAGCTCCTATGTACAAGAATATATCTACTATAATAATGCCTCCTATATACAAGAATATAACTACTATAATACTGCTCCTATGTACAAGAATATAACTACTATAATACTGCTCCTATGTACAAGAATATAACTGCTATAATACTGCTCCTATGTACAAGAATATAACTACTATAATACTGCTCCTATGTACAAGAATATAACTGCTATAATACTGCTCCTATGTACAAGAATATAACTACTATAATACTGCTCCTATATACAAGAATATAACTACTATAATACTGCTCCTCTGTACAAGAATATAACTACTATAATACTTCTCCTATGTACAAGAATATAACTACTATAATACTGCTCCTATGTACAAGAATATAACTACTATAATATTGCCTCCTATGTACAACAATATAACTACTATAATACTGCTCCTATGTACAGGAATATAACTACTATAATACAGCTCCTATGTACAAGAATATATCTACTATAATAATGCCTCCTATATACAAGAATATAACTACTATAATACTGCTCCTATGTACAAGAATATAACTACTATAATACTGCTCCTATGTACAAGAATATAACTGCTATAATACTGC
This sequence comes from Bufo bufo, assembly GCF_905171765.1. NCBI lineage: Eukaryota > Metazoa > Chordata > Amphibia > Anura > Bufonidae > Bufo > Bufo bufo. The sequence continues at coordinate 217,332,067 of NC_053395.1, read as the reverse complement.
TCCTATGTACAAGAATATAACTACTATAATACTGCTCCTATGTACAAGAATATAACTGCTATAATACTGCTCCTATGTACAAGAATATAACTACTATAATACTGCTCCTATGTACAAGAATATAACTACTATAATACTGCTCCTATATACAAGAATATAACTACTATAATACTGCTCCTCTGTACAAGAATATAACTACTATAATACTTCTCCTATGTACAAGAATATAACTACTATAGGGGGCGGAGCCTGACAGCCGACCAGGAGAGACGCATGTGAGAGAGCTCCTCTCCATATGAGTCAGCTAACTAGTAAATTCCGCTAACTAGCCTTACAATAATGGGCAAAGTGGGTAGATTTATCCCCAGTGATAATCCAGAACCCATCAGATCAATCAGAAATCCACAAGAAATGGATAAATTTCTCAACAAGAGACCTCCAGCCGCAAGTGCCGCCAAGATGGCGCCGCCTGAGCAAGAAGACTGGCTGCAGGATGCGGAAGGAGCGGATGGCGTCTCACCAGATACAAACGCCCGGTCCAAGATTAATTCTTCGGCACCCATTTCACGCCAGTTTATACAGCAAGCATTGACCTCAGCACTGGCTCCAGTGATACAAGATCTCACGGAGATCAAGAGCGATGTTAAACACATTGGACACCGGGTGGAAAAGTTAGAACAAAACCAGGCGGCCATACTAACTTTCGCCCATACTATGGGAGAAAACAGTGCAGCACTGGCCTCTTCGCTAGATAATGCTTACGCACTTATAGAAGACCAAGAAAATCGTAGCCGTCGGAAAAACATCAGGCTACGAGGTCTCCCTGAGCTGGTACCTCATGAAGCACTACCTGAGGCGGCTGCCGCCATTTTCTCAGGCCTACTAGGAGCAGAGCGGGCTTAAGAGATCTGTGTGGAGCGAATTCACAGGGCACTGAGGCCAAGACCAAAAGACACAGACCCACCGAGGGACGTGGTGTGCGGGCTGCTGCGATATGTTGACACAGCGGCCGTTCTTAAAGCGGCCAGAGATCAGAAAGAACCGATCTATGAAGGAGCCAAGATCATGTTATTTCAAGACCTGGCACCCTCGACGCTGAGCAAGCGGAGAATCCTGAGACCGCTTACGGATCATCTAAGGGCAATCAAACTGCCCTACAAGTGGCTCTTCCCATTCGGTTTAACCTTTTCCTCTGAGGGCAAGAGGTGTACAATCCGTACTCCAGCGGATTTACCAGCAGCATGGTCCCTTCTCCAGACAACCCCCCTGGACATACCATCATGGCTTCCGTCAGCCGACACAGGGGTTCCACTGCCAGAATTGCCTGTGGAGCAGAGGTGGATCAGAGCAGCAACAAAAAGAAAATCCAACATCAGGCCCTGAAGAGGCGAGCATTGTTCAGCGGCACCCTCTATGCGCTTAAGATGGTGACTGCTGGAAGCGGGAAAACCGGACTAGGCCGCATTATGGACGCCCTAGTGTACCGTTCCGCAAGTATTATTCGGAACTGTATATGATTGCTTGTTCATAGCTTATTATGAGCCGCTCAGCCGCCGCCTTGCGGTTGGGGACCCCCAGGGGCCCTGATCGTGATGTTGCGGATGGGCCGCTCCATGGTGAGTCGATCAGCTCAGATGATTCATGAACGCAGTGGTAGATTACCCTCTCATGTTTTAGTTTAGAGTACACAACTACTCTGATACATACTCACTGCATATAATTGAGTTTGGTGTTCAATGATATGTTAATCCGTTTTATAACAAATGCATTGCGGTATAGCATGGTCAGGATAGGGCATGGTTTAAGGGCCGGTTAGGCTAGGTTGTTATGCCGATTATGTTCTTTTAAAATGCTAGTTGTGACCCATGGGATTGGCTGGCTTACTCCCCCCATCTTGCCATGAACCTTCAGTCCCACATGGCACTCATCAGGGATTTAGTGGCGCAAATAACGCCATATCAGCATGGCTTCGTGAGGGATCGGTCATGTCAAACTAATTTAATCAGTTTCTATGAGGAGGTAAGTTCTAGACTTGACAGCGGCGAATCAATGGATGTCGTATATCTGGACTTCTCCAAAGCATTTGACACTGTACCACATAAAAGGTTAGTATATAAAATGAGAATGCTCGGACTGGGAGAAAACATCTGTATGTGGGTAAGTAACTGGCTGAGTGATAGAAAACAGAGGGTGGTTATTAGCGGTACATACTCAGATTGGGTCACTGTCACTAGTGGGGTACCTCAGGGGTCAGTATTGGGCCCTATTCTCTTCAATATATTTATTAATGATCTTGTAGAAGGCTTGCATAGTAAAGTATCAATTTTCGCAGATGACACTAAACTGTGTAAAGTAATTAACACTGAAGAGGACAGTATACTATATATATACTACAGAGGACAGTATACTGTATATATACTACAGAGGACAGTATACTACTACAGAGGGATCTGGATAGATTGGAGGCTTGGGCAGATAAGTGGCAGATGAGGTTTAACACTGATAAATGTAAAGTTATGCACATGGGAAGGAATACTGCAAGTCACCCGTACATACTAAATGGTAAAACACTCGGTAACACTGACATGGAAAAGGATCTAGGAATTTTAATAAACAGCAAACTAAGCAGCAAAAACCAGTGTCAGGCAGCTGCTGCCAAGGCCAACAAGATAATGGGTTGCATCAAAAGGGGCATAGATTCCCGTGATATGAACATAGTCCTACCACTTTACAAATCGCTAGTCAGACCACACATGGAGTACTGTGTACAGTTCTGGGCTCCAGTGAACAAAGCAGACATAGCAGAGCTGGAGAGGGTCCAGAGGAGGGCAACTAAAGTAATAACTGGAATCGGGCAACTACAGTACCCTGAAAGATTATCAAAATTAGGGTTATTCACTTTAGAAAAAAGACGACTGAGGGGAGATCTAATTAATATGTATAAATATATCAGGGGTCAGTACAGAGATCTCTCCCATCATCTATTTATCCCCAGGACTGTGACTGTGACGAGGGGACATCCTCTGCGTCTGGAGGAAAGAAGGTTTGTACACAAACATAGAAGAGGATTCTTTACGGTAAGAGCAGTGAGACTATGGAACTCTCTGCCTGAGGAGGTGGTGATGGTGAGTACAATAAAGGAATTCAAGAGGGGCCTGGATGTATTTCTGGAGCGTAATAATATTACAGGCTATAGCTACTAGAGAGGGGTCGTTGATCCAGGGAGTTATTCTGATTGCCTGATTGGAGTCGGGAAGGAATTTTTTATTCCCCTAAAGTGGAGAAAATTGGCTTCTACCTCACAGGGTTTTTTGCCTTCCTCTGGATCAACTTGCAGGATAACAGGCCGAACTGGATGGACAAATGTCTTTTTTCGGCCTTATGTACTATGTTACTATGTTACTAATCCTGGTGTAAGCGCCTTAGAACAGGCTGGCTTGGGCCATTCGCGCTTTGCCTTTTTCTGGTGGGCTGCGCGTTAGGCACAAGTCACCCGACCAACGTGTTGGAGATTTACTCCACTTATCAAATGTTCACAATGTTTTGTTTGTTATTCCATTTCCCTGGTCACACATATGGATATGATTCTTTGCTCGCTCTAATGCAACCACTCAGAATATACCATGGCATTGATTAAGTGTACATCATTCAATGTGAGAGGGTTTAACACCCCGCAGAAGAGGTCACAAGTCATAAGGATGATGAAAAAATTGCACACTGACATCTGTTTTCTGCAAGAACTGCACTTTAAGTCAGGGCATGTGCCCACCCTCCCCAGAACATATTTTCAGCATTGGTTTACTAGTGAATGGAGCAGGGCGGCTAGGGGAGTAGGCATCGCCATATCAAAGAAAGTCCCTTTCCAATTGATTTGTAAACAAGAAGACCCAGAAGGGCGCTATGTATTTGTGAAGGGATCAATTGGTACCCAGGTAGTGACACTTGCCAGTTTATATTCCCCTAACAGGGGACAAGCAAAATGGCTTATTAACACTCTGAAAAAATTTGCCTCTTTTGCAGAAGGAATAAGAATAATAGGTGGGGATCTCAATATGACACTAAACCCCTTAGTAGATGCATCTGATGGTACCTCACAATTAACTCAGGCGGTTTTAGGCAGGGTAAATAACTACCTCGCAGACGCCAACCTGGTGGATTCATGGAGACTGCTTCACCCTGTCGAGAGGGATTTTTCTTTCTTCTCAGCCCCGCATAACACTTACAAGAGGCTGGACTATGTCCTGATCTTTGCCAGCTGTGCGGACAGGCTGGAGCGGTCCACCATTGAATCCATCACGGTTTCTGACCATGCCCCAGTGACTATTTCACTCCAGTTCCCAACACTGCCAATACATTCTAGACAATGGCGTTTAAACGAGACCCTTCTAGACAAACATTCTGATCGAGACAATCTTAGTCAGAAACTGATTTGGTTTTTCAGGGAGAATTGCACGGAAGGAATGCCGCTCACGACTGTATGGGAGACGCACAAACAAGTAATAAGGGGGGAGCTCATTGCGCTGGGCAGCAGAGTCAAAAAGAGCAGACAGGAGCACTTAAATAAACTACTTAAACAAATTGCGGATATTGAATCGCTTCATAAGCGGTCTAGAGCCATAGACGCCAGAGATAAACTAAGTACCCTACGTAAACAGCTGACAGATCACCTAAACATAAGCTATGCGAAGACATACCAGTACTCGCAGTTCCGCTTTTACTCCCATGGAGATAAAGGCACTAAACTTATGTCCTCATTGCTTAAACAAAAGAAGGACTCCATGTTTATAGCAGGTATTGATACCAGAGATGGCACTACCCTACACAAAACGTCAGATATAGCCACTGAGTTCCAAAAATTTTATAAGGATCTATATGGTCTTCCAGAAGAAATAGCAGGATCCACAGCAGGAAGAGACACTCTGATAGATAACTTTTTAAGCCATCTGCAGCTACCCATCTTAACAGAGGTGGAAGGCCAGGCTTTATTGTCACCTGTTACAGAGGAAGAGGTCACCAAACTACTGGGTTCCATGCCACTAGGGAAAAGCCCGGGCCCAGACGGCTTCCCAGTGGGCTATTATAAAAAATTCTCGAAAGAGCTAGCTCCCCACTTGGCTGCCTGGTGCAATGAGCTTCTGATAGGTTCCCAGTTACATAAGCAGTCCCTTGAAGCCACAGTTACTATACTCCCCAAACCAGGGAAAGACCCTAAATCATGTGGCAGCTATAGACCAATTTCGTTGTTAAACGTCGACGTTAAAGTCTGGGCGAAACTTTTAGCAACCAGAATTAGTGCCCTTCTCCCTAAACTCATAAACCCTGAACAAACAGGTTTTGTACCTGGCAGGGAAGGCAGTCACAACTCGTGTAGAATCCTGTCCATCATGCAGCTAGCTATTAAAAAGAAAATTCCCCTGGTCCTGCTGGGTATAGACGCGGAGAAGGCCTTTGACCGGGTGAATTGGACCTATATGATGAGGACTTTACAAAAGTTTGGTTTTCCTCAGCAGTTCAGGAATGCTATCATGTCACTGTATGGCGACCCTAGCGCCCGGATCAGAGTTAATGGTACTTTATCTCCTTCCTTCCCCATAAGGAACGGGACGAGGCAGGGCTGCCCCTTATCACCTGCTTTGTACATTCTAGTAATGGAAACATTGCTACAAGCAATTAGGGAGCACCCAGATATCAAGGGTATTAAATTGGAGAATAGCTCCATTGAGCATCTTAATGCAGCATATGCAGATGACCTTTTGGTCATGGTGTCTAACCCGGTCGAGGCCTTCCCGCGTCTGCTATCCCTGTTCGAGCAGTATGGACAGGTGTCCAACTTTAAAGTGAATCACACAAAGTCAGAGGCAATGAATGTGTCCGCACCAGCCAATCAGATCAGTCTACTTAAATCTAATACTCCCTTTATATGGCAAACGTCTCATCTGTCCTACCTGGGTAACAAAATTCCCCATAAATTGGATAAAATATTCCAACTAAATTATGCTGCATTGCTGAAAGATATCCAACAGCAGTTACACACCCTAAGGATCCCGTATGTATCGTGGATGGGTCGGAAGAACATGCTGAAAGCATTTATCATGCCTAGACTGTTATATGCCATGCAGATGTTGCCTGTCTTTCTTCCCTCCTCCTTCTTTACGCAAATCAGACGACTCTTTAGCACGTTCCTTTGGGGGGGGGGGGGGGAGCGAGACTGGCACATCGCACGCTGATCTTAAGGAAAGCTCAAGGAGGTATGGCTTTACCTGATGCGCAGCTATATTATAAAGCCATACACCTGAAGAGATGGCTATATATCCATGCCCCTTGGTCTAATATCTTAGGCAAAGAACTAGAGACCGCTCAACTTGATAGGAAACAGAGAGCTGGTTTATGGGGCCTGAACTCCTCTTCACTACACTCACATGTGCTGCTTAAAGGCACAGCGGGTGTTGTTAGACATCTGAATAAGGATAAAAGCCTGCTCCCTGCTCCGTCATCATTGATGCCAGCCGACCTTGCTCCATTCCTAGTTAGACCCAAGGCAGATAATGTACCACCAATATGGAACAAAATGCACTCTTACACTATAGATGAATTTCTGGATGGGGCATCAAGTGCTCTTCATGTCCAACACCCTATAAACAACGTTCTATCATCTTGTAACTTTCTAGATACCATTGAACTTAATTCTGTGAGTAAACCATTACTAAAGGACAGACAGAGCAAAACAGAAACCACTTGGTTTGAGAAGCTGATGCTTTTAGAGTCGCCCCCTAACAAACTAATATCCAAACTAAACTTAGCACTTAATGTCCAGAGCCCGATTGGGATACCACATTATTTAAAAACTTGGGCCACAGAACTAGATATAGACTTCTCAGAAACCGATATTTTGCGTATCCACGCACACTCTCATGGATTCTCCAGATGCGTGAGAATACAAGAGCACTCATACAAACTACTAACACAGTGGTATCACACCCCGAAACAATTATTCACTAAGGGACTAAGTAGTTCTGACATTTGCTGGAGATGTGGGGAGGAAAGTGGATCCCAAACACATATATTTTGGTCTTGTCCAAAAATACGCGAGTATTGGGAAGGAGTATCTGAAGTAATAGACAAAGTTATGAATAGACATGTCCAGCTATCGCCAGAAATGGTGCTTCTCTGGCTTCCCACTCCAGGCCTGTCTCCATCCAAATCAAGCTTACCTACCCATTTAATACAAGCAGCGAGGCTTCTAATTCCACAGAAATGGCTCAGTAAAGATCCACCTGCACTCCCACATTGGGAAATGAAAGTAGACCAGATATGTAGAATGGAGGAGCTAGCTGGTTGGGAGGGCAGACGGCATGAGAAATATCTTAAAACCTGGTCTCCGTGGTTGGCATATAGGAAACAGGGAACAGACCCTCAAGTGCGCTAAGATGTTAGAGAAGTAATTTATACAGTTGCCTCATTATAATCTCAATCCATGATCACCAATTCAACAAGGGCTGTTAGAGCGTGTATAGACAAAGCATATATGAAAAGCATTTGAAACACGTGTGTCCAGGAGGGTCTCCTCTGGGGGCCTCATTACCCCAGTTCTCTTCCAGTCCAGGTTAAGGGACTGTTGCCCCTTTTTCCTCCCCCCTGTGTCCCCCTTTTCTGGTTGGAACTTTTCCTCCTCCTACGGATGCTGGCGGTAGGAGTAAATAATAGTTCACTTCAGAAAGCATGGTTAGTCTATTGTTTGCTGCCGTATATACTTCTTAATAAAGCTCGCCTACGTAAGATACAATTAGGCTAGGGGGCAAGACACTTCACAGGATCTGGGTTAGCCGTAAAATCTGTCGTATAATGTTAAATCTTATGACGACATAATCCAATGCACATTATAATGGAATGCATGCTTTACTCCTAGTTAAGTACGCTATAAATGTGATGCCTTTGTCTTGTATGGCAAAATGTGAAAATTGGAATGTTCCGATATTGTTTCTACTCTGTTACTTTTTCAATAAAAAGAAATTTGACAAAGAATATAACTACTATAATACAGCTCCTATGTACATGAATATAACTACTATAATACTGCCTCCTATGTACAAGAATATAACTACTATAATACTGCTCCTATATACAAGAATATAACTACTATAATACTGCCTCCTATGTAAAAGAATTTAACTACTATAATACTGCTCCTATGTACAAGAATATAACTACTATAATACTGCCTCCTATGTACAAGAATATAACTACTATAATACTGCTCCTATGTGCAAGAATATAACTACTATAATACTGCTCCTATATACAAGAATATAACTACTATAATACTGCCTCCTATGTAAAAGAATTTAACTACTATAATACTGCTCCTATATACAAGAATATAACTACTATAATGTTGCTCCTATGTACAAGAATATAACTACTATAATACTACCTCCTATATACAAGAATATAACTACTATAATACTGTTCCTATGTATAAGAATATAACTACTATAATACTGCTCCTGCGTACAAGAATATAACTGCTATAATACTGCTCCTATGTACAGGCATATAACTACTATAATACTGCTCCTATGTACAAGAATATAACTACTATAATACTGCCTCCTATGTACAAGAATATAACTACTATAATACTGCCTCCTATGTACAAGAATATAACTACTATAATACTGCTCCTATGTGCAAGAATATAACTACTATAATACTGCTCCTATATACAAGAATATAACTACTATAATACTGCCTCCTATGTAAAAGAATTTAACTACTATAATACTGCTCCTATATACAAGAATATAACTACTATAATGTTGCTCCTATGTACAAGAATATAACTACTATAATACTACCTCCTATATACAAGAATATAACTACTATAATACTGTTCCTATGTATAAGAATATAACTACTATAATACTGCTCCTGCGTACAAGAATATAACTGCTATAATACTGCTCCTATGTACAGGCATATAACTACTATAATACTGCTCCTATGTACAAGAATATAACTACTATAATACTGCCTCCTATGTACAAGAATATAACTACTATAACACTGCTCCTATGTACAAGAATATAACTACTATAATACTGCTCCTATGTACAAGAATATAACTACTATAATACTGCTCCTATGTACAAGAATATAACTACTATAATACTGCTCCTATGTACAAGAATATAACTACTATAATACTACCTCCTATATACAAGAATATAACTACTATAATACTACCTCCTATATACAAGAATATAACTACTATAATACTACCTCCTATATACAAGAATATAACTACGATAATACTGCTCCTATGTACAAGAATATAACTGCTATAATACTGCTCCTATGTACAGGCATATAACTACTATAATACTGCTCCTATGTACAAGAATATAACTACTATAATACTGCTCCTATGTACAAGAATATAACTACTATAATACTGCTCCTATGTACAAGAATATAACTACTATAATACTGCTCCTATGTACAAGAATATAACTACTATAATACTGCTCCTATGTACAAGAATATAACTACTATAATACTGCTCCTATGTACAAGAATATAACTACTATAATACTGCTCCTATGTACAAGAAAAACCGGCTATAACACTGCCCCCATACACAAGAGCATAACTACTATAATAATGCTCCCATGAGGCACCCTCTGCATTTTAATTGACAGGTCCAGACATGATTACGTTTACACTGCTTTGCCCTGTCAATCAAAGTGCAGAGTGTGCGGCAGTTGTAGAGAGAGCAGAGCCTCTTGGTGTAACAGTAACGCTATCGTTGCTCCTAGAGTCTCATTTGCATAAACAAACATATGAACATGGGACCAACACAGATGCCTTTAGCTGCTGAGTGCACATGTAACAGGTCAGCCAGTGTCAGAGGTACAAAACTGCTGACAGATGCCCTTTAAAATCTTTTGTTAATTCCACTTACAATTTATGTTTCGTTTTCTTAAACTTGCTGTTTTGTATTATTCAGAATAGTTGCGTAAATCACGTATTTGCATATTTTAATAGATTGAATGTTCAGCCGCCGTGAGATAACATTTCTGCCCCTCTGACTTTAACACCCAGAGAAGAAGAACTCTATTCACACCTCAGTACGCAAAGTAAATCCGGCTCTCCGTCCGCATTTAGCGCTATATGGTAATGTATTCCTGCGCGGCGCCTTCACCATTCTCTCAGGTATAAATTGCTTCCTTTAAATTATGTTAAACTGTACAGAAAGGCCGCAGGTAAGATCCAATAAACCCTCTTGGGAGCTGACACAATCCCCTTAGGTCGTGTATGGTGGAGACACGTAGAGGGTTATTAAGATGTTATTTCCTTTTGACCAGCAATGGTAACTATTCATGGAATATTAAAGGGAACCTGTTAGGAAGCCAGAAATAGCCCCATCCCGTGACTCCAGAAAATAGGAGCAGTGCTATAATTTATGCCTCACCCTAAACTCCTTAATTCCAGAGGGGAGGAGATTATGCATTAAGACTTTTTTTTATTTATTTCTAACTGGCAGTGAAGGAGACCACTTTTTGGGCGTAATGGCACCCTATAACTTGTATCCAGGGTGGGACCGAAGTTCCTTAGACCCACCATAGGAACCTATTCCGAGGGCCTACCCTCTATGCATACAGGACATGTCCCCAACCACTCCTAAGTATCTTTTTTTCATCACTGCACATGGAGGACTTGTCATCAATAAGATTTTATAGGATATCTGGCAAAGTCTGGTTATTGGTTCCAAGGTCCACTCCAAATGAGATTGTCTTCGGTTACACCTTAGAGGCCCTGTTTTATTAGGGGCAGCGAGTCCTGTTGGTTTGGTGGCAAACTCTATTCCCTAAGACTGAGAGGAAATGGCTAACTGTAGTGATTCCTGCACAACTGCCAAGATACACCACCCATCCATCCGTCCTCAATCATCATTTACCATCTTCATCTCAAGGGTCCCTTGGGACCCCTTGGTGGGACCTTAAAGGGGTTGTCTCACTTCAGTAAGTGGCATTTGTTATGTAGAGGAAGTTAATACAAGGCACTTAATATATGTATTGTGATTGTCCATATTGCTTGTCCAGTTTGCTGGCTGGATTCATTTTTCCATCACATTATACACTGCTCGTTTCTATGGTTGCAGACCACCCTGCAATCCATCAGTGGTGGTCGTTCTTGCACACTATAAGAAAAAGCATCAGCCTTTCTTGTGGCCGGGACCAAGGGAGCGCACATAGGCTGGTGCTTTTACCCTTATTGTGCAAGCATGACCACCACTGATGGATTGCAGGGTGGTCTGCAACCATGGAAACGAGCCGTGTATAATGTGATGGAAAAATGAATCCAGCCAGCAAAGGAAGCAAAATGGACAATAACAGTATATTAGTAAGTGGCTTGTATTAACTTTTTCTACATGATAAATTCCACTTACTGAAGGAAAAAAATCGGACCTCTATACAACGCCGCATTAGAAACACCAAGAAAACACAATCCCCCTTCACTACATGGCTCCCAAACAGCCAACTGAGAAGATCAACGAAGAAACACAAGGTCTCATATCATAGAAGACAGTGAGGAAGTGAGTCACCAGGGTCGTAGCTAAAGGCTCATGGGCCCCGTTGCAAGAGTTCAGCTTGGGCCCCCCTTCCCTCAGTGTCTTGTGGCCAGGGGCAGGGAAGCACATAGCCTTCGTGCTGCCTGAGGCAAAAATTGAAACGACACCCCCCTCTACCATGCCAAATTCTTGTCCTAACCCCTTCCCTCCAGCCAGAGATGTAACTTGACCATCATCCACTTTCTATGAAACCGGTGTCTTCTTACGTGGCACAAGGGTCTTTGGGCCCCCTCAGGGTTCTGGGGCCGGTAGCGACTGCTATCTCTGCACCCCCTGATGTCCACCATCTTGGCCATGCTGAACAGCCGAGTAGACACATGGGGCAAACACTTCTCCTGAATCCTAACAGCAAGGAGCGCCATTATTAGGACATCTGCGCAGTACCTTGTTGTGCCTTCCCTTTAAGAGGTTGCGTGCTGTAGGCTATTCATACAGCTAAATTCCCATTTTTAATTTTATATTAAACTGAGAAATATTAATAACTGTTTTCTGAGAATTAAAAGTCGTCTTCGCCATTTATTGAGCAGTGGGAATTTATTTTGGGAAAATCACTATGCTGCTATTTAAATTTTACCAACTTCTCAGAACATTAGTGATTTCAGAGGAGAGAAGCCGTTCCGCTACTCGTCACCGTGCAAATGGATTCCTAATCTAATTGAGATGAGTGCAGGGCATAATCATGTGAGGCATGGGGGAAACATCTCATGCTGGTGCCTCATGACAGCCCATTACAGATCCTGCGTGACCACTCGTGGTACCATGGGCAGCTAATATAACCAACGCTAGACCATGAACACATCCATTTTTATTTGCATCATGATCCATGTGGTTATCATTGTACATTCAGGACATATCATAAAATAAGATCTTCTGCTGAACCTTTGAGGGTTGGGTATTGAGGTCCCACCAGAGGATCCTCCCTAGTTGTGGTCATCCGATCCTAGTTGTGGTCATACGGGCCAACAGTCCCGACTTTCTTGGGACTATCCCGATTTTTATAAAGGAGGAGACTTGTCACAAAGTTGATGTTTAACCACGACTAAAACCAATTTCAAGCCGACTACCAGATAGAAAAAGAGGTGGAACTGAAAATGGGAGGGGCTTTATTTGCAGGTGGGTGTGGCTGAAGAAATGAGGTCAAGGTTTAGGCAGTTGGAGGGACTTAAAGAGGACCTATCACCACTCCTGACATGTCTGTCTTAGTTAATAATTGTCTTCCCCATAACATAACAATTCTGAAGCATCTTTTCTCATTCCATACGTTCCTCTGTTATTTCTCCTGGAAATGTATGAATAAGTTGCCAACTGTTGGGGGTGTGTCCCTACACAGGCTGACACTATCCAATCAGCGCTGACAGTTGCAGAGTGTGTAGGGACACACCCCTTGGAAAAGAGGAATGATAACACCAGTTGTCAATTTAGTCATACATTTCGAGGCACGGCACAAATGTCAAGTTGTAAGAAAAGATGCCCCAGAATTTTGTGGGAAATGCAAGTATTTATTCAACCAGACATGTCAGGGGAGCAGACCGATCCTATTTTATTTTCTACACAGGAATAATAAGTGATGTTGACCTCGAATAAAAAATGGACGCCCCCAGGGTTTTATAAAACGTGATCAAATTTGTTAAAATCTCTCGCATACTCACTAAAGGCTGCAACCGCCAACACCAACGTGACAACGATTGACGACCATGATATCCATAAGGCCTTTTTCCTGTAGTTTTGGGCTTCGTGCGGCTTAAGTTTTGTGCTGCTTTCTAATAAACCTGAATAGGAAAGAAAAGTTATAAAAGTTACTGCACAGATGTTAACAGTCAAGACGTAATAATGTGTGGAATGTTAATAAGTGTATAAAATCAGTGTGGAGGACACTGCACATTGGTGCATCACATGGGAGCCGTGCAATGCTTCATTTCTCCTGCGGGGGCACTGCAGGGGAACGGGATACTTGCTGGCAGATTCCAATAATGTTTATATTAATCTACAAGAACCAATTAGTGCCAGATTAGCAAACGTTTTGGATTCTAGGATGGGCAAAGGCAAGTAGGACAATGATTCTGTGTTGCTCTCAGGGGATACTGGTTCTGCTTGTGGAGACCCTACTGGTGTTCATAGTCTCACAGGCAAGTATGTAAATTAGTTTTCCTTCAGATGGAAGAAATATGTCTCACCAGTGCCACCTATGGGGAAGTTACTGGCTCTCCTTGTGGTATATGGAATCTTGCATGCAATACTCCCTGGGGAAAATATGCAAATTAGGATCGTCCATATCATGTCATCTGTAACTTCTCATATACATGGTAGCAGATTTAGGCTACTTTTACACTGGCGTTTTGGCTTTCCGTTTGTGAGATCCGTTCAGGGCACTCACAAGCAGTGTTCCCTCTAAGCTGCGCGGGTGGGCGGCCGCGCAGCAATTATTGTGGCCCCACTCACAATTTTATAATGCCCGCTCACTCAGCCTACAGCCAGCACTTGTCGTCAGACTCATCTGCGTGACGGCGCCGATGTCCTCCTCGTAGTCTTGTGCGGCTCAGCACAGCGGGGCGCCGCCTACCAGCTACCATGTATTGCCGCGCTACTTCTGTCTCCTCCTTCTTTTTGCAGGAAGAGGAGGACTGAGCAGCAGCAGGCAGTAAGGTGCGGTAGTGGCGGCGGCGCCGCCATCTTAGAGCCGGGCCAGAGGCACACGCTAGAGTGGAATGTTAATAAGTGTATAAAATCAGTGTGGAGGACACTGCACATTGGTGCATCACATGGGAGCCGTGCAATGCTTCATTTCTCCTGCGGGGGCACTGCAGGGGAACGGGATACTTGCTGGCAGATTCCAATAATGTTTATATTAATCTACAAGAACCAATTAGTGCCAGATTAGCAAACGTTTTGGATTATAGGATGGGCAAAGGCAAGTAGGACAATGATTCTGTGTTGCTCTCAGGGGATACTGGTTCTGCTTGTGGAGACCCTACTGGTGTTCATAGTCTCACAGGCAAGTATGTAAATTAGTTTTCCTTCAGATGGAAGAAATATGTCTCACCAGTGACACCTATGGGGAAGTTACTGGCTCTCCTTGTGGAGACTTTGCTGGTATATGGAATCTTGCATGCAATGCTCCCTGGGGAAAATATGCAAATTAGGATCGTCCATATCATATCATCTGTAACTTCTCATATACATGGTAGCAGATTTAGGCTACTTTTACACTGGCGTTTTGGCTTTCCGTTTGTGAGATCCGTTCAGGGCACTCACAAGCAGTGTTCCCTCTAAGCTGCGCGGGTGGGCGGCCGCACAGCAATTATTGTGGCCCGGCTCACAATTTTATAATGCCCGCTTACTCAGCCTACAGCGCGCCGCTAAGTTCGCTAACGCTGCTGGCAAAATGCCAGCACTTGTCGTCAGACTCATCTGCGCGATGGCGCCGACGTCCTCCTCGTAGTCTTGTGCGGCTCAGCACAGCGGGGCGCCGCCTACCAGCTACCACGTATTGCCGCGCTACTTCTGCCTCCTCCTTCTTTTTGCAGGAAGAGGAGGACTGAGCAGCAGCAGGCAGTAAGGTGCGGTAGTGGCGGCGGCGCCGCCATCTTAGAGCCGGGCCAGAGGCACACGCTAGAGTGAGACTGAGTTTCTCTTATGGGCTACCTACAGTAAGTAAAATCCTAGAAACCGTCATTGATTGCTGAGCTGGTCTCTCCTGGTATTTCTAGAGTGTTAACTCGTGACAAGAAGTGGAGAACAGTGGGGGACAATAGTGGCACTAGTACTGTAGTAATCAATGACGGTAGAATGTCAGTAGTAGGGAGAACACTAAACAATCGTAGTTATTTTTAGTCCTATCGGCTAGAGTGAGTGAAGTGAATGAGTCTCTGGCCGAGCCTGATAGTGATAAGTCCTTCATGTGGGCAGCAGGGGCCGTGTCTGTGTTACCTAAGAAAGCAATGAAAACCGCATGTACTGTACGGGAGGTTTTATCACAGCAGACTCGCCAATGCAAAACAAGGGAATGCTGGTTGGCGCCGCCATCTTAGAGAGGCTAGAGTGAGTCTCCCTGGAACAGCATTGCATTCCCTTCAGGTTTTGCATTGGCAACGTTGCTTGTCTGAGCCAAGGAAAATGGGGGAAAAAGTAACATATATAACTATATACAACAGGAGATGCCCAGGTTATACCAGCATGCTCCATATCACTGTATACAAGAAGGTGTATAACTTATACCAGCTGTACATATATAATTATATACAGGAGATACCCAGGTTATACCAGCATGATCCATATCACTATATACAAGAAGATGTATAAGTTATACCAGCTGTACATATATAATTATATATAGGAGATGCCCAGGTTATACCAGCATGGTCCATATCACTATATACAAGAAGATGTGTAACTTATACCAGCTGTACATATATAGTTATATACAGGAGATGCCCAGGTTATACCAGCATGGTTCATATCACTATATACAAGAAGATGTATAGTTTACAACCAGCTGTACATATATAATTATATACAGGAGATACCAGGTTATACCAGCATGCTCCATATCACTATATACAGGAAGATGTATAACTTATACCAGCTGTACATATATAATTATATACAGGAGATGCCCAGGTTATACCAGCATGGTCCATATCACTGTATACAAGAAGATGTATAACTTATACCAGCTGTACATATATAATTATATACAGGAGATGCTCAGGTTATACCAGCATGGTCCATATCACTGTATACAAGAAGATGTATAACTTATACCAGCTGTACATATATAATTATATACAGGAGATACCCAGGTTATACCAGCATGGTCCATATCACTATATACAAGAAGATGTATAACTTATAACAGCTGTACATATATAATTATATACAGGAGATGCCCAGGTTATACCAGCATGCTCCATATCACTATATACAGGAAGATGTATAACTTATACCAGCTGTACATATATAATTATATACAGGAGATGCCCAGGTTATACCAGCATGGTCCATATCACTATATACAGAAGATGTATAACTTATACCAGCTGTACATATATAATTATATACAGGAGATACCCAGGTTATACCAGCATGCTCCATATCACTATATACAGAAGATGTATAACTTATACCAGCTGTACATATATAATTATATACTGGAGATACCCAGGTTATACCAGCATGCTCCATATCACTATATACAGGAAGATGTATAACTTATACCAGCTGTACATATATAATTATATACAGGAGATACCCAGGTTATACCAGCATGCTCCATATCACTATATACAAGAAGATGTATAACTTATACCAGCTGTACATATATAATTATATACAGGAGATGCCCAGGTTATACCAGCATGCTCCATATCACTATATACAAGAAGATGTGTAACTTATACCAGCTGTACATATATAGTTATATACAGGAGATGCCCAGGTTATACCAGCATGGTTCATATCACTATATACAAGAAGATGTATAGTTTATACCAGCTGTACATATATAATTATATACAGGAGATACCCAGGTTATACCAGCATGCTCCATATCACTATATACAGGAAGATGTATAACTTATACCAGCTGTACATATATAATTATATACAGGAGATGCCCAGGTTATACCAGCATGGTCCATATCACTGTATTCAAGAAGATGTATAACTTATACCAGCTGTACATATATAATTATATACAGGAGATACCCAGGTTATACCAGCATGCTCCATATCACTATATACAGGAAGATGTATAACTTATACCAGCTGTACATATATAATTATATACAGGAGATGCCCAGGTTATACCAGCATGGTCCATATCACTGTATACAAGAAGATGTATAACTTATACCAGCTGTACATATATAATTATATACAGGAGATGCTCAGGTTATACCAGCATGGTCCATATCACTGTATACAAGAAGATGTATAACTTATACCAGCTGTACATATATAATTATATACAGGAGATACCCAGGTTATACCAGCATGCTCCATATCACTATATACAGGAAGATGTATAACTTATACCAGCTGTACATATATAATTATATACAGGAGATGCCCAGGTTATACCAGCATGGTCCATATCACTATATACAAGAAGATGTATAACTTATACCAGCTGTACATATATAATTATATACAGGAGATGCCCAGGTTATACCAGCATGGTCCATATCACTATATACAGAAGATGTATAACTTATACCAGCTGTACATATATAATTATATACAGGAGATACCCAGGTTATACCAGCATGCTCCATATCACTATATACAGAAGATGTATAACTTATACCAGCTGTACATATATAATTATATACTGGAGATACCCAGGTTATACCAGCATGCTCCATATCACTATATACAGGAAGATGTATAACTTATACCAGCTGTACATATATAATTATATACAGGAGATACCCAGGTTATACCAGCATGCTCCGTATCACTATATACAAGAAGATGTATAACTTATACCAGCTGTACATATATAATTATATACAGGAGATGCCCAGGTTATACCAGCATGGTCCATATCACTATATAGAAGAAGATGTATAACTTATACCAGCTGTACATATATAATTATATACAGGAGATGCCCAGGTTATACCAGCATGCTCCATATCACTATATACAAGAAGATGTATAACTTATACCGGCTGTACATATATAATTATATACAGGAGATACCCAGGTTATACCAGCATGGTCCATATCACTATATACAGAAGATGTATAACTTATACCAGCTGTACATATATAATTATATACTGGAGATACCCAGGTTATACCAGCATGGTCCATATCACTGTATACAAGAAGATGTATAACTTATACCAGCTGTACATATATAATTATATACAGGAGATGCCCAGGTTATACCAGCATGGTCCATATCACTATATAGAAGAAGATGTATAACTTATACCAGCTGTACATATATAATTATATACAGGAGATGCCCAGGTTATACCAGCATGGTCCATATCACTATATACAAGAAGATGTATAACTTATACCGGCTGTACATATATAATTATATACAGGCGATACCCAGGTTATACCAGCATGCTCCATATCACTATATACAGGAAGATGTATAACTTATACCAGCTGTACATATATAGTTATATACAGGAGATGCCCAGGTTATACCAGCATGGTCCATATCACTATATACAAGAAGATGTATAACTTATACCAGCTGTACATATATAATTATATACAGGAGATACCCAGGTTATACCAGCATGGTCCATATCACTATATACAAGAAGATGTATAACTTATACCAGCTGTACATATATAATTATATACAGGAGATGCCCAGGTTATACCAGCATGATCCATATCACTATATACAAGAAGATGTATAACTTATACCAGCTGTACATATATAATTATATACAGGAGATACCCAGGTTATACCAGCATGCTCGATATCACTATATACAAGAAGATGTATAAGTTAGATGTCCTAGCCAGTGTCAGGTTAGCACTTAGCAAGGTCTTTCTTCACTCCGCAGGAGACATTTTGTGTGCGGTTCTGTTCTGACCCTCATGTTAAAACATAACTTTCATTTGATTGCTTTAATACCTAAAGGAAAAAAATTATTTTAAAAACCTGTTGTTTCTCTAGATGACCTTATGTTTATGGTAGTGGTAATAGAGTCTCAAGGGTCTATAAAAGCAGCTACACTATTTTTACAGACCTTTGAGACTCTATTAACACTACTATCAACATAAGGTCATCTAGAGAATAAGCAGGTTTTTTAAATTCTTTTTTTTTCCCCTTTAGGTGTTTAGATGTTAGAGCAATCTAATTACAGTTATGTTTTAACACCTAAAGAGAAATAAAAACCTACAGTTTCTCTAGATGACCTTATGTTGATAGTAGTGTTAATAGAGTCTCAATGGTTTGTAAAAATATTGTAGCTGCTTTTAGGCTGGGTTCAGACCTGAGCGTCTTTGATATGCGCGTTTAACGCGCGTTTTTTATGCGCGTTTTTTATGCGCGTTTTTTGCAATAGTAAACGCGCGTTTGACGCGCGTTTGTGTGATTGACTGCAATGTCCTATGGCCACAAACGCGCTGTAAAACGCCCCAAAGAAGCTCAAGAACTTGTTTGAGCGTAGGGCGTTTTTCAGCGCGTTCAAACGCGCTGTAAAACGCTCAAGTGAGAACCAGGGCCATAGGGAAGCATTGGTTTTCATGTGTTGAGCGTTTTACAGCGCGTTTGAACGCGCTGTAAAACGCTCAAGTGTGAACCCAGCCTTATAGACCCTTGAGACTCTATTACCACTACTATCAACATAAGGTCATCTAGAGAAACAACAGGTTTTTAAAATAATTTTTTTCCTTTAGGTGTTTAGGTATTAAAGCAATCAAATGAAAGTTATGTTTTAACATAAGGGTCAGAAACTGGGTTTTGTTTAGCCTCTTGGTTATTAGTTTTTCTATGTAAGTTCTCTGGAACAAAGATTTTTTTTCCCTGTATGGTTTATATATGGAGAGCAATGTCCAGTGATAACAGAGAGGACTATACTGTATATTGTACGGGATGGTGCAGGGGTTATACTGTATTGTATGGGATGGTGCAGGGGTTATACTGTATTGTATGGGATGGCGCAGAGGTTTTTATGCTCTTTGAAGTGACAATTATCTTAGGTTTTCCTATCGCCCACCTTTGATGGCGCTGTGCCCAGCTCTGAGCCGACCCCGCTCAGCAGCTGCCAAGGCTTAGAGGGAACACTGCTCACAAGCGGTCCAAAACGGATCAGTTTGCATTCTAATGCATTCCGAATTGAAAAGGATCCGCTCAGAATGCATCATTTCGCCTCCGTTCAGTCACCATTCTGCTCTGGAGCGGACACCAAAATACTGCCTGCAGCGTTTTTCTGTCCGCGGTGTGGTGCGGAGCCAATCCGTCCTCGCACACAATGTAAATCAATGGGGACAGATCCGTTTTTTCTCTGACACAATCTGGCACAATAGAAAACTGATCCATCCCCCATTGACTTTCAATGGTGTTCAAGACGGATCCGCCATGGCTATAGAAACATAATACAACCGGATCCGTACATGAAGGATGCATATGGTTGTATTATTTTAACGGAAGCGTTTTTGCAGATCCATGACGGTGTCACGGTCCCTCAGGTGAAATCAAGGAGATTGGCTGAGCGTGGAGGAATCTAACAGCCTCCTTGATTTCTCTTAATTCAGTGTTGATAGGGTTAATGACCACTTCCCTTTTCTCAGCTGTTGCTCAGTGGTCATCACTTCTACCCTTTATAGTCTCACCCCAGCCTTCTGACTATGCGGTTGATAGCTTCATTTGGGTTTGGCTGAGCTGGTGTAAGATCCTCTCTGGTGTTCCTGTTCTTCCATCTCTACAGAAGTTAAGTGTCGCGTTTGTTTGTATATGTTATATTCCCTGTTGTTGTATCTGAGCCTGAGACAGAGACTTCCATTTGTCCATCTGGGGAGGAATTGTCACGGAACCATGAACCAGACGTACAACAAGAGATAAGAGAAAATAAGAAGGCTTTATTGAAAATAAAGCTGTAAAGCAAAAGTCCAAACGGATGGTGAAACCGAGCAGAGTCTTTGCGAAGCCAGAGGTCAGGAACCAGAAGGGTAGTCAGACGAAGCCAGGATCAGGAACCAGCAGGGTAGTCAGACGAAGCCAGGATCAGGAACCAGCAGGGTAGTCAGACGAAGCCAGGATCAGGAACCAGAAGCAGCAGCAGTCTTAGAAGCATGTGAACACAAGAGGACCAAGCAAGGAACTGAAGCCACAGACCTCCTATATATATGAGCTAGGCATCCAGCTCCTCCCAGTGGGAAGGAGGAGCCGCAGGGTGGAAGGCTACAAGAAACCCAGAAACCAAGATGGCCGCCAGCACATGTCAAACGAAGGAGAACAGCAAGAAGGTAAGACCATGACAGTACCTCCCCCTCAAGGGCCCCTCCTCCGCGGAGCACAAAACGGTTTCTGAGGGAAGCGTGCGTGGAAGGCTCGGAGCAAGGCAGGAGCATGGACATCTGCGGAGGGAACCCAGGAACGCTCCTCTGGACCATAACCACGCCAATGGACCAAAAACTGCAACCGACCGCGGACCAGGCGTGAGTCCAGGATATTGCTCACCTCATATTCCTCACGATTGCCCACTTGGACCGGACGAGGCCGAGGAACCGAGGAAGTGAAACGATTACACACCAGTGGCTTCAACAGGGAGACATGAAACACGTTGGAGATCCGCATGCCAGGAGGAAGCGCAAGGGCATAGGCTACCGGGTTTACCCTGCGAAGCACTCGGAAGGGACCAACAAAGCGAGGCGCCAGCTTGGGAGTGGGCACTCGAAGGTTGAGGTTGCGGGTGGACAACCATACACGGTCTCCGACCTGGTAGGAAGGAGCAGGCGCTCGTCTGCGATCAGCCTGGAGTCTCTGGCGCTGCGCAGAGACCTCAAGGGACTTCTGGATCTGTACCCAAGAAGCACGTAGGACGGAAAGGTGATCCTCCACAGCCGGAATATCCTGGGGAGAGAATACCTCCGGTAACACGGCAGGTTGGAACCCATAATTGGCCATGAAGGGAGACGTCCCAGAGGAAGAGTTCACCGCCGTGTTCCTGGCAAACTCAGCCCAAGGCAGGAGGTCAACCCAATTGTCTTGGTGGTCGGAGACATAGCAACAAAGGAATTGCTCCAAGGCCTGATTGGATCGTTCTGCGGCCCCATTGGACTGAGGGTGGTAGGCCGAGGAGAAGGAGAGATGAATCCCCAACTGGGAGCAAAAGGCGCGCCAGAACCTGGACACAAACTGACTCCCCCGATCCGACACAATCTCCTTGGGCAAACCGTGCAACCGGAAGACCTCCCTGGCAAAAATCGTGGCCAACTCTTGTGCAGAGGGTAACTTCTTGAGAGGAACACAGTGGCACATTTTGGAAAACCGATCCACAATCATGAGAATGACCGTATGGCCTCGGGATGCAGGGAGGTCCACAATGAAATCCATCCCCAGGTGTGACCATGGGCGCTCCCCGGTGGCTATGGGTTGCAGAAGGCCCAACGGAAGGTGCCGAGGGGACTTACTCTGGGCACAAACGGAGCATGCCGCTACATATGCGGCGATGTCGGAACGTAGGGAAGGCCACCAGAACAGACGTGAAACAGCCCAGGACAGCTGATTCTTTCCAGGATGCCCCGCGGTCTTGGAGTTATGGTAGGTTCGCAACAACCGAGTGCGCAACTCCTCAGGCACAAAACATCTGCCGTTGGGTCTCCCAGAGGGAGCACCAGATTGAGCCGCCAAAATCTGCTCACCCAGGGGAGAGGTCAGGCTGGTGCGAATGGCGGCCAGGATCTGATTCGGAGGTATGACCGAAGTCGGAATCGACTCCTCCCTGGACAGCTCGGAGTACTGCCGTGATAAGGCATCCGCCCTGATGTTCTTGGAACCGGGTAGGTAGGAGACCACGTAATTAAAACGTGACAAGAACAGAGCCCATCTGGCCTGACGTGGTGTCAATCTCTTGGCCTCAGAAAGGTAGGTCAGATTCTTGTGGTCCGTCAGGATGAGAACCGGAACCACCGAACCCTCGAGCAAGTGCCACCATTCTTTAAGGGCCTGCACGATGGCCAATAACTCCCTGTCACCAATCTGATAGTTGCACTCCGCGGAAGACAGTTTCCGGGAGTAAAACCCACAAGGAAGCAGAGGACCCTCTGGTGTTCTACGCTGAGACAGAAGGGCGCCTACTCCCGTCTCAGACGCGTCCACCTCGAGGACAAAGGGCAACCCAGGGTTGGGATGCGACAGAATCGGAGCCGACACAAAGGCGGACTTTAGGGCCTCAAAAGCTCGGATGGCCTCGAGCGGCCAGACCTGGGAATTACTGCCCTTCCTGGTCAGATCCGTGAGAGGCTTGGCCAGCATGGAAAAGTCCCTGATGAACTTCCGATAATAATTGGCGAAGCCCAAAAAGCGCTGCAGGGAACGAAGACCACTGGGCTGGGGCCACTGTAAGACAGCCGAAACCTTCTCAGGATCCATGGAGAACCCCTCAGCGGAAATGATGTAACCTAAGAAGGTTACCTGGGATCGGTGAAATTCGCATTTCTCAAGCTTACCGAACAGCTTGTTCTCTCGTAACCGTTGCAACACTCGTCTGACATCCAGAATGTGGGCCTCCATGGATTCAGAATATACCAAGATGTCATCCAAATAGACCACCACACACTGCTGCAACAGGTCACGGAAAACATCGTTGATGAATTCCTGAAAGACTGCGGGCGCATTGCACAACCCAAAGGGCA
This sequence comes from Bufo bufo, assembly GCF_905171765.1. Classification (NCBI taxonomy): domain Eukaryota; kingdom Metazoa; phylum Chordata; class Amphibia; order Anura; family Bufonidae; genus Bufo; species Bufo bufo. The sequence continues at coordinate 217,308,099 of NC_053395.1, read as the reverse complement.
TAACCAAGGATTCATAATGACCGGTCCTGGTGTTAAACGCGGTCTTCCACTCATCGCCCGCCTTGATCCTTACCAGGTTATATGCCGCCCTCAGGTCGAGTTTGGTAAAGACCGTGGCCCCTTTAAGGCGATCGAACAGCTCGGAAATCAAGGGTATCGGGTAAGCGTTCTTGATCGTGATGCGATTGAGACCCCTGTAATCGATGCAAGGCCTCAACTCACCGCCCTTCTTTTTCACAAAGAAAAATCCAGCCCCTGCCGGGGACGAAGATTTGCGAATGTGTCCGCGTGAAAGCGCCTCCCTCACGTACTCCTCCATGGCCTCATTCTCCGCTACCGACAGTGGATAGACTTTGCCACGAGGAGGAACGGCACCAGATTGTAACTCTATGGCACAATCGTACGGGCGGTGCGGAGGTAGGGCAACCGCGCGCACCTTATCGAATACATCCCGGTACTCCTCGTATTCAGGAGGCAACAGAGAGTCCGAGGAAGTACACAGCAACTTGACAGGCCCATGGATGCAACTAGCCCCACACTGCGGTGACCACGAGAGGATCTCGACCGATCTCCAATCGAAAGTCGGATTATGCTTCTGGAGCCAGGGGTACCCCAAGACCACCGAGTAGTGTGGAGACGAAATAACCTGGAGGGAGACCGACTCTCTGTGAACGGCACCAATGGCTATCCCCACTGGAAGGGTCTCATGAGTCACGTGTGGCGGCAGAAGGGGTCTGCCGTCTATCGCCTCAAGAGCCAGTGGGGAACCTCGAGCCTGCAGAGGAATGGAATTGGCGGCAGCGAACACACTATCAATGAACAAACCACCAGCACCAGAGTCCACCAACGCCTGGGTCGTCACCGAGCCCCCGACCCAGGAGAGGACAACAGTGATCAGTGGTTTGTCAACACGGGAAACCGGGGACGAGGAGACTCCACCCAAGATCTGCCCCCGACAGGATCTCAGGTACGAGCGTTTTCCCGGACGGTTCGGACATGCCAACCGAAAATGCCCACCGAGACCACAGTACATGCATCGGCCCTCGCGTCTCCGGAGTGCCCTCTCCCCCTCGGACAGGCGAGCAAACCCCAGCTGCATGGGTTCACCCCCAGACAAGTCATCCCCAGGAGGCGTGGGAGGAGAGGGAGGCACGGGTGGGACAGCAAACGTAGGCACCAATCTGTTAGAAGACCTCCGCAGGTTCTCCTTAAAGGAAGGTCTCTCCCTGAGTCTGGTGTCAATCAAAATCAGGAAAGAAATAAGAGACTCGAGCTCAACTGGTAGGTCCTTAGCTGCAACCTCATCCTTCAAGGCATCCGAGAGACCATGAGAGAAAGCAGCGACCAGAGCCTCATTATTCCAGCCCACCTCTTCTGCCAGGGTACGAAACTCAATGGCGTATTCAGCTACGGATCGTGAACCCTGTCTGATGGACATAAGGAGCTTCGCAGCAGAGGCAGCACGAGCCGGCACATCGAATACCTTCCGAAGAGAAGCAACAAAACCGGAAAACTCGGCAACCACCGGATTGTTGTTCTCCCATAAAGGGCTGGCCCAGGCCAAGGCCTTGTCCGAGAGCAGCGAGATCAAGAAGCCCACCTTTGATCTCTCAGTAGGAAAGGCATGTGGCAGCAACTCGAAATAAATGCCCACCTGGTTAAGGAAACCTCGGCACTGAGTTGGCTCTCCCCCAAAGCGCTGTGGAAGAGGGGCAGAACCGGTCATACCCCGAAACACCGCAGGCGCAACAACAGGTGTCGGGGTAGACTCTGGCGCAACAACCGGAGCGGCAGTAGGAGCGAGCCCAGGAGCGACAACCGACCCATCGGCAACGGGAGCGAAATGAGCCGTGCGTTCAAGCAGGGTTTGCAACGCCACAGCGAACCGACCCAACAGGTGATCCTGCTGATCAAGTCTGGCAACCAGCGTGGGTAGCGAGGATGGCCCTGTACAGTCAGAATTCATGGCTTGGTCCTAATGTCACGGAACCATGAACCAGACGTACAACAAGAGATAAGAGAAAATAAGAAGGCTTTATTGAAAATAAAGCTGTAAAGCAAAAGTCCAAACGGATGGTGAAACCGAGCAGAGTCTTTGCGAAGCCAGAGGTCAGGAACCAGAAGGGTAGTCAGACGAAGCCAGGATCAGGAACCAGCAGGGTAGTCAGACGAAGCCAGGATCAGGAACCAGCAGGGTAGTCAGACGAAGCCAGGATCAGGAACCAGAAGCAGCAGCAGTCTTAGAAGCATGTGAACACAAGAGGACCAAGCAAGGAACTGAAGCCACAGACCTCCTATATATATGAGCTAGGCATCCAGCTCCTCCCAGTGGGAAGGAGGAGCCGCAGGGTGGAAGGCTACAAGAAACCCAGAAACCAAGATGGCCGCCAGCACATGTCAAACGAAGGAGAACAGCAAGAAGGTAAGACCATGACAGGAATGGGTTGTCTCTGGTCCTATACTTATTTCAGGGCCTTATAGGGAAATCAGGGCCTAGGTATCCTGCATATGAATATTCCTACCTTCAAGGTCTAGTCATATTGATAGGTAGTCAGGGCCCGACTTAGGGTTGTCTAGGAGGTGACCTGTTTCTTCCCTAGTTTCCAGGCCCAGTTACTGTTCCCCTTCCCTCCTGTGTTCAGTGTGGAGTTTCCCCCCCAAACTGATCGTGACAGACGGATTCACAAAAAACGCTAGTGTGAAAGAAGCCTTAGGCTACTTTCACAGCAGCGTTTTCTCTTTCCGCTATTGAGATCCGTCATAGAAAAACGCTTCCGTTTTGTCTCCATTCATTGTCAATGGGGACAAAACTGAACGGAACGGAGTGCACCAGAATGTATTCCGTTCCGTTTCGTTGCGTTCCCATGACGCACACAAAAGCGCTGATAAGCAGCGTCTTTGTGCATGTCACAGGATACTGATCAAGACGTCATGAAACACAATGTAAATAAATGGTGACGGATCTGGCACCCATTGACTTAGAAAGGATTTTGCGTCCGATCCGTCTTGTTCATTTGGGAGATAATACAACCTTATCTGTTCTGAACGGTTGTATTATTGACAATGCGTTTTTGCTGAACCCATGACGGATCCAGCAAAAACGCAGATGTGAAAGCAGTCTTACAAACGCTGAAACACCATTCTTAATAAATTCTCCAGTTCAGAGGGATTATGACGCCGTCAAAAACCGCGGTGTATACTGCGCAAACCGCAGTTGCTTACTTCAGATCACTGATTTTATTGCCTTACCTTGCGCCAACATTTTGGTGCACTTTGGGACATCTTCAGTCACACCCCTGTCCCCCCAAAATATTACACCCCTTTCCAGCTCAGCTATGACTCTCTGGTCGAGTGCAGTGCAAAAAGTGTCTAGAACACATCATGGATGGGGTGCAAAGCACGGATGCCAGTTTTTGGTGTAAATAAGGCTAGAATTCTGCCACATTTAGCAAATCTATAGTATTTTAAGGCCCCTTTCACATGGGCGTGAGGCGAAGGCATTGCACCCGCACTGAATCAGGACCCATTCACTTTAATGGGGCTGTGCAGGTGACATGTTGCGTGAAAATCGCAGCAGGTTCTATATTCTGTTCTATATTCTTCTATCTTCATTCAGCAGGACCTGCGCTGACGTCACCGCGCTCACCGCGTGGTGAGCGTGATTACGTCATCAAAGGTCCTTTTGCAGGTCCTGAAAGAAGAAGAAAGAAGACGATGCCGGCTGCGCGATCAAGTGGATGAGGTGAGTTATTTTTTTTATTTTTTACCCCCTCACTCGACATATTCTGTATTAGGAATGCTATTATTTTCCCTTATAACCATGTTATAAGGGAAAATAATAAAATCTACAGAACACCGATCCCAAACCCGAACTTCTGTGAAGAAGTCCGGGTTCTGGTTTGGGTACCACATTCGGTTTTCTATCACGCCCGTGCAAAACAATGACTGACTGAAATTGCGTGCGCACTTGCGTGGGTTTCCCGCAATGCACACGCGATGCATCCGGAGCAAATCCGGGACGCCCGTGTGAAAGAGGCCTAACTCCTAGACATTTTCAGGAACACTGCTTGCTGTCAACAGTTGGGCCTATAATACCATGGATTCAGCTTAAGCAGCCATGAGACCCAACACAAGAGGGAAGGGGGGTGTTTTTCGTAGGATTAACATGGGTTCTTTGCCTTCACGCAGATGCAGAGTATAATGTTGCGTGCTACGTGCACATATAAATACATAAAAGCTGTCACCATGGAAACAGATGCTATCAATATTCCTGTTCATGTGAAATAAAAGCAAAAATAAAAATACACAAGATTTATGGACGTAATGCTAATTAAAATCCGGAAGCGAAAGGCGACCATATGCTTAGTTAATCTGCTGAGCCCCTGCAAAGAGTCGATGCAAAGTTACTCCGAAGTAGCCTGATAAATGGCAACCACTTCTGGAAGCTCAGAACAGTTGTCGCATCCCTTCGCCCACTCCTCTTGGCAACTCAAACAACATGCATTGATTTTAGGGGACATTCACACGACCCTATCCGTTTTGCAGTCACCAAATTGCGGATCTGCAAAAAAAGGATGCAGACTGAAAATATGGTGGTGTGAATGGACCCCCTAGACCAATAAGGCTAGGTCGACACGACGACATTTGTCACGCGACATTTTGTTGCCCCAATATCGCGTGACAATTTTTATAATGGCAGTCTATGGTGTCGCACTGCAACATGCAACATACTGCGACTGCGTCGCAACAGTCGCAGAAAATCCATTCGAGATGGATTTTTCTGCCACTGTCGCAGTCACAGCATATCGCATGTGTAGACCTAGCCTAAAGCTGCCATGACAGCTCTCGCCCCAGGGTGTCAATTACATAATAAAAAATACCCTCGACATGTGCCAAATATTCCCCCCAAAAAATCACATTCCTGCGGTAATTTATCAGCTGTTTTGCTTCTCATTTTATGTGTAAATTGCACCTATTCTTAAATCAGTTCACACTATGTTAATTCGTTTTGTGCTACTTTTAGGCTCCTCAGCGCCTTGCCCGTCAGTTTTGCATTTACACGGTTTATTTGAAGTAGTGTTTTCAGCCAGATTTATTAATTGCGCCTTTGACAACTTTGTTTCGAATCATCATTTGTTTTGTATCATCAGAGGCATTTTTGATATCGCTTTCATGGGTTTTTTCCTTCTGCTGCTGCAAAATGCGTCAACGTTATCTCACATTGGGACAGATTTACTAATAATGTCAGACTTTGCACCGTCTAAGAAAACGAATCACATTCTTATATATGTTCGCATATTCACACTGCTTTGCACACTCTTGGCATTCTCTTGATGAGCTTCAAGAGGTAGTCCCCTGAAATGGTTTTCACTTCACAGGTGTGCCCTGTCAGGTTTAATAAGTGGGATTTCTTGCCTTATAAATGGGGTTGGGACCATCAGTTGCGTTGAGGAGAAGTCAGGTGGATACACAGCTGATAGTCCTACTGAATAGACTGTTAGAATTTGTATTATGGCAAGAAAAAAGCAGCTAAGTAAAGAAAAACGAGTGGCCATCATTACTTTAAGAAATGAAGGTCAGTCAGTCAGCCGAAAAATTGGGAATACTTTGAAAGTAAGGGCTATTTGACCATGAAGGAGAGTGATGGGGTGCTGCGCCAGATGACCTGGCCTCCACAGTCACCGGACCTGAACCCAATCGAGATGGTTTGGGGTGAGCTGGACCGCAGAGTGAAGGCAAAAGGGCCAACAAGTGCTAAGCATCTCTGGGAACTCCTTCAAGACTGTTGGAAGACCATTTCAGGGGACTACCTCTTGAAGCTCATCAAGAGAATGCCAAGAGTGTACAAAGCAGTAATCAAAGCAATAGGTGGCTACTTTGAAGAACCTAGAATATGACATATTTTCAGTTGTTTCACACTTGTTTGTTATGTATATCAATTCCACATGTGTTAATTCATAGTTTTGATGCCTTCATAGTCATGAAAATAAAGAAATCTCTTTGAATGAGAAGGTGTGTCCAAACTTTTGGTCTGTACTGTACATTGGCATAGTTCTACTCCAAAAATGTGCCAAAATGTTGGCACATTTTTGCCGCATGCTGCCACGTTTTAGGGCCCCTTTTCTAGTAAGGTCACACCCCCTTTCTAGCAAAGCGATGCCCCATGTCGGACGAAGTGCAAAAAGCTTAGAAAAGTGTGTAAAGCAGGTAGTACATGTGAAGCAAAGCACGCATGACAGTTTTTTGGTGGAAATTGGACCATGGAACTGGCGCATTTTCATTAGTAAATCTGTCGCATTGTGTGAAATTTTGATACATTTTCAGCATTTTGCACTGACAAGAGGGGAAAAAAGCGTGCCAAAAACTGGCATCATAATGCCTCTGATGATAACTTCCCCCCATTGTGCGCAGGTTTTATTGCAATATGGTGCAGACCACATCCCCTGAGACTGCACAAGTCTTTTTCTACCACAGAGGCAGAGAACATGGGGCCCAAAGTGCAAGGGCCCAGCACTGAAATGTTTTCCCTGCTTGCTGAGACATAGCAGATACAGGCATCTGCCACTAGGAGATCCGCACTGCGTACAGATTTATACAGCTCCCATTGAGTTCCATACAGATTTATACAGTCCCCACTGAGTTCCGTGTTGCCGGATCCGTCACTGCCGGGCCAGATGGAATTTCAGCAGCACATGGCAATGACGGATCCGGAAGGCTGTTCCGGAACAGCCTGCCAGATCTGCTTAGGGTACTTTCACACTTGCGGCAGAGGATTCCGTCGCCGGGACTGCTTGCCGGATACGACAAAACGCATGCAAACTGATGGCATTTGTCAGACGATCAGGATCCTGATTCATATGACAAATGCATTGAAATGCCAGATCCGTCTCTCCGGTGTCATATGGAAAAACGGATCCGGCATTTATTTTTTTCACATTTTTTGCGGTCTGAGCACGCGCAGGCCACAATGCTGGATCCGTTTTGCTGGAACACTCAGGGCCGGATCCGGCATTAATGCATGTTAATGGGAAAAAATGCCCGATCCGGCATTCCGTTTTTTTGGCCGGAGATAAAACCGTAGCATGCTGCGGTATTATCTCCGTCCTAAAAAGTCAAAAAGACTGAACTGAAGACGTCCTGATGCATCCTGAACGGATTGCTCTCTATTCAGAATGCATGGGGATAAAACTGATCAGTTCTTTTCCGGTATTGGGCCCCTAGGACGGAACTCAGTGCCGGGAAAGAATAACGCTAGTGTGAAAGTAGCCTTAAACGCAGATATGAAACAGGCCTATTGAGCTCCATACAGATTTATATGGCTCCCATTGCGCTCCATACAGATTTATATGGCTCCCTCTGAGCTCCATACAGATTTATATGGCTCCCTCTGAGCTCCATACAGATTTATATGGCTCCCTCTGAGCTCCATACAGATTTATATGGCTCCCTCTGAGCTCCATACAGATTTATATGGCTCCCTCTGAGCTCCATGCTAGCTATATAACTCCTTATACAATGAGCAGTGGGAGAAGGGGCCCTGGTTTGCTATGTGGCCCTGCAATTTTTAAGTACAACCCTGATCCTGTGTAATTTATTTCATGCAAAAGCTAAATCTGATCTCATTGGTATACAGCAAAACAGTGGGCACCTGGCGATGTATTTCTAGGGATCTAAAATTAGTTTCCCCCAAAAAAATAGAACAAATACAATTATTTCCTGGCACTGACATATTCCTTGTAGAGAGGGAAGCAGCCGATTCCACCATGAGGCGTAAAGCAGAATCCGAAAATAGCCTGCGATTCCTTCCTCCTCCGCATCCCATCTGTATCGGTGTCTGTCGCTTTCTATTACTGCGCCTTCACTTTCCTATTTCTATCTCAACTCTGCTGATTAAAAAAAAAATCCCCCCTTCCCCGTATGCAGATCCGGCTGGTCCCCAGAGGGACTGTACAGGTGGCGGTCCCATCCCTTCTCCCCTCCAGCTGTTCTCTGAGCCGCGCTCCTGCCATATGGTCATCAGTCGCCTTTGTTCTCCCTTTTTAATCCCTTGTAAAGCATTTGATAAATCCCTGCGCCGGAATCATCCAACGACAATCAATAACTATATTTAGTGAAAGTGCTGGTGCATTAACCCTTCATTACAACCTCCGGCTAAAAGAAAACAAGAAAATCTTAAGAAATGCTGGAGCTGGCAGTGAAAGGGTCAAGGTTTAGCCTTAATAATCTCTATACAGTAACAACCCCCCCCCCCCCCCCCATTACTCTATATTACAGATATGAGATGTATGCACTAAGTACTGTAATGTAGGCATCTCACCGTGTCTAATTGGTGCACGGTCTATCTATCTAATATCTATCAATCCATGAAATATCTATGGGTAGTGGTGAATGGCGCACAATTGTGATAGTAACACTTCAGTCAAAACTTCATGTATAAGCTCCTCATATTGTCTGTGTGTGGTCTGTGTATCTATCTATCTATCTATCTATCTCTCTATCTATCTCATATATCTTTCTATCCATCCATCTCTCTATTATCTATCTATCTATCTATCTATCTACATCTATCTATCTATCTATCTATCTATCTCATATCTATCTATCTATCTATTATCTATCTATCTCATATCTATCTCATATCTATCTATCTCATATCTATCTATCTATTATCTATCTATCTATCTATCTATCTATCTATCTCATATCTATCTATTATCTATCTATCTATCTATCTATCTATCTCATATCTATCTATCTATCTATCTATCTATCTATCTATCTATCTATTTATCTATCTATCACATATATCTTTCTATCCATCCATCTCTCTATTATCTATCTATTATCTATCATCTATCTCATATCTATCTATCTATCTATCTATCTCATATCTATCTATCTCATATATCTTTCTTTCTATCTATCCATCTCTCTATTATCTATCTCATATCTATCTATCTATCTATCTATCTATCTATCTATCTATCTATCTATCTACAGTCCTTAATGTGATTTGCTCCCTCATTGCTTTGATTTTATCCTTTCCACGTCTGACTCCCTTTTAAATTATTCATTCTGCCCTTGAAGCCTCTGAATAGCTGAGAGCCCCTCACATGAACACACAACGTTATACTTTATACCAATACAAAAAAATGATCACAAACTTGAAAGATTATACAAAAAGAACAAGATAATTCCTGACACAAGCAGCTATGTCCACATCGAACACACGCCAAGCCCACAGCTCCACCACAGGTCACATCTCCAGTGATACACGCATATACACCGACACAAGCGACTCATGCAATACACACACCCAAAACATCACATATACAAATACATCACATATACACACACTACTCCTACCATGCCACACACATAAACACACACACAGCTATCACATCATTTGTACATTTCATACATGCACATTCCAAATATACAAAAACACACTCGACTACACATACAGCCCATGAGGTACACACATCTTGCATACAGATTATGAAATACACACAACTATAACATACATTTTACTAAACACACAAAGCACACATAGTGATAATAAGCCAGTGCACAGAACCACATAAATACATACAGGAACAAATACCATACACACATAATATACAAACAAATGGATTACACACAACCCACACAAAAACACACACAGGCCATATAAATACATACAAATAACCGCACATAGCACAGTACAGAGGCAACAACCCTACCAAATACAACCCAGGACACACATCCCTGCCATGACTGAAGATTGCCAGGTGCTAATGACATATCACAGAGGAGACACTTCATCAAGCACTTTAGGGTTACCGGGGCCATGACAAAGTAAAAGCCGCTTGTGACCATACATGACTTTTGTAAGCTGCACCCATCACCCTCAATATAAAAAGTTGTTCTGCTCCTCCAGAAAATCCATTACCCCCTAGATATTTACTGTATGACACATCTTAAAGTGATATCACATAATTGCAAGTGTAATCCAAAACTCACAGGACTTGTCTAAATCATGTTATGGACATGAGGACAGGATTCCCCTCCATCTCTGTCCTGTGGCCCCCAATGCCCCGCAACATGCAGTGTCAGGGTGCAGGCTATATGATATATATATCACATATGTCATCTATCAGGGATCTGTTACAATCTACAGATCACATACTGTAAGTCATGTACCGGGAATCTGCTAATCTGCTACAATACTGAGATCACACCCCATATACCAGGAATCTGATACAATGTGGGGATCACACAGGGCATATGTCAGGGATCTAATACAAGATGAGATTGCAGATCAAATATCAGGGGTCACATTAAATATCAGGGATCCAATGCACTGTAAGGATCAAACAGCCAGGATCTGATACAATGTTGGAAACATATCAAGTACTAGGAGGAATCAAGAGCAGGTGACATACAGTATACCAGAGATCTGATACAATGTAGACATATGTCGCATGTTATATATCAGGGGGTCTGATACAATGTACAGATCACATATCAGGGGGTCTGATACAATGTACAGATCACATATCAGGGGTCTGATACAATTTGGAGATCTGGTATCATATATCAGTGGTCTGATAATGTAGAGATCAATCACATGTTATATACCATTGGTCTGATACAATGTAGAGATCATATATAATATCTCAGCTGTCTGATACACTGTACATATCATGTTATATATCAGGGGTCTGATACAATGAGGAGATCACTGGTTGCTTTATTTGATCCAGTTTATTGATGGCATCTGATAAATTATAGATACAATACAAAGTACAGATGGCACATCCCACCTTGTATCTAATGGTTGCATAGAGGGTTAAAGCTATCGTACACCCCCTGGATCAGATGTGACTGAAGTTACTTTCTCCGGGACCCCCAAACTTCCCCCTGCCCCAGTGCAGTCCCAGGGCTCACCCACCTCTGTTCTCCACCAGGTCGCTGAACTGGCCGCTCTCACTCATCTTCATCTGCTGCTCCCTCTCCATTTGGACTGGGAGCTCCAGGGTCTTGCTGGGTGCCTGCTCCGGGGGTCCTGGGACTGGTTGCCCGTTACAGTTAGGCTGCACAATGCTGGGGTCCGGGGGGTAGCAGAGCTCTGTGTCAAAAGGGTCCATGATGGCTGGAGATGAGGAATGTGGCACCCAGGTGTGAGGAGAGGGTGCTGCGCTGTGTGCACTGGGTGCTGATCACTCACTACTAGTGCAAGCTCAGTGCAAGCAGCTCATGACATCCAGAGAGAGAGAGAGAGAGAGAGAGGGAGAGAGAGAGAGGGAGAGAGAGGGAGAGGGCTGCAGCCTGGAGGACAGCAAGCAGTCTGCGAATCCTGCCTCCTATAGCCTGCACTGAGCTCAGGCTGCAGCATCGCTCAGCAGAGCAGGGGGGAGACACAGGCAGGTGACTGACAGGGGGCTACAATGCTAGCAATACTAGCCCTCTGCATATTGCAATGCATCCCACTGTCTTACTGACTGTTTCCTTATACTGTGTTTTACTCAATGCAAGGTGTAGTGCAGGGAGCTGGGACCCTCTAATATCCACTGGATACAGGGAGGGACAGGTTTGCATCCTATAAATAGCTATGGATAGCTCAGGAAGGGACCACAGATCTGGGATTCTCAGATACCTAATTGACAGATCTTCTATCCACAGGGCTGAGGGTTTGCAAATAACCTGCATAAATATTGCAAAGCCTCCCACTGACACTGAGATATGTAGTGAGGAGGGGGGGCCCTATAATATCCAGCTTATGGGGTCATTATATGCACATTGCAGAGCATCCTATTCACACAAAGTGTGTGTCCCATTCCTAACTAAGACAGGAGTGCAGGGAGGGACTAAGTGTGCTGGGGGCACAGGGACTGGTGAGTGCAGGGAGGGACTAAGTGTGCTGGGGGCACAGGGACTGGTGAGTGCAGGGAGGGACTAAGTGTGCTGGGGGCACAGGGACTGGTGAGTGCAGGGAGGGACTAAGTGTGCTGGGGGCACAGGGACTGGTGAGTGCAGGGAGGGACTAAGTGTGCTGGGGGCACAGGGACTAGTGGGTGCAGGGAGGGACTAAGTGTGCTGGGGGCACAGGGACTAGTGGGTGCAGGGAGGGACTAAGTGTGCTGGGGGCACAGGGACTGGTGAGTGCAGGGAGGGACTAAGTGTGCTGGGGGCACAGGGACTGGTGAGTGCAGGGAGGGACTAAGTGTGCTGGGGGCACAGGGACTAGTGGGTGCAGGGAGGGACTAAGTGTGCTGGGGGCACAGGGACTAGTGGGTGCAGGGAGGGACTAAGTGTGCTGGGGGCACAGGGACTGGTGAGTGCAGGCACTGATGGAGTATTACTCCTGCCTCATAGCTTCTATGGAGCTGGAGCACCACACTGCTGCATGAGCCCCTTATAGGACACCAGGACAGTAAGTACCATGTGAGAACTGGGGGCCAGCAGGCCAGTAAGTCAGGGATGAGAGGTCTGTAAATAATGTAGCCTGGACCCTCTTACATCCTGCTGCTCCCGGGACCATTATAGGAAAGCAGATGATGAATGGGTTACTTTAGCCAAGTAGAAGACCCTCAGAAGAGACATACAGGTGGTGTGCCATAATTAACAGGAGCTCCCCTCTCCCTTGGGGTCTATTCATATGGGGCAGATTTGTTGCAGAAATTTTAGTCACTGACATTGAATTCTGCAAGCTCCATTCAGATAAATGGGGCAGTGGAAGAAGCTCCAGATAGATAGATAGATAGATAGATAGAAATAGATAGATATGAGATAGATAGATAGATAGATAGATAGATAGATAGATAGATAGATATGAGATAGATAGATAGATAGATAGATATGAGATAGATAGATAGATAGGAGATAGATAGATAGATAGATAGATAGATAGATAGATAGATAGATAGATAGATAGATAGATAGGATAGATATGGGATAGATAGATAGATAGATAGATATGAAATAGAGAAAAATAGATAATAGATAGACATGAAATATAGATAATAGAGAGATAGATAGAGAGTTAGATATGAAATATAGATAATAGAGAGATAGATAGATAGATAGATAGTGTGATAAGGTGGACAGTACGGGAAGGTGTGTATATCCCACTCAGATACCTCAGCTGGGTGGGATAGCTAAAATCTGAGATGCAATAGTCTCAGCAGCATGTAGGTTGCTGAGACAAGGTTGTTTTTGGCATATTCTGGGCTCTATTTTAGTTGGATTGGCAGATAGGACTGGAAGTGGGATCTGCCAATCCACACCCTTTCAGAACGGGTGTTCCCTTGGCAGGTGAGGTCTGCGATAATCAGGCTACCTGCAGGGCCGGTGCAAGGATTTTTGCCAACACAAGCGAAGCTACATTTTGGCGCCCCCCCCCCTTCCAGAACTCCCCCTAACACCAGCATCCCACCCGGACTCCACTCCAATCGCCTGAATGCCTGCCTCGCAAAACCCTGCAGTGCACCTACCGCACCTACCTCCTGTGAATACGGTAGATGTTTCTTTACCTTATTTTTCTTGACAAAATTTTCTTATTTTCTTATTGACAATAGGGGGTAATGATGTGATCATGGATGGGGCCAGGGCCATCCGGGCGGGGGGGGGGGGGGGGAATAATGTGCCATGGGGGGAGAAATGTGACACACAATAGGCTATTGTGTCACATTTCTCCCGCCCCATCCATGATCACATCATTACCCCCTATTGTGTCACATTTTACCCCCCCCCCCTTCCTGGCGGCCTGGCCCCATTCCCATGTCACATCCAGTGACATACTCAGAGTACAGACATTTACATTGTCCCCCCGGCCCTCCCTCCAGGCTCCATCATGTCACGGTCACACAAACTAGCGCTAGAGCAGAGGCGCTCAGGATTAGCACGGCATCAATGATGTGTTTAAAAAAATGTATTATAAAACAACAATCATTAATATTGGGGGGAGGGCGGGCGGGGTGTGTGACAACCCCCCCTCCCCCACAATATTAATGATTGTTGTTTTGTAATACATTTTTTTAAACACATCATCGATGCCGTGCTAATCCTGAGCGCCTCTGCTCTGGCGCTAGTCAGTGTGTGCGCTAGCTAGCCTAGCGCTTTGCGCTCATGGGCGCTCATCTCATCATTTTGAATTAATTTTTAATCAAATGATCATATTAATTATTATAAAATAACATTCAAAATTCAATTGGGACCTACCCTAACAAGTCCTGACCCGTCTTCTGCCGTCTCCTGCTGCTGGCTGCCAGAGTGCCAGTGTGCGTCTGACTCTGATCTGAATATGACTGAATCATCTGATCTAATCTTGGTAGGCGTCAGCTCGAGCCGCGCCTATGGTACCCGCGGCTGCGTTACCCGCCGCCGCTCTCACACACCAGTCCAGTCACGTCCCCTGTGCAGGTGACTTGCTTGAGGCAGCCTGAGCGGCACGCTGAGCCTAATGAATCTGCCTATCTCATCTTTGAAACTGTTGTGTGTTGCCCTGACTAAGACGGCAGGCAAAGCCGCACACGCAGGCTGGGCTGGGGGTGGGCGGTTGGTATATCTGTTGCCCTGACTACGACGAGCGCTGCGGCCGCCGACCGGCACACGCAGGGCGGGTTCAAGTAAGTGAAAATAAATAAATAAAAGCATTCATTCATTCTTCCGCCCTGCGCAGGGCGCGCCCTAAGGCAGCCGCTTGGTCTGCCTTATAGTAGCGCCGGCCCTGGCTGCCTGGGATAAAGCACCTCCCAGGGTGTCAGTCTGAGGGAGTGTGTTATCCGGGACCAGAGACCTGCAGAGGTTTGGAGTGGTCTCAGCCGGGTAGGCTGAGGGACCACGAGGCTAAGTGACAGCCTGTAATTTGGGGGACGCAGTGACGCCTGCGGTACAAGGGTCACAAGGCCAGAGTCGGGAGGACTGCTGGGCCACAATCCTCCAAAGGGACTCGTATTTGTACAGCCTGGGGGCTGGAGAACTGTTTGGCTGGGAAAGCCGGGCCTGATGCCAAATATGAATTGTAACCTGTGGTTTAGTCAGGGCTTTAGTTAACATATTTAGGTAGAGCCCAGACGGGCAGGCTTTTATTTTGTATTGTTTTTGTTGGTGCTTTCATTTGATATGAAAAATACGTGGTCTGAGAAGAAGTCTGTAAGCGTGACCCCGTAAAGAGAGCCAACCCTCATAATAGATAGATAGATAGATAAGAAATAGAGATAGATGATAGATATGAAATATAAATAATAGAGAGATAAATAGAGAGTTAGATATGAAATATAGATAATAGAGAAATAGATAGATGGATAGATAGATAGATATGAAATAGAGATAAATAGGTGATAGACATGAGATATAGATAATAGAGAAATAGAGATATATGAAATATAGATAATAGATAGATGGATAGATAGCTATCCATCTATTATTATTATTATTATTAAAGCGCCATTCATTCCATAGCGCTGTACATATGATAAGCGGTGCACATACATAATACAGACAATTGCACTAATCATAAAGAAGATGAGTTACAAACTGGTACAGAAGGAGAGAGGGCCCTGCCCGCGAGGCTTACAATCTACATGGTATGGGAGAAGGACACAGTAGGTGCGGGTGAAGTTAGTCATGGCGGTATAGAGGCAGCAGGGTTACTGGTTGTAGGCTTGTCTGAAGAGGTGGGTTTTCAGGTTTCTTTTGAAGGATTCCAATGTAGGTGAGAGTCTGATATGTTGGGGTAGCGAGTTCCAGAGTACGGGGGATGCACGGGAGAAATCTTGGAGGCGATTGTGGGAAGAGGCGATAAGAGGAGAGGAGAGAAGGAGGTCTTGTGAGGATCGGAGAGTGCGTGTGGGGATGTATCGGGAAAGTAGCTCAGAGATGTAGGGAGGGGACAGGTTATGGACGGCCTTGTATGTAGTTGTTAGTACTTTGAAGTGAATTCGCTGGGCAATGAGGAGCCAGTGAAGGGATTGGCAGAGGGGAGAGGCAGAGGAGTAATAGGGTGAGAGGTGGATTAGTCGGTCAGCAGAGTTGAGGATAGATTGGAGGGGTGCGAGAGTGCTAGATGGAAGGCCACAGAGGAGGCCTCTCTCTATTATCTATATTTCATATCTATCATCTATCTCTCTATTATCTATATTTCATATCTAACTCTTTATCTATCTCTATAGATAGATAGATAGATAGAAAATAGAGATAAATAGATGATTGATTAATAGATAGATATGAAATAGAGATAAATAGATGATAGATATGAAATATAGATAATAGAGAGATAGATATGAAATAGAGATAAATAGATGATTGAT
Source organism: Bufo bufo (assembly GCF_905171765.1). NCBI lineage: Eukaryota > Metazoa > Chordata > Amphibia > Anura > Bufonidae > Bufo > Bufo bufo. The sequence continues at coordinate 217,291,807 of NC_053395.1, read as the reverse complement.
TGATAAATAGATATGAAATATAGATAATAGAGAGATAGAGAGTTAGATATGAAATATAGATAATAGAGAGATAGGTCGATAGATAGAAAATAGAGATAAATAGATAGATAATAGATAGTAAGATATGAAATAGAGATAAATAGATGATAGTGTAGCTGGCCAGCTAGGACCTGTCCTAGGTTGCTAGTATAGCTTATATGTTTATGCAGGGACCTGCCAATAGCCTTAATACAGTTCCTATGTTTATGTGTTAAAGACAAAAGCAGAGTTATTTACTGTAACTTCATGTTTTGGTGCTAGGGGAATTCCCAGACAGGCTGTGTGTGAGGCTAGCTGTGATTGGTGAAAACTCTTGCTGTGTGAGAAGCTGGCTGTGAATGGTCTAGACTTCTGCCCAGCTGCTAGAATCATTATTCACCAGAGACAGGAGCTGAACACACACAGATCCAGCCACAGTTCAGTTTTATGGAAGCAAAGAGGCCAAAATAGGTATTTAATACAGTTATGATGTGTTCCTATTGTTAATAGTGTGATTAGAGCTGTATACTGAACTTGTTATATGTGTTTACTTGCAGTTCCACCAATTGCAACTATACAATTGCAAATACAAATTGCAAGCATACAAACCAAGTTGAGCAAGCAGAACTATTAGTTAGACCTCAGAAATACCTCTCAGAGAGATCATAAAGTGCTTAAATAACCTAAAGTGACAGTACAGATACCGAAGAGAGAAATATATCCACCATTTTATGTTGAATGACAAGATTGAACAGGTGAACCACCATCTTAATCATACCGCCACTTTGTGATATTTTTTCAACACGTGTTATGTACATGGACTATCTGCTGCGGAGGTGACAGTGTTATATGAAGAAAAATTGAAGTTAATAAAGAAGTTATTTCAAGCATTTGGTGTGCTCTTTAAACCTATTGTTTCCATAGAACAGCGCTAGAGGAATTACAGAGTAAGTCAGAGATATCAAAATTCTTCTAATGCCACAGCGCAAAAGACACTTCATAGTGCTGCGCCTGACACAGTGGAACTATTACCCTCAGAGGGCAAAGTGATAGCGCTCCTCAACTTGCACAGTAAAGAGCGCATTAGAGCGTCAGAGCGCCAGCATATACCGCCGCACAGCAACTGTTCCCTGAGTGAGCAAGCAAAGACACCTCAGCGGAGCTACCATAGAGGCCATAGAACGTGTGCATTAGTCAAACTGCAGCCAACTCTTACAGTGGCAGAACGGCAAAGGCAAGATAGTCAGAGAAAGGGCGCCAACCCTCCTGCGATCCCTAGAAAAAGAGACACATGGTGGGAGGCCAAAGTCCAGAGCTAGAGTGCCTGCACCGCTATCCATGGAGAGACCATGTACTGCAGCCAGCTAGTTTCCCGCCACTATGCCCAGGGCCTGCAGCAGCGTATCCAAGCCAGCGCATCGCAAGTCATCACAGAGTATTGCAAATCATCACAGAGCATTGCAACTCAGCGCAGAGCATCACAAGTCTGCACAGAGCATCGCAAGTCAGCGCAGAACATTTCATCACATCAAGAAAAGACAAGTCTCCTTTAAGACAGACATTTGTTCCAGCAAATTTCAGATCGCAGTATCCTGCTCTTTAGAATAAAGTCAGAGCTTTCCTTTTATTACTTTTCATTGCATAATAGGCTCTGGCATAAAGAGAATTTTTTTTGTGTTCATAAATAAGAGACTTTAAATAAAAACAAAGGACAGTTTGTATTACACGGACTCTAAAGCATTTAAAGTGAAAGTAATTTATTGCCTGAATTTATCGCGGTTGTATTTAAAGTGAAAGTCATTTATTTCTGCATTTGTCAGTATTGCATTTAAAGTGAAAGGACTCTTAATATTCGTATTGATTGTCAGTATTGCATTTAAAGTAAAATGTCTGAGCCTAGTATTACCATGCCACTGTTCGAGGATACAAAGTGTTGTGGTAAATAATAATAGTTATAATCCGCTTGCATCAAAGTTTGTGTAAGGAAAAAGGTGAGTCCCCCCTTCCCTCAGCCCCAGTCAGAGAAAGACACATCTGTTACCATCTTGATAGAAAATTCTGAGCAACTCCTTCTGCCCTTCTCAGTCTGCTCACCTTTATTTACTAACAAAAGGTGTAAAAGGGGCTGGCCCAAGACAAGGGAACAGGAAGTTATAACATGCAGGAAGTGATGTCAAAGGACAGGGCGGGGCAATCAATGTGGCCAGGCAGACAATGCACACGCCCCTTCCCTGTATAAGAAAGGATGAGTCATGTCCATTGTCTGATCAGCCAGGTGGCCGCCCACCCCCCATCACTGTCAGCATGGACCTCATTCAATACTGCTCAAAGGTGATCAGTATCTAATAAAGATCATTCTACTGGTTCCCATAGGTTTGAAATTATCTGCGAGACAATGCTACGGCTATTGTCAGTATACGGTACTAGTATACCGACAAGGCAGATATGCATGTCTTAAAAGCAGATATGTCTCCAAGCCAATGAGAAGGTTTTCATACTGACGGTTTTGCCACTGGTCCCGATTCAGCCAAAGTACCCTCTGCTAGAGTGCTCCTTGGCTAAATCAGACACAGGGAGACAGATGACAAACTATAAAAACACACACACACATCCTAAAGTAAAATGTCCACATAATAAAATTTCCACAACAAAAAATAGATAGAGTAGAAGTTGAAGAGCAAGGGAACCTGTCTGAGGTAGAAGATTCTTTTGCAGCATTAGTCTTGCCTCAAACAAATATAGCCCAAGCAGATCAACTAAGACGTTCATCACATGCCAGAAAACCGACCCCAAAAATGCTGGAAAATTTGGAGCAAGAAGCAGCATTAAAAGGAAAAAAGTTCGCCAGAATGTATGAGAAGTGGAAATCATACATTAAAGACATTCGTAGAAAGCTAAAGCAAGAAAGTATAAAAAGGAACTTGAGTGATATAGTAGAGACGGTAGAAGAATCTGAATCAGAGTTTATGGCAGCATATGTCAACCTGTGGTCACTTACGACACCTTCCCAAGATATTGTAAGGAACATGGACACATTTACTGCGGTCACTAAAGATTTAGTAAAGCTCATGAGAGAACTATCATCTGTAGCAAACTATGATGAAGTTAAGGCAAGAAGTAGAATGAATGAGCTTTTTATGAGAGACTATGCTAGGCCCTTAGGTGGTACCACAATCTCGAATGTGACTTCCTTCACTAGCAGAAGTGCCACCCACATATCAGAGTCCTCAAATACTTCAGCCAAAAGAAAGGAATTAGCTGAACAACTTGATGTCAAGAGAGCAGAAATTGAGATGGAAGCTGCCATCGAGGTGCAGCACCAAATGATGGCTGAAAAGGATGCACAACGCCATCAGATGGAAGCTGAAAAGGAGGCACAGCGCCATCAGATGGAAGCTGAAAAGGAGGCACAGCGTCATCAAATGGAAGCTGAAATGGAAGCACAGTGCCAACAGATGAAAAGTCTGGAAAGGCAGAAAGAAGTTAAGATCATAGAAGCCAGACTCAGAGTACATGAGGAAGATATGAGTCAGAGTAGTCATAGGTTCAAATCTGTACTAAGTGAAGAAAAAGACTCCTATTTTCCTTAATACGCTCAAGAGAATGAAAGGAAATCTCCAGCTTGTAGTGAGGAAATAAGTTATTATCCTTCCATCCCTGCTCATAAAAACAAAGAGAGGCCTAGTCCAGTGTTAGGAAAAAGGTGTGTGAATTTACCCTCTATCTCTTCCAGAAAAAATAAAGAAAAGGACTCACCTAATTCAGAACTAAGTGAGAAAATAGAACCCGATGATTCTATTCCTAGATGTCACGGCAATGCTCAGGAGAATGTTACAACTATTGTCCCAACAGGACAACACAGAACAGTCCTCGCTAGACTTCCCATGCCGGAACCCACTGTATTTTCAGGAGACGTACTGAAGTTAATAGAGTGGAAGGCAAGTTTTTAAATGATCATTGAGCATCATTGCTTCAGTCCAATTGACAAGTTATTCTACCTTCAGAGATATGTTGGTGGGGAAGCAAAGAAAGTTCTTGAAGGTAACTTCTATAGAAAAGATGAAGAAGCTTACAAGCAAGCTTGGGAAAAATTAAATGCAAGATATGGTCATCCTTTCTTAGTACAAAGAGCTTTTAGAGAGAAATTGAATAACTGGCCTAAAATAGGCCCTAAAGAACACTTTAGACTCCAAAAGTATGGTGACCTCCTGCAAGCATGCAGCAATGCCATCCCACACGTTCAAGGGCTGGAAGTACTGAATCTAGAAAACCACAGGATGCTAACTAAGCTACCTGAAGAAGTGGCTTCTAGATGGAATCGCTATGTGACTGAACAGTTAGATCTAGGCAAGAACTTCCCAAGTTTTGAAGAGTTCTCAATAAGGAAGCACGGATAGCATGTAATCCAGTAACATCATCTTACGTCTTAAAATCCTTAGAAGAAAGGACTGCAAGAGAGATAAGATGTGCAAGAGCAACTAGCTTTGCAACCAACACAGCAGCTAAAGGTCCAGATACCTACGAGAGCAAGTTCAAAGTCACTACTTGGATCAGTAGAGAGACAGAACCGACAAATCTTCAGACTACCTTCAAGTATATGTTCTTTGGAGAGAACCACTCCATACATAAGTGCCAACAATTGAAGGAGAAGTCCCCAGAAGAAAATAAAAAATTTGTACTTGAGAACCAACTGTGTTTTGTTTGTCTAAGAAAAGGCCATGTTACTAAGGAGCAGTGGCGTAACTACCGGGGTAGCAGGGGAAGCAGCTGCTTCGGGGCCCGGGCTGCCAAGGGGGCCCGGCGCCCCGGCAGCGTGTGTGACAGTTTATTTTCAAGTTAGTTAAATATCGATTCTTGTCTTAATGTTCAGGTCCCCTTCACAGCAGCAGCAGCTGTTACTGCCATGGGGGGAGCGGGGGGCACTTGATACTGGCACATGGGGGGAGGGGGGTTGGCACCTGATACTGGCACTTTTTTTGTGGGGGGGGAGAGATGGCACTATGATACTGGGACATGGGGGGTAGGAGAGAGGCACTTGATACTGACACCTGGGGGGGAGGGGGGGTTGGCACCTGATACTGGCACATGGGGGAGAGAGAGGCACCTGATACTGGCACCTGGGGAGGGGAGGGGGGTTGGCACCTGATACTGGCACCTGGGGGGAGGCACCTGATACTGGCACATGGGGGGGAGAGGGGTTGGCACCTGATACTGGCACATGAGGGGGGGAGGGAGAGAGGCACTTGATACTGGCACTTTTTTTGTGTGTGGGGGGGAGATGGCACTATGATACTGGGACATGGGGGGAGGAGAGAGGCACTTGATACTGGCATGTGGGGGGGGGTTGGCACTTGATACTGGCACATGGGTGGGTTTGGCACTATGATACTGGCACATGGGGGGAGAGAGGCACTTGATACTGGCACCTTTTTGGGGGGGGAGATGGCACTATGATACTGGGACATGGGGGGGAAGAGAGAGGCACTTGATACTGGCACATGGGGGGGTTTGGCACTATGATACTGGCACATGGGGGGTGGGAAGGAGAGAGGCACTTGATACTGGCACATTGGGGGGGGGGATGGCACTATGATACTGGGACATGTGGGGGGGAGGAGAGAGGCACTTGATACTGGCACATGATGGGGGGCATTATGGGGGACACTTACTGGCACATTATTGGCGGGCATTATGGGGGACACTAGGCCGGCAGCCTATCAGAGGCTGGACACTGAGGGGCATCTACTGGGGCACTATATATGGGGCATTTTATACTGGTACATTATGGGGGGCACTAGCAGGAAGGGGGAAGAGGAGCACTATGGGGGAATTTACTGGGGGCACTATATAGGGGTATTTTATACTGGGACATTATGGGGGCACTATGGGGACATTAGCTCAACTGGGGGCATTACAAGGGGGTATTTTTGCACTGTCACATTATAAGGAGAATTATTAGTACTGGGGGGGGGGGGGGCATTATAGTGGGCTTTATTACTCCCCCATGGTATGACCCCCTAGTAGCAGGACCAGCCTCTCCCTGCTCTGCTATCCCTCTGCCCCTTCTCCAAATCCTTATTATGAAATCTTTCTCATTAGGATAAAGCACAACATCAGCTCCGCCGAGCCCCCGGCCAAGTGTTGAAGTGGGGTCCGAGATCCCCAAGGGTCAAGTAACTGTAAGTTTTCATATGAAATATGTTTATGTTGAACACATATAGCATCCACTGTGCCACACAATATACAGTATACCGCTACACTGTGCCAAAGGAGTGGGGTTTACACAGGAGGAGGGAGGTGCGAAGCGCGCTGGCGGGGCCCTTACAAATATTTGCTGTGGGGCCCAGTCACTTCTAGTTACGCCCCTGCTAAGGAGTGTAAGAAAAAAGCCATATGCAGCATTTGCAATGGACGCCATCCTACATCACTACATGAAGAACGTCCAAAGAAGGATAAATCCTCAATACCTAAAGATACTGAGGAAGAAAAGATAGTATCAGTATTCTCTTGCAGAGTAAGTGAGGGAGAGAGCAATGGCACATCAATGATTGTACCAGTGTGCATATTCAATCCTAAAAGGAGGAACAAGAAGGTATACGCCTAAGCGCTACTGGATGCCCAGAGTGACGTCACCTTCATTGATCAAGAAATCTGCAAGTAATTACAAGTGGCTACAGAACCAGTGACGCTCAAACTCACCACAATGACGGGAGAGACACATTAGTGAACAGTCAAAGGGTCAAAGGACTGAGAGTTAGAGGACTTCATTTAAACTGCACATTAGATCTACATCCAGCATATAAAAAAGACGATATACCTCTAGATCAAGATCACTTACCTACCTGTGAAACAGCCAATGAATGGGAGCACCTATCTGTCATATATCATGAAATGTCCCCGCTGAAGGAGTTTGGTGTTGGACTGTTGATAGGCTACGATTGTCCTAAAGCCTTGGTACCACGAAAGGTAATCACAGGAGGAAAGGGTGAACCCTACGCTGTTCAAACTGATCTAGGATGGGGTGTTGTTGGAGGAAAACAGCAGATCGCAAACTCAAGACAGGTGACAAGATTGTGTCATCGAATATCTGTCCAAGAGTTACCAACTGTAAGTCCAGCAAAAGTAATCAAGATCCTTGAATCCGACTTTGCAGACATAAGTTCTAAAGAAAAGAGTGTATCTCAAGAAGACATAACGTTCGTACACACTCTAGAAGAAAGTATTCAGCAGAATTAACAAGGTCATCTTGAAATGCCCTTACCTTTTAGAGAACGACCTCGTCTGCCAAATAACAGAAATCTTGCCCTAGCAAGATTGAAATGTTTGAAGAAAAAGATGGGAAGAGATCCCAAATTCAAGCAGGATTATTTGAAATTCATGGAAGGCATCCTCAAAGAAGGACATGCAGAGAAAGTTAATAACCAACCTAAAGGAGAAGTGTGGTACATCCCACATCAAGGTGTTTACCACTCAAAGAAACCAGATAAGATTAGAGAAGTATTTGATTGCTCAGCAAAGTACGATGGTGTTGCATTGAATGATCATCTACAAAAGGACCAGATCTTACAAACGCTCTGCCTGGAGTACTCTGTAGATTCCAAAAGTATCCCGTAGCGGTCATGTGTGACGTTGAAGAGATGTTCCACCAGTTTCATGTGAAGAATGAAGATAGAGACTTCCTGAGGTTTCTATGGTGGGAGGATGGAGATACAGATACAGAGCCAGCAGAATACAGAATGAAAGTACACTTGTTTGGAGCAGCATCGTCCCCAGGTTGCGTCAATTATAGTATGAAGTACCTGGCCAATCAAAATGAAAAGGATTGCCCATCAGCAGCAAATTTTCTGAAGAAAAACTTTTATGTAGATAATAGTCTCATAAGTCTAGAGTCCACAGAATCCGCAATCAAACTAGTGAAAGAAAGCCAAGAGTTATACACAAGAGGAAACCTGCGCCTTCACAAATTCATCTCAAACAACAGAGAGATACTGGAATCCATCAGTAACTCTGAACGTGCAGCAACAATGAAGAATGTAGATCTCAATTATGATCATCTTCCAGTTCAGAACGTACTTGGATTGGGATAGAACGTAGAGAACGACAAGTTCTTCTTTAAAGTATCTATTGAAGAGAAAGTTGCAACTAGACGAACCATTCTTTCCGCAGTGGCTTCTATATTTGATCTATTGGGTTCTTGGCCCAGTAATCGTCAGAGCAAAATAAATACTACAAGAATTATGCAGACAGAAGTTGGGATGGGACGAGCCCATGCCTGAAAATTTGAGGCCAAGGTGGGAGAGTTGGATAAGAGACTTGCAAAACTTGAGAGAAGTTCGGATACCCAGATGTTTTGTACATCATGATTTCGGAAAGTACAAGAAAATAGAACTTCATCACTTTTCAGATGCCAGTAAGTTATGGTTATGGTCAGTGCTCCTACATCAGAGTAATAGGAGAAGAAAATATATACTGTGCCCTGGTTATGGGGAAGGCCAGAGTTGCACTTGAACTAACAGCAGCTGTTGTTTCAGCATCAGTAAGCGAATTTCTGAGAGAAGAATTGGAATTGAAAATAGACGAAGAATATTTTTGGACAGACTCACAAGTTGTCCTAGGATACATAAACAACGAACCTCGAAGATTCCATATCTTTGTCGCCAACAGAGTTGAGAAAATTTGAGAAAAAACTAATCCGGAACATTGGCATTACATTGACACAAAGCATAACCCAGCAGATCATGCTTCAAGAGGCCTGAATGTAACTAAATTGAAAAATTCAAACTGGTTCACAGGCCCAGAGTTCATTTGGGAACATGAAATTACGCCCCGTAAAGGTTACACAGAATTGTCTATGGGTGATCCAGAAGTAAAAGTTGTACAAACAAACAAGATGACATACTTGAAAGACTAGCCAGATGTTCAAAATGGAATGATGATGATGATGTATAGTCTTGTGTACACACAGTCTTACCCTTCGGGCCTCGATGCGCTTAGCTGACTAATTTAACAGGGAGGAAAAAAAGACCTCAATGACCTCAATGGTGAATTTACGTCGCAGGTACAAGGGCCCCACACCATGGAATACCCTATGCATGAAGCATCCAATCTTGAACATCACCTGTTGTTGGACGGGGAGTCAGTGCAAGGCATTAAGAGAGGGAGTGATATGCTCTCGGCGGGCAACACCCGTTAGGAGCCTTGCTGCGGCATTCTGCACAAGTTGAAGTCTATGCAAGTTCTTCTTAGGGAGTCCCATGTACAAGGCATTACAATAGTCCAACCGACTGCTGATCGCTGCTCCAACCAAGGCTTTCCTGAGCGGGGGTTCAATGTATTTTAAAATCCTCCCCAGAAGTTTCAGCTGGTAGTGGCAGGTACTAACCACCTGATTTATCTGAGGGGCCAGGGTTAATCTGGAGTCCAAGACCACTCCCAAGCCCCTGACCTGGGTGGCTGTCTCAGGGACAGGTCCAAAAGACAATGGCCATTGGGGTGCTGAGGGTATAATTTTCTGGTCACTGAATGTAATACATTCAGTTTTGGTGCCATTAAGCTTTAGATAATTGGCACTCATCCAGTGATCGATCTCCAAGAGACATCCTGCCAGATCGACTTGATCAACTGTTCCTTTGGCAAGCCTAAAGTACAGTTGTGTATCATCCGCATAAACATGAAACTGAAGATTGTGGCTCCTGATGATGTCGGCCAATGGTCTCAGATAGATGTTGAACAAGACTGGGGATAGTGCCGAGCCTTGTGGTACTCCACAGGACAGTGAGAGATCGGTTGAGTGAAATACCCCCAGCTTCACTCGTTGTACCCTGTCCTGGAGAAATGAGACCATCCATGCCAAGGTCTTTCCATCTAATCCGGCTACCACTTTCAACCGGTTCAATAACACTTGATGGTCAATAGTGTCAAAAGCGGATGATAGGTCCAGAAGGACTAGGACCATGGAGTCGTTCTGGTCTAATGCCATCAGTAGATCATCCTGGACATTGACCAGAGCGGTTTCAGTACCCCTTCCGGGTCGGAATCGCGACTGGAAGTCGTCAAGAATGTGAGTGGCCTCCAGATATCCCTGCAGTTGTGCAACAACCTCCCTCTCGCCTATCTTTGCAACGAACGGCAGTCCCGAAATCGGTCTAAGGTTACTCAGATCGGTCACAAATAGCGCCGGTTTCTTAGGCAGAGGTGTTACCACTGCCTGCTTCAGAATAGCCGGCACCTGACCGCTGGAAAAATAACTATTTATAATGTCGCCGGGCATGGGTCTAGAGGCGAGGAATACAGTCATATACGTAGTAGCTCAAATTCAATGTTTGGCAAAGGGAATCAGAAAGAAGGAATTGTTAAATGTAGAAGAAAGAATGAAAACTAAAGAAACAGTTATAAGACCCATTCAACAGATTCTACAGTGAAGAGTTGAAAAGACTTAGTCAACAACATACAAGGCTTCCAAACAACAACCCATTGTACAAGCTTAATCATGTTCTGCAGGATGGTATACTGAAGGTGGGAGGGAGACAGGAAAATGCATCGTTACCTAGCAGAGTGAAGCATCCAGCAATTCTAACCAAAATCTCTACCTTCACAAGATTGATTATTAATCACTACCACAACATATCCTTGCATCAAGGAAGAAGCTTTACCCAAAGCTGTTTAAGAGAAGGTGGTTACTGGATAGTGAAAGGAAGCAAAGTTATAGCAAAGTATATAAGTAAATGTCTAGTCTGCAGAAAGGCACGTAGACCTACCAAAGAACAAAGAATGGCAGATTTACCGGCAGATCGTGTAAACCCATCACCACCATTTCTTTATAACGGAATGGATTGTTTTGGCCCATTAATCACCAAACAGAACAAGAGATATGGACTAATATTTACATGTCTGAGTTCCAGAGTGATTCACCTGGAAATGTTAGAAGATATGTCAACTGACGCATTCATCAACGCCTTGAGATGGTTCATAGCCATTAGAGGTACTGTCAGAGAGCTTAGATCTAACCAAGGATCTAATTTTGTCAGAGCAAAGAATGAATTGAAGAAAGCTCTAAAAGAGATCGATAAAGAAAAAGTAACTGAGTATTTGTTAGAGAAACAGTGTGATTTTCATATGAATGCTCCACATGCAAGCCATACAGGAGGAGTTTGGGAAAGACAAATCAGAACTGTGAGAAATGTGTTAAGTTCAGTGTTGAAAAAGTACGCCGGAAGAAAGGATGATGCTTAACTTAGGACCCTGTTCTATGAAGTAATGTCTATTGTTAACAGTCGTCCACTTACAGTTGATAACATCAACGATCCAACAAGTTTGGACCCTTTAACTCCCAACCATCTACTTCACCTTAAAGGGGTTCTGCACTTTGTTTAAACTATGATCTATCCTCTGGATAGATCATCAGCTTCTGATCAACGGGGGTCCGACACCCGGGACCCCCGCCGATCAGCTGTTTAAGAAGGCAGCGGCGCTCCAGTAGTGCCGCGGCCTTCTCACTGTTTACCGCCGGCACACTGACATCACGACTAGTATCAACTAGCGTGGGCATGGCAAAGCTCCATTCAAGTGAACAGAGCTTAGCCCTGCCTACGCTAGTTGATACTAGTCATGACGTCAGTGGGCCAGCGGTAAACAGTGAGAAGGCCGCGGCGCTACTGGAGCGCCGCTGCCTTCTCAAACAGTTGATCGGCGGGGGTCACGGGTGCAGAAACAAAGTGCAGAAACCCTTTAAGGGCTCATTCAGATGGCCGTATGCTATCCTCAAAAATGTGGATCCGTTTTTTGTGGATCAGATGCTGACCCATTCACTTCTATGGGGTCCTTTTCTATTCCACGGCTCCGCGAAACATATGAAACATGTCCTATACTTGTCCGTGAAAATCAGGACATGGCCCCATTGAAGTCTAAGGGTCCGGAAAAATACTGAATGCTATCCGTTTTTTTACAGACATGCTGAACTGTCCGCAAAAAAACGGATCCGCATTTTTGCGGACAGCATACGGCCGTCTGAATGAGGCCTAATTCTGATTACTGTACATACAGCCACCGCCTGGCAAGTTCACCAAAGAGGATTTATATGCTAAAAAGAGATGGTGAAGAGTTCAATATCTATCAGAACAGTTTTGGAATAGATGGAGGAAAGAGTACTTAGCCAATCTTATGCTAAAAAGTAAATGGCAAATACCCAGAAGAAATGTCCAAGTTGGTGACATAGGGTTAGTAAAAGAAGAAGATTTACCTAGAAGTCAATGGAAATTGGCCAGAGTTCTAGAAGTTCAAAAGGATGAAGACAAACTAGTAAGAAGAGTGTTGTTACAAATAGGAAACTCAAAACTTGACAAAAAAGGAAAACGTCTCACTACTCCACTCAAGTTGGAAAGTCCTATACAGAAGTTAGTTGTTCTACTTGAGAGTGCTAAAAGACACTTGGGAGTTAAGAACCTGATGGAAAATTCCTCAAATTCATGTTCAAGTCCTACCACTAAGAACATAGAATTATAGGTAATTTTAGTGGGAGTGTAGCTGGCCATCTAAGACCTGTCCTAGGTTGCTAGTATAGCTTATATGTTTATGCAGCTAGACCTGCCAATAGCCTTAATACAGTTCCTATGTTTATGTGTTAAAGACAAAAGCAGAGTTATTTACTGTGACATCATGTTTTGGATGTCATATAACTGTTATATTTTGTGTTGGCAGAAAAAGATAATATGCCTTTAAGATTTATTTTACAATGTAAGGTAAGCTCAGTGACACAGCAAAATCAACAGAAAGCATAGTGTTAATCTGTTGTTGCTGGGCAGAAGTCTAGATCAATCACAGCCAGCTTCTCACACAGTAAGAGTTTTCACCAATCACAGCCAGCCTCACACACAGCCTGTCTGGGAATTCCCCTAGCAGGAGCTGCTAGAATCATTATTCACCAGAGACAGGAGCTGAACACACACAGATTCAGCCACAGTTCAGTTTTATGGAAGTAAAGAGGCCAAAATTGGTATTTAATACAGTTATGATGTGTTCCTATTGTTAATAGTGTGATTAGAGCTGTATACTGAACTGGTTATATGTGTTTACTTGCAGTTCCACCAATTGCAACTATACAATTACAAATACAAATTGGAAGCATACAAACCAGATTCCATACAAATTGCATACAAACTGTGAACTGCTCATACCAGATCATAAGCAATTGCATACTGCAAACTGCAAACCAAGTTGAGCAAGCAGAGCTATTAGTTAGACCTCAGATATACCTTTCAGAGAGATCATAAAGTGCTTTAATAACTTAAAGTGACAGTACAGATACTGAAGAGAGAAATATATCCACCATTTTGTGTTGAATGACAAGATTGAAGAGTTGAACCACCATCTTAATCATACCGCCATTTTGTGATATCTTTTCAACACGTGTTTTGTACATGGACTATCTGCTGCGGAGGCGGCAGTGTTATATGAAGAAAAGTTGAAAATAAAGAAGTTATTTCAAGCATTTGGTGTGCTCTTTAAACCTACTGTTTCCATAGAACGGCGCTAGAGGAATTACAGAGTAATAGACAGTCTGGTTAGACTAAAAGTCAGAGATACCAAAATTCTTCTAATGCCACAGCGCAAAAGGCATTTCATAATGCTGTGCCTGCCATAGATAGATAGATATGAAATATAGATAATAGAGAAATAGATAGAGAGTTAGATATGAAATATAGATAATAGAAATAGAGAGATAGAAAATAGAGATAAATAGATGATAGATAGACAGATAGATATCAAATAGAGATAGGTGATAGATAATAGATAGACAGATAGATATTGAAACCATTGCAGCAAACCCTTGGATCTGAGAATATTTTCTTTACTTGTTTTCCAGCCTCTGAAATAGTTTCCATTCACTGACAGTAAACACGAAGGGAGGAATTTTTCATATCCTTTGCACAAGAAAACTGGTGTCAGATAGTTCAAACTTGTGCACAAGTCCCATCTACACAAAAATATTTGTGCCTTTTTGGGTTTTTATACTGCTCAGGACACTTTTCAAAAAACAGTGATGGGGTTTAGCGGGAGGGACGTGGCTTGCTGCAGCCTTACAGATTGACAGTCTGGGGGAGATTTGTGGTCTCCCTTGTGCCCGAAAAATGGCGTTAAAAAGGCACAAACTATGTTCGAGACTTTTTAAAAAATTATCGCATTTCCCAGTTTTATGCCACCCTCGCCACAAAGAGAGCTTAGAAAAGGCTATAAGGGGGCATGGCCACGAGTCTTCTGGCTGCCATATATTTCTGTTTAGGCACACTGACTGCCAGAGGATGCACCTGAGCCTTGTCATAAATTAGGCGCATCCACTGGCAGTGCAGGGGATATCGAGCAGTGCATTGTGTTGGTGTACTTTGAGACACATTTATCAAATGCTGCACACCAAAAGCTAACACTTTTGTCTAGCAATGCTACTCCAGTTTTTTTTTTTACTTCAGTTTTGTGACTTTTTTGTGACTTTTTGAAAATGTTGTAGTGATAAATCTGTTTCCCATAGAAAACCAGCCTCGATTTTTTTAAGTGGTGAGAGTGGTATAAAACAACAAAAATTTATAAATTTTGTTATCACTAGGGATGAGCGAATCGACTTCGAATGAAACAGGTACCACTTGTAACCGAACCCGAGTTCGGGAAATGTTTTTTTTACAGTACAAATTAATTTATGAAGTTTTTGCGCGAAGACTCGTGAGACTTCGCGAAGCAATAACTTCGGCTCATCGGAGCCAATACATTCTAATACTGTGCGGAGCTCCTGCTCTGTACAGTATTAGAACAAAGTTTTATCGAATCGACTTCGGATTTTTAATCCGAAGTCGATTTGCTCATCACTAATTATCACCTTTAGACTAAGACCGACATGAAGCGGAAGTAAATTTCACCAAAGTTTATACATGTACTATATGGTGAAGGTATTTCACACCTTCACATTCCATCTCCAAGAGTTTTTATGCCTGCCATTCTAAATCTTCAAATTTTAATATGGAGTCTTGTCCCCTTTGCTCTTCTGGGAAGGCTGTGGGAGGTGTCTGTGGGAATTTTTGCACATTCATCCAGAAGAGCATTAGTGAGGTGAGACACTGATGTTGGAGAAGAAGGCCCGGCTCACAATCTTCATTCTTGTTCATCAATGGGGTTGAGGGCTGTGTGCAGACCGGTCAAGTTCTTCCACACCTGATTCCCTCCATCTATTCCTTTATGGAGTTTGATTTGCGCATTGGGGTGCAGTCATGTTGGAAAAGAAAAGGACCTACCCCCAAATTTTCCCAGAAAGTCGGAAGCATACAATTGTCCAAAATGTCTTGGTCTGCAGGAGAATTATGATTTCCCTTCACTGGAACTAAGGGGCAGATGCTGACCCCTGAAAAACACCTCCATTGCAATATCCCTCCTCCACCAGACTTTACATTTGGCACAATACAGTCAGACAGGTAACATTCTCCTGGCATTCACCAAACCCAGACTCGTCCATCAGACCACCAGATCAGTGGCGTAGCATGGGTTGCCAGCGCCCATTCACCACATAGGGTTCATTGAGCTCTATGTACCAAGGAAAGGAGAAGACAGAAGTGTTAATAAATCTCTGGAGACCCAATCTGCTGGATCCCCCTGGCAGCAGTTGTCCCCTAACACCCCCTTCCCCCTCACTGGCAGCAGTATTGTCTCACCTCTCTTAGGGACTTGCGTGACAGGAGCAGTGAAGCGGAAGTTGAAGGTAAAGAGCTTCTCCTGCAGTTCTGGTAGAAGGTAGAATAGAGTTGGTAAAATTAGAGTTGCTGATGATCATGTGGCTATATAAGTAAAGTGCATAAGCACTTCCTTTAGCCTCAATGCGGCTGTGTGGGTTGGGTTTAGGGTTCAGTCTAGATTACTGACTCCAGATGGAGGACCTCCAGGAGTAATAATGCCTCCATAGTGTCTATAGTAGTAATTATGTTCCCCAAAGTCCCCCAGCAGTAACAATTCCCCAATAATGTGTGCCAGTACAAAAAATATCCCAGTATAAGGTTCACCAGTACACAAATACCCCTTTATAATGTGCACCAGTACAAAAATACCCCCTTATAATGTGTGCCTGTACAAAAAAAATGCCCCTTTTAATGCCACCAATAGAGCCAATGTTCCCATAGTGCTCCCTCAAGTTATAATAATGCCCCCCATAGTGCCCCAACGGCATGCTGCCAAATAAAAATAATAAACACAAATGCTGTCAGGATGTGGTGCAGGCCTCTTCTGGTCTGTGCCATGAGCTGTATGCTGCCTGGCTCAGGCAGCACGATGATAATGATGTCATCGTGCAGCCTTTGCCGGCCTCTGATAGACTACAGGCACTAGGCCTGAAGTCTATCAGAGGGAACCCTGGGGCAGGAAGATGTCGCTCCAGTGCCCCACCGCAGCATTCAATTCTATCGCTGTCCTGAGGACAGCAATACAGTTGAATATGGACAGATGATCGTTTCCACAATAGAAGCGCTCACTGCCCAAGGTCCTGCCGCTGCTCCCAACTTGTAGTTAGGTGGCGTCGCCCAAGATCATTGCCTCACCTCGTCTTGATGAGGTAGTGGGGGTTGTAGTTAGGGTAATAGTTGCTATTAGTGAGGGTTAGTATTAGGGTCAAGGGTTAGTATTTGGGCTAGTATTAGTGTTAGGGTTAGTATCAGGGGTTAAGACCTCCTTTTAACCATTCCATTCTAGGCTCAACCCTGCAGTTCTTCTATATTCAGGGGGTGAAGGGCCTTTAATGATGTCATCACAAGTCCAGCAGCTGCACCCTCTGAATTTAGGACCAACACTACTGTCAGAGCAGTTCCTTTACTCTTATGCAGTTCTGGACCTGTGATGACATCATCAAATGTCTGTCACGTTTGGATGTGGGAGGGAAACACCACACCGAACATAGGAGGGAAAAAGGTGACGGAATAAGGCCTGGAAACTAGGCAAAGAAGATTGACACCTCCTAGTAAAACCCTAATCCAAGTCCTGACTAACTACCAGTATAAAAAGACCCCAAAGTTAGGTGAGTTCATACACCGTATACCTAGTGTCCTAACTCACCCTATAGGACCCTTGTACTAATGTCAGGACTGAGACAACCTGTTCCTCCAAAAGGAAGGACGAACAGGAGTCTCCCTCAGGCCTTAATACAAATGGCAGGGAAATGCAACGCACAAAATAACCCAAACAAAATACAAAAAGGAAAGAAAACACTTAACTTCAAGTGGCTATGGCAGCACCAGGAACTCAGTCGAGATCCACACACCAGCTATCCACAACTCCAACAAAAGCTATAAACCGCACAGCATTGTGGGAGAAACAACTATAAATAGAGAAGGCTAAATGACCATAATAGCCACACCTGGAGAAAGAAGGTGAGTGTAACGGTCGCGTACACACACACACAGGGGGGAGGGAAGTGACCACTGCGCTCCACCCTTACCCCTGGCCCTGCCTACTTGCCTCGCGAGTCCTAATGACAGGGGACAACTGGACGGCAATCCCTAGCTTGGACTAAGTGCAGGAATGACAGACAGACAAACAATAGAACGTGAACGGACCGAGTCAATACCAGGAAAGCTACAAAGTACAAATGGAACAAGCAGAGAATTGCCGGGGTCATAAATACCAGGAGAGTCGTGTAGTACCAAAGGAGTAAGCAGAGGATCGTCAGGAGGAGGCCGGGGTCAGAATACCAGGAGAGCAGCAAAGTACACAAGGAGCAGGAAGAGGATCGTCAGGAATTCAGCAGGAGGTAAGTACGCCAGGAAAGACAAAACCACAGGTGGAACCTAAATAAACAGGCAACCTGTGGCCAGCAGGCTGCCTGTATGTATAGTGGGGAGTGAGGGTCATGTGACGTGGCCAGAGTCACATGACCAACAGACTAACCAGTCGAGCACCGAGTGATCAGCTCTGCGCTCGAGGCAGACTTAGGAGCAGGGAGCCACCCAGCTAGTAAAGCCGCCCTGGGAATGAGGTCAGACACAGATCCTCGCTCCCGAAGCTAAGCAGCAAGTCTGCGGCTAATGGGGGACCGAGTGAACCTTCGGAACCCCGTTACAGTACCCCCCCTTTTACGAGGGGCCACCGGACCCAAGACTTCAGGCGATGGCCTTTCAGGGTGTTCTAAATGAAATTTTCGAACAAGTCTAGGAGCATGAACCTCCCTGGCAGGTACCCAAGATCTCTCTTCAGGTCCATACCCCTTCCAGTGAATCAGGTACTGCAAGGAATTACGCACCTTCCTGACATCCACTATTTTAGACACCACATACTCGACAGCATCATTAACAAGAACCGGCGGAGGTGAGGCTTTCGATGGTACTACCGGTTCAAAATATTTTTTAAGTAGAGATTTATGGAACACATTATGAATGTGGAATAACTCGGGCAGCTCCAACCTAAATGATACCGGGTTAATCACCTCCGTGATCTTATATGGTCCAATAAAATGAGGAGCAAACTTTTTAGAATCTACCTTTAGAGAGAGATTCTTGGAGGACAACTATACCTTATCCCCAACCTGAAAATTCACCCCCCTTGAATGTCTCCTATCGGCCTTGAGTTTCTGAGAACTTTGAGCCTTTTCTAAGTTTGATTGAACCCGGGCCCAAACTGTGCACAGTTCAGAGGAGAGCCTATCCGCCTCAGGGTTAGAGGCGGAGACGGATGACCCAGAATGAAAACGGAGAAGGAAACCATGGTTACAAAAGAAAGGTGAAACCCCAGCAGAAGAATTGACACGGTTATTCAAAGCAAATTCAGCCAATGGAAGAAATTTCACCCATAATTGCTGGTCATCAGCAACATACAACCTCAAGAATTGTTCCACAGACTGATTAAGGCGTTCAGTCTGCCCATTACTCTCAGGGTGGTAGGCAGAGGAAAAAGACAATGAAATTTTACATTTTTGACAGAAGGCCCTCCAGAATTTGGACACAAACTGCACACCCCTGTCAGAAACAATATTTTCCGGGTTACCATGCAATCGAACAATTTCTTTCACAAAAATAGACGCCAGAGTTTTGGCATTCGGGAGTTTAGACAGGGGAATGAAATGGACCATCTTGCTAAACCTATCGACCACTACCCAAACTACAGTCTTACCCTCCGCCGGCGGTAGGTCAGTTATAAAGTCCATCGAGATATGGGACCAGGGTCTACTGGGAATGCGAGCCGAGATATCCTGGGTAAGAGCTGCTATGAAGATTTTTGCTGGTAGGATGGATTCAGGTGGTACCTCAGTAGGTTGAAAAGCATGGAAGCTCCGAGATAAAGCGTCCGCCTTCACATTTTTACTTCCCGGCCTGAACGTAATGGAAAAATCAAAACGAGTAAGAAACAGAGCCCATCTGGCTTGACGTGGACTCAACCTCTTAGCAGACTCGAGAAACATAAGGTTTTTATGGTCAGTGACAACAGTTACACAATGCCTTGCCCCCTCCAGAAAATGCCTCCACTCCTCAAATGCCCATTTAATGGCCAGCAGCTCCCTATTCCCTATGTCGTAGTTTCTCTCCGTGGGAGAGAATTTCCTGGAGAAGAAGGCACATGGTCTCAGGTTAGTGAGGGTAGCAGGACCTTGTGAAAGGACTGCTCCTGCGCCGTCCTCGGACGCATCCACCTCCACAATAAAAGGTTTCTCCTGATCAGGCTGGATCAGAATGGGAGCGCTACTGAATGCCTTTTTTAATTTTTCAAATGAAGAAATGGCCTCAGTAGACCAATTCTCCAAATCCGCCCCTTTCTTAGTAAGGTCGGTCAACGGTTTAGCAATTACGGAAAAATTCATAATAAATTTACGATAGTAATTGGCAAAACCTAGGAACCGTTGTAAGGCCTTTAAGGATGAAGGTCTTACCCATTCCTTAATTGCTAGTACCTTACCAGCATCCATCTTGAAGGCGTGAGGAGTCAGAATATGCCCTAGAAACAGAATCTCCTGTACACCAAAGACACATTTCTCTTGCTTAGCGGATAGCTGATTCTCCCTCAACACCTCTAATACTTGTTTAACATGAGACACATGGGATTCGAAGTCAGGAGAGAATATCAAAATGTCGTCAAGATAGACAATAACAAATTTACCTAAGAACTCCCTAAGAATGTCGTTCATGAAGTTTTGGAACACAGCTGGGGCATTTCTGAGTCCAAAAGGCATCACCTGATATTCAAAGTGTCCTACCGGAGTATTGAACGCCGTCTTCCATTCGTCTCCCTCCTTGATTCGGATTAGATTGTATGCCCCTTTCAGGTCAATTTTGGAAAACCAGGTTGCCCCCAGAACCTGGTTAAATAAATCCGGAATCAATGGGAGGGAGTATCTATTCTGGACAGTGATTTTATTTAATCTCCGGTAATCGATACATGGCCTAAGACCACCATCTTTTTTCTTAACTAAGAAAAACACCGTCCCCATAGGAGAGACAGAAGGTCTAATATGCCCTTTACCAAGGCTCTCCTTAATATAATCTTCCATGGCCTTGCGTTCGGGCTTAGAAAGATTATAAATTCGCCCCTTAGGAAACTTGGCCCCCTCTACTAGCTCTATGGTACAATCATAAGGTCTATGGGGGGGGTAGAACCTCCGGGGTTGGTGATGAGAATACATCAGAGTATTCCCTAACAACAGTGGGTAAGGTATCAGACTTTACTGAGACCCCAGCCTGTACCACGGACAAGCACGAGTCACACTTAGGCCCCCATCTCACCAACTCCCCACTGGACCAATCTATAGTGGGGTTATGTAGTCGGAGCCAAGGCAACCCTATTACCACCTCAGCCGGTAGGTTCTCCAGGACTAAAAGGGAACATCTCTCTGAGTGGCACACACCCACGGTTAGAGAAATCTCTGAGGTACATGAGCTCACCGTACCACCAATAAGAGGAGTAGCATCAATAGCCATGACATGGATAGGAGTTGGTAAGGCAAACATAGGAATACCCAATCTTACAGCATACTCAGAGTCAATAAAGCTAGCCGCTGAGCCAGAATCAATAAAGGCCTTACCCGGCCATTTATCTACTCCCAGAGAAATCGTAATGGGTACCAAAAGCTTACAATTAGAAAATTCAGGGTGTACCTGGTCTTTAGGTTGCCTTGCCTTAGGAGCCTTGACAGAGAGGACCTTATTAGGACACTGGTTGATCCAATGGTCAGGATCTCCACAGTAAAAGCATTCTCCACGTCTGCGGCGAAGATTCCCTCGGGTCATGCCAACCTGCATGGGTTCCTCGGTGGAGACCTCAGCATTGTCTCTGGGATAGGCCTCTGGCTGGACAACCATCTGGGAAGAGAACTGTTGTTCCTGTCGTCTCTCTCTAACCTGTCGGTCAAGTCGGACAACAAGGGTCATCATCTCCTCTAAGGTTTCTGGAAGTTGATAACTGACCAGAAGATCCTTTAAATTATCAGACAGACCTGACCTAAACTGACTCTTCAGGGCTGGTTCGTTCCATCCTGAGGGGACACACCACCTTCTGAATTGGGTGCAATAATCCTCTGCAGGTAGATTGCCCTGAACCAGTGCCTTTAGAGCCGTCTCGGCTACTAGGGCCCTGTCTGGTTCATCATAGAGGGTACCTAGGGCCTGAAAGAACCCCTCCAAAGAAGATAAACAACTGTCGCCAGCAGGTAAAGAGAACGCCCAGTCCTGGGGATCACCCTGTAATCGGGAAATGATAATGCCCACTCTCGGGGCCAGAGGACACGGGGCGCAAACGGAAGTAAAGTTTGCAATTCTCCTTAAAAGAGAGAAACTTCTTCCGGTCTCCAGAAAAGGGTTCTGGGAGCTTAATCTGGGGCTCAAAATGCAGACTGGAGGCCTGAGGAGTGAAAGAACCTTGCCCTAACTCAAAAGAACTGAGTTTTTCCCCTAACTCCTGCACCATCTGCGTCAGATTAGAGACATGGTCAGTCAGGGTCACCAGAGGATTCATTATACAGTGGTTATTGGGCCTGTTAATTTGTAACGGTCGCGTACACACACACACAGGGGGGAGGGAACTGACCACTGCGCTCCACCCTTACCCCTGGCCCTGCCTATTTTTTTCGCGAGTCATAATGACAGGGGACAACTGGACGTCAATCCCTAGCTTGGACTAAGTGCAGGGATGACAGACAGACAAACAACAGGACGTGAACGGACCGAGTCAATACCAGGAAAGCTACAAAGTACAAATGGAGCAAGCAGAGAATTGTCAGGAGAAGCTGGGGTCATAAATACCAGGAGAGACGTTAAGTACCAAAGGAGTAAGCAGAGGATCGTCAGGAGGAGGCCGGGGTCAGAATACCAGGAGAGCAGCAAAGTACACAAGGAGCAGGCAGAGGATGGTCAGGAATTCAGCAGGAGGTAAGTACGCCAGGAAAGACAAAACCACAAATCACCATAAATTAACAGGCAACCTGTGGCCAGCAGGCTGCCTGTATTTATAGTGGGGAGTGAGGGTCATGTGACGTGGCCAGCGTCACATGACCGACAGACCAACCAGTCGAGCACCGAGTGATCAGCTCGGCGCTCAAGGCAGACTTAGGAGACGGGGGGCCACCCAGCTAGTAAAGCCGCCCTGGGAACGAGGTCAGACACAGATCCTCTCTCCCGAAGCTAAGCAGCAAGTCTGCGGCTAATGGGGGACCGAGTGCACCTTCGGAACCCCGTTACAGTGAGGCAAGCACCAGACACAACACAGACGTCATTTGATCCAAACGGAAAACATGTCAGAATAGACCACGTGTTGCCCGTCTCACCGATCTCCTGCCACCTGTGACGGGAACGTCAGTGACAATGTCCTTTACCTTTCCAAGGCTCCGAAATGCACTAATAATGCAGAGTTCGCATTATTAGTATAGTTAACGTAAGGCGCCACTGCGCCAGATAGTGAAGCGTGATTGGTCACTCCACAGAACACGTTTACACTGCTCTGGAGCTCAGTGGTGGCATGCTTTACACCGCTCCATCTGACGGCTGGTATTGTGCTTGATGATGTAAGGTTTGCTTGCTCAGCCATGGCCATGAAGCTTCTGGCACAGCACAGTTTTTGTGCTGATGTTAATGGCAGAAGCGGTGTTGGCTCTGCAGTTATGTCCTAGGGTAGACTGGCCATAGACCCTGCAGGGAAATTTCCTGTTGGGCCGCCAGAGCCCTACTAATGGCCGCCAGTGCTTTCAGTAGTAATTAATGCTAGGGCCATCAGATATTTATGCACCTGGCCGGTTGATGCAGATGCCCCCCTGAACTGAACTGGTTCTGCTGGGGCAGTATTTGCGCTACACTAGGTATTGCTGGCCCCGACTACTTCTGTTGTCCCTGCCTACTTGTGTTGCCCCGTCTTCTGTCAGGCCCAGTCCTCCCCTAGTGGAGTCAACAGAGCGCTGGTGACTTTTATGTGTCTCAGCAATCGAGACCCCGCTCTGTAACTTTACGTGGTCTCCACTTCGTGGCTGAGTTACTGTGGTTCCTTCCACTTTACAATAATACATCTCACATCTGACTCTGGAATATCTATATAAAGGCCATTTACACAAAGAGATTATCATTCCGATCTAATGACAACATTCACGGCGATCATTACTCCCTGTACAGGAGCATAATGATCACCGACTACACTGATTGCTCGTACATTACATGCTACTGAGGTTAGAGATCCTATAGTCTTACGAAAGGATTCAATAACCCTTATATTGGTCAGTTTTACTGTATTTGCATAGCACTAGATGGGAGAGTTGCCAAATCTGACCCAGGGCCTAACTATAAGGGGGCAAAAGGGTTACCTGCCCTAGGGTCTCTACCTCTCACTGTCCTCCTACACCTTCTTCATGTGCAGGCTGAGAACACCAGTTGATTAGTACCTGATTTGGGCACTATATTGTACTTTTATTGAGCACTGTATGCTCAATCAATAATTTAGACACTGTATATGGTGCTTTTATTTGTGCACTGCATGTTGGTATTATGTTGGTTTTATTTTGGCACTATATGTTGGTATTATTTAGGTACTGTGTTGGCAGTGCTTTTATCTGGGCATGGTATGGTGGAACTATTCAAGCACTGTAAGATTATATTATTCAGGCACTGTATAATGTGCTTTTATTTGGCCACTGTATGTGGGTATTATGTATGCACTGTATATGATTGTTTTATTTGGGCACTGTATGTTGGTATTATATAGGCACTGTATACAGTGCTTTTCTTTGGGCACTGTATGGTGGAACTATTAGGGCACTGTAAGATGATGTCATTCAGGCACTGTATATAGTGTTTTTATGTGGGTACTCCATGGTGGTATTATTTAGGCACTGTACATAGAGCTTTTATTTGGATACTGTATAGTGGTATAATGTACTGTATACCTGTATACTGCTTTTATTTGGGCATTGTATGATGGTATTATTTAGGCACTGTATATAGAGCTTTTATTTCAGCACTGTATGGCGGCGTTATTGAGGTACTGTGTAGAGGTGATCTAGTGTAATATTTACTTGGGTCTTCTTTTGTGGTAAAGGTGCCTTTGGGCTCTCTCAGGCATGAGTGCCTGGGTGCAACCACATGCCGTGTACCCCTTATACCTACACCCTAGCTATATTTATTACCCATACCTATGGGATAGCTAACCTGGAGAGAACCATCTCTCTCTCTCTCTTAAAGGGCTTTCCCACAATGGACATTAGTCACCTATCCACATGATGGGGGGGGGGGGGGGGGGGTGCCAGTGCTAGGACCTCCTGCAATCTCTGTAGTCGTGCAGCAAGGAGAGGTTTCAATGGTGGTGCAGCCAAGTATGCGTCCTGCCACTCCATTCAATGGGGCTGACGGAAACAGCCAAGCATCCTAGCTGGTCACCTCCATCAGTCCTACAGTCTTTGAAGGGGGAGGAAGGATGCATTCTCGACCGTCGCTCCATTCAAAGTTCACCTCATTGTGGTCGCGAAGTGAACAGGAGCGGTGGGGCTTGGGACCCCCATTCAAGTGATCAGTGCAGATACCAGCGGTGGGGCCCTCAACGTTTTAGACATTGTGCATTAGTGATAGATGTCCATTATGTGACAACCCCAAGTCCTGCCCCATCAGAACACCAGTGATAAAAAAGTGTATGGGAAAGAGGGTCCGATAGATGAAACATGAGATCCACGCAGCTGGTGATGTGACTTGTGTTGCTGTTGTATGGGATCAGAAAAACAGGACCGCTTTCTTCCAAAAACAGCACCATTCCTGCGCATGGTTTTTGTCTGCTATGGCGGCCTAGCTCCATTGAAGGAAATGGGACTGAGCTGCAATACCATACACAGCCTGTGGACAGGTGTGGCACTGTTTTTTTTTTGGACGAGAGCTGCATATCATTTGGGGCCTGGTTGTGGGATTCCTCTGCCCCCTGATAGCTCAATCAATGACGGTTCCCTTGTTTATACCTTTAATAAAGACCAATCTCACAGACATTCCATAATTGGAGCATGTTGAGAAACTATGTAATATGAAGAAAGTGCAAATAAGCACAGACGGATATGACCCCTTGATATTTACTGTTCTGTGAATCTCCTGCCAATGCCAATATTTGCTCCCACTTAGCATAGCTGGTTATTGGCATCTCCAAATATGTCCGTCGTTACCGGCTGTGTGATATCAGGCACTTGACTGGATTCGGTATATGCGGTCCGTGCCGCTCGATAGCAACGGTGACATTTACCTTCTGAGGTCGGCACCTTAGCAATGACAGACGCAAGACAGGATGGAGGTGCTTGGGTAAACATAGGGTGCCATCCCCCATCCCGAAGGCAAACTACAGGTGAAAGACGGAAACTGGATAAATACAAGATTACGAGTATTAAATAACAGTATCAATGCAGTAATAACATATAGTGCTCGAATAAAAATACTATCCCAGAGTGCCAAAATTCTAACTACATAACAGTGCTGTCAGCTACTCAAAAAATACTGCCACATTGCTAAAATAACAGCGCCATGATGCTCCCTGAAGGCAGCAAGGTACAGTGACAAAGTACTAAGTACATAGAGTATACATATAAAAGTGACATGGATTACCTAAATAATACCGCCACATTGCTAAAATAACAATGCCATGATGTGCCCTGAAGCTAACGACATACAGTGTCCAAATAATGCTACCATACTGTGGCAAAGTACTAACTACATAGAGCGTACAAATAAAAGTGTCATAGATTACTCAAATAATACCACCAAATTGTTATTAAAATAATAGTGCTATGATGTGCCCTGAGGGTAACAATGTACAGTGCCTAGATAATAATACTCTACACTACCGAAATTCCTAACTAGATACTGTCCAAATAATGCTACCGTACTGTGACAAAGTACTAACTACATAGAGCGTACAAACTGCTAGTGCCATGATGTGCCCTGAGGGTAACAATGTACAATGCCCAAATAATACTACCATACAGTGCCTAAGTGTTTACTACATTCAGCATCCAAATAACAGTGATATAGATTAATTAAATAATGCCGCCACACTGCTAAAATAACAGTGCCATAATGTGCCCTGAAAGTAACAGTGTCGCCCAAAAAATACTACCATACAGTGCCCAAGTACTAACCACATATAGAGTGTAAATTACAGTGTTATAAATTACCCAAATAATACCATAACAGGCCTAAATAACAGTATCCTGAGCTGCTCAGGAAGTAATAACATACAGTGTACAGATATTACCGCCATGTGATGCATTCATTCCAGATATTTCAGGCTACAAAGAAACCTAAGCATGGGGTCAAGACCTCCCCCCCCCCCCATTCAACCCCCCGCCCCTCCCAAAATCTGCCAAATCTTCTATCCATGAAGGATCTGAATGAGTAGGACATCTCTGGCCTTCACTTCTATGTAGGAGTGTCCACCTTCTACATTGGAGGTGGACACATGAAGTTCTCAGCAGGCCTAATTACTGACTCTTTTAGAGATGAGTGCCCCACCACAAGGGACATCATCACACCTGGTGCAGTGACATCACCGGTCCCAGCCTAGGGGGAGGGATTATTAGAATGAATATAGTTAGTAATAAAAATGAAGTCCTTCATGTTCTGCAGAAGACGAAGAGAAAAACACAATACGTCGGTAAGAGGGAAATGTGAGGTTTTTAAGCTGTCGGCATTGTGGCCTAAATCTACAGCAACAACTGGGTTAGGACTTAAGCCGGCACGTAATCCCCAAGACATTCAGCTCCGGCTCTAAAATTGTGTTACCACCAAGACAACAGGCTGCAGGATTTATCTGCCGCTCACCGTCCGGCCGTCTCCCCGCGCGGGAGCGCTACGTGCCGCGACACGACCGACGCCTTTATAGGATCTAAGAGAATTTCACAAAGGGGCGTCGTAGAAGGTGGAGTAACATCTCAAGGCAGAAGTGTTATATTGAAAGGGGTCCTAGAGTCTTCTTAACTGTGGATGAAAGATCGTTTCCTCGGTAATTCACCCGTCACCGATGCGGCCGTCTCCACGGCGCTCAGAGAGAACGCCGGCTCTTCTGCTCAGGTCCTATTGGATGTGTCCCGGAGTCTCCCCATATACAGTATATGCAGCGGAACGGAAATATTTGGGGACACATCCAGTCGGGAGCAGAAGAGTCATGGACTGATAGATAGATATAAGATAGATAGATAGAGGAGAACACAGCGGCCACAGCAGCACAATATATTACTGCCTGCCATAGACTGAGAGGAGCCTGATAGACCATGGACTCCTATACCCCCACCCTGAATGTGTCCCCATCCCCCAACCCTACCCAATTATTTCCCACTTGCTTTGGCAATGCTAAAATGTATTTAGTCCTGCCAATAAAGCTGATTTGATTTGATAGATAGATATGAGATAGATAGATATTAGATAGATATTAGATAGATAGATAGATAGATATGAGATAGATAGATAGATATGAGATAGATAGATAGATAATAGATAGATAGATAGATAGATAGATAATGATAGATAGATAGATAGATAGATAGATAGATAGATAGATAGATAGATAGATAGATAATAGATAGATAGATAGAGAATAAAAGTGTTTTTCTCTGGAACGGCGCAACCAATTTTTTACAGGTATCATTTTAATCTGCAGAAACAACCCTATCTGGTGTATCAGAGTTGATCCTGCTGACAGGTGCTCTTTAAGGCAACATGTTTATTTTTCCTGTGCGTGGACACCCCCTTTAAGGGTCTTGAATAAATGTCTCACAGCTTACAGAAACTTTTTGGGGGTTTTTTTCGCTTGAAAGTTTTCTACTCCAGCCACTTGTAGAAAAGACTCAGCCGGGATTTTCCAGGGACAGCTCTGAAAGCATCTGTGATGCTAAACTCTTATTCTTTAGACGGTCAGTTGGACCCAGGGGACCTCCTGCTGCCTGGGCCCCGTCTAAAGTGAGACAGAAATAAAATTGGTTGCCATGGCAACCCTATAACTCAGCAGGTATGCGCTATCTCCGATGGAAAGACTTCACACATTTTATTAGATTTTTTTAGAATGTATTCTATAGAAAAAAAAAAGACTAAATATGTAAAAAAATTAAATAAAATCATCATAATAGAAACAACCAGCGGCAGCGCTGGATTATAATATAAAGGTGCGGACATCGGCAGCGCTGGATTATAATATAAAGGTGAGGACATCGGCAGCGCTGGATTATAATATAAAGGTGCGGACGTCGGCAGCGCTGGATTATAATATAAAGGTGCGGACATCGGCAGCGCTGGATTATAATATAAAAGGTGAGGACGTCGGCAGCGCTGGATTATAATATAAAGGTGCGGACGTCGGCAGCGCTGGATTATAATATAAAGGTGAGGACGTCGGCAGCGCTGGATTATAATATGAAGGTGCGGACGTCGGCAGCGCTGGATTATAATATAAAAGGTGAGGACGTCGGCAGCGCTGGATTATAATATAAAGGTGCGGACATCGGCAGCGCTGGATTATAATATAAAGGTGCGGACGTCGGCAGCGCTGGATTATAATATAAAGGTGCGGACGTCGGCAGCGCTGGATTATAATATAAAGGTGAGGACATCGGCAGCGCTGGATTATAATATAAAGGTGCGGACGTCGGCAGCGCTGGATTATAATATAAAAGGTGAGGACGTCGGCAGCGCTGGATTATAATATAAAGGTGCGGACGTCGGCAGCGCTGGATTATAATATAAAGGTGCGGACGTCGGCAGCGCTGGATTATAATATAAAAGGTGAGGACGTCGGCAGCGCTGGATTATAATATAAAAGGTGCGGACGTCGGCAGCGCTGGATTATAATATAAAAGGTGAGGACGTCGGCAGCGCTGGATTATAATATAAAGGTGAGGACGTCGGCAGCGCTGGATTATAATATAAAGGTGAGGACGTCGGCAGCGCTGGATTATAATATAAAGGTGCGGACGTTGGCAGCGCTGGATTATAATATAAAGGTGCGGACGTCGGCAGCGCTGGATTATAATATAAAGGTGCGGACGTCGGCAGCGCTGGATTATAATATAAAGGTGCGGACGTCGGCAGCGCTGGATTATATTATAAAAGGTGAGGACGTCGGCAGCGCTGGATTATAATATAAAGGTGCGGACGTCGGCAGCGCTGGATTATAATATAAAGGTGCGGACGTCGGCAGCGCTGGATTATAATATAAAGGTGCGGACGTCGGCAGCGCTGGATTATAATATAAAAGGTGCGGACGTCGGCAGCGCTGGATTATAATATAAAGGTGCGGATGGCGGCAGCGCTGGATTATAATATAAAGGTGCGGATGGCGGCAGCGCTGGATTATAATATAAAGGTGCGGATGGCGGCAGCGCTGGATTATAATATAAAGGTGTGGACCTCGGCAGCGCTGGATTATAATATAAAGGTGCGGACGTCGGCAGCGCTGGATTATAATATAAAGGTGTGGACGTCGGCAGCGCTGGATTATAATATAAAGGTGCGGACAGCGGCAGCGCTGGATTATAATATAAAGGTGTGGACGTCGGCAGCGCTGGATCAGTACAGGATAAGTAATGTAATGTATGTACACAATGACTCCACCAGTAGATCAAATAATTCGTCAGTTGTCTTGTACTGATCCTGAGTTACATCCTGTATTATACTCCAGAGCTGCACTCACTGTTCTGCTGGTGCAGTCACTGTGTACATACATTACTTATCCTGTACTGATCCCGAGTTTTACAGCAAGACACGGAGGCTTCATATTGCTTTCTCCTTCTTTACTGAACCACCAATAGCAGCAAAGAGAAAAAATTTACATACAGGGAACCATAGCAACCAAGGTCCCTCCCCACTGGCCCCTATAATAGGCCGCTCTTAACTTCCTCTTTCTTTGCTGCTGCCACCAAGTTAAGTACATCTTCTTCTATGCATGCGTCATTGATGTTTGGTGTCTTTTGCGCTGTTTACCCAGGGTGACTAACCCTGCTTGCTCGCAGCGCTCCCTTTGCTTTATGCGTTCTGCCTATTGCTGGGGCGGATAGTTTTAATTTCCCTGCGCTTATCACCGCGCTTGATTGCTCCCGTTGCCGCCTACCCGCGTCTTCCCCCCTTCATTTCCCTTCTCCCTTATCCCAGAGAGGTTTCGCCGCCCCAATCCACTTCTTTTGGGCCCAGATGGTCCTACCTGTTTGTTAGTGCGGTTCCCGGTGTTCGGTGGGCGGGTCCTCCGTCCCTTCTAGCTACCGCACCGTCTCTGACACTTCCTGATCAGTGGGGCCGCGAGATCTCGGCGGCCATCTTGGGGTTGGCTGCCGCGATTCGCGGGCTTCTGGGGGGGCGGAGCTTCTGCGTCTCCTGTTCATTCCGGTCATTCGCTTCCTGCTCACAGCACGGTCGGCGGCTCCTGCTCCCTCTGTCAGCTAGCGTCCAGCGCTTCTCCCAGGCATCTCTGCTCTACCCAGTGAGTTGCATATTTGTCCGGTTTGCACCGTAGCCATTCCAGATTACAGATATGTCTGTACCTACTTCCCCTCAAACTGCCAGTAGGCCCCCCTCCCCCCCTGAGGGATCCAACTCCACTCATGTGGATGCACAGGCGCTGGCCCTGCAGCGCTCTGTATCGGATGCGATCATGTCAGCCATGGGCTCCATGTCATCCATACTTTCACAGACCATTACTCAGGCCCTGTCCGTCCCACCTTCCAATGTTCCTTTGCAGGACCCCATTACCACACCGCAGCCTACCTCCAATGACTCTCCCATTACTGAGGAGGTTTTGACTGGTGCGCATCTTGCCACCCCAGAGACCGTGCTTAGATCACGGAAAAGGGACTCTTCCCGCCAGGCAGAACGGGCGCGGACATGGAAATGCGCTAGAGCGCAGTCACCGGAATTGTCTGACTCTGACAGAGCTTCAGACGAGGAGGCATTTGCGGATATGGATTATGAGGCAGAGGAGGAGGTCACCCCCCCAGTTCAGGGCCCCTCGGCTGCCGCTGCGGCGACCTCCTCTGCCAAGGATGTGGTGTCCCCTTTTAACGCTACCCACTCTGTGGCGGTGCTAGATGATTCAGGAGAACCTATGTTCGACCCTGAATCTTTACATCACCCGCGTTCGGCGGAATGGCTCCCCTCCCCTCATGTGGGGGCTTATTTGGAACACTGGGTGCGTCACACGCTTTCCCGCGATTCACGCAACAAACTCAGAGCTGAGTGTCCCAGGCCATTGGTACCCAATAAGGTGTGCGAGACCCCAATAGTGGATCCCAAAATGGCTCAATTTCTGGCCAAAACTGTCTGGAACTCAAAAAAGGGACTGGATTCAGCGCTCCGCAGCTGCCAGGACAAGATTTTAGATGTCCTTGGTCCACTGACCAAGATCTTGGAGATGGCCGAGTCAGCTAGGAATGAGGGATCCCCGATAGACCCCGAGGAATTACGGGGCTGGACCCAGAGGGCCATATGCCTTACAGGTAACGCCAATACAGCAGTGGCGATTGAGAGGCGCAAGTCTATCTTATTTAAAATAGACCCTAAGCTAGCTAATTTGGCGCTCACTGAGGCGGGAAAGGAAGCCCAGGGCCTCCTTTTCGGCGAGTCCTTCATCAAGGACATGAGCCGCTTTGTGGGCACCTTTACTGCGCTTGACAAAGCCCAAAGTTCGTTGCGCAGAGTATTTCAGGGACGGGTCTCTCATTGGGCCGGCAGTGGTAGGGGCCGCCTGTCCGGCCGTGCTAGTTTCCAGGCCCGCGGAGCGAATAGAGGTTCCGGTGGACAACGTCCATCTTTCCAGGACCAACGTAATCCGTCTCCCTTCTTCGCCTCCAGAGGAAATCAGTGGCGGTCTCGCTCCTTCCGGGGCAACCCCAACCATCGCAGACCCTTGGGTAAGTCTTCCCCAGATTGGGGATTCTATAGTACCTTGTGTAGGGGGCAGACTCCAACTCTTTTTTCATGCTTGGAGTCTCATCACCTCAGACCCGTGGGTGCTGTCCACGGTCAGGGGATTTCACATAGAGCTCACGGGGTCTCCCTACCTTATTCCCTCCCCCCCGCCTGTCCCCCTGTCACACCCAGATTGCGCTCTGGTGGACGCGGAGCTGTGCTCCCTCAGACAGAAGCGGGCAATAGAACGAGCGTCCCCTGCGTGGGGGACTGTGATCAGCAATATATTTCTCGTTCAGAAGAAGGGCGGGCAGATGAGGCCAGTCATCAATCTTCGAGCGCTGAATGCGGTAGTTCGCTACCGTCATTTCAAGATGGAGGGGATCCACCTTCTGCGGGACTTGCTAGTTCCTGGGGACTGGATGGTAAAGCTGGACCTGAAGGATGCTTACCTGACGGTCCCAGTGGCCACTCGTTCCAGGGACTTGCTCCAGTTCAGGTGGAATGGCGAGGTCTGGAGGTTCACCTGTCTGCCATTCGGACTGTCTTCAGGTCCTTGGTGCTTCACCAAGTTGCTGCGTCCAGTCGTGTCATGGCTAAGGACTCGGGGCGTCCGCCTCATCATTTACCTGGACGACATCCTTCTGATGCACGAGTCCAGGGTGGGATTACTGGAACATCTCCAGTGGACATCGGATTTGCTTTCGGAGCTCGGATTCCTCCTCAACATAGAGAAGTCCTGCCTCATCCTGGCTCAGAGGATGGAGTTCTTAGGATTCACGGTGGACTCTCTCTCGGAGTCCCTCAGTCTGCCGACGGCAAAGTTGCGGGCAATCCGCAAAGAATTGAGACATGCACTCCTCATACCCCATCTCTCATTGCGCCACCTGGCCCGCATCATCGGGCTGTTGGCCTCGTCCATTCAGGCGGTGTTTCCAGCCCCGTTACATTACCGGGCGCTTCAGCGACTGAAGATCGCCCATCTTCGGACCGGTGCTTCCTTTGCGGATGAGGTGGTTCTGGACGCGGAGGCCCGAGAGGAGTTGAGTTGGTGGATTGCCAATCTGGAGGCGTGGAACGGCAGAGCGATCTTCGGGTTCTTGCCGGAATTGACGATAGAATCAGATGCGAGCCTCCAGGGTTGGGGTGCCCATTGCAATGGCGTTTCCACGGGGGGCCCCTGGTCAGCGGAGGAGTCCCTCCTGCACATCAATGCGTTGGAGCTCCTTGCGGGATCTTTTGCGGTGAGGAGTTTCTCCAACG
Source organism: Bufo bufo (assembly GCF_905171765.1). Classification (NCBI taxonomy): domain Eukaryota; kingdom Metazoa; phylum Chordata; class Amphibia; order Anura; family Bufonidae; genus Bufo; species Bufo bufo. Next base: position 217,258,190 of record NC_053395.1, on the reverse strand, counting down.
GGATCGCCAGCGCGTGCATCAAGTTACGGATGGACAATATATCGGCAGTCCAGTATGTCAACCGGTTGGGGGGTACCCGCTCGGCAACTTTGGCTCGCTTGGCCAAAGACTTTTGGTCCTTTTGCCTGTCCAGGGACATCATGGTGCAGGCGGAGTACTTACCGGGGCTGAACAACGTTCAGGCGGATTGGAATTCGCACTACCTGTCGGATGGCAGCGATTGGCAGTTGGATCCTCGGGTCTTCTCAGCAATTTCGGAATTGTGGGGTCCGTTGTCCATCGATCTGTTCGCATCTCGTCTGAACAGACAGCTCACCCGGTTTTACAGCTGGCGTCCGGATCCGGAGGCATTAGCAGTGGATGCGTTTCTTCAGGATTGGTCGGTATCCCGCCTGTACGCGTTTCCTCCATTCTCGATGATTCCGAGGACACTCCTGCAGGTGATTCGTCATCGGGCGGACCTGGTTCTGGTGGTCCCATTCTGGGGGTCTCAGGTATGGTTCCCCTCGTTGCTGAGGATTCTAGTGGAGATTCCTGTTCTTCTCTCGACCCGGTCGGATCTCCTCCGCAACCCTCTGGGTCTACAACACCCTCTTCTACTAGACGGATCCCTACGGCTGCTGGCATGCCGGATCTCCGGACACCTGGATCGTTCGAGGGAGTTTCGGCAGCAACTCGACAGCTATTGGACAGTGCATGGGCTCCCGGCACCAGGAAGTCGTACCGGGCAGCCTGGAGAACTTGGGCTAACTGGTGCGTGGAACGGGACTTGGATCCCGTTTCGGCACCTGTAGCCCACTTGCTAGAATTTCTCACCTCTCTATTTGAGGCGGGGAAGGCACATCGGACCATTAACCTTTTCAGGTCCGCTATTTCTTCTACCCACGCGGGCTTCGAGGGTGTCGCGGCTGGCCAACATCCTTCGGTGTCCCGCCTCTTAAGGGGGGCTCGTTTGTCTCGTCCCCCGCGACCTCGTTTTTCTACTACATGGGACGTCTCCCTGGTTCTTACCTTCTTGGCCTCTTGGCCCGGGAATTCTGACCTCACAATTAGGCAATTGTCAGCTAAATTGTTGACGTTATTTTGCCTTATCTCATGCAAGAGGGTCTCGGATGTGAGGGCGCTTGATCATGATGCACGCTCCTTTACCCCGGAGGGGGTTACCTTTAACATCTCGCGTCGCACCAAGACTAGCATCCGTTTCGTATTCTATCCCAGTTTTCCTGCCTCTCCGGTCTTATGTCCCGTGGCGTGCCTGAAGGAATATGAGTCCAGGACGCTGGCGCATCGGTCGCCGGCCAGCTCTCAGTTGTTCATTTCTATTCGTCATCCTTTTGGACCGGTTTCTAGCCCTACGTTAGCACGCTGGCCTAAATGGGTCATGTCATTAGCGGGTGTTGACACTTCTGTCTTCACAGCCCATTCTGCGCGTGGGGCCTCTGCCACCGCCTTGGCGGTTTCGGGGGCCAGGTTGGAGGATGTTATGCGTCTGGCTGATTGGTCCAATGTTACCACGTTTAGGGAGTTCTATTTCCGTCCTCCACCTAATTTGTTTTCTTCTATCATAGACGGGCTTTGAACATGCAATACGAAGCCTCCGTGTCTTGCTGTAAAACTAAATGATTTTCCTATTTCATGACGTAAAGTCATAGTTTTATTAAAGACACGGAGGCGAGTATTGCCCACCCTTTTCCCTCCCTTGGGGTTTGTTTCTCGCGGTTTTGTGTTACAGGGGTCATGTATCATTACCTCTATGTATTACTAACCTTTTAAGTTATTTTGCTTTAGGTGTTTATTGTCCTATTGTTTGTTTCATTGCCATTGTTTGCATGTTATTTATTACAATTGTTATTGTTTTCTGTCATTTTACACCTGTTGAGTCAGGTGCGTAGATGGCTTCCGGACATTCTGTCCTGACATGTTGGTTTCACCTAGACCTATGGTCTGTTTTATTTTCCAGGATGAAGCTATTTCCGTTATCAGATGCCGTGTTACCGGTTGAGGTCTTCTACAGTTTAGCCAGGTTGGCTTGTTGGTTGCGCTACATGGGCGTTGGACTTTCCGTTCCAGTTTAAAGTTCGGAGTTATCGTTGGGATATTCGGGATGTCAGCATCAGTTGTCAAAGAAAGAGGAAGTTACAGAGGAAGAGCGGCCTATTATAGGGGCCAGTGGGGAGGGATCTTGGTTGCTATGGTTCCCTGTATGTAAATTTTTTCTCTTTGCTGCTATTGGTGGTTCAGTAAAGAAGGAGAAAGCAATACTCGCCTCCGTGTCTTTAATAAAACTATGACTTTACGTCATGAAATAGGAAAATCATTTAGTTACATTCTATATTATACTCCAGAGCTGCACTCACTATTCTGCTGGTGCAGTCACTGTCTACATACATTACTTATCCTGTACTGATCCTGAGTTACATCCTGTATTATACTCCAGAGCGGCACTCACTATTCTGCTGGTGCAGTCACTTTGTACATACATTACATTACTTATCCTGTACTGATCCCGAGTTACATCCTGTATTATACTCCAGAGCTGCACTCACTATTCTGCTGGTGCAGTCACTGTGTACATACATTACTTATCCTGCACTGATCCTGAGTTAGATCCTGTATTATACTCCAGAGCTGCACTCACTATTCTGCTGGTGCAGTCACTGTGTACATACATTACTTATTCTGTACTGATCCTGAGTTACAGCCTGTATTATACTCCAGAGCTGCGCTCACTATTCTGCTGGTGGAGTCACTGTGTACATACATTACTTATCCTGTACTGATCCTGAGTTACATCCTGTATTATACTCCAGAGCTGCACTCACTATTCTGCTGGTGCAGTCACTGTGTACATACATTACATTACTTATCCTGTACTGATCCTGTGTTACATCTGCAGCAAGCCGGGGCTCCCTATGGAGGATGTGCGCGAGCGCACTAGTGATAAGGTGCCGAGGATAGTACAGGTGAAACTCGAAAAATTTTAATATTGTGCAAAAGTCCATTTATTTCAGTAATGCAAATTAAAATTAGAATTTTGTGAAATGGTTCAATATTCTAGGCTCAAAGTCTCACACTCTAGTGAGCTAATTAATCCATATCCGCTGAGCAAAGGGGACCTCAAAATTTAGACTTTGGGGTTTCATAAGCTGTAAGCCATAATCATCCAAATTATAACAAATAAAGGCTTGAAATCTCTCACTTTGCCTGTAATGAGTCTCATATGTTAGTTTCACCTTTTAAGTTGCATTACTGAAATAAATGAACTTTGCACAATATTCTAATTTTTCGAGTTTCACCTGTAGTACTCACGGTTTAGTTGTCCCTTGGGGCCGGCAGTGCAGTGGATGGGAAGACAGCACGAAATCCTCCGGGGCACTCTCGGTTGCAGGGAACTCCAGCCAGATGTTGGTTGAGATGCCCTTGATGGTGATTGGTGTAAAGTGCTTTTGCGGCTGGGCCCCTGATTCATGACGCCAGCACCATTAGGTGCAATGAGGAGGAGAAGTGGAATGATGAGAGAGGCAGTAGTTGAACCAGGCAGAAACTTTACTTGTCAGATGTAGTAAGGCTTCCAATAACATCACTTTGTCTTTCATACAGATGGCAAAAAGGGCAGAGCTGCAAAATCCTAATTAGCAGGCTACTTATGGTGAAGTGCATAGGTCACCTCCAGCCCACTTGAGTGAAGGCGATGTTCTTACTTGTGCTTGGTTCCTGGTCTTGCTCTGATCCCTCAACCTTTCGCTATTAGTTTAGATCCTCTGTAAAGGAGTTTTCTGACAGATGGCCTTTCTGTCCTTGATTATGGTGGAGCTGCTGGAAGCTTAGAATCTCTCCACCTGATACAAAGGAGTCTGGAGTCTGATAAATGACAGTTATCTTCCTTCGCCTATAGTCTTTAGTTCAATGAGCCAACAACCCAAGGGCGATCTCCCTCATGGCAGGCAAACACTCTGCTTCATTATTTGAAAAGGTTGTGGTCTTCAGAGTAATAATCTACTTGATACCCCAGAAGGGTACTCTACAGCGTAGGATCCTACAGTCCTAATCTTTGGACTCAATGGTTGAAACCAGTTAGTTCTCCTGGGCTAGGCCCAGGAGTACAGAGACAAGACTGTCTCCTCTCCTGCCTCCTAACTCCTCCATTCCTATTCTCTACTCCCCTCTCACTTCCTGCGTCTGCGCTATATAAGTAGTGTGTTAGAGACCCCTAGTGATGAAAAGTATGTAGTGCAGGTTACCAGCCTGAAATATGGATTTAGCAGCATAGACAAAGAAATAGTGTAAAATTACACAACAATTTGGAGTGGACCATACACACAGGAGTGGGACACTACACATCCTGTATTGTACTCCAGATTATTATACTCACTATTCTGCTGGTGGAGTCACTGTGTACATACATTACTTATCCTGTACTGATCCTGAGTTACATCCTGTATTATACTCCAGAGCTGCACTCACTATTCTGCTGGTGGAGTCACTGTGTACATACATTACTTATCCTGTACTGATCCTGAGTTACATCCTGTATTAAACTCCAGAGCTGCACTCACTATTCTGCTGGTGCAATCACTGTGTACATACATTACTTATCCTGTACTGATCCTGAGTTACATCCTGTATTATACTCCAGAGCTGCACTCACTATTCTGCTGGTGGAGTCACTGTGTACATACATTACATTACTTATCCTGTACTGATCCTGAGTTACATCCTGTATTATACTCCAGAGCTGTATTCACTATTCTGCTGGTGGAGTCACTGTGTACATACATTACATTACTTATCCTGTACTGATCCTGAGTTAAATCCTGTATTATACTCCAGAGCTGCACTCACTATTCTGCTGGTGGAGTCACTGTGTACATACATTACTTATCCTGTACTGATCCTGAGTTACCTCCTGTATTATACTCCAGAGCTGCACTCACTATTCTGCTGGTGGAGTCACTGTGTACATACATTACTTATCCAGTACTGATCCTGAGTTACATCCTGTATTATACTCCAGAGCTGCACTCACTATTCTGCTGGTGCAATCACTGTGTACATACAGTACAGACCAAAAGTTTGGACACACCTTCTCATTCAAAGAGTTTTCTTTATTTTCATGACTATGAAAATTATAGATTCACACTGAAGGCATCAAAACTATGAATTAACACATGTGGAATTATATACATAACAAACAAGTGTGAAACAACTGAAAATATGTCATATTTTAGGTTCTTCAAAGTAGCCACCTTTTGCTTTGATTACTGCTTTGCACACTCTTGGCATTCTCTTGATGAGCTTCAAGAGGTAGTCCCCTGAAATGGTTTTCACTTCACAGGTGTGCCCTGTCAGGTTTAACAAGTGGGATTTCTTGCCTTATAAATGGGGTTGGGACCATCAGTGGCGTTGAGGAGAAGTCAGGTGGATACACAGCTGATAGTCCTACTGAATAGACTGTTAGAATTGGTATTATGGCAAGAAAAAAGCAGCTAAGTAAAGAAAAACGAGTGGCCATCATTACTTTAAGAAATGAAGGTCAGTCAGTCAGCCGAAAAATTGGGAAAACTTTGAAAGTAAGGGCTATTTGACCATGAAGGAGAGTGATGGGGTGCTGCGCCAGATGACCTGGCCTCCACAGTCACCGGACCTGAACCCAATCGAGATGGTTTGGGGTGAGATGGACCGCAGAGTGAGGGCAAAAGGGCCAACAAGTGCTAAGCATCTCTGGGAACTCCTTCAAGACTGTTGGAAGACCATTTCAGGGGACTACCTCTTGAAGCTCATCAAGAGAATGCCAAGAGTGTGCAAAGCAGTAATCAAAGCAAAAGGTGGCTACTTTGAAGAACCTAGAATATGACATATTTTCAGTTGTTTCACACTTTTTTGTTATGTATATAATTCCACATGTGTTAATTCATAGTTTTGATGCCTTCATAGTCATGAAAATAAAGAAAACTCTTTGAATGAGAAGGTGTGTCCAAACTTTTGGTCTGTACTGTACATTACATTACTTACCCTGTACTGATCCTGAGTTACATCCTGTATGATACTCCAGAGCTGCACTCACTATTCTGCTGGTGCAGTCACTGTGTACATACATTACTTACCCTGTACTGATCCTGAGTTACATCCTGCATTATACTCCAGAGCTGTACTCACTATTCTGCTGGTGGAGTCACTGTGTACATACATTACTTATCCTGTACTGATCCAGAGTTACATCCTGTATTATACTCCAGAGCTGCACTCACTATTCTGCTGGTGCAGTCACTGTGTACATACATTACTTATCCTGTACTGATCCTGAGTTACATCCTGTATTATACTCCAGAGCTGCACTCACTATTCTGCTGGTGGAGTCACTGTGTACATACATTACATTACTTATCCTGTACTGATCCTGAGTTACATCCTGTATTATACAGGGAGTGCAGAATTATTAGGCAAGTTGTATTTTTGAGGATTAATTTTATTATTGAACAACAACCATGTTCTCAATGAACCCAAAAAACTCATTAATATCAAAGCTGAATATTTTTGGATGTAGTTTTTAGTTTGTTTTTAGTTTTAGCTATTTTAGGGGGATATCTGTGTGTGCAGGTGACTATGACTGTGCATAATTATTAGGCAACTTAACAAAAAACAAATATATACCCATTTCAATTATTTATTTTTACCAGTGAAACCAATATAACATCTCAACATTCACAAATATACATTTCTGACATTCAAAAACAAAACAAAAACAAATCAGTGACCAATATAGCCACCTTTCTTTGCAAGGACACTCAAAAGCCTGCCATCCATGGATTCTGTCAGTGTTTTGATCTGTTCACCATCAACATTGCGTGCAGCAGCAACCACAGCCTCCCAGACACTGTTCAGAGAGGTGTACTGTTTTCCCTCCTTGTAAATCTCACATTTGATGATGGACCACAGGTTCTCAATGGGGTTCAGATCAGGTGAACAAGGAGGCTATGTCATTAGATTTTCTTCTTTTATACCCTTTCTTGCCAGCCACGCTGTGGAGTACTTGGACGCGTGTGATGGAGCATTGTCCTGCATGAAAATCATGTTTTTCTTGAAGGATGCAGACTTCTTCCTGTACCACTGCTTGAAGAAGGTGTCTTCCAGAAACTGGCAGTAGGACTGGGAGTTGAGCTTGACTCCATCCTCAACCCAAAAAGGCCCCACAAGCTCATCTTTGATGATACCAGCCCAAACCAGTACTCCACCTCCACCTTGCTGGCGTCTGAGTCGGACTGGAGCTCTCTGCCCTTTACCAATCCAGCCACGGGCCCATCCATCTGGCCCATCAAGACTCACTCTCATTTCATCAGTCCATAAAACCTTAGAAAAATCAGTCTTGAGATATTTCTTGGCCCAGTCTTGACGTTTCAGCTTGTGTGTCTTGTTCAGTGGTGGTCGTCTTTCAGCCTTTCTTACCTTGGCCAAGTCTCTGAGTATTGCACACCTTGTGCTTTTGGGCACTCCAGTGATGTTGCAGCTCTGAAATATGGCCAAACTGGTGGCAAGTGGCATCTTGGCAGCTGCACGCTTGACTTTTCTCAGTTCATGGGCAGTTATTTTGCGCCTTGGTTTTTCCACACGCTTCTTGCGACCCTGTTGACTATTTTGAATGAAATGCTTGATTGTTCGATGATCACGCTTCAGAAGCTTTGCAATTTTAAGAGTGCTGCATCCCTCTGCAAGATATCTCACTATTTTTGACTTTTCTGAGCCTGTCAAGTCCTTCTTTTGACCCATTTTGCCAAAGGAAAGGAAGTTGCCTAATAATTATGCACACCTAATATAGGGTGTTGATGTCATTAGACCACACCCCTTCTCATTACAGAGATGCACATCACCTAATATGCTTAATTGGTAGTAGGCTTTCGAGCCTATACAGCTTGGAGTAAGACAACATGCATAAAGAGGATGATGTGGTCAAAATACTCATTTGCCTAATAATTCTGCACTCCCTGTACTCCAGAGCTGTATTCACTATTCTGCTGGTGCAGTCACTGTGTACATATATTACATTACTTATCCTGTACTGATCCTGAGTTAAATCCTGTATTATACTCCAGAGCTGCACTCACTATTCTGCTGGTGGAGTCACTGTGTACATACATTACTTATCCTGTACTGATCCTGAGTTACCTCCTGTATTATACTCCAGAGCTGCACTCACTATTCTGCTGGTGGAGTCACTGTGTACATACATTACTTATCCAGTACTGATCCTGAGTTACATCCTGTATTATACTCCAGAGCTGCACTCACTATTCTGCTGGTGCAATCACTGTGTACATACATTACATTACTTACCCTGTACTGATCCTGAGTTACATCCTGTATGATACTCCAGAGCTGCACTCACTATTCGGCTGGTGCAGTCACTGTGTACATACATTACTTACCCTGTACTGATCCTGAGTTACATCCTGCATTATACTCCAGAGCTGTACTCACTTTTCTGCTGGTGCAATCACTGTGTACATACATTACATTACTTATCCTGTACTGATCCAGAGTTACATCCTGTATTATACTCCAGAGTTGCACTCACTATTCTGCTGGTGCAATCACTGTGTACATACATTACTTATTCTGTACTGATCCTGAGTTACCTCCTGTATTATACTCCAGAGCTGCACTCACTATTCTGCTGGTGGAGTCACTGTGTACATACATTACTTATCCTGTACTGATCCTGAGTTACATCCTGTATGATACTCCAGAGCTGCACTCACTATTCTGCTGGTGCAGTCACTGTGTACATACATTACTTATCCTGTACTGATCCTGAGTTACAAACTGTAATTGATCCAGAGCTGCACTCACTATTCTGCTGGTGGAATCACTGTGTACATACATTACTTATCCTGTACTGATCCTGAGTTACCTCCTGTATTATACTCCAGAGCTGCACTCACTATTCTGCTGGTGGAGTCACTGTGTACATACATTACTTATCCAGTACTGATCCTGAGTTACATCCTGTATTATACTCCAGAGCTGCACTCACTATTCTGCTGGTGCAATCACTGTGTACATACATTACATTACTTACCCTGTACTGATCCTGAGTTACATCCTGTATGATACTCCAGAGCTGCACTCACTATTCGGCTGGTGCAGTCACTGTGTACATACATTACTTATCCTGTACTGATCCTGAGTTACAAACTGTAATTGATCCAGAGCTGCACTCTCCCAGCATTCTCTGCTGTGTGCAGCTTCACTCAGCTAAAGAGCTGCGCCTGACAATAAATCTACTGACTGGTTCTATCTCTTCAACAACCATCTGTTAATCCAGAATATTTGATAATCTGACACCTACCAGATCCCATTGCTGTTGGATTATAGAAACATTATTACTGATTATATTGTTATCATTACGGTTGATGTTTTTTATCCTGTAGTGGGGGCGTCCGGCGGTGAGTCGCGGGGGTTGATCACAGGTATCTCTCGGGTTCACGCCCCCATGATGCCGGGTCTCAGTCACTAAGTTTACGGATATAAGGAATTTCATTCCTCTCCGTGAAATTCTTTGTTAAACAGATTTTGTCAGCACTGTAGTGAGAGTGCGCTCAGCGCGGGGACGGAGCAGGCTCGCTGCTGTCTGTGAAAGTGGGGGGCGTGCGAGACGGCGGCTGAAATGCTGGCGCCAGCTGCGCCTGCCAGCCACTTCTGATTTAAAGGGCACTGTCACCAGCAATAGATACAACAGCTCAGCAGACAGGATCATACATGATAGGTTTACATACACTCACTTGGGACACTTAGATACACTGGCTTACCAAACGGTATCACACATAACAGGCTTAGATACACTGGTTCAGTAATGATGATCATACATGATGGGTCTAGATATACTGGCTTGGTAAACAGTATTGAGCATGATATACTTAGATACACTGGCTTAGCAATCAGAATTACAGATAAAAAAAACTGTATCCCACATGATAAGCTTAGATACACTGTCTCAGCAAAGATTATCATACGTTATAGGTCCGGATATATCGGTTTAGTAAACCGTATCACACAGGATAGACTTAGATACACTGGGTTAGCAAACGGAATTACACGTGATAAGATTGGATACACTGGCTCAGCATACTGTACCACACATGATAGGCTTAGATACACTAGCTCAGCAGAGATTATCATACATTATAGGTCTAGATATATTGGCATAGTAAACCGTATCACACATGATAGATTTAGATACACAGGCTTAGCAAACAGAATTACACATGATAGGCTTAGATACATCAGCTCTGCAGAGAATATCACACATGTATGCTTAGATACACTGATTTAGCAAACAGTATTTAGGCTTAGATAAACCAGCTCAGCAGAGTGTATCACACACGATAGGCTTAGATACACTGGCTCAGCAGGGTGATTTGCCAACTCTTCCATAAGTATGGAAGGTCTCTTCCTTTCTCCGGGAGCCTCCCGTATGTTCAACAGGAGGGTTAGGCCTTTTTCACACAAAAGAATTGGTTCCGTTCTGCGCATTTGGCACCGGGACAGATTCAGACCCATTCAACTTGAATGTGTCCGTAATCCGTCCGTTCCGCGAAAAAAAAGATCGAACAAGTTCTATTTTTTGCGGAACAGAAGCATGGATCGGAACCCACGGAAGCACTCTGTAGAGCTTCCGTGGGGTTCCGTTCAGTGCTTCCGTTCCGCACCGCACCTCCGGATTTGCAGATTCATTCAAGTGAGTGGGTCCGTATCCGTGTATTGCAGAACCGCCCGCAATACGGCCACGGGAGCACTACGGCCGTGTGAAAGAGGCCTTAGTAAGTATGGGGGCATGGGGATCCACACGCTTTTGTACACTTTCTGCAGATGATTCTAGAGAATAGACAGTAACAAGTCTGTATGCGGGGGGCTCCCGATGGAGGAAGGTCACCGGAGTCACAGGGATTCAGGCCTCGTGATCTAACACCACAGTGAAAAGAAGCTGCGGAGCAGTGGTAACGTGTGAGTCATTTACTCAGCCTTGAATTCCTTAATCGGCAAAGTGCGAGCAGCGGGTCAGAAGCTTATCAGAAACGGAGAGAAAAACACCCCACAGCCTGATCCAGTTATGGCGCTTAGGGCTCATGCACACGACCATGGTTTTGGTCCGCATCCGATCCGCATTTTTTTGCCGATCAGATGTGGACCCATTCATCTCAATGGGGCCGCAAAAGATGCATCTGTAAGTCGGTTGCACGGCCCCGCAAAAAAAAAAGTGCAAGCAGCGGGGCATCTCCTATTCTTGGGGGACAAGGATAGAACATCAGTGAAAGAGTGGGGGGGGGGGAAACTACGCTGTTTTTAGAAACAATCCCTAGTATGTAATATGTAGCTCCCCTTTAAGGCCTTTTGCACACGACCATGTGCCGCCCCCGTGGCCGTATTGCGGCCCGCATACGGCGGGTCCGCAATACACGGGGCACCGGCCATGTGCATTCCGCATCACGGATGCGGACCCATTCACTTGAATGGGTCAGCGGAACAGAAGCACGGAACGGAACCCTACGGAGTGCTTTCGTGGGGTTCCGTTCCGTGCTTCCGTTCCGCAAAAAGATAGAACATGTCCTATCTTTTTGCTGGAAGGACGGATCGCTGACCCCATTCAAGTGAATGGGATCGCGATCCGCAATGCAGTTGGCCCACGGTCAGTGCCGCAGCAATTGTGGTTCGCAGCACGGCCACGGGCAGCACACGTTCGTGTTCAAGAGGCCTAACAACCGCACTAAAAAGAAGCGAATACTATCCAGTTCATTCTCTCTCTGTCAGCTTAATTACAATGCACAAAAAGTTTTTTTTTCCAGCGCTCACAGCTGCCTGCAGAGCATAATGAGGCAGAGGAAAACATTCGCTACGGATCTCACTTCACTCAAACACCTTTCCCCTATTAAAAGAATTTGCTTACGCTGCAGCAAGCACGATACAGGATAATATGGCTGAAAGCGAGATGAGAAGATCTGTATCCCGGCCAGATGCCAAATAATGGTGCAATCAGAAGACGGGCGGTGCCTGCCCCCCCCCTTATCCTCCTCGTGACATCACTAATAACCAACTGCCCACAATCAGGTCACAATCAGGACCTTCCTGATGGAAAGGAATCTTATGAATGTAGAGAATGGATTTTTAAAGAGGAAGTGCCCCCAAAAATAAAATCGAAAAAGTGAATTAAAAAATAAATTGATTCAGTGCCGTACAATAAGAACATCAGGCGGCGGACAGAAATTGGCATCACAAATGGGACTGGTGCTGAGTGGATAACTAGAAAAACATGGCTGCCCTCTTTCAGGGGCACAGCCACAGCTGTCCGTGGACTGGGTTTGATGCAATTCCACATGGTACTATTTTTGGAAGAAAGCTGCCAGTTTTTTCTAGACAATTGCTTTACAATTGCCTAGAAAAATCAATACATCGTGTGCACAATTATCAGGCATATTGTATATCTGAAGATAAATTTATTCAACAACTACAGTGATGTCAATCCAAAAAGTTATTAAACCTCCATCCTGAATATTTAAGAAAGTAAGGTTCGGGCTTTCTTAAGAGAATATCAACCATATTCTTGAGACTATAAGACGCACCCCATCAGTGCGTCTTATAGTCCGAATGGTAATGAATGCTTTCTTTATTGAAGCGGTCATCAGCATGCGGGAGGCGCGGGGAGCGGTGGGGGAAATGCTGGCTGTACTCACTCTCCCTGGTCTTCTTTCAGGCCCCGCTCTGCAGTGTGTCCTGACTGCGCACAGCGCCTGGACGTAGTGCACGTAGGCGCACACTAGGATTTGACTTTGTGCGATGTCAAGTCACAGTGCAGCACGGGCCGGAAGAAGACCAGGTTCATCTGGAGCAAGCGAAATAAGATTTTTTTAGTCTGATAGGGTTCTGATCTGAGGCTGATGGTGGTTGGGGGGGTCTGATCTGAGGCTGATGGGGGTCTGATCTGATGGTGGTTGGGGGGGGTCTGATCTGAGGCTGATGGGGGTCTGATCTGAAGCTGATGGTGGTTTGGGGGGTCTGATCTGAGGCTGATGGGGGTCTGATCTGAAGCTGATGGTGGTTGGGAGGGTCTGATCTGAGGCTGATGGGGGTCTGATCTGAAGCTGATGGTGGTTGGGAGGGTCTGATCTGAGGCTGATGGGGGTCTGATCTGAAGCTGATGGTGGTTGGGGGGGTCTGATCTGAGGCTGATGGGGGTCTGATCTGAAGCTGATGGTGGTTGGGGGGGTCTGATCTGAGGCTGATGGTGGTTGGGGGGGTCTGATCTGAGGCTGATAGGGGTCTGATCTGAAGCTGATGGGGGTTGGGGGGTCTGATCTGAGGCTGATGGGGGTCTGATCTGAAGCTGATAGTGGTTGGGGGGGTCTGATCTGAGGCTGATGGGGGTTGGGGGGGTCTGATCTGAGGCTGATGGAACTTGGGGGTCTGATGAGGGTCTGATCTGAGGTCTGATGGAGCTTGGGGGTCTGATTTGAGGTCTGATGAAGAATGGGGGTCTGATGAGGATTGGATGTTTGATCTCAGGTGTGATAAAAACATATTTTTTTCATTTTCCTTCTCTAAATCCTAGTTGCGTCTTGTAGTCCGGTGAGACTTATAGTCTGAAAAATACTGTTTATAATTATTGGGAAGCTATTGGTGTGCAAAATTATTTTGTAACTAAATGAAAAAGGGAAATGTTTCCATCTCATTTATTAATTTCCATCTGTTAAAGTGAGAATAATTTACAATTAAACATTTCTGACAACTCCAAAATAAAAAAAAATCAGTGGCCAGTATAGCCCCCCTTCTTTTCAATACCAGTCATAAGCCTTCTATCCATGGAGTCTGTCAGTTTCTTCCTCTGTTGTGCAGCGACCACAGCTTCCCAGACACTGTTTTCCTTCACCGTAAATCTCCTGTTTAAGAAGGGTCCACAAGTTCTCAGTAGGGTTTGGGTCAGATGAAGAAGGGGGCCATTTATCTTTAAAAGGCTTTCCTGAGATTTTTATACTGATGACCTATCCTCTAGATCAGGGGTACTTAACTGGCGGACCGCGATCCGAAACCTGATCGTGGTTGCCAGCTGTCCAGACCCCTGCATGCACCCAGGTGCCACCTCTCAGGGGGTGCCACAGTCCAGAAGCAATGAGCGCTTCCATCAATACAGATGGAAGCACCCATTGCTGGAGCGCTGGGAGCTGCGGCCCTGTCCCTCACCGCTCAGCTCCCCGCGCTGCTCCCCTCCTTCAGGCCGGCGGCGCTCTGAATGGTGAAGCAGGAAGACTTCTCCCCGCTCCACCATTCAGCCTGCAGGCACGGATTAGCATTATTACTGTGAAGGGGCATAATGGACATTATTACTGTGAATGGGCACAGTGGGCATTACTACTATTAAGGGGGCGCAATGGGCATTATTACTATTAAGGGGGCACAATGGGCATTATTACCTTGAAGGGGGTACAATCGGCATTACTAGCACCGAAGCCATTACTACTATTAAGGGGGCACAATGGGGATTTCTACTATGGAGGGGGCACAGAGGGCATTATTACTGTAAAGGGGCACAATGGGCATTATTACTGTGAAGGGGGCACAATGGGCATCATTACTGTGAAGGGGGCACAGTGAGCATTACTATTATTAAGGGGCAAAAGGGGCAATAATACTATTAAGGGGGCACAATGGACATTATTACCTTGAAGGGGGTACAATCGGCATTACTAGCACCGAAGCCATTACTACTATTAAGGGGGCACAATGGGGATTTCTACTATGGAGGGGGCACAGAGGGCATTATTACTGTAAAGGGGCACAATGGACATTATTACTGTGAAGGGGGCACAATGGGCATCATTACTGTGAAGGGGGCACAGTGAGCATTACTATTATTAAGGGAGCACAGTGAGCATTACTATTATTAAGGGGGCACAAGGGGCATTAATACTATTAAGGGGGCACAATGGGCATTATTACTTTGAAGGGGGCACAATGGGCATTACTACTATGAAGGGGGCACAAAGAGGGCATTACTACTGTGAAAGGGGCAAAGAGAGGGCATTACTACTATGAGGGGGAACTTAGGGTATTCATACTCTGTGGGGAGGAACTAGGGAGGCATCGCAATGTGTCAGGGGCACTAAGGAGCATCATAATGTGCAGGGGCACGAAGGGATCACCCTGCTGTGAGGGTGCACTTAGGGGAATCACACTCTGTGGAGCACTAAAGGGATATCATACTGTGTAAGGGGCATCATTATTGTTAGGGGGCACGGAAAGGACATTCTTACTGTTTGGTCGGCAGAAAGGCGATTAGGTGGGCTCGGAGGTGTGGATTATTGTAAAAAATAATAATAATACAGCGCTACACGCCAATGGTGTTGTCCCTCCTTATATATATTTTTTTTGTTTTGCAGCTCGGACCTTCATCCTACGGCAGACTCGGGTATGTGGACCTTTACAAAAAGTACTTGAGTACCCCTGCTCTAGATAAAACATTAATATCTGATCTGTAGGGTCTGACACCCGGGACCCCCTGTGAGTGCCGCAGCCTTCTCTCTGCTTTTCCTAGGCTACTGACATCACGTTCATCGTTCCCGTGGCCTAGGAGTAGCTCAGCCCCATAGAAGTAAATAGGGCTCAGCTGAAGTACCAAGCACGGCCACTATACAATGTACGGCTCTGTGCTTGATTAGCTGTGAGAAGTCTGCGGTGCTCACAGGAGCGCTGTCACAGTGGGGAGTGGGGGAAACTGCCACCACATGCCATAACACTGCCACCACATGCCATAACACTGCCACCACATGCCATAACAGCAACACGTTGCCACCGGCAACCGCAAGCATGGTACAAGTGTCACGGCGCACACAGCAAAGGCCGTGACAAGCGCTGCTGCCGTGTCAAAACAGCTGATCCTCGTCCCCTGCCGATCGGCCATAGAATCTCTATGCACCAACCCCCCCCCCCCCCTAGTGGCAGCTAATGGAAAATACAGTATATCTACAGTATGTTGGGAACAGGAGGAGCAGTTCAGACCTCATGGGTTTGGCCGCACTCACCGGTGATTAGTGTATACAGGTTACACAAAATTCAACTAAAGAAAAAGCCCCAAACCAATGTTGGACAGCGTTATGAACCCTCAATAAGCCCACTCATGTCAACACAAAAGAAAAAAGGCTCCAAATATATAGTACATTTTATTCAAAAACGTATACAAAGCGTTATTAAAATAGAGACAAAAGACATCAAGAATAAAGTGCGGTATACGCCTGAGGTGATTGTATAATAAATATACATATCGTATGAGAGAATTAACAGGTAGTTAAGTATGTCTGGTAAATATCAATGCATATACACTGTGTATAAGGTTTACATATAGTTTGACCAGATGCAGACCAATGGTCGTGAAAAATCATATGTATGGTAGTTAGTGACCGTATGATAGATGCTAATGCATCACAGAGTAACCATACACTAATAAAATAATGTTCAGTATCCCCGCACCAATGGTCCGCATATGGTCAAAGTGTACCAAATAAACGTAGGCATATCGCAAAATACATGCCAAATGGCATAAAACACCCTTCATACTGACTGTAACAAGTACAACATACCCATAAAAGTGGGAGACTCACTTCAGGGGAACCGCACACCTCGACGCGCGTTTTTGCAACACCTTCCTCTGGGGGTACGGCTCTCCTTGAAAGTGTGCTCCATTTAAATCCACTAAGAACCAATCAATGATCATCAATTTGTTTGGCATAATTACATCCCTATGTGTGTGCTCATAATAAATTCCACATTGCACCTGTATAATATGGCGCCATCCACTTCCATCGAGCACCCGATCGTCCGCATAGCTCAATTTCCGTGACGTACGGCGGACACGTGATGGCCAATTACGCGACCGCCAACGTCACAAACAAAAGCTCAAGTAAGCACTTAGGTGAATGAAATGCGCAGCGGTCACGTGGCCGATGTAGCGATCACGTGACCAAAACGAATCACGATCGCAAGCGGCAGGATGGAAAGCGCATATCTCGTAGTATTAGAACAGGTGCGATATTAGAATGAATGGCATTGGATATAATGTAAAAATATAGATGGAAATATACAAAAGGCGACATAACATAAAAATCTAAATCAAAATAATACACCATGATTTATTTGTTATAAACATATAAAAAGATATATTGAAAACTAACAAAAAAAAACATGTTCCTGAAATACCAAATAAATAAATGAACAATAAAATATAAATGCATCGTCAGTGAATATGGGTGAGGAAATAGAAAATGAACACATAATTATGTGGATTATATGAAAAAATAATAAACATAAAAATCTGTGGATATAGGTGAAAAATAAAAATCTAAAATACAAAATTAACAAATAAAAAATAAATAATAAATGATAAAAGCATGATTTTTGAATTTTAGAAATAAATAAACAAACACATGATTGTACGAATTATGAGAATAAATGAAAAAATACACTACAACTATATATGTGTACTAATTAATTAAGTGTGAGTTTACACATGATGTGAATAAATAAATAAATACATATAAAAAAACATGATGTGGATGAAAGTGAATATATGAATGATTGCATGTCAAACCCTCCCAAAAAAATAGATAAAATAGACAATTCATGAACTACATAAATATTCAAAAGAAAAGGGCAGTTTCATAGGTCGTCTCCCAGAAGTTCCATTCTAAGATAAAGTCAATGTCCGTATTCGAAGCAAGAAAAAAGCGCACAATGTACATGGAGATGAAAAGATGAAAAACACAAATGCGATGTAAGTATGGACAATAACCAGAACATAAACAGCACAAAAACAAGGATAAAAATTAAGATAAAAATTAAATAATGAATCCACATATTTAAAAATAATATAAATATTCAATGGTGCGAAACTCAGAACATCATTTAGGCCTTTGGGTTGCATCGTATCCAGGGGCCAAATCCACTTTGTTTCTCGCTGCGCTAACAGCTTAATAATATTGCCCCCTTGCATTCCCAGATCTACATGGTCAATTCCGCGAACACTAAAAAAGGGAGGGGTTCCCTTCGTGACAAGTCCTAAAATGTTTGGGGATTGCTTTCAAATTAACCAGGTCATCATTTTCCATAGCTTTCACTATGTCACGAACATGTTCCCTGACCCGTACCTTTAACTCCCTAGTAGTTAGACCAATGTAGATCTTTGGGCATGGACAGGTCGTGTAATAGATCACAGCTTTAGTTGTACATGAAATATTGTGGGTGATCCAGTATTTTCTAGTCTGGGAGGAATTAGTAAAAATTCTGTGGCCTTCTCAATGTTTGGACATACAACACATTTCCCACATGGGGAACATCCCCACCTCGATCTTTTGATCCCAAAAGGTACTGTCAGTCCCCGGGGGGAATAGTAGGATCTAACAAGACAATCCCTCAAGTTCCTTTACCTCCTAGCCACTAACGCTGTGTGGGGGGTCAGGAATTTCGCCAAAATAGAGTCAGTTTTTAGAATGGGCCTGAATCTCTCCATCAAGTTACGCATATTTTCCCATTGTGAATGGTAATTGGTAATATATCTTACCATATCTCCTTTTTAGGTTTAGGATGGATCAGACTTTCACGTGTTGTATTCTTAGCTCTGTTATAGGCTCTCTTTATAGATCTCTTACTGTATCCCCTCTCGAGAAAGCGTTTTCTCAGGAGATCCACTTGACGTTCAAAGTCAACGTTCTCTGAACAAATCCGTCTGATTCGAATAAATTGGCCAATCGGGATCCCCCTGATTGTTTGTTTAGGATGTGAAGATGTTGCGCGTAGTAGTGCATTCACCGATGTCTCCTTGTGATAGACAACCATCTGTAGAAAGCCAAGTTCATCACATTTAATTGTGACATCCAAGAAATCAATACACTTAAGATCGGAATTAAAGGTCAGATGACTGTTATATTCATTATCATTGAGATCCTTCATGAATCTCTGAAGAATTTCCAACGTGCCATCAAGATCAAAAAAATGTCGTCGATGTACCGGGCCCAAAAAATTACCCGATCCATCGACACATTCCGACCTGACATGAAAAGCTCCCTCTCCCAGAGCCCCAGGAACAAATTAGCATACGAAGGCACAAAAGCAGCCCCCATAGCTGTCCCCTGAGCTGCAGGTAGAAGGAACCACTGAAAGTAAAAAAATTATGTGTGAGCACAAAACGCAGCAAGTCAACGAGACACTTTGACATTTGCTCATCAATGTCACTCATAGATAGAAAATAGAAGACTGCTTTGATCCCATCCTCATGTCTAATGTTGGTGTAAAGTGACTCAACGTCACGTCGCCAACATCATCACTGGGTCCAAGTGTATACCTTCTATCTTTTGGAGTAAGTCCACAGTGTCCCGAATGTAAGATGGTAAGCATTCGACTAAAGGTTTCAATTTATAATCCAAAAACTTACAAACATTTTCAAAAAGTCCCCCCCAGCCAGATATTATAGGCCTACCTGTTGTTTTTTTTCACATTCTTATGTATTTTGGGTAGTACATACAGTATTGTTGGATTCGTAACGGTCAGTGCTTCCTGTAGTTGTTGGGATATTATTCCATCTCTTCTAGCTCCAGTCAAAAAGTCATTTAGCAGTTTGCTGTAAGGCGAGGGGGTTATAGGTAAGTTTCTTGTAACAAGACACATTTATCAACTGGCAATAAGCCTCCATCTCATACATCTTGAGTGGCCAAAGCACCACATTACCGCCTCTATTTGCCGGTTTATAGATTACGTCATTCAAGGACTGTAATTTTTTCAGGCTCTGACGCTGATCAAATGTCAAATTATCCTGTGCCCTGTTCTTTGACATCACCAAAAATTCATTAGCAACAGATTTAACAAAAAGATCCACTGCTGGACAGATGGACAAGGGGGGGGGGCGGATCCTGAGCACCATGGGGACCTTACCTGATTCATCCACACGTTGCTCCTGTAACAGATCTTACAAGAACTCTAAAGCTTCCCTTTCCGCAGGCGTATTCAAATCATTGTCTCCATCAGGTTTGTAAAACCATTTCTTAAAAATTAAGGACCGTCCAAAAAGATGTAGGTCCTTTATTGCTGTGAAGACATCAAAAGGGGCACATGGTGAAAAGGTAAGTCCCTTTTGTAGAACAGAAATATCCGTGTCAGAGAGCTGGTGTTCAGACAGATTTATTACCTTTAAATTATTAGAGTCCTGGTGTCCACCACTTCTCCCCTCTTGTCTCTTTTTGTTGGGTTGTCCCCCATAATCCCATCTTCTCTTATTTTTGCCTCTCCATCTTGTCATTACACCTGTACTTGTCTGATGACCAGTATAACTGCTGGTGTCACTTGCTGCTGATAATAAAGACACAGAAGACGTACGAGCTGTTGTATTTGTCTGTTGTATATGTCTCCATCGGTGCACCCTCTTCAGTTGTACATTATTCAGGTCCCTATCAAACTTCTTCGTTTTTAGCTATTGTATCTCTTTTTCCCATGTGACTCCAACTGACAATTAAAAGAGCTCCATTCATCATTTGTCATTAGTTCCTTCAATTGGCCCTGTGTGGATTCAATGTCTTTATCTAATGTTGACAACATATCGGAATTTAAGCCTACAAGCAACTCCATAAATTTCAACAAACTCTTAGTGCAGACATCCTCCCATTTCTCTATGAATGTTTCATCCGAAATTGGAAATGACGGGAACACCTGGATACGTAAACCCCTAGGGATCAAACCCTGCTGTATATAATTTTCTAAAAAGGCCTTCTTCCACCATATTTTTATTCTACGGTGGAAAGGCAATTTTAGTGTGTTCCGAAGCTCGCTCACATTCCTCCGAATATTAAAATCATCTGATGAGTTTGCATCTCTAAATACTTACGCAAGGCGAGATTGCCAGGTACGTTCTCTTGCCTTTAAATCCAATGGGGTCCGTAACCAGGAAAATCTGTGGGAACCACAGCAACAGCAATGATTAGTGTATACAGGTTACACAAAATTCAACTAAAGAAAAAGCCCCAAACCAATGTTGGACAGCGTTATGAAAAACAGACATGTCAACACAAAAGAAAAAAGGCTGAGTCTAAAAATTTTATTCAAAAACGTATACAAAGCGTTATTAAAATAGAGACAAAAGACTTAAAGAATAAAGTGCGGTATACGCCTGAGGTGATTGTATAAAAAATATACATATCGTATGAGAGAATGTGTATGTCTGGTAAATATCAATGCATATACACTGATATAGTTTGACCAGATGCAGACCAATGGTTGTGAAAAATCATATGGGTATGTTGTTTATGCCATTTGGCATGTATTTTGCGATATGCCTAAGTTTGTTTGGTACACTTTGACCATATGCGGACCATTGGTGCGGGGATACTGAACATTATTTTATGATGCATTAGCATCTATCGTACGGTCACTAACTAGCATACATATGATTTTTCACGACCATTGGTCTTTCTGGTCGGTGGAGTGGGGTTGGGTGTCCGTACTGCTGGGGAGACCCGATCTAAAAAAGAGTCTTCGGTCAAATTGGATGGAAGGGCTAGAAATTGGTCAGAATTGGATGGCGATAATGAGTAAGTGGAGATATTGAGATTGTCCTCTGATAATATTGTGATAGGTGTGTCCGGACTAGGACTAGGGGAGGGCTGTGCAATGTGAGTCCCCCTTGTTTGGAATTCCTTCTCATTCTGATCTTCAGTATTTGTTAGGCCTCTTTCACACGGGCGTTGCAGAAAAATGTGCGGGTGCGTTTCGGGAACACCCGCGATTTTTCCGCACGAGTGCAAAACATTGTAATGCGTTTTGCACTCGCGTGAGAAAAATCGTGCGTGTTTGGTACCCAAACCCGAACTTCTTCACAGAAGTTCGGGCTTGGGATCGGTGTTCTGTGGATTGTATTATTTTCCCTTATAACATGGTTATAAGGGAAAATAATAGCATTCTGAATACAGAATGCAAAGTAAAATAGCACTGGAGGGGTTAAAAAAAAATCAAAAATCATTGAACTCACCTTAATCCACTTGCTCGCGTAGCCCGGCATCTCCTTGTGTCTCCTTTGATGAAGGACCTGTGATGACGTCACTCCGGTCATCACAAGGTACGTCACATGATCTTTTACCATGGTGATTCACCAAAGGAGACACAAGGAGATGCCGGGCTACGCGAGCAAGTGGATTAAGGTGAGTTCAATGATTTTTTATTTTTTTTTAACCCCTCCAGTGCTATTTTACTTTGCATTCTGTATTCAGAATGCTATTATTTTCCCTTATAACCATGTTATAAGGGAAAATAATAATGATCGGGTCTCCATCCCGATCGTCTCCTAGCAACCGTGCGTGAAAATCGCACCGCATCCGCACTTGCTTGCGGATGCTTGCGATTTTCACGCAACCCCATTCACTTCTATGGGGCCTGCGTTGCGTGAAAAACGCAGAATATAGAACATGCTGCGATTTTCACGCAACGCATAAGTGATGCGTGAAAATCACCGCTCATGTGAACAGCCCCATAGAAATGAATGGGTCCGGATTCAGTGCGGGTGCAATGCGTTCACCTCCCGCATTGCACCCGCGCGGAAAACTCGCCCGTGTGAAAGGGGCCTTAGTGTTCCAATGGCATGGATGATGTCGGTGCTAACGTTGTGGCTAGATTCTCTGGGGATCGTTTTCGGGGATGTAGAGGACCCTGTTGTTTCTATCTTAGTCGTGGAAGTGGAGGTATAGAGATGTATTCGTAAATCTCCTAGAGTCGGGCTCCTTATTATGGAAGATCCAGTAATTGTAGGTGGAAGATTATAGTGTGTGTGATTCACTGTGCGGATAGGATGTTTTACACACTGTTTAGTTAGTTGAGGGACGGCTGGAGACGTCCTATTAGGATTATTATATGGGATGTTTTTTATGGGTGTTGCTATTGTGGAAAGTCACCTGGTACCTGTGAGTCCCCTTTCCCTTAAACCTGTTTTCATCAAACTATTCCAATTACGCTCCTAATCCATGTATTGAATATGCTATGCCTAAGGCCTCATGCACACAACAGTATTTTTTCACAGTCCGCAAAACGGGGTTGCGTTGTTCCGTGATCCGTTTCCGTTTTTTTTTCCGTGTGTCTTCCTTGATTTTTGGAGGATCACCAGACATGAAAAGTGAAAAAAAAAATCTAAGTCAAGTTTGCCTTGAAAATGATAGGAAAAAAACGGACGCGGATCACGGACACGGATGACAATCTTTTGTGCCTCCGTGTTTTTTCACGGACCCATTGACTTGAATGGGTCCGCGAACTGTTGTCCGTGAAAAAAATAGGACAGGTCATATTTTTTGGACGGACTGGAAACAATGATCACGGACGCGGATGACAAACGGTGCATTTTCCGAGTTTTCAACGGACCCATTGAAAGTCAATGGGTCCGCAGAAAATCACGGAAAACGGAACAACGGACACGGAACCCAACAACGGTCGCGTGCATGAGGCCTAATACTAAGGGAGTGGCGCTAATCACCTCTTATCTCACGGACACTTACCGTCAGACTGGTGAGACTGCATCACGATACGGCGGTCTCTGTCACATTTTCTAACTACTGACGTTCAGGTGTTTGACTCTATCAAACACTCTCATTATCAGCTGCCTTCTCTGACCCAATTGTACAGTTTCTTCAGCCTTCACTATCCCACCTCTGCCGGCGCCTATATCATCTTCATACCCTGTGGGATTTCACGATCAGTGATGGCCAGTTCGCAGTGTTCACCAGCGAACACATGCGGGCTTCCATCTTGACTCACAAGTCCGGCGATGCACAGGTAAGCCCTTACCTGTGCCTGTGCCGGTCTGAAACAAATGCGGCGGCTGTTCTCGGAACTGCCTGCTCCCAGTGACCGCATTTGATTTGAGACCGGCTCGCGACACAGGTAAGGACTTACCTGTGCCTCGCCAGACTTGTGAGTCAAGATGGCAGCCTGCATGTGTTCGCTGGCGAACACTGCGAACTGGCCATCACTGTTCACGATCCCTTACGATTGGAATAACTTCCTTTTTTTCTGTTTTTCACTGTCACAACAATGTGAAACATACAAGTGGTACACGTACATTTTATATAGGTGTGGAAAGAAGAACATATCACAGAGGGCATTAACCTGAAACTTAACTTTTAATACATCTAATCCTAAAAAGGGGTCAAGATCAAAGCCCAAAGAGAACCAAAGTGCAACACCGCTAAATAAATCCAATACAAAGTAGGCACAGAAGTACGTGGGGGTAGGTAAGGACATGGGGAGATAACATTGGAATACTATCCCTATGCTTGCCCTTAATCTTAGGGTACTTTCACACTAGCGTTATTCTTTTCCGGCATTGAGTTCCGTCCTAGGGGCTCAATACCAGAAAAAAACTGATCAGTTTTAACCCTATGCATTCTGAATGGAGAGCCCATCCTGCTATCGTGTGTACATCAAATACAAATAACACTTCCCAAACTATAAGAAGAAGGTTCATCAGGGGACAAAATAGATAGGATGGTAAGTAATGGTGAGTATTGATATAAGAGTCCTCAATGATGCACCTGTGTCCTATGTGGAACTAGCATATAGCCATACGAGCGCAAGCTAAGTACATTGATAATAGCCAGTTAATCGGCAAAAAATAACGGTTAATGTCCTCTGTGATATATTTTTTGTTTGCATTATCTCCTCTCAGATCATCGATTATTACGTTGAGTGTAGAAAGAAGAACCCATGAGTGTCTGCGACTCATATCATGTCCTTGACAAGGATGTGACAGACCTTGCAGTGGACTGACACCTAAGTGGTTAAAGAAGGGGAGGGGGGCTCCCTCAATGGGATCACGGTGTTCCCATGGGTCGATAGTCCCCATTCACACGAGCTCGCGGGTGCAATGTGTGACGTGAACGCATAGCCCCCGCACTGAATCCTGGCCCATTCATTTCCATGGGTCTGTGTACATGAGCGTTGTTTTTCACGCATCAGTTCTGCATTGCGTGAAAATCGCAGCATGTTCTATATTCTGCGTTTTTCACGCATCCCTGACCCCATAGAAGTGAATGGGGCTTCAGTGAAAAACGCATTGTATCCGATAGTAGGTGCGGATGTGATGCGCTTTTCACTGATGGTTGCTAAGAGATGTTGTTTGTAAACCTTCTGTTTTTTTATCACGGGCGTGAAAAACGCATCAAAACGCATTGCACCCGCGCGGAAAAAACTGAACGCAATCGCAGACAAAACTGACCGAACTTGCTTGCGACATGGTGCGAGATTCACTGAACGCACCCTGAACGCATCTGGACCTAATCCTTCACACTCGTGTGGAAGGGGCCTAAGGCAGCCCAAATCCTAAAACTATTGACTACAGGGCTGCCAGGTAGGACCTAATATCCTGCCTGTCAGTTTGACACTCATAGGCAGTGCCATGCAGAGGTATTACAGTCCATTCTATTGTAAAAGTAAAAAAAAAAAAATGAACTTAAAGGGAACCTGTCACCTGGAAAAGACAATTTACACTAATCACAGTACCTTAAAGTATCTCTCATAGTGTGCCCAAAGATGTATTCATATCTTCTTTCTGCGTTGTGCTGTCTCATAAAATCGACTTATAAAACTGTGTTTGGCACCTTTTTGAAGTCGTGCTGAAGTCACGGGGGCAGCGGCCTCCTTGACTCAACCGTCGGATAAGCCCGCCCCTATGCCGCTCCTCCGCATAATGATGGACATTTTTCCCTGTAGCCGTGACAGCGCTCTTCTCGCGCATGCGTCGTGCGTGTGCTGCCACAGCATGTTCTCCTAATATTATCCGAGGTGGATCTTCCCGGCATAAATCCTGATTGATCAGAGTGGATCACTGAGGTTATCGCCTTATTGAGTCTGTTGGCTAATATTCTAGTCAGGATTTTATAATCCAAGTTCAGCAACGAAATTGGACGATAAGATCCACAGTCCAGCGGATCCTTGCCAGGCTTCAAAATCAAAACAATGGAGGCATCATACATAGAAACTGGCAATGAGCCGCCGGAGTGCACCGCCCCATACAGCTTTACTAGTTGTGGCGCCAGTACCTCCTTATACTTTGCATACACTTCCACCGGAATGCCATCAGGACCCGGGGCTTTCCCAGCGGGGAGATCCGAAATGGCTCTCTCCACTTCCTCCAAGGTGATGTCCTCTTCCATAATACCCCTATCCAGGTCGCTAAGTCGGGGATAGGTGACCTCAGTGAGGTACGCCTCCAGGTCCTGCTCAGTATAATTTGCCGCTGACTTATATACGTCCGCATAGAAAGTGTGTATACAATTTAATATATCACGAACCGTCTTGACTATGCGACCATCGGTCTCCCTAAGTCCCCCATACATAGTAATCGAGCACTGGGATAGTGAGTTACAAAGCCCACAACTGACTGCAATAGGGAGACAGAGGCAGGGGGTGAGTTATACAGGTTAACTATCACATAAGGGACACAATCAACATGAGCAAATAAGAAAATGTATTGACCTCCTGGATCAATCATTGAATGATGGATCTCGCATCGCAAGCTTCTGTGAAGCAAGAGCGCCACTCCCCTAGAGTGCGAGCTACCATAGGCATTAAATAGGTGCTGGACCCAGGGTTTTTTAAGCCTATGTCCCGTTTCCGGGGTGAGATGAGTCTCCTGGAGACCTAGAATGTGGGGACTAAAGGACCGTATCTGAGAGAACACAGCTATCCGCTTCTTTGGGTCACCCAGTCCCCTGACATTCCATGACATAAGTCTCAAGGAGGCCATAAGGGCGTAGCATCTATATCCAGGCTAGGTAACCCCTTAATCACTCCATTCCTCAACATAATTTGCATCTGCTTAGAACAATACATCAATCCTACTACAGGAAGGTAATAGACATTAGGCCATGCTTGATACGAGTGTGCATATGCGTGAAATAAAAGAACATATAACATCAACTTGAAAGACCTGAGGTTATCAGGTACAGGACCATAAAACGTAATGGTCCTAAACTCGGGGACCTGTATGGTGTAAATGGTTGGTATTACCACACAGGTGCCGCTCCAACCCTCATTACAATATAATCGTGAAAACTGCCACCTTTGGCTTAAAGGAGCCGAGCTCAATGACACAGTGTCCCGTCTAGCGATCCTGAAGCTCCACTCCAGGAGAGGCGCTAACATATAATGTCCAGATCGTCATGGACTGCATGACACAACACTGAAGCTGTAATACTTGCAAAAACGTCATTAAGCTCTAATATCGCTCCTCTCACAAGGGGGGAACAAATTATACTTGCTGTGTCCCTAGGAACCCGCTCATCGCTGAGGCGGGCGAGCCGCCACTCTCGAGGCCCAATCCTCAGCCTCTCTGGGGTCGCTGAAGAAGATGGTCTTTTCACCGTCTATCACTCTAAGGCGGGCAGGGTATGCCATAGAGTATTGCAGGTTCAACTCCCTTAAACGGCGCTTCACCGCCACGAATGTAGCCCTTCTCTTCTGAAGGTCCGCCGAAAAGTCAGGGAAAAGAGAGATCCTGATGTTGTCATGCCTGATATCTTGTTTTTGTCTGGCTTGACTGAGGAGTAGATCTCGATCTCTCCAATTCAGGAGACGAGCCAGAAGAGGCCTCGGTGGAGCACCCGGTGGAGGTGGCCTGGCAGGGACACGGTGGGCCCTCTCCACAGCATATGCTGATGTGAACGGCGCTTCAGGAAACTGCTCCTTGAACCAAGTCTCCAGGAACGCTGCCGGATCTCTTCCCTCCGTCCTCTCAGGTAGGCCCAGAATTCTTACATTATTACGGCGCGACCTGTTTTCTAGGTCGTCGCATTTCTGCTGCCAATGACCCATCGCCCTCTCCAGATCTTGCACTCTCCCCTCTATTGGTCTTGTCAGGTCTTCTAGGGCTGAGACGCGATCCTCAGTGGTTTTAACCCGGTCACGCAGCTGCTGCATGTCATGGCGGAGTAAGCTGACGTCCACTCTTACCTCCTCCAGCTTCCCGGTCAGCGAGGACTGGCACGAGGAGATCGCCACTAGTAGCTGGTCATAAGCTGCCTTTAGGGTGAACTCAGGTTCGGTTGGCTCGTCCGCCTCCGCTTGTTGAGCAGACTGACCTCTTGTGCCCGCAGCGCGCGACGGTGAAGCAGACGCGGCGCCATGCTGGGCCTCAGATCTGGCAAATTCCTTTAGCCTCTCCGCCGCGTTCTGAGCTTTGCTGGGCCCCATCGTCGGTGTGCGGGGTCTTCTCTTGCGTCTGCACACCTTCCAGTCGGTGTCTGTGGTAGACAGTTTGTCAGGATGAAGTAGGATTTCAGAGGGTTATCGGAGCTGCTCTCAAACGCGTGCTCTCATGCCGGCAGTTGGCCATGCCCCCCAGCCTCCTCCCTTTTACCTGCTTCAGTTAATGATATAGGACTCGGTTAGTTAGTTCAAGAACTTGTATTGATATAATGGAAATAACAAAAAACATAACATAATATATTTTACTATAATAACATAACATGGGTAGGGAATCCAGTGCCGTTGTGGAGGCTATTGGAAAATCCAATTACCGGTAAGAGTAATCGTCTCTTTTCCCCGGCGCCTCCACAACGGCACTCCAGGAGGATTAATAGAGAAATAAACTCTAGGGTGGGACTACTGCAGACAGCACTTTTCTGCCATATAATAAATCACGATTTTGCAATACATCTAATTTATAATGTTTAAAGAAGGTATTTGGGTTCTTCCACGTGGCTGCTCTGCATATTTGTTCCACCGAGGCAGAGGCATTTTCTGCCCATGAGGCCGAGACGGCTCTAGTAGAATGTGCTTTGATCCCTTCAGGGGGGGTCAGGCCTTTTTGGAGGTAACAGAACTCGATGGTGCTTCGGATCCATCTGGAAATGGTGCTCTTGCTTGCCGCCAATCCCTTATGCTGGCCTTGATACTGAAGGAGGAGATGTTCTTGCAAGTAAGTTAACAGGCATCTTCTGACATCCAAGTTATGGAATTTTCTTTCCAAGTCGGAAGCTGGATTTTCACAGAAGGATGGAAGCGACACCTCCTGTTGGCGGTGGAATCTTGAGGCTACCTTGGGTAGGAACATTGGGGTGTGTCTAAGGACAATACAGTCCTCCAACACCGTGAGATAGGGTGCTTTGCAGGAAAAAGCCTGAATCTCCCCTACTCTTCTAGCAGATGTTATTTCTAGTAAAAAGGTAGTTTTTAGGGTTAGAAGTTCAAGAGGGATTTCCTGCAAAGGCTCAAATGGTGCGTCCATTAGAACTTCTAATACTAGATTCAAGTCCCATGGAGGAATGGTAGAATGGACAAATGGACATACTCTGAATGCTCCTTTTATAAACCGTTTTATCAACGGTAAGTCTGCCAATTTCACTTCAAGAAAGTTACTCAAAGCTGAGACCTGTAGTTTTATGGTATCTGGCCTGAGACCCTTGTCAAGGCCTGCCTGGAGAAAATCTAGTATGAGAGGAATATTAGCTTCCTGACTATAGTACAGTCTGTCCCCGGCAAATTCCAAAAATGCTTTCCATGTTCTTCTATAGATCCGAGAGGTAGAGTCTTTATTGGAATAAAGCAAAGTGGATATTACCGACTCGGATAGGCCTCTTTGTTGTAAGTGGACCCGTTCACTTTCCAGGCTGTTAAATGTAGTTTCATTACATCTGGATGGAACACTGGAACCTGGTGTAGTAGTCCCGGATACGATGGGAGAGACCAGAATTGACCTGCCAACAGATTGTAGAGGAGGGGAAACCAGGATCTTTTTGGCCAAAATGGAGCTATCAGTATTAACTGTGCCTCTTCTTCTATTGTCTTTACTAATACCCTTGGAATTATGTTGTAAGGGGGAAAGGCATACAAGAGATCCTTGGGCCAAGGACAGGACAGACCGTCTACCATTAGTCGGTGATCGCTGCTGGATAGGGAACCGAATAGATTGAGTTGTTTGTTCTTCTGATTTGCGAAGAGATCTACTTTTGGTAACCCCCATCTGAGAGAGATTTGTTTGAACATTTTGGGATCCAGTGACCACTCTCCCACCTTCACCTGTTTTCTTCACCCTTTAGATGGACAGCTACCAGGGACTTTATATTTTTTTCTGCCCAATTGAAAATCTTCCCTGATAAATGTTGTAGTTCTCTGCTTCTTGTACCTCCTTGTCGGTTTAAGTAGGCTACTGTGGTTGCGTTGTCGGACAATATTTTTATGTGATGAGAGGTTACATACGGCAGAAGGCGTGTAAGAACCTTTAGAACTGCTGACAATTCTCTCACGTTTGAAGAGGCTGATGACATTCCTGGGCTCCAGGTGCCCTGTACCACCTGATTTCCTGAGTGACCTCCCCATCCTTTGCTGCTGGCATCTGTCGTTATAACGGTCTGATCTGTTGATCGCCAAAAAAAAACTCTTTGGAGATTCTTTTTTATCTTCCACCAGAAGAGAGACATTTTGACTTTTTCCAGAATTTTTACTTTCCTGTTTAAAGAGCTTTGGTTCCCATCCCAGCATTCCAGAAGGAATTTCTGAAATGTCCTTGTATGATGCTGGGCCCATCAGACTGCAGGAATAGTAGATGTTAGATGTCCCAACAGTCTCATGATGTCCCTGATGGCCACTCTTCTGGAATCGCAGAACTGGGAGATTTTTTGACTTATAACTGTTTTTCTGGCGGTAAAAAGGACATTAGACTGTGTGAATCTAGGAGGGTTCCTAAGAATTTCTTTTGTTGACTGGGAACTAGATCGTACTTCTGGGTATTTATTAGCCAGCCTAATTCGATCAGCTTTCCCTGCACCGTCTTCAGATGCCCCTGGAGGTCTTGAAGGGAAGAACTTGCTATTAACAGGTCGTCTAGATATAGGACCACAATTATACCTTGGAGATGTAAATAACCTGTCACCTCGGCCATAATCTTCGAAAATATTCTTGGGGCTGAAGACAGCCCGAAGGGTAGTGCTTGAAACTAAAAGTGGTACTCCTGATCTCCTAGGAATATTGCGAACCTGAGATATTTTTGGTATGCTCTGTGTATGGGAACGTGGTAATATGCGTCCGAGAGGTCTATAGTTACCATGTAACAATTGTGAGATAGGAGATTCACTGTGGATCTGATTGATTCCATCTTGAATCTTTTGTAGGCCATATATTTGTTCAGCTTTCTTAAATTGAATATTAGTCTGTAGGATTCGTTTGGTTTCTGAATAAAGAATATGGGAGAATAAAATCCTTGCCTTTTTTGATCTTGTGGGACTGGAACAACTACGCCTTTATTTATTTTTTTAGGAGAGATAATATTTTCCATTCTAAGGCTTGGTGTTTTTCTGAACCCTTTAATGGCCTGTTTATGGTGAAAAATTCCGGAGGAAGCGTGACGAACTCCAGTTTGTACCCCATGCATATGGTGTTTATGACCCACGGGGAGGAGGAAATTTCTTCCCAAGCCACGGAGAACATTTTTAACCTGCCCCCTACTTGAGGCCTGGCATCATTGGCCAGGTTTAGAAGTGGATTCAGGGTTGAATAGGAATCCCTTTCCTCTTCCTCTGGAGGGCTGCCATTTCCTAGTACCATCTTTTCTCTTCTGGTCGGGTCTATTTCTTCTTTAATTCCGAAAGGATTGACGCTGCTGATAGAACCTTGATTCCGAAGGGAATCCTTTTTTCTTGTCCGATGCTTTATCTAGAATGTCCTCCAGGACTGACCCGAACAACTTATCCCCCTCGCACGGAATGGAGCATAGCCGACTCTTCGAACTAGCATCACCGGACCAGGATCTGAGCCATATCGCTCTTCTTATAGAATTTGAGAGGGCTGAGGATCTGGCAGAGAGTTTTACTAAGTCTGCGGATGCATCCGACAAGAAATGACATGCCTGTTTTAAGATAGGAATTGAGGCCAGGATTTCCTCCCTTGGAGTCCCTGCCGCCAAGTGTTCCTCAAGCTGCATCAACCAGACTGACAGGGATCTTGAAGTGCAGGTAGCGGCTATGCTGGGTCTAAGCATGGCTGTGTTTGTTTCCCATGCACGTTTTAGCAGGCCCTCACATTTTTTATCCATGGGATCTTTTAAGAGGCCCATGTCTTCAAAAGGGAGAGAAGTCTTTTTAGAAATCCGGGCTACAGTCGCATCAATCCTAGGTGTTTTGTCCCACAAAACCGAGTCTTCCTCCGTAAATGGATACTTCCTCTTAAAGGAGGTGGGAATTACGTTCTTTTTTTCCGGTTCTTTCCATTCTTTTTTAATCAGCATCTTTATATTGCTATGCACTGGAAAGACCTTTCTTTTCTTTTCTCCTAGCCCCTGGAACATCCTGTCTTGAATGGACTGAGGTTCCTTAGTTTCTTCTATTTTCATTGTAGCCCTAATGGTTTTTAATTAACCTTTCTGTATCTTCTGGGCTGCAAAGGGGTCTCCCTTATTCATCGTCAGAGGATTCCGATTCTTCCAGAGATAATACCTCTCCCTCCTCAGAGTCAGGCTCCAACTGCAGATCCGACACCTGAGATTTTTGAGAGGTAGAGGGCTGAGGAGAATGCGGAGGCAATCTTGTATCAATTGCTGATTGGACCTCTTCCTTGATCATGCTTCTTGTTTCAAGAAAGGAGGGTGCTTCCTCTGAAACTATTTTGTCCGTACATCTTGGACATAAAGTTTTTTGGGATTTAGAGGGTGGGGTCTTTTTATAGACTGCACACTTCCTATTAGTTATAGAATCCTCAGATCTTCTGGTGCTGATGTCCCTGCCCCAGAAGGTAATACAGGGAGTGCAGAATTATTAGGCAAGTTGTATTTTTGAGGATTAATTTTATTATTGAACAAGAACCATGCTCTAAATGAACCCAAAAAACTCATTAATATCAAAGCTGAATATTTTTGGAAGTAGTTTTTAGTTTGTTTTTAGTTTTAGCTATTTTAGGGGGATATCTGTGTGTGCAGGTGACTATTACTGTGCATAATTATTACGCAACTTAACAAAAAACAAATATATACCCATTTCAATTATTTATTTTTACCAGTGAAACCAATATAACATCTCAACATTCACAAATATACATTTCTGACATTCAAAAACAAAACAAAAACAAATCAGTGACCAATATAGCCACCTTTCTTTGCAAGGACACTCAAAAGCCTGCCATCCATGGATTCTATCAGTGTTTTGATCTGTTCACCATCAACATTGCGTGCAGCAGCAACCACAGCCTCCCAGACACTGTTCAGAGAGGTGTACTGTTTTCCCTCCTTGTAAATCTCACATTTGATGATGGACCACAGGTTCTCAATGGGGTTCAGATCAGGTGAACAAGGAGGCCATGTCATTAGATTTTCTTCTTTTATACCCTTTCTTGCCAGCCACGCTGTGGAGTACTTGGACGCGTGTGATGGAGCATTGTCCTGCATGAAAATCATGTTTTTCTTGAAGGATGCAGACTTCTTCCTGTACCACTGCTTGAAGAAGGTGTCTTCCAGAAACTGGCAGTAGGACTGGGAGTTGAGCTTGACTCCATCCTCAACCCGAAAAGGCCCCACAAGCTCATCTTTGATGATACCAGCCCAAACCAGTACTCCACCTCCACCTTGCTGGCGTCTGAGTCGGACTGGAGCTCTCTGCCCTTTACCAATCCAGCCATGGGCCAATCAAGACTCACTCTCATTTCATGAGTCCATAAAACCTTAGAAAAATCAGTCTTGAGATATTTCTTGGCCCAGTCTTGACGTTTCAGCTTGTGTGTCTTGTTCAGTGGTGGTCATCTTTCAGCCTTTCTTACCTTGGCCATGTCTCTGAGTATTGCACACCTTGTGCTTTTGGGCACTCCAGTGATGTTGCAGCTCTGAAATATGGCCAAACTGGTGGCAAGTGGCATCTTGGCAGCTGCACGCTTGACTTTTCTCAGTTCATGGGCAGTTATTTTGCGCCTTGGTTTTTCCACACGCTTCTTGCGACCCTGTTGACTATTTTGAATGAAACGCTTGATTGTTCGATGATCACGCTTCAGAAGCTTTGCAATTTTAAGAGTGTTGCATCCCTCTGCAAGATATCTCACTATTTTTGACTTTTCTGAGCCTGTCAAGTCCTTCTTTTGACCCATTTTGCCAAAGGAAAGGAAGTTGCCTAATAATTATGTACACCTGATATAGGGTGTTGATGTCATTAGACCACACCCCTTCTCATTACAGAGATGCACATCACCTAATATGCTTAATTGGTAGGAGGCTTTCGAGCCTATACAGCTTGGAGTAAGACAACATGCATAAAGAGGATGATGTGGTCAAAATACTCATTTGCCTAATAATTCTGTACAGGGTGTATTGGAGAATTTTTAGGGCTCTGTCTGCAATGAAACTCTATTTTACACCAGCACCGCACCAGTGAGGGATATTAACCACTTCAGCCCCCCTAGCTTAAACACCCTTAATGACCAGACCACTTTTTACACTTCTGACCTACCCTACTTTCACCATTTATTGCTCGGTCATGCAACTTACCACCCAAATGAATTTTACCTCCTTTTCTTCTCACTAATAGAGCTTTCATTTGGTGGTATTTCATTGCTGCTGACATTTTTACTTTTTTTGTTATTAATCGAAATTTAACTTTTTTTTGCAAAAAAAATGACATTTTTCACTTTCAGTTGTAAAATTTTGCAAAAAAAAACGACATCCATATATCAATTTTTCTATAAATTTATTGTTCTACATGTCTTTGATAAAAAAAAAATGTTTGGGTAAAAAAAAAAAATGGTTTGGGTAAAAGTTTCAGCGTTTACAAACTATGGTACAAAAATGTGAATTTCCGCTTTTTGAAGCAGCTCTGACTTTCTGAGCACCTGTCATGTTTCCTGAGGTTCTACAATGCCCAGACAGTATAAACACCCCACAAATGACCCCATTTCGGAAAGTAGACACCCTAAGGTATTCGCTGATGGGCATAGTGAGTTCATAGAACTTTTTATTTTTTGTCACAAGTTAGCGGAATATGATGATTTTATTTTTTTTTTTTCTTACAAAGTCTCATATTCCACTAACTTGTGACAAAAAATAAAAAATTCCATGAACTCACTATGCCCATCACGAAATACCTTGGGGAGTCTTCTTTCCAAAATGGGGTCACTTGTGGGGTAGTTATACTGCCCTGGCATTTTAGGGGCCCAAATGCGTGCGAAGTAGTTTGAAATCAAAATCTGTAAAAAATGGCCGGTGAAATCCGAAAGGTGCTCTTTGGAATGTGGGCCCCTTTGTCCACCTAGGCTGCAAGAAAGTGTCACACATCTGGTATTGCCGTACTCAGGAGAAGTTGGGCAATGTGTTTTGGGGTGTCATTTTATATATACCCATGCTGGGTGAGAGAAATATCTTGGCAAAAGACAACTTTTCCCATTTTTTTATACAAAGTTGGCATTTGACCGAGATATTTCTCTCACCCAGCATGGGTATATGTAAAATGACACCCCAAAACACATTGCCCAACTTCTCCTGAGTACGGCGATACCAGATGTGTGACACTTTTTTGCAGCCTAGATGCGCAAAGGGGCCCACATTCCTTTTAGGAGGGCATTTTTAGACATTTGAATCCCAGACTTCTTCTCACGCTTTAGGGCCCCTAAAATGCCAGGGCAGTATAACTACCCCACATGTGACCCCATTTTGGAAAGAAGACACCCCAAGGTATTCAATGAGGGGCATGGCGAGTTCATCGGAAAAAAAAAAATTGCCACAAGTTAGCGGAAATTTATATATTTTTTTCTCACAAAGTCTCCCTTTCCGCTAACTTGGGACAAAAATTTCAATCTTTCATGGACTCAATATGCCCCTCAGCGAATACCTTGGGGTGTCTACTTTCCGAAATGGGGTCACATGTGGGGTATTTATACTGCCCTGGCATTTTAGGGGCCCTAAAGCGTGAGAAGAAGTCTGGAATATAAATGTCTAAAAATTTTTCCGCATTTGGATTCCGTGAGGGGTATAGTGAGTTCATGTGAGATTTTATTTTTTGACAGAAGTTAGTGGAATATGAGACTTTGTAAGAAAAAAATAAATAAATCCGCTAACTTGGGCCAAAAAAATGTCTGAATGGAGCCTTACAGGGGGGTGATCAATGACAGGGGGGTGATCAATGACAGGGGGGTGATCAGCGAGTCTATATGGGGTGATCACCCCCCTGTCATTGATCACCCTCCTGTAAGGCTCCATTCAGACGTCCGTATGTTTTTTACGGATCCACGGATACATGGATCGGATCCGCAAAACACATATGGACATCTGAATGGAGCCTTATAGGGGTGTGAACAATGACAGGGGGGTGATCACCCCATATAGACTCCCTGATCACCCCCCTGTCATTGATCACCCTCCTGTCATTGATCACCCCCCTGTAAGGCTCCATTCAGATGTCCGTATGTTTTTTACGGATCCACGGATACATGGATCGGATCCGCAAAACACGTACGGAAATCTGAATGGAGCCTTACAGGGGGGTGATCAATGACAGGGGGGTGATCAATGACAGGGGGGTGATCAGGGAGTCTATATGGGGTGATCACCCCCTGTCATTGATCACCCCCCGTAAGGCTCCATTCAGATGTCCGTACGTGTTTTGCGGATCCGATCCATGTATCCGTGGATCCGTAAAAAACATACGGACATCTGAATGGAGCCTTACAGGGGGGTGATCAATGACAGGGAGTCTATATGGGGTGATCACCCCCCTGTCATTGATCACCCCCCTGTAAGGCTCCATTCAGATGTCCGTACGTGTTTTGCGGATCCGATCCATGTATCCGTGGATCCGTAAAATCATACCGACATCTGAATGGAGCCTTACAGGGGGGTGATCAATGACAGGGGGGTGATCAGGGAGTCTATATGGGGTGATCACCCCCCTGTCATTGATCACCCCCCTGTAAGGCTCCATTCAGATGTCCGTATGTGTTTTGCGGATCCGATCCATGTGTCCGTGGATCCGTAAAAAACATACGGACGTCTGAATGGAGCCTTACAGGGGGGTGATCAATGACAGGGGGGTGATCAGGGAGTCTATATGGGGTGATCACCCCCTTGTAAGGCTCTAGTCAGACGTCTGTATGTGTTTTGCGGATCCGATCCATGTATCCGTGGATCCGTAAAAAACATACGGACGTCTGAATGGAGCCTTACAGGGGGGGTGATCAATGACAGGGGGGTGATCAATGACAGGGGGGTGATCAGGGAGTCTATATGGGGTGATCACCCCCGTCATTGATCACCCCGCTGTAAGGCTCCATTCAGACGTCCGTATGTGTTTTGCAGATCCGATCCATGTATCAGTGGATCCGTAAAAAACTTACGGACGTCTGAATGGAGCCTTACAAGGGGGTGAGCAATGACAGGGGGGTGATCAATGACAGGGGGGTGATCAGGGAGTCTATATGGGGTGATCAGGGGTGAATAAGGGGTTAATAAGTGACGGGGGGGGTGTAGTGTAGTGTGGTGCTTGGTGCTACTTATTACTGAGCTGCCTGTGTCCTCTGGTGGTCGATCCAAACAAAAGGGACCACCAGAGGACCAGGTAGCAGGTATATTAGACGCTGTTATCAAAACAGTGTCTAATATACCTGTTAGGGGTTAAAAAAATCGCATCTCCAGCCTGCCAGCGAACGATCGCCGCTGGCAGGCTGGAGATCCACTCGCTTACCTTCCGATCCTGTGAACGCGAGCGCCTGTGTGCGCGCGTTCACAGGAAATCTCGCCTCTCGCGAGATGACGCGTATATGCGTCCACCCAGAATAGCACGGCCGCCGCCAGGACGCAATCCTGCGTACGGCGGTCCTGAGGCGGTTAATAAGTGATTTCCACCCCCCAACTTAGCAGGATTTAATACTATAAGGAAAGGAGGAGGTTTACCGGGCTCTGGGCAGCAGGATCTACAGGCTTACGGGGCTCTGGAGATTCCAAAGGGGCCGACATGATCACCGGAGAACGCTGCAAGACGCCGAAGCCCTGCTCCCGACTCATATCCGTCAGTTCTCTGACGTCACCCGCCACCGGAAGTGACGCCGAGAACTGGCATTACTACTTCCGGCATGTGCGCACGCGCGCGAGATCCCTCGTTCCCGGAGAGTAAGGGAACGGAAGCCCGGGGCTTGCCTTCAGCGAAGGACTTATGCCAAAGAACGGGAATGAACCAGCGAACCCCCGCCTCTGCACGGCCCTCCCGGGTGGGGCAATTTACGTCCAGGCCGTGCGATACGAATCCCCTGACCTAGCAGGAGCGGCTTCCACGCTATTCCCGAGGACAGGAAACAACAAACTGAAGCAGGTAAAAGGGAGGGGGCTTTTAAAGATTGAGCTTCTACGTTGTTTCCTGTCCTGGGGAGGCGGGGACATCCTACTGGAGTGCCGTTGTGGAGGCGCCGGGGAAAATACACTTTTCACATAAAAACTTCTAAAAAAAATAAAAAATAATACCTATAATTGGTATCACCAGGTCTGTAATGACCTGTACAATAAAGTAATCACATTATGTAACCAACATGTTTAACATAAAAAAGGGGAAAAAAGGCCAAAATTATTTATTTTTCTTTCATTACCGTTTTAAAGATCTCTGATAGCTGGCAGTCAATATAAACATGTCTGTTTACCTTCAAAAGCGTTTAATAACCCATTCTCTCCCTTGTCTAATGGATGTGATCAGAATAGATGTACAAATTAAATTAATTTAAAGGGGCCTGTTTCCTTTAAATCCTGGTGCTAAGATTTGGAAGCTCCACCCAACAAATTAAGCCCATCCCACGTCTAGACTCCTCCCATCAGATGTTGCTTTTTATTGTTATTTAATTTTTTTATCCGGAAATCTAATACAGGAAGATGCCAAAAGCGCCCCGGGATCCACAGATTACCGTCACATTCTCTGCTGAAACAGAAATAATAGTCTTATTCTGAAGTTTGCTTTGGTTTAATTAATAACCAGCAAGTCCGGGGATCGGCGCGGCGTAGATGTGTTTAATTAATCATCTCTAGAATCTGAAGATGGAAGTCAGAGGTGCTGATGGTTTCTCGAGTACCCACAGCCTAATTAAACTGCCGGAAAGGTCCTTTCAATTTCCACAAGCACATTATTTTTTAGTTTTTATTAGTTTTTTTCACCTCTTTGGACCAAAATGATTCCTCTTCGGGAAAGGCTCGATGCAGAATAAACTACTCAACTGACCTTTGTGGATTTAGATTTCTGATTATGCCGGAGACTTATTAAATAATGCAGGAAGATGTTTGCTATTTACTCCAAGAGGAGAGCAGCAGATCTGGAGAATTGTGAAAGTTCTTGGGGACTTTTCTTAAAGGGGTTTTCCATTTTATAGTGCTCACACAGTATTTACCACTGGGGGTGGGGGGATTTATCAAAATATTCTCAAACTGGTGCAAAGAAAAAATGGCTTAGTTGTTCATATCGCAACCAATCAGATTCCATCTTTCATTTTTCAGAGCTCCTTTGGAAAATGAATGGTAGAATCTGATTGGTTGCTATGGGAAACAGAGCCAGTTT
Organism: Bufo bufo; assembly: GCF_905171765.1. Taxonomy (NCBI): domain Eukaryota; kingdom Metazoa; phylum Chordata; class Amphibia; order Anura; family Bufonidae; genus Bufo; species Bufo bufo. The sequence goes on along the minus strand of NC_053395.1, from coordinate 217,218,639 downwards.
TCCTTTGTACCAGTTTTGATGAAAACTTACCTAGGGAAGAGATGGCACCAGGCACACTATGGTAAGAAGGCAGTCTGGTGTGATAAATCATGTTACCTCACGTGGACGGCTGGGTGCGTGTGAGTCATTTACCTGGGGAAGAGATGGCACCAGTTACACTATGGGAAGAAGGCAGCCTGGTCTGATGAATCACATTACATCATGTGGACGGCCAGGTGTGTCTGAGTCACTTACCTGGGGAAGAGATGGCACCAGTTACATTATGGTAAAAAAGGTGGCCTGGTCTGATGAATTACATTACATCATGTTGATCGCTGGATGATTGTGAGTCATTTACCTGGGGAAGACATGGCACCAGTTACACTATGGGAAGAAGGCAGCCTGGTCTGATGAGTCATGTTACATCATGTGGATGGTTGGGTGCATGTGAGTCACTTATCTGGAGAAGAGATGGCATCAAATGCACTATGGGAAGTAGGCGGCCTGGTCTGATGAATCACGTTACATCATGTGGATGGTTGGGTGCATGTGAGTCACTTACCTGGAGAAGAGATGGCATCAAATGCACTATGGGAAGAAGGCGGCCTGGTCTGATGAATTACTTCATGTGGACGACCAGGTGCGTCTGAGTCACTTACCTGGGGAAGAGATGACACCAGATACACTATGGAAAGAAGGTGGCCTGGTCTGATGAATCACATTACATCATGTGGACAGCTGGGTGCGAGTGAGTCACTTATCTGGGGAAGAGATGGCACCAGTTACACTATGGGAAGAAGGTGGCCTGGTCTGATGAATCACATTACATCATGTGGATGGCCAGGTGCATGCATGTCACTTACCTGGGGAAGAGATGGCACCAGTTACACTATGGGAAGCAGGTGGCCTGGTCTGATGAATCACATTACATGATGTGGACGGCCAGGTGCATGAACGTCACTTACCTGGGGAAGAGATGGCACCAGTTACACTATGGGAAGCAGGTGGCCTGGTCTGATGAATCACATTACATGATGTGGACGGCCAGGGGCGTCTGAGTCACTTACCTGGGGATAAGATGGCACCAGGTGCACTATGGGAAGAAGGCAGTCTGGTCTGATGAATCACGTTACATCATGTGGATGGTTGGGTGCATGTGAGTCACTTACCTGGAGAAGAGATGGCACCAGATCCACTATGAGAAAGAGGGGGCCTGGTCTGATAAATTATTTTACATCATCTGGACGGCTGGGTGCGTCTGAGTCACTTACCTGGGGAAGAGATGACACCAGGTACACTATGAAAAGAAGGCACCCTGGTCTGATGAATCACGTTACATCATGTGGACGGCCGGGTGCATGTGAGTAATTTACCTAGGGTAGAGATGCCACCAGTAACACTATGGGAAGAAGGCAGCCTGGTCTGATGGATCACTTAACATCACTTGGATGGTGCATGTGAGTCACTTACCTGGAGAAAAGATGGCACCAAGTGTACTATTAGAAGAAGGCAGCCTGGTCTGATGAATCATGTTGCATCATGTGGAAACCTTGAATTCTGTGGATGTTACATGTATCACCTACCTAATCATTGTGCAAACAAGTAACCTCTTCAAAGCCGCGGTGCCCCCTAATGGCAGTAGCAGGATGCTGTGGCCACACTACAAAAACTGTCTAAGAATGAGGAACATGATAAAGAGATGAAGGTGATGACTTGTTCCTAAATTCCAAGATCTCAATCCAATCTTCACCTGCTGGAAAAATGAGTCTGATCCATGAAGGATAAGGTGCCAGATCACAGGACACCTTGGATGTCTTGTGGAGTCCATGCTTTGACAGGTCAGAACTGTTTGGAGGCACACGGGGGACCTTGACCATATATTTACCAGGCGGCTTTATATACAGTATTTTATAGTGTTTTTTGGTCCATTTATTCTTAGTTATTCTGGTCCATGGCGGGGTGTTCCCTCAGCTCGTTGCACACATTGCTCAGTGCAGTTTAATATATTTTGGTTTATAACACAGCCTCTAAACACTCGTCTGTGGGGAGGATTTATAGATATAATTAGCACAAAACATTAGTGTGAAGCCAATAAAACTCTGGCAGTCATATACTGTATAGTAAGTGTTGCTGCTCCGACCACCACTGATCGAACACAGTCCCTCGCAGGCAGCTCCCATTTATCTGTATTAAATGGTTCAGAGTACAGAGCTGGTGCCTGCCAGGCGGACTACATGCAAATCCGCTATATATTACAGCAAAATCCAAAAGAAAACATGTAAACTAATACATTATTAAAAAAATTACAAAGATCTTTATTGAATGAATATACCAGTAAAATACATACAATTAAAAAAGCTCCAGACAAAAAATGTAAGATAAGACAACAGAGAGACTCAGATTCCCAGAGGAAGAAACAGCTAAATGCATTGGCAGTGGGACATTACCGGTGGTCGGAGTCCTTTATCCTGGTATTATGCCTTATTAGCTGCATTTTGCACTTTGAATTACATGAGGTTTCCTCCTAGTTTGATGTGACTAGCGGAATTCTCCACTTTGGACACTCTTTAGGTGGGCTTTGAGCGATTTTTGTATGTAATTTGCTTGGCACGTTCATTGGGAGGTGGGCGCTTGTCACGAACCAGCGGGTGTGAACCCACTGTGCCACGTGTCCTACCTCCCCTAAGGGAGTTGTCTAAGTGAACCCCTCGATTCTTCATCAGTACCCCTGATGGTGGGGATAGACTTTACCGAGGGGAACATCAGGTCGCTACCTCTTGAGGAGGGTAGGCACACGAGGCAGCTGGTCCAGGCGGACCAGGAGGTACCTGAGAAAGGTACCAGAAGTACAAGCGTAGCCAGGCAGGCGGAGTTGTTACCAGGAGCAACAGTGCAGGACAGAAGGATGAGGCAGAGGCATAGTCAGACAGGCAAAAGGTCAGGGCAAGGTGGCACAGGTACAGGTCAGGCAATCCAGGTCGGCAACAGGAGAGTCAAGGCAAGCAGGCAGGGATCAGACGGTTAGCAGAATCCAGGAACGAAGTACAATTCACGAACACAAGTCAGTATCAGGATCTTTAGCAAAACACAAGGACCTTGACACTGAGGCATCTGGGAAGGGGGCCGAGCCACTTATATATGCTTATAAGGGCCAGGATTGGTCAGCGAGGTCACATGACCTAACCCATAAAACCGAGGAAGTGACGCGCGCCGGCCCTTAAGGAAGTGCTGCAAAAAAACTGTAGCAAGCATGCTGTGGCAGGGGCTGAGGTGAAACTGTGGAGCGGATCCTCAGAACCACAGCACCTACACAAACAGAGCCCAGACCTGCAGTGGTGAATGGGAAGCTCCGCCACAGATCACCGCTGAGCACGGCGCCCGGAACCGCGGTGGTAAACAGGGGAACAGCGGCGCACAGCAGCCGCTGTTACAGCTTTAGTCCTCCTGGTGTCCCTTTTGTTTTATCTTCCATTTTTTTTTATGTGCTAGCTATTAGTTGAGACCCTTACAGGATGGAGAACAGGGGGATGCATCGATAGCAGCATTTGAATTAACCTCTGTAAGGCCGGACCATTTTTTTGGGTTCCAGAATCACAATATATAATTTTGTTTTCTATCTCTTCCTGAAATATACTTTTTGTTGTTGTAGAGAAACGAAATATGTGGGGGCTATTATATGGTCTCTATTAAATGAAATCCATACTTTTAAAAGGTGAGTTTGTTTTTCTAATTTCCTACAGCCTCCTTTATTCTGCCACTTAAAAAAAAAAAAGTGGAAAACTCCCCATTATCACCCCGGCAGCCCCCCTGATTTGAGCACCGGAGCAGTTCATGCTCCAATGCTCTCCTTTGCCCTGCGCTAGATCGCGCAGGGCACGGGCTCTTTTGTTTACAATAGCACACTGCCAGGCGGAGGCTTCCGCCCGGCAGTGTGTTTGGTGACATCACCGGCTCTGATGGGTGCGTTTTAGCGCTGCCCTAGCCGTTTTACTGGCTAGAGCAGCACTAAAGCCCGCCTATCAGTGACGGTGACGTCACCGGGCTTCCCGGCAGCCCCATGGAGAGCCCGGTTCATCACCGTCACTCTTGAAAATGCCTTTGCCCTGCACGATTTAGCGCAGGGCAAAGGAGAGCATCAGAGCATGAACTGCTCCGATGCTCAAGTCAGGGGGGCTGCCTGGGTGAAAATGGAGGTATATCCGGGTTTAGACAACCCCTTCAAATGATTAAATTGTGTCTGCTTGCAACCACCACTAGGGGGAGCTCACTGTATACCAACCTACACACCTCCAATCAAACTCAATAGTAAATAAGTCTTCAGTTACCTCCTAAGCTCCCCCCAGTGCTGGAGGTAGGCAGTCAGAATTTCTTTGGTTGTATGGTAGCAAAAATGATTTTCAGAGCTCTGTAATAGAAAGAAACCCACAAAGCTCTTGTCCTTGTATTACTGGTCATATTGGTCACTCAGCTTGTAAGGGGATGCCCCGATGAGGACTGTTGGAGCACCTAATCACCCCTTCCAGCAGACAGTATCTCAAACTTCTGGAAGCCTAGTTTTCAGGAGATATTAGTTTTTTTTGTTTGTTTGTCCGTTTTTTGTTTCCATCTCCACACCCATTTTCCATCCCCCAGCCCTTTTTTAAAGGGCGTCCTGTCCCCTCAACGCTCTTTGGACACCAGGGCTGCTTCTAAAGATGCAATATCTCAGCACCACATACAGTTAAAGTATAGGAGCTGATTTCCAGGAGAAAGCTCTGTCCATAAGTGGGCAGCCCTGAGTGTGTTCGGGGGCTACCCAGTTGCGGGGCTTCACGAGCTGTGTTTTGGCTGCACTGTACCCTTAACACTGTAGAGGTGGGCACGCGGTTTGACTGAGGTCAGGGGTCAGGTTGCATCTTAGGTGGGGCCAGGAGATAGGTGGAGCTGGAGCCCCTCGTGGGCAGTTACAGACCGCTGCCTACGCCATGGACCTCCCCTGCCACCAACCTTCTATGCCCAGCAAACGTCAGCTGTGTGCGTACTGACGACTGTGAGTAATGGGCCGTTGCTGTGTCCCGCGAGACGCTGTGAGGACTGTGGCTGGTGGTGACCACCTGAAGGGCCTGTTGTGAGTACGCTGTGAGCATGGGAAGATTCTGCCCTACCGCTAGGGGAAAGCAGCTGGTACAAGTGGCCTGGTGGCGGGTGGAGTTCTTATTTTTGGGGCAATTGCTCATTAATGACCCAGAGATATAGGCGGACGCTTGAGCCTGGGATCCGGTTATCACAGACATTATTTCAGCTTTCTCCTCCAGGCTCAGGTGCACCGATCGATGACTACTCATAACCTCTCCCATCATTCTCATTATCAGACCGTTCCCTTGGCTCCTTGGTAGAGATTTGGAGGAAATCTATTTCCTGTGAAATCTTCAGCTTATGTGGCATCACGAAAGTCATCAGAAAGATGTATTTTCACCCCAACTTGCTTCCTATGATTAGTTCACAACAAGCCTGTGCCGCTTCTCATTGTCTCCATTTTCATGAGGCTTCCTATGAAGCCGTCTTCCCCGATGACTTGTAAAGAGATAAGACGAGGGTTGTGGTTACTAAACATTTACAGTGCTGGAAATAGGAAAACGCCTCCGCATGTAAAAGAACAGGTACCCCCACAAAAATCTATTCAGTTGGTTCTGTTGTTTGTAAAAGTGCAGCATCGGACTGATAACCACCCGTAGAATAAACCTGGAAAAATAAGTATGAATTATTATCAGTAAAAAAAAAATTATTAGTGAAAAAATATTTATTTCAGTATAATTTATCCATTTATTTAAAATGAGTGTGTTGGCTGCTGCTGAACATCATCATATACACCTCAGCTGCTGCAGAACCTCATAATACACACCTCAGCTGCTGCAGAACATCATAATACACACCTCAGCTGCTGCAGAACCTCATAATACACACCTCAGCTGCTGCAGAACCTCATAATCCACACCTGAGGTGCTGCAGAACCTCATAATACACACCTCAGCTGCTGCAGAACCTCATAATCCACACCTCAGCTGCTGCTGAACATCATAATACACACCTCATCTGCTGCAGAACCTCATAATACACACCTCATGTGCTGCAGAACCTCATAATACACACCTCATCTGCTGCAGAACCTCATAATACACACCTCATCTGCTGCAGAACCTCATAATACACACCTCATGTGCTGCAGAACCTCATAATACACATCTCAGCTGCTGCAGAACCTCATAATACACACCTCAGCTGCTGCAGAACCTCATAATACATACCTCATCTGCTGCAGAACCTCATAATACACACCTCATGTGCTGCAGAACCTCATAATACACATCTCAGCTGCTGCAGAACCTCATAATACACACCTCATCTGCTGCAGAACCTCATAATACACACCTCAACTGCTGCAGAACAGCATAATACACACCTCAGCTGCTGCAGAACCTCATAATACATACCTCAGCTGCTGCAGAACCTCCTAATACACACCTCAGCTGCTGCAGAACCCCATAATACACACCTCAGCTGCTGCAGAACCTCCTAATACACACCTCAGCTGCTGCAGTACCTCATAATACACACCTCATCTGCTGCAGAACCTCATAATACACACCTCATGTGCTGCAGAACCTCATAATACACATCTCAGCTGCTGCAGAACCTCATAATACACACCTCAGCTGCTGCAGAACCTCATAATACACACCTCAGCTGCTACAGAACCTCATTATACACACCTCATCTGCTGCAGAACCTCATAATACACAATTCTGCTGCTGCAGAACAGCTTAATACACACCTCAGCTGCTGCAGAACCTCATAATACACACCTCAGCTGCTGCAGAACCTCATAATACACACCTCAGCTGCTGCAGAACCTCATAATACACACCTCAGCTGTCTACAGAACCTCATTATACACACCTCATCTGCTGCAGAACCTCATAATACACAATTCTGCTGCTGCAGAACAGCTTAATACACACCTCAGCTGCTGCAGAACATCATAATACACACCTCAGCTGCTGCAGAACCTCATAATACGTACCTCAGCTGCTGCAGAACCCCATAATACACACCTCAGCTGCTGCAGAACCTCCTAATACACACCTCAGCTGCTGCAGAACCACATAATACACACCTCTGCTGCTGCAGAACCTCATAATACACACCTCAGTTGCTGCAGAACCTCCTAATACACACCTCAGCTGCTGCAGAATCTCCTAATACACACCTCTGCTGCTGCAGAACCTCATAATACACACCTCAGCTGCTGCAGAACCTCATAATACACACCTCAGCTGCTGCAATCTTTCTTTAAAAAAATTAGGAATCACCTCAGAGATCCATGACCTGCATCTATGTAGTCGGCCTGTGGCCTAACACTTTTATGTGGACAGGGGTCTCCTTGGTGACTTCTCATATTCTTATAATTCACAGATACAGCAGAAAAGATGGCCGTTGGGCTCCTCCCTGTATGACGAGTGACTTGTGTCCTCATTTTACCGTCCTACTGTACACCGACGTACAAGTTTACTTCTAGAATCAGCAACAATGGGCACTTTGAACCCGGCCGGCCTCACGTTCTGATTGGTTCTATTCCGGGGGTGTGAGCCTTTTTCTGCTACAAAGTATCAGAGCAGAGTAAAGTTCTCACATCATCACTGGGATTATCAGTCGCTGGAAGTCTTACGGAATGAAAATAGATATTCACAGTCACATTCTGCCCAAGGAGTGGCCTGACCTCAAGCAGGTAAGTGTCGTATATACCATGCATTAATACTTTCCTGTTTTAGGAAGCCCTCCCACAAAAATGTTTATTCTCTGGCCCGTTACAAAGGTGCAGGATCCAGACTGGCGGTATTCATGAGTTCCCGCTACCTTCTGGTCCTCAGCTGTGTCATGTGACATTGACTATCTACCTGACGCGGCGTCATATGTCTGGGCAGCAGTCGTAGTATCCACATTTTTAACAGGTTCTCTACCCAACATAACATGACGTCCACCCCCCCACCATTACATGATCAGCGCAGCGCCTGCATCTGGGCAAAATGAAAAGTGTCTCATTCAGTCAGTTCAGAAGGAGAAGTACAGTGAGCTGCTGGGGTGTAGATCAGGGGCACAAGCCTCAAGGTATATTTCCCCTCCCCACCCACACAAAAAAATTATGCACATGCATATATCATTATTAAATTACACCACAACCAAATATTACCGCCATATTCTTACCAAACAAAGAATATTACCCATGATACCACTGCGCAAGGCCCAAATAATACCGCCACCCAATGACTGCTATGTAGTGACTAAGTAATACCACTAGACTGTCACCGAATAGAAACTGTTATACAAAGACCATGCAAAGGCCAATACTACCAGTGATATCACTATTCAACCAATAATTACCGGACAGAAATAATCTCAAAAAAACGACCCACAGGGAGCCGCAATTGTCGCCAAAAAATGAACGTGACTTTCACAGTTATGAAATTCAAAAAGCTTTATTAATAATATACAGTACATACATATCTGATAATAAAAGGCAGCACAAAGGCGGGACACACAGATAAGGAACAGGACCCAAGGAGAGGCCGGGAGATCAGCACACCAGAAAACAGGGAAAAAGTATGAAAACTGGAAAAGCACCAAGGCGCCTCATGGCAAAAAAAACTAAACACAATACAATGGAGGCAAATGTGACGACAGTGAGGCTGGTGAAAAAACAAGATAAGCATACCCTGGGTGGTGTTTCGATCTCTCGGCCGCCTCCTGACCAAACGCCGTTTCGCCAGTAACCTGGCTTACCACTTCTGCACCTTGCTACTTTCATTAACATTAATAGTGCCCCTAATCATTAATAGGGCCCGCTCATAATTAATAGTGCCCCCTAATCATTAATAGTGCCTTCTCATTATAAACAATGTCCCCTCATCATTAGCAGTGCCCCCTCATCATTAATAGTGCCCCCTCATCATTAATAGTGCCCATGTCTAAGTAACAGTGCCCCATCATCACGAATAGCACACCCTAACCATTAAAAGTGTCCATGCCTAATTAATAGTGCCCCCTCATCACTAATAGTGCCGCTCATTATTAATAGTGCCACTTATCATTAATAGTGCCCCCTTATCATTAGTAGTGCCCCTTATCATTAATAGTGCCCCCATATCATTAATAGTGCCCCCTCATCTTTAATAGTGCCCCCTCATCATTAATAGTGCCCCCTCATCATTAGTACTGCCCCTCATCATTAATAGTGCCCCCTCATCATTAGTACTGCCCCTCATCATTAATAGTGCCCCATCATCATTAGTACTGCCCCTCATCATTAATAGTGCCCCCTCATCTTTAATAGTGCCCACTCATCATTAATAGTTCCCCCTTATCATTAATAGTGCCCCCTTATCATTAATAGTGCCTACTCATCATTGATAGTTCCCCCTTATCATTAATAGTGCCCCCTTATCATTAATAGTGCCCCCTCATCATTAATAGTGCCCATGTCTAAGTAACAGTGCCCCATCATCACGAATAGCACACCCTAACCATTAAAAGTGTCCATGCCTAATTAATAGTGCCCCCTCATCACTAATAGTGCCGCTCATTATTAAAAGTGCCACTTATCATTAATAGTGCCCCCTTATCATTAGTAGTGCCCCTTATCATTAATTATGCCCCTTATCATTAATAGTGCCCCCTCATCTTTAATAGTGCCCCCTCATCATTAATAGTGCCCCCTCATCATTAATAGTGCCCCCTCATCATTAGTACTGGCCCTCATCATTAATAGTGCCCCCTCATCATTAGTACTGCCCCTCATCATTAATAGTGCCCCATCATCATTAGTACTGCCCCTCATCATTAATAGTGCCCCCTCATCTTTAATAGTGCCCACTCATCATTAATAGTTCCCCCTTATCATTAATAGTGCCCCCTTATCATTAATAGTGCCCCCTCATCATTAGTACTGCCCCTCATCATTAATAGTGCCCCATCATCATTAGTAATGCCCCTCATCATTAATAGTGCCCCCTCATCTTTAATAGTGCCCACTCATCATTAATAGTTCCCCTTTATCATTAATAGTGCCCCCTTATCATTAATAGTGCCTACTCATCATTAATAGTTCCCCCTTATCATTAATAGTGCCCCCTTATCATTAATAGTGCCCCCTCATCATTAATAGTGCCCATGTCTAAGTAACAGTGCCCCATCATCACGAATAGCACACCCTAACCATTAAAAGTGTCCATGCCTAATTAATAGTGCCCCCTCATCACTAATAGTGCCGCTCATTATTAATAGTGCCACTTATCATTAATAGTGCCCCCTTATCATTAGTAGTGCCCCTTATCATTAATAGTGCCCCCTTATCATTAATAGTGCCCCCTCATCTTTAATAGTGCCCCCTCATCATTAATAGTGCCCCCTCATCATTAATAGTGCCCCCTCATCATTAGTACTGCCCCTCATCATTAATAGTGCCCCTCATCATTAATAGTGCCCCCTCATCATTAATAGTGCCCCATCATCATTAGTACTGCCCCTCATCATTAATAGTGCCCCCTCATCTTTAATAGTGCCCACTCATCATTAATAGTTCCCCCTTATCATTAATAGTTCCCCCTTATCATTAATAGTGCCCCCTTATCATTAGTAGTGCCCCTCATCATTAATAGTGCCCCCTCATCATTAATAGTGCCCCTTCATCAATAGTACTGCCCCTCATCATTAATAGTTCCCCCTTATCATTAATAGTGCCCACTTATCATTAGTAGTGCCCCTCATCATTAATAGTGCCCCCTTATCATTAATAGTGCCCCCTCATCTTTAATAGTGCCCCCTCATCATTAGTACTGCCCCCTTATCATTAATAGTTCCCCCTTATCATTAGTAGTGCCCCCTTATCATTAGTAGTGCCCCCTTATCATTAATAGTGCCCCCTCATCTTTAATAGTGCCCCCTCATCATTAGTACTGCCCCCTTATCATTAATAGTGCCCCCTCATCATTAATAGTGCCCCCTCATCATTAATAGTGCCCCTTCATCAATAGTACTGCCCCTCATCATTAATAGTTCCCCCTTATCATTAATAGGGCCCACTTATCATTAGTAGTGCCCCTCATCATTAATAGTGCCCCCTTATCATTAATAGTGCCCCCTCATCATTAGTACTGCCCCTCATCATTAATAGTGCCCCCTCATCATTAGTACTGCCCCCTTATCATTAATAGTGCCCCCTCATCTTTAATAGTGCACCCTCATCATTAGTACTGCCCCCTTATCATTAATAGTGCCCCCTTATCATTAATAGTTCTCCCTCACCCTTTATAGTCTCCTCTTGGTACTTCTAATGCCCTTAACAGAAAATAATAATTCCTTACTCATCTTACCTTGATCCCCTGACAGGTGGCACAGCTCTCCAGCCTCTGGCACAGGTGGCCTGCAGTGCATTGCCTGTGCCAGGTCGCTGATGTCTTCTAGGCCAAAGGTCTAAACTGACTGTCACCAAGAGAATGGTAGTGTAGGGACTCTATAGCTCCATGCACTGCCATAGCGTCCTGAGGTGCTCCCACCGCCCGTTACCTGAAGGTGGGGATTCAGGTTGGCATCCTGCCTCTCCCCGCTTCTCCAGAGTGACTGCTGTTTTTAGGGAAACAGGATGGATCCCACCCCTGGTGGCTAGGAAGTCATTTTCTCAATTTTTTCCAATGAGACTGACATGGAGGCTCCGATAGGAATAAACAGAGTGAGACTGTCCACACATAAGACGCTGTGTCAGGTGTAGAGTCACAGAGTCCGCCCAGGATAACTCATAAATACCGTCACCAGTAACAAGGTTACCTTCATTGCAGTTTTCATCATGCACTATTCTAACGTGCCAGAGAACATTTTGGTGAGAGTGCTTCTTTAAGGCTGGTTTCACACTAGCATTACAGTAAAACCCTTTAGCTAATTGTACCCCATTGACCATACTGGGGCCCAGCAGGGAAACGGTCTTGTTTCCAGCATTAGTGCCGGACGAAAACTGGTACAAGAAATCTGCAGCATGTCAATTGTTTGTGCGATTTTTGGTTTGGATTTCACTACTGTTGATTGAGCTCCAAAGTGCTCGGGTGCTCGGGCCGAAGACATCAGGATGCTCGGGTGCTCTACTGAGCACCCGAACACAATGGAAGTCAATGGGAGCATTAAACCAGACACCCCCTGCTCTGAAGAGGGGAGGGTGTCTGGTTCATAGGAAAAGGTCAGAAATTGATGGAAACACCACCGAAATGATTCGGGAACAGCATAGGGAGGATGTCTGGATGCATCTTGGACTCCCAGGTCGCTGCTGGGAACAATGTTGTCCGAGTAGTACGCCACTTTTACATACTGACAATAATAAGCACCAAACCGAAGATAAAATCGATTTTAGAGGAAAAAATTGTTAGGAAACATTATTTTCTCTATATTAAGGGTCCATTCACACGTCCGCAATTTCGTTCCGCATTTTGCGGAACGGAATGGCGGACCCATTCTTTTTTATGGGACAGCAAGATGTGCTGCCCGGATCCAGAATTGCGGATCCGCACTTCCGGGTCTGCAATTCCGATCCCGGAAAAAATAGAACATGTCCTATTCTTGTCCGCAATTGCGGACAAGAATAGGCATTTTCTATTAAGTGCAGGCGATGTGCGGTCCGCAAAATGCGGAACGCACATCGCCGATGTCCGTGTTTTGCAGATCCACGGATCAGTGGATCCGCAAAACCCACACGGACGTGTGAATGAACTCTTACTTGTATATAAAGTGCAAGTGCTGCCAAAAATTACAAGGAAGAGGCACTCCGATACAACCATAAGGATGACGTAGGGGCCCACCAATATAGCGGTCTACAAGCGCTTCGATCGGATTGAGTTCCTCTAGAGCGCTATACAAGGACTTAGTAACATAACATAACATAATGGAGGGTCTCATTCACATTGTGGTACAATTGTTCAGGTAGTGGGACTCCTACACTCATAATGCCTATGCACTAAGGGAAAGGGCTGCCAAAAATTACAAGGAACCGGCACTCCAATACACCCTTTATTACACATAAAGGAGGGCATCATACACCCTTGAAAATTATGATTGATGGCCTGCTGGTGACGCTCAAAAACATTAGGAGCAAGGGCCTGCTGGTGACCCTCTAAAACATTACGGGTGAGGGGCTGCTGCTGAGCTGACCATCTAAAACATTAGGGGTGAAGGTCTGCTGCAGAGCTGACTCTCTAAAACATTAGGGGCGACTGCCTACTGCTGATCTGAGCATCAAAAAAAATTATGGGCGAGTGCCTGCTGCTGAGCTGACCATTGAAAAAATTATGGGCGAGGGCCTGCTGCTGAGCTGACCATGTAAAACATTATGGTTGAGGGCCTGCTGGTGAGCTGACCCTCTAAAACATTACATGCAAGGGCCTGCAGGTGAGCTGACCCTCGTAAAAGATTGTAGGTGAGAACCTGCTGGTGAGCTGACCCTCTAAAACATTATATCCGTTGGCCTGCAGGTGAGCTGACCCTCTAAAAGATTGTAGGTAAGGTCCTGCTGGTGAGTTGACCCTCTAAAAGATTGTAGGTGAGGGGCTGCTGGGGAACTGACCCTCTAAAAGATTGTAGGTGAGGGCCTGCTGGTGAGCTGACCCTCTAAAACATTACATTAGAGGGCCTGCTGGTGAGCTGACCAACTAAAACATTACATGCGAGGGCCTGCAGGTGAGCTGACCCTCTACAACATTAGGAGCGAGGGCAGACTAATAAGCATGTTGATATGATGGAAGAGGAGGAGGAGGAGGACGAGAAAAGGAAGATTGAACCATATACCCTTTTTTGTGGTGGAAGGGGTGCATGGGAATACAGTGTATTCAGAACATTATAAATAACACATTTAGAGTGCCTTTGTTCAGCCGCTTTCCTCTGGTGGAGTAGAGAAGTCCGGGGTAATCCAGGCCTTGTTCATTTTTATAAGAATCAACCTGTCAGCATTTTCAGTTGACAGGCAGATGCGCTTATCAGTTATTATGCCCCCAGCAGCACTAAATACCCGCTCTGACAAAACGCTGGCGGCAGGGCAGGCCAGCACCTCCAAGCGTAGAGCGCCAGTTCGTGCCACATGTCCAGCTTGGACACCCAGTAGTTGTAAGGCACAGGGGGATCATTAAGGACGCTGATATGGTCTGCTACGTACTCCTTCACCATCTTCCAAAACGTTTCCCTCCTTGTGACACTAGGCCGCGCATCAGGGTAAGGGTGCTGGCGGGGTGTCATGAAACTGTCCCAGGCCTTGGAGAGTGTTGCCCTGCCTCTGTTGGAACTGCTTTGTGTTCCCCTCGTCTCCCCTCCTTGGTTGCCCAAGAAACTATGGACTATGCCACCAGCGTTGTCAGCTGGAAATTTTTGGAGCAATTTTTCAACAAGTACCTTCTGGTATTGCACCATTTTGCTTGTCCTCTCCACCACAGGAATGAGAGATGAGAAGTTCTCTTTGAAGCGGGGGTCAAGAAGGGTGAACAACCAGTAATCGGTGTTGTCCAAAATGCGTAAAACGCGTGGATCACAGGAAAGGCAGCCTAACATAAAGTAAGCCATGTGTGCCAGAGTCCCAACAGGCAAGACTTTGCTGTCGTCATCAGGAGGATAATTCTCAATCTCCTCATCCTCTTCCTCCTCTTCTGGCCATCCACGCTGAACAGATGGAATTAAACTTCCATGGGTACTACCCTCTGTAGCGGAGGCAACCGTCTCCTGCTCCTCCCCATCATCATCCAATTTGCGCTGAGAAGATGAACTGAGGGTGGTCTGGCTATCACCCTGTGTACTGTCTTCCCCCATTTCCACCTCTTCCACTTGCAAAGCGTAGGTCTTAATTGTGAGCAGCGAGCGTTTGAGTAGACACAGAAGTGGGATGGTTACGCTGATAATAGCGTTATCGACGCTCACCCTCTGTGTTGATTCCTAAAAGTTACTTAAAACCTCACAGAGGTCAGACATCCATGCCCACTCCTCACTTGTGAAGAGCGGACGCAGACTGGAAAGGCGACGACCATGTTGCAGCTGGTATTCCACTACTGCCCTCTGCTGCTCACAAAGCCTGGCCAACATGTGGAATATGGAGTTCCAGCGCGTGCTCAAGTCGCACAACAGTCAGTGAGCTGGCAATTGTAACAGACCGGCGGAAGCTGCCGATGACTTGCGGAAATGTGCACACACGCGGCAAACCTTCACCAGTAGCTCAGGCAAATTGGGGTAGGTTTTGAGAAACCGCTGAACTACTAAGTTGAAGACGTGGGCTAGGCATGGGATGTGTGTGAGCTTCCCGAGCTCCAAAGCCGCCACCAAGTTACGGCCATTATCAGACACAACCGAGGCGAGAGCCCCAGCTCAGTCTGTTCCCTTATCCCCTGCCACAGCTCTGCGGCGGGTGCTGTTTGTCACCTAAGCAGATCATCTTCAGCACGGCCTGTTGCCGCTTCCCCACTGCAGTGCTACACTGCTTCCAGCTATCGACTGATGGCTGACAGGTGCTGCAAGAGAATAATTCTGAGGTGGAAGTGGAGGAGGAGGTTGAGGAGAAGTGGTGGTTGGAGCCACTAACGTAAGTGGTGGCGGAAACCCTGATGGAATTAGGGCCCGCAATCCTTGGCGTCAGTAGCACCTGTGCCATCCCAGGGTACGACTCGCTCCCGGCCTCCACAACGTTCACCCAGTGTGCCGTCAGGGAAATGTAGCGTCCCTGGCCGAAAGCACTTGTCCATGTGTCAGTGGTTAAGTGGACCTTCCCAGTAACTGCGTTGGTCAGGGCACGGGTGACGTTACGGGACACATGCTGGTGTAAGGCGGGCACGGCACACTGTGAAAAATAGTGGCGGCTGGGGACTGCGTAAAGAGGGACAGCCGCCGACATCAGGCTGCGGAAGGTCTCAGTGTCCACAAGTCTAAATGGCAACATTTCCAGGGCCAGTAATTTGGAAAGTTGCACATTTAGGCCTCTTTCACACGGGCGTTGCGGGAAAATATGCGGGTGCGTTGCGGGAACACCCGCGATTTTTCCGCGCGAGTGCAAAACATTGTAATGCGTTTTGCACTCGCGTGAGAAAAATCACGCATGTTTGGTACCCAAACCCGAACTTCTTCACAGAAGTTCGGGCTTGGGTTAGGTGTTCTGTAGATTGTATTATTTTCCCTTATAACATGGTTATAAGGGAAAATAATAGCATTCTGAATACAGAATGCTTAGTAGGTGATCAATTGAGGGTTAAAAAAAATAAAAAAAATTAACTCACCTTCTCCTCTTGTTCGCGTAGCTCCCGGTCTCTTCTTTACTTCTTTAATGACCTATGGGCTAAAGGACCTTTGGTGACGTCAGATCACATGCTCCGATCACATGGTACATCACCGTGGTGATGGACCATGTGATTGGAGCATGTGATCTGACGTAACCACAGGTCCTAGCCGATAGTTCATCTTTTGAGAAGTAAAGAAGAGACCGGGAGCTACGCGAACAAGAGGAGAAGGTGAGTTAATTTTTTTATTTTTTTTAACCCTCAATTGATCACCTACTAAGCATTCTGTATTCAGAATGCTATTATTTTCCCTTATAACCATGTTATAAGGGAAAATAGTACAGTGAATAGACTGTCACCTAGCAACCATGCGTGAAAATCGCACCGCATCCGCACTTGCTTGCGATTTTCACGCAACCCCATTCATTTCTGGGGGGCCTGCGTTACGTGGAAAACGCACAAAGAGGAGCATGCTGCTATTTTCACGCAACGCACAAGTGATGCGTGAAAATCACCGCTCGTGTGCACAGCCCTATAGAAATGAATGGGTCGGTATTCAGTGCGGGTGCAATGCGTTCAACTCCCGCATCGCATCCGCGCGGAATACTCGCTCGTGTGAAAGGGGCCTTAGTGCTATGGCCTGTGGGTGGCTGGGTATTTGCGCTTGCGTTCAAATGCCTGGGGCAAGGACATTTGTACACTGCAGCGGGACACGGAAGTGGATGTGGTCGTTGATGGTGCTTGCGAAGGTCCAGGTGCAGGGCGGGAGGCATCCAGGCCTGCGCCTTCAACAGTGAAATGGCCAGCACGTAACACAGGGGAAGAGGAGGCAGTGGTGTGACCCGCAGACACAGATTGTGGACCCAGGCGTTCGCCCCACCTATTACGGTGCTTTGATGCCATGTGGCGGACCATGCTGGTAGTGGTGAGGTTGCTATTGTTCACGCCCCTGCTCATTTTTGTATGGCACAGGTTGCAAATTACAATTCTTTTGTCGTCCGCACTTTCCTCAAAAAAGCGCCAGACTGCGGAGCACCTACCCCTTGGCAAGGGAGATTTCCGCAAGGGTGTGCTACGGGGAACAGTTGCAGGCCTGTTTGGTGTGGCCTGCCTTCTCCCTTTTGCCACCCCACTGCCTCTTCCAGCCTGTTGCGGTGCTGCGAATACCCTCCCCCTCTGTACTGCTGCCCTCACTCGGCTTGCCCCCTTCCCAGGTTGGGTCAGTGACTTCATCGTCCACCACCTCCTCTGCTCATCCTCCTGACTTGCTGACCTAACAACAACCTCAGTTCTTGACAACTGTGTCTCATCCTCATCATCAACCTCTTGAGACACTAATTGCCGTTGACTTATTGGCAACTGTGTCTCATCATCATCATCATCCATCTGGTGAAACACTAATTGCCATTCCCTACCGTCATCTTCTTGTGACTGTGGATGCTCAAGAGTTTGGGAATCAGGGCACAAGATCTCATGTCCCTCTTCAAGTGGGCTTGTCAAGATGCCCAAATGAAGAAATGTCGCTGAAAAGAGCTCTTCGGAATATCCGAGTGTGGGATCACTTATTTGGCAAGACTCTCCATGGTGGGAGGAAGGAGGATCAGGGTGAGGATTGTGTTGACCACACTCTTGGCTACTGAGACTAGACTTGGTGTAATGAAAGGGTGATGCTTAACCGACTGGAAGCATTATCTGCTGCGATCCAACCGACCACCTGGTCGCACTGGTCTGACTTCGAGAGCGTTGTCCTGCGCCGCCCTGCAAACTAGGATATGAAGCTAGGTATCGTGGATGATTGTTTTTCTTGTGCTCTGGCAGCAGGCACAGTTTCAACGCGCTCAGGGACACGGCCTCTGCGTGCACCATCAGCATCACGGCCACTGCCCCATCCCTTACTGCTCACCTTTTTCATATTAAATGTTATATATGCTTGAAAGTATGTCACACGTACAGTAGCGTAGGATTTGTAAGTGTATGCGCAAAAAAATTAAAAAAGGTATTTGGGATGTGGAAACGTCACACAGGAGATATCCCGCAGATAATGTCGCTGATGTCAGCAGCGGCTAATACAAATTACAGGGAATGTCACAGGTATTTGGAATGTGGAAATGTTACACAGGAGATGTACCCTAGGTAATGTCACTGTCCGCAACGGACACCGTCTACGAAAAAAGTACACTGGATGTCACTGATATTTTTGGGATGTGCACACGTTACACAGGAGATGTAGCGCAGCTAATGTCACTGTCTGCAGCGGAGACCGTCTATGTAAAAAGTACACTGGATGTCACAGATATTTTTGGGATGCGCACACTTTACACTGGAGAAATACCGCAGATAATGTCGCTGATGTCGGCAGCAGCTAATATAAAATTACAGGGAATGTCATAGGTATTTGGGATGCACACACGTTACACGGGAGATGTAGCGCAGCTAATGTCCCTGTCCGCAGCGGACACCGTCTACGGAAAAAGTACACTGGATGTCACAGATATTTTTGGGATGCGCACACGTTACACAGGAGAAATCCCGCAGATAATGTCGCGGATGTCAGCAGCGGCTAATATGAAATTACAGGGAATGTCACAGGTATTTGGGATGTGGAAACACAGGAGATGTACCCCAGGTAATGTCACTGTCCAGAGCGGACACCGTCTACGGAAAAAGTACACTGGATGTCACAGATATTTTTTGGATGTGCACACGTTACGTTCAGCCGAATACCGCCAACTGGTGTTCGGCCTAGCATGCTCGATCAACACTAGATTTCACCCTTTTCCAGGGTGAAACCACAAATAACACATGCGGTTTCTTGTGCACAGAAATCCGCACAAAAAAAAACACAAGGGTTTCCTGCCTTTGATCCTGCACCCATGTGAGGTACCCTTATGCAATTTTTGTGCGGATTGTAGCAAGTCTTCTGCACACTATATCTGGACCATTAATCTGGCTGTTTCTCTCGAGCATGTGCAGTCTGGAAATCAGGCTCCGTGTGTGAGCATGATTCTTCGTTCTGGACACTGCTCGTCTTGCAGGAGCGCTGGGCATTATACTGATTTATAATGCTGTGTGCCTCTGCATGAATTTTTGCTACAGAATCATAGTGACATCTTTATGTCAGTATGATCCTGTAGAAGAAAGGTCATGCAGAGGCACACAGCATTATAAATCAGTAGGATGCCAAGCGCTCCTGCAAGACGAGCAGTGTCCAGAACGGAGAATCATGCTCACACACGGAGCCTGATTTTCAGACTGCACACGCTCGATGCACGCTCTGTGCTATGGGTTGGGGGCTAAAAGGGGGATTTTATAAGTGGGGGCACAAGGGGGGGCATTATCTATGCCAGGGGGCACAAGGGGGGGCATTATCTATACAAATCTATGACAAAATCAATCTCATTGTTTCCATTGTCCTAAATGGGGTAAATACAGCTCACATCAGAGAATCAGCAAACTGGCTATATTTTTTATTTATTTTTTCACAGAGGATCGTTACTGTTTAATTAGTAAACTCAGAAAACTTTCACTTGTGAACTTTCCAACTGACTCAGCAAAGTCCGAGCCTCTCCGTTCTGCCCGCTTATAACCCTGCAAGCACATTACGCCCAACACCAGCAGTGCACTAGAGGGCAAAATATATTGCTAGTAATGAAATATAATGTAATGAAATGTTCGGATTTTTTTTCTTATACTTTGTGTTTCGATTTCTCCCAGATCTATGTTTGCTGTCAGTGACTGGAAACATGGTAAAAAAAAAATAATAATAATAATAATCTGGTCCTGACAATGTGCTGCTGACACAAGAGCACAGCTCGAAACAAGAGAGGGCTGTTGTGTAAAGAATAAATGTTTCTATTCAACTACAGCAAGCAGAAATGTTTAAAATTGTGAGGAGTTGAAAAACAAAGTATATTGGGCTTTGTTCATATTACGTTTGGTCAGTATGTTCACTGAGGACATTTGACGACTGCTCTGAACGTGTATGCCATAGCGGCACACAGCTGTTTGTCTATATGGTTTCATAGGTCTGTAATTGACTCCCATTATAAAAAATAAATAAAATAATATTTATTAAACAGAATACAGTGTAGTCATCTCCCGTCTCACTCACACGTCAGTGTTTGGTCAGTGATTTCCATCAGTGATTGTGAGCCAAAACCAAAATTGGAGCCTCGACAAAGATAAGGTAGAAGGGCTCACGCACATGAACATATTTTGTTTCCGTGTCCATTCCGTTTAGGTTTTTTTTCGCGGATAAAATGCGGACCCATTCATTTCAATGGGTCCGCAAAAAATGCAGGCAGCACACCATGTGCTGTCCGCATCCGTGTGTCCGTTCTGTAGCCCCGCAAAAAAAAAGATAGAACATGTCCTATTCTTGTCCGTTTTGTGAACAAGGATAGGCATTGTTAGAATGGATCCACATGGACGTCATCTGTATTTTTTGTGGATCCGTGTTTTGCAGAGCTCAAAATACATACGGTCGTGTGCATGAGCCCTAAGGGAAAGATCTGCTCCTGTTCCCTGTTCAGAGCCATACCTGGTTTTACCTCACAATCACTGATGGAAATCACTGACCGAACACTGACGTGTGAATGAGGCAAAAAGTCTAATGCTGTAGTGGGGCCGAATATATGGCAAAACGTAGGACAGCCTGGCTAAGGGTACTTTCACACTAGCGTTTTTCTTTTCCGGCGCTGAGTTCCGTCCTAGGGGCTCAATACCGGAAAAGAACTGATCAGTTTTATTATAATGCATTCTGAATGGAGAGCGATCCGTTCAGGATGCATCAGGACGTCTTCAGTTCAGTCATTCTGCCTTTTCAGGATGGAGATAATACCGCAGCATGCTACGGTTTTATCTCCGTCCAAAATTCCGGAACACTTGCCGGAATGTCGGATCTGGCATTTTTTCCCATTGACATGCATTAATGCCGGATCCAGAGTGTTCTGTCAAAACGGATCCGGCATTGCGGTCTGCGCATGCTCAGACTGCAAAATATGTGAAAAAAAAAAAATGGCGGATCCGTTTTTCCGGATGACACCGGAGAGACAGATCCGGCATTTCAATGCATTTGTCATACGGATCCGTCTGACAAATGCCATCAGTTTGCACACGTTTTGACGGATCTGGCGACAGAATCCTCTGGCGCAAGTGTGAAAGTACCCTAAGGCCTCTTTCACACTACAGTATGTTGATTTCAGTGTTTTGCGTTCCGTTTTTCACGGATCTGTTGTTCCGTTTTTTTGTTTCCATTTTTCCGTTCTGTTTTTCCGTATGGCATATACAGTATACAGTGATTACATAGAGAAAATTGGGCTGGGCATAACATTTTCAATAGATGGTTCCGCAAAAAACGGGACGGATACGGAAGACATACGGATGCATTTCCGTATGCATTCCTTTTTTTTTGCGGAACCATTGACTTTAATGGAGCCACGGAACGTGATTTGCGGCCAAATATAGGACATGTTCTATCTTTCAACAGAACGGAAAAACGGAAACGGAAAGCATACGGAGTACATTCCGGTTTTTTTGCGGAATCATTGAAATGAATGGTTCCGTATACGGAACGCTAAAAATGGCCCGCAAAACGGAAAAAAAAAAACAGTAGTGTGAAAGAGGCCTTATATGTGTGTACGTCAGCAAGGGCTCCCAATGTATCCGCCAAACCTAGAGCCCAAATATAATTTGATCAAAGCCGCAGAAATCTTAGAAATGATACAAAGAATAAACTTTTTTTAGTTGTTTTTTTTTTGCATAGGAGCTAAAAATGGGAACATTTGAATCAACACTATTTGCACAGTTGGCATCATGGGCACAACAACTTTAATCTCAGGGATTTCAATAATCAGTCATTATCGGTAATAGATTTATTGAATATGGTTCCCTCCCCCCTCCTCAGGGGATGAATACTGTATGAATGGGTCATTGCACCTTGTTAACAAATCAATAGATCGCGCGAGGGGGAGGACAGGGGAGCGGGCAGTCATTTGTAGCAAGATGTACACCACCCCTGACTTTCTATGCTCTTCAAATATTAATGGAGAGGGTGAGGTGACCTTTACTTCACTGCTGCAGACTCAGGAGCAGTAAACAACACGATCCATATACTTTCCCCTATAGAAATCATTAACCAGATCCCCATGGCATCAGACTCGGTGTCCTGGGATTTTGTAGATTTTTCAACTTCTTTACAGAAACAGCGAATAATATATTTACGTACAATAGTTATAGACAGAGCAGAGCAGAAACACAAGGGTGGAAATTTAAAAAAGTAACAAACTAAACAAATTGGAACAAAAGTAACAAATGAAAAATTCACAAAAAATAAATAAAAAACATTGTAATTCCAAAAATAAATAAAGAAAGGGTTGCCTCACTTCCGACATTGATGGATCGGATAAGTGCGGCTACCACCGCTGGGACCCACTCCTATCTCCTGAATGGGACCCCTGAAGTAAACAGAGAGCAGCAGCAGCAGCAGCGCAATGTGTGAATTTACCCCTGTACAGGTTTGTCCTGATTAGAAAACCCGTTCTCACACAATCGAGGAGGGTATTTTGAGAGCGGAGAGTGTTCGGACCAGAGTGAAAAGTGTCTCTCACCCTGGAGGACATGTCCTGTGCTGCCTTAGGGCTCATGCACACGGCCGTTGGATGTTTTGCAGCCTACAAATTGCAGATCAGCAAAACACGGATACCGGCCGTGTGCATTCCGTATTTTGCGGAACGGAACAGCCGGCCCCTAAAAGAACAGCCCTGCCCTTGTCCGTAATGCGGAAAATAATAGGATGTGTTCTATTTTGTTGCGGAGCAGCCATGTGGACATATAATGGAATGCACACTGAGTCCTAAAAATTATTGAAGTGAATGGTTCCGCATATGGACCGCAAAAAAAACTGAATGCACACGGACCAAAAATATGTGCCCTTAGGCCTCTTTCACACGAACGATACGGATTGGCTCCGGATGCGTTCAGTGAAACTCGCACCATTTTGCAAGCAAGTTCAGTCAGTTTTGTTGGCGATTGCGTTCAGTTGTTCAGTTTTTTCCGCGCGGGTGCAATGCGTTTTGATGCGTTTTTCACACGCGTGATAAAAAAACTGAATGTATACAAACAACATCTCTTAGCAACAATCAGTGAAAAGCTCATCGCATCCGCACTTGCTTCCGGATGCAATGCGTTTTTCACTGAAGCCCCATTCACTTCTATGGGGCCACGGCTGCGTGAAAAACGCAGAATATAGAACATGCTGCGTTTTTCAGACAACGCAGAACTGGTGCGTGAAAAAAAAAAACGCTCATGTGCACAGACCCATTGAAATGAATGGGTCAGGATTCAGTGCGGGTGCTATGCGTTCACGCCACGCACTGCACCCGCGCGGAAAACTCACTCGTGTGAAAGAAGCCTTACACAGACACTGCATTGATATGAATGGACACTGTGTAATATTTCATTTCTCCTGTGGTGGCGCTGCAGGGCAATAAAGCACTGACAGATTTATTCATAGAGTACAGTTGATCGTTGGAGGGCAAAGGTTTTCTTAATTCTGATTTCAAAATCGTTAAATATTTATTACCAATTTCGTTTTTTTACGCATCTGAAACTATTGTCACGTCTTTTTACAAAATTTCTTAAGATTGTCAACAGACTTTATAGTAAAAAAAAAAAAAAAAGACCCTCCAAATCACTTTTAACATGATTTATGGGAGATCCATGGTTGATAATCTACAGCACGCGTGGGAAATCAATACAGACACGTACTCGTTGAACAGCAGATACTTAGAGAAAGATTAGTGTAAGATATGTGTTACATTTTAACTGTTTTGGGGTCAAATGTGTAAAACAGTCCAAATAATAAATAAATATCACAAATTAATAAAGGGTACTATCCCTTAACGGTCCCTAAAGCTAATATAATCCTGCCATATACAGGACACATAATAATACTACTACATAGTGTGGATATAACACTGCCACATACAAGTCACATAATACCACCATATAATGCTAACATAATACTGCCATATAGTTCTAACATAATACTGCAATATACAGGACACTACACAGTGCCAAAATAATACTGTCACACATAATACAACCATATAGTGCTAACATAATACTGCCATGGGAGTACTTGGGGCAACCCTTTTAATTTGCCCGATTAAAGGGATTTTTAACAATTTTCTTTGCAGTCTGATGTACCGGTAATTAATCTGTTAAAACATGATCAACATTTATTTCTTTTTTCCTCAGAGATATGGCTACGGAGGATGGGTCCAGATGGAACATTCATGCAAGGTTTGATAGTCTCTTTTTATTTGTAATATATATGTATATATATAGAGCAGCACTCCAAGATTGCGGTAAAAAAAATATGTATTTATTCACCCATAAGTGACGCGACGTTTCGGCACTAACAGTAGCTTGTCATGCGGACAGACGGATCAGTTTTTATTTTTTTTCACATTTTCACGGATCCGGTATTTTGAATGCCTGATCTGGCACTAATACATTCCTATGGGGAAAAATCCGGCATTCAGGCAAGTCTTCAGTTTTTTTCGCCGGAGATAAAACCGTAGCATGCTACGGTTTTATCTTTTGCCTGATCAGTCAAAACGACTGAACTGAAGACATCCTGATGCATCCTGAACGGATTACTCTCCAATCAGAATGCATGGGGATAAAACTGATCAGTTCTTTTCCGGTATTGAGCCCCTAGGACGGAACTCAATGCCGGAAAAGAAAAACGCTAGTGTGAAAGTACGCTAAGAGGAGTGTGCCTCTTTCTCCACCAGACTGCTTACTAAGACACAGAGATGCAGTTTGTAGCAACTCTCTGCTCCGACTAAAGCCAGGGCTACAGTGTAACTGTGGTCACATGATCAAGATGTGATTGCAGCCTGTGACCCGCTGTGGCCGCATTGTAAGCTGCAAGTCGCATGTAATTTCGGATTTGGAAGAACCATTAGGTTGCTCCTATTATAGTGAATGCTGCAGATCTGTCCACCGCACAAGGGACAGAGCTGTGTAGTTCCGGAGCCAGAAATACTGCAGAACAACTGATTGGTGGGGGCCCTGCCGATCAGATACTTATGGCCTATCCAGAAGAAGGGGTTGGACCAGCCCCTTTAATAAAGGCGTTTAGCTGAAGCTGACATATATAGGTACTCGTACTACAAAAAAAGGAACAGCATGAATCATATTCAGGTGCGACCATATTGAAGATGATGGTTGCCAAGGTAACAATGTCATATTTTATAAATATCCTGCCAAGGACATTTCTGTCAATGCACACTTTTGTTTTACACAATGTTACACGGTGTTTGGTGAAATAATGAGCTATCCCAATCTCACCGCATCTCCAGGCAACAGCTCAGAAAAAATCTGAAGAAAACTACTGAAAAATATGGAATATCATTTACAAATACAGTATGTGTTCTAGAGAGGCAGTATTATAGTAATTATATTCTTGTATATGGGGCAGTATTATAGTAGTTATATTCTTGTACATAGGAGGCAGTATTATAGTAGTTATATTCTTGTACATAGGAGGCAGTATTATAGTAGTTATATTCTTGTACATAGGAGCAGTATTATAGTAGTTATATTCTTGTACATAGGAGCAGTTTTATAGTAGTTATATTCTTGTACATAGGAGCAGTATTATAGTAGTTATATTCTTGTACATAGGAGGCAGTATTATAGTAGTTATATTCTTGTACATAGGAGCAGTATTATAGTAGTTATATTCTTGTACATAGGAGGCAGTATTATAGTAGTTATATTGTTGTACATAGGAGAAGTATTATAGTAGTCATATTCTTGTACATAGGAGCAGTATTATAGTAGTTATATTCTTGTACATAGGAGCAGTATTATAGTAGTTATATTCTTGTACATAGGAGCAGTATTATAGTAGTTATATTCTTGTACATAGGAGCAGTATTACAGTAGTTATATTCTTGTACATAGGAGCAGTATTATAGTAGTTATATTCTTGTACATAGGAGCAGTATTATAGTAGTTATATTCTTGTACATAGGAGGCAGTATTATAGTAGTTATATTCTTGTACATAGGAGGCAGTATTATAGTAGTTATATTCTTGTACATAGGGGCAGTTATATAGTAGTGATATTCTTGTACATAGGAGGCAGTATTATAGTAGTTATATTCTTGTACATAGGGGCAGTATTATAGTAGTTATATTCTTGTACATAGGAGCAGTATTATAGTAGTTATATTCTTGTACATAGGAGGCAGTATTATAGTAGTTATATTCTAGTACATAGGAGGCGGTATTATAGTAGTTATATTCTAGTACATAGGAGGCAGTATTATAGTAGTTATATTCTTGTACATAGGAGGCAGTATTATAGTAGTTATATTCTTGTACATAGGAGGCAGTATTATAGTAGTTATATTCTTGTACATAGGAGCAGTATTATAGTAGTTATATTCTTGTACATAGGAGCAGTATTATAGTAGCTATATTCTTGTACATAGGAGCAATATTATAGTAGTTATATTCTTGTACATAGGAGCAGTATTATAGTAGTTATATTCTTGTACATAGAAGCAGTATTATAGTAGTTATATTCTTGTACATAGGAACAGTATTATAGTAGTTATATTCTTGTACATAGGAGCAGTATTATAGTAGTTATATTCTTGTACATAGGAACAGTATTATAGTAGTTATATTCTTGTACATAGGAGGCAGTATTATAGTAGTTATATTCTTGTACATAGGAGCAGTATTATAGTAGTTATATTCTTGTACATAGGAGCAGTATTATAGTAGTTATATTCTTGTACATAGGAGCAGTGTTATAGTAGTTATATTCTTGTACATAGGAGCAGTATTATAGTAGTTATATTCTTGTACATAGGAGCAGTATTATAGTAGTTATATTCTTGTACATAGGAGCAGTGTTATAGTAGTTATATTCTTGTACATAGGAGCAGTATTATAGTAGTTATATTCTTGTACATAGGAGCAGTATTATAGTAGTTATATTCTTGTACATAGGAGCAGTATTATAGTAGTTATATTCTTGTACAGAGGAGTCAGTATTATAGTAGTTATATTCTTGTACATAGGAGCAGTATTATAGTAGTTATATTCTTGTACATAGGAACAGTATTATAGTAGTTATATTCTTGTACATAGGAGGCAGAATTATAGTAGTTATATTCTTGTATATAGTAGCAGTATTATAGTAGTTATATTCTTCTACATAGGAGCAGTATTATAGTAGTTATATTCTTGTACATAGGAGCAGCATTATAGTAGTTATATTCTTGTATATAGTAGCAGTATTATAGTAGTTATATTCTTGTATATAGGAGCAGTATTATAGTAGTAGTTATATTCTTGTATATAGGAGCAATATTATAGTAGTTATTTTCTTGTACATAGGAGCAGTTTTATAGTAGTTATATTCTTGTACATAGGAGCAGTATTATAGTAGTTATATTCTTGTACATAGGAGCAGTATTATAGTAGTTATATTCTTGTACACAGGAGCAGAATTATAGTAGTTATATTGTTGTACATAGGAGGCAGTATTATAGTAGTTATATTCTTGTATATAGGAGGCAGCATTATAGTAGTTATATTCTTGTACATAGGAGGCAGTATTATAGTAGTTATATTCTTGTACACAGGAGCAGAATTATAGTAGTTATATTCTTGTACATAGGAGGCAGTATTATAGTAGTTATATTCTTGTACATAGGAGCAATATTATAGTAGTTATATTCTTGTACATAGGAGCAGTATTATAGTAGTTATATTCTTGTACATAGGAGCAGTGTTATAGTAGTTATATTCTTGTACATAGGAGCAGTATTATAGTAGTTATATTCTTGTACATAGGAGCAGTATTATAGTAGTTATATTCTTGTACATAGGAGCAGTATTATAGTAGTTATATTCTTGTACAGAGGAGTCAGTATTATAGTAGTTATATTCTTGTACATAGGAGCAGTATTATAGTAGTTATATTCTTGTACATAGGAACAGTATTATAGTAGTTATATTCTTGTACATAGGAGGCAGAATTATAGTAGTTATATTCTTGTATATAGTAGCAGTATTATAGTAGTTATATTCTTCTACATAGGAGCAGTATTATAGTAGTTATATTCTTGTACATAGGAGCAGCATTATAGTAGTTATATTCTTGTACATAGGAGGCAGTATTATAGTAGTTATATTCTTGTACATAGTAGCAGTATTATAGTAGTTATATTCTTGTATATAGGAGCAGTATTATAGTAGTAGTTATATTCTTGTATATAGGAGCAATATTATAGTAGTTATTTTCTTGTACATAGGAGCAGAATTATAGTAGTTATATTCTTGTACATAGGAGCAGTATTATAGTAGTCATATTCTTGTACATAGGAGCAGTATTATAGTAGTTATATTCTTGTACATAGGAGCAGTATTATAGTAGTTATATTCTTGTACACAGGAGCAGAATTATAGTAGTTATATTGTTGTACATAGGAGGCAGTATTATAGTAGTTATATTCTTGTACATAGGAGCAGTATTATAGTAGTTATATTCTTGTACATAGGAGCAGTATTATAGTAGTTATATTCTTGTACATAGGAGGCAGTATTATAGTAGTTATATTCTTGTACACAGGAGCAGAATTATAGTAGTTATATTCTTGTACATAGGAGCAGTATTATAGTAGTTATATTCTTGTACATAGGAGCAGTATTATAGTAGTTATATTCTTGTACATAGGAGGCAGTATTATAGTAGTTATATTCTTGTACATAGGAGCAGTATTATAGTAGTTATATTCTTGTACATAGGAGCAGTATTATAGTAGTTATATTCTTCTACATAGGAGCAGTATTATAGTAGTTATATTCTTGTACATAGGAGCAGCATTATAGTAGTTATATTCTTGTATATAGTAGCAGTATTATAGTAGTTATATTCTTGTATATAGGAGCAGTATTATAGTAGTTATATTCTTGTATATAGGAGCAATATTATAGTAGTTATATTCTTGTATATAGTAGCAGTATTATAGTAGTTATATTCTTGTATATAGGAGCAGTATTATAGTAGTTATATTCTTGTACATAGGGGGCAGTATTATAGTAGTTATATTCTTGTACATAGGAGCAGTATTATAGTAGGTATATTCTTGTACATAGGAGCAGTATTATAGATGTTATATTCTTGTACATAGGAGGCAGAATTATAGTAGTTATATTCTTGTATATAGTAGCAGTATTATAGTAGTTATATTCTTCTACATAGGAGCAGTATTATAGTAGTTATATTCTTGTACATAGGAGCAGCATTATAGTAGTTATATTCTTGTACATAGGAGGCAGTATTATAGTAGTTATATTCTTGTACATAGTAGCAGTATTATAGTAGTTATATTCTTGTATATAGGAGCAGTATTATAGTAGTAGTTATATTCTTGTATATAGGAGCAATATTATAGTAGTTATTTTCTTGTACATAGGAGCAGAATTATAGTAGTTATATTCTTGTACATAGGAGCAGTATTATAGTAGTCATATTCTTGTACATAGGAGCAGTATTATAGTAGTTATATTCTTGTACATAGGAGCAGTATTATAGTAGTTATATTCTTGTACACAGGAGCAGAATTATAGTAGTTATATTGTTGTACATAGGAGGCAGTATTATAGTAGTTATATTCTTGTACATAGGAGCAGTATTATAGTAGTTATATTCTTGTACATAGGAGCAGTATTATAGTAGTTATATTCTTGTACATAGGAGCAGTATTATAGTAGTCATATTCTTGTACATAGGAGCAGTATTATAGTAGTTATATTCTTGTACATAGGAGCAGTATTATAGTAGTTATATTCTTGTACACAGGAGCAGAATTATAGTAGTTATATTGTTGTACATAGGAGGCAGTATTATAGTAGTTATATTCTTGTACATAGGAGCAGTATTATAGTAGTTATATTCTTGTACATAGGAGCAGTATTATAGTAGTTATATTCTTGTACATAGGAGGCAGTATTATAGTAGTTATATTCTTGTACACAGGAGCAGAATTATAGTAGTTATATTCTTGTACATAGGAGCAGTATTATAGTAGTTATATTCTTGTACATAGGAGCAGTATTATAGTAGTTATATTCTTGTACATAGGAGGCAGTATTATAGTAGTTATATTCTTGTACATAGGAGCAGTATTATAGTAGTTATATTCTTGTACATAGGAGCAGTATTATAGTAGTTATATTCTTCTACATAGGAGCAGTATTATAGTAGTTATATTCTTGTACATAGGAGCAGCATTATAGTAGTTATATTCTTGTATATAGTAGCAGTATTATAGTAGTTATATTCTTGTATATAGGAGCAGTATTATAGTAGTTATATTCTTGTATATAGGAGCAATATTATAGTAGTTATATTCTTGTATATAGTAGCAGTATTATAGTAGTTATATTCTTGTATATAGGAGCAGTATTATAGTAGTTATATTCTTGTACATAGGGGGCAGTATTATAGTAGTTATATTCTTGTACATAGGAGCAGTATTATAGTAGGTATATTCTTGTACATAGGAGCAGTATTATAGTAGTTATATTCTTGTACATAGGAGGCAGAATTATAGTAGTTATATTCTTGTATATAGTAGCAGTATTATAGTAGTTATATTCTTCTACATAGGAGCAGTATTATAGTAGTTATATTCTTGTACATAGGAGCAGCATTATAGTAGTTATATTCTTGTACATAGGAGGCAGTATTATAGTAGTTATATTCTTGTACATAGTAGCAGTATTATAGTAGTTATATTCTTGTATATAGGAGCAGTATTATAGTAGTAGTTATATTCTTGTATATAGGAGCAATATTATAGTAGTTATTTTCTTGTACATAGGAGCAGAATTATAGTAGTTATATTCTTGTACATAGGAGCAGTATTATAGTAGTCATATTCTTGTACATAGGAGCAGTATTATAGTAGTTATATTCTTGTACATAGGAGCAGTATTATAGTAGTTATATTCTTGTACACAGGAGCAGAATTATAGTAGTTATATTGTTGTACATAGGAGGCAGTATTATAGTAGTTATATTCTTGTACATAGGAGCAGTATTATAGTAGTTATATTCTTGTACATAGGAGCAGTATTATAGTAGTTATATTCTTGTACATAGGAGGCAGTATTATAGTAGTTATATTCTTGTACACAGGAGCAGAATTATAGTAGTTATATTCTTGTACATAGGAGCAGTATTATAGTAGTTATATTCTTGTACATAGGAGCAGTATTATAGTAGTTATATTCTTGTACATAGGAGGCAGTATTATAGTAGTTATATTCTTGTACATAGGAGCAGTATTATAGTAGTTATATTCTTGTACATAGGAGCAGTATTATAGTAGTTATATTCTTCTACATAGGAGCAGTATTATAGTAGTTATATTCTTGTACATAGGAGCAGCATTATAGTAGTTATATTCTTGTATATAGTAGCAGTATTATAGTAGTTATATTCTTGTATATAGGAGCAGTATTATAGTAGTTATATTCTTGTATATAGGAGCAATATTATAGTAGTTATATTCTTGTATATAGTAGCAGTATTATAGTAGTTATATTCTTGTATATAGGAGCAGTATTATAGTAGTTATATTCTTGTATATAGGAGCAGCATTATAGTAGTTATATTCTTGTACATAGGAGCAGTATTATAGTAGTTATATTCTTGTACATAGGAGCAGTATTATAGTAGTTATATACTTGTACATAGGAGCAGTATTATAGTAGTTATATTCTTGTACATAGGAGCAGTATTATAGTAGTTATATTCTTGTACATAGGAGCAGTATTATAGTAGTTATATTCTTGTACATAGGAGCAGTATTATAGTAGTTATATTCTTGTACACAGGAGCAGAATTATAGTAGTTATATTCTTGTACATAGGAGCAGTATTATAGTAGTTATATTCTTGTACATAGGAGGCAGTATTATAGTAGTTATATTCTTGTACATAGGAGCAGTATTATAGTAGTTATATTCTTGTACATAGGAGCAGTATTATAGTAGTTATATTCTTGTACACAGGAGCAGAATTATAGTAGTTATATTGTTGTACATAGGAGGCAGTATTATAGTAGTTATATTCTTGTACATAGGAGCAGTATTATAGTAGTTATATTCTTGTATATAGGAGCAGTATTATAGTAGTTATATTCTTGTACATAGGAGGCAGTATTATAGTAGTTATATTCTTGTACACAGGAGCAGAATTATAGTAGTTATATTCTTGTACATAGGAGCAGTATTATAGTAGTTATATTCTTGTACACAGGAGTAGTATTATAGTAGTTATATTCTTGTACACAGGAGCAGAATTATAGTAGTTATATTGTTGTACATAGGAGGCAGTATTATAGTAGTTATATTCTTGTACATAGGAGCAGTATTATAGTAGTTATATTCTTGTATATAGGAGCAGTATTATAGTAGTTATATTCTTGTACATAGGAGGCAGTATTATAGTAGTTATATTCTTGTACACAGGAGCAGAATTATAGTAGTTATATTCTTGTACATAGGAGCAGTATTATAGTAGTTATATTCTTGTACATAGGAGCAGTATTATAGTAATTATATTCTTGTACACAGGAGCAGAATTATAGTAGTTATATTCTTGTACATAGGAGCAGTATTATAGTAGTTATATTCTTGTACTTAGGAGCAGTATTATAGTAGTTATATTCTTGTACATAGGAGCAGTATTATAGCAGTTATATTCTTGTACATAGGAGGCAGTATTATAGTAGTTATATTCTTGTACATAGGAGCAGTATTATAGTAGTTATATTCCTGTACATAGGAGGCAGTATTATAGTAGTTATATTCTTGTACATAGGAGCAGTATTATAGTAGTTATATTCTTGTACATAGGAGCAGTATTATAGTAGTTATATTCTTGTACATAGGAGCAGTATTATAGTAGTTATATTCTTGTACACAGGAGCAGAATTATAGTAGTTATATTCTTGTACATAGGAGCAGTATTATAGTAGTTATATTCTTGTACATAGGAGCAGTATTATAGTAGTTATATTCTTGTACATAGGAGCAGTATTATAATAGTTATATTCTTGTATATAGGAGGCAGTATTATAGTAGTTATATTCTTGTACATAGGAGCAGTATTATAGTAGTTATATTCTTGTACATAGGAGCAGTATTATAGTAGTTATATTCTTGTACATAGGAGACAGTATTATAGTAGTTATATTCTTGTACATAGGAGGCAGTATTATAGTAGTTATATTCTTGTACATAGGAGGCAGTATTATAGTAGTTATATTCTTGTACATAGGAGGCAGTATTATAGTAGTTATATTCTTGTACATAGGAGCAGTATTATAGTAGTTATATTCTTGTACATAGGAGCAGTATTATAGTAGTTATATTCTTGTACATAGGAGACAGTATTATAGTAGTTATATTCTTGTACATAGGAGCAGTATTATAGTAGTTATATTCTTGTACATAGGAGGCAGTATTATAGTAGTTATATTCTTGTACACAGGAGCAGAATTATAGTAGTTATATTCTTGTACATAGGAGCAGTATTATAGTAGTTATATTCTTGTACATAGGAGCAGTATTATAGTAATTATATTCTTGTACACAGGAGCAGAATTATAGTAGTTATATTCTTGTACATAGGAGCAGTATTATAGTAGTTATATTCTTGTACTTAGGAGCAGTATTATAGTAGTTATATTCTTGTACATAGGAGCAGTATTATAGTAGTTATATTCTTGTACATAGGAGCAGTATTATAGTAGTTATATTCTTGTACATAGGAGGCAGTATTATAGTAGTTATATTCTTGTACATAGGAGACAGTATTATAGTAGTTATATTCTTGTACATAGGAGCAGAATTATAGTAGTTATATTGTTGTATATATATTTAGGTAGCAGTGACCTCGTAATTCTAAACTTTCCAATTTGGGAACAGTATTATAGATGTTTTTTTCAAATTGCTTCATAGCATTCTCATACTGTGCTTGTTATACATACTTAGTATTTTAGATAATTTGCTCAATCATTCTGAATAGGATTGTAAAGTGACTTTGGGATGAAAGTTCCTCCAGGGCAAACAGAGTAATTCATCCTGAGGTATAATATATAATAAATATTCACATGCATTGATCACAACATTTGTCTGTTTTTACTGTTTGATTTGTGGAACATGGTGGTTATATTTAGAGATGAGCGAATTTCATATTTTGAAATTCGTTCACGCTTTATTTGGTGGTAAAAGATGAACTGCGTTATGGATTACCGTTAACACGGGCCATAACGTAATTCTATGACGGAATGCATAACGGAATGCCTTATATATTCCGTCATAATAGAAGTCTATGGGTTGCAAAATGGATCCGTTCTGTTCCCATTATGAAGGGGAGTCCTTCCGTCATAGAATTGCGTTATGGTCCGTGGTAACGGAATCCATAACGCAATTCACCTTTTACCAGTAAATGAAGCGTGAACGAATTTAATAACCTGAAATTCGCTCATCTCTAGTTATATTGATATAATGTGTATCGTGAATTGTTGTAATGTCACATTTTTTGCATTTTTATCTTATTCTCTAATCATACCGAGCATATATATACCTCTTTCAGAATCTCACAGAAAAGAGAGATAAATAAACTACTTGGAGGAAGAAGCTTTATAAATCGATTGCTTTTGATTTTTATTTCCCAGTCTTGTATCTTGGTCTCCTCATCCTTAAGTGTGGACTGCAGTAAAACTAGGCCGAGGGTGCGCTAAAAATAGGCCTTTGATTTTTGCTTTGATTGTGCTCCTCTCAGATACCAGGCAGAGAAGCTTTGTTTCCCGAAATTCAGCCTCTTGACCTACTGAAAACATCCTTTTTACAGATTCTAACAAAACCCTAACCTCTCAATAGGAAGGAATTTTTCATTTTGCTTTCAAAGAAAACTGCATTATACAGCTGACATGCTGTGCTCGTGGTCGGAACCAAGATGTGCAACCCTTTAGATGCTGCGGTCAATGCTGACCGGGAAATTCAAGTGGTTAGACGGATGCGGTGGTTTGCTATGCTTAAGACCTATCTATGAACCAGCACCTCCATAATGTATAAAAATAAGAACACAGGTGCACGCTATCTTGGCTAAAACACAATACATAGAACTACAAGTAATAGCACACTGCTTGTTAAATGCACAAAGATATAAGCAAATGATGACTACAAAATAAACTGCTTGGTGTCTATACTTATGCTCTTTGCGCATACACGTAACATGCTTGGCTCGGCCGAAGATGTCTGCAGATGCTATGGGGAGAGAGGAGAAAGCCGCTGCCAGATGCCTCTGGTTACGGCTTATCTCCCCAGAGAACAAAAGGATCGGGCGAAAATATAAATTTCGCCCTATCCTTGTCTCTCCCAACATCCTCTGTCAGGGGGAGAGTCGGGAGCTCCCCACACACTTTACTGTGTCGGCTGAACCCACCGTTCTCGGCAGGTTTGGCTGACAAAAGTATATGTATGGCCAGCTTTAGGCCCTAAGGAAGGGCCTAGTAGGTTGCCTGTCAGTTTTACACATAATGCACTGCAATACATAAGTATATTGCAGTGTACTGTATCAGAGATCAGGAATGGGACTAAGATAAAGAATGAAAAAAGTAGAAAAAAATTTTAGAAAAACAAAAATGATAAAATTGTTATTTTTCCAGTAAAATACCCTTTATTAAAAAAAAAAAAAAAAAAAGATACATAATTGGTATATTTGTAGCAACCTGTCCCATGAAAAGAATACATTGGTCAGTCTTAACAAGAAGTGCGTTGAATAAGTGCGTTGAATTTATTGTCACAGACTCAATTAAATTGGCCCATCTTCTGGCCGTCCATGCTTATAGCTGGCATAGATTTGCATTATAATTTGTGCCACGCCCTTTCCTACTAAGCCCCACCCATTTTCTCAAACGTGGCAATAATGGTGTAAAACATATAACTTATACTGTAAAATTAAAGCTCAAAAAATCATGGCAGAATTGCTGTTTTCCACCCCCATCCCCCAACCAAAACAACACACTATATGTCCCCCAAAATGGTAATGGAAATTAAAAAATACAACTCATTCCACAAAATAAAGACACCACAGGCCACGGGCAGCCATGTGTGACTCTAACCTCCCACAATGCTCTGCACGCTGATGAATTTAGATTTTAGAATTCAGATTTCTGTCTGAAAAGAGAATAATGCATCATACTGTATTATTAAATAACAGAACAAATAAAGAAAATTATCAGCAAATAGATTTAACAATGCGATTGTGGAATGCTGTAGATACTAGATGCCGAGCTTTCCTTTTAGTTTAGGACCTGGTAGCTGGGAACAGCCATCGATCAATCTTATAAAAACACCAGCTATGGACATATTTACTCTGGGGAGAGCAGAATATTGTATTATAGCTGCAGCTTTGTCAGCAACTTATAAATCATGTTATAGGACCCAGCGTAGGAATGAAGGTTAAAGAATGATGAGTCTCATAGACACTAAGTTACTATTGTTTAGGAATTTCTAAGGTCTACACAGAGGAAAAGCATGACATTTCTAGTTCTGATCGGGTCATGTTTAAATATACTGTAAATATATATATATTTATACAGTACAAAGAGAGAGTAAGACTTGCTTTGCACACGTTACATTATGTATCCTGTACTGATCCTGAGTTATATCCTGTATTATACTCCAGAGCTGCACTCACTATTCTGCTGGTGCAGTCACTGTGTACATACATTACATTATTTATCCTGTACTGATCCTGAGTTACATCCTGTATTATACTCCAGAGCTGCACTCGCTATTCTGCTGGTGGGGTCACTGTGTACATACATTACTTATGCTGTACTGATCCTGAGTTACATCCTGTATTATACTCCAGAGCTGCACTCACTATTCTGCTGGTGGGGTCACTGTGTACATACATTACATTACTTATCCTGTACTGATCCTGAGTTATATCCTGTATTATACTCCAGAGCTGCACTCACTAGTCTGCTGGTGCAGTCACTGTGTACATACATTACATTATTTATCCTGTACTGATCCTGAGTTACATCCTGTATTATACTCCAGAGCTGCACTCACTATTCTGCTGGTGGAGTCACTGTGTACATACATTGCATTAATTATTCTGTACTGATCCTGAGTTACATCCTGTATTATACTCCAGAGCTGCACTCGCTATTCTGCTGGTGGGGTCACTGTGTACATACATTACTTATCCTGTACTGATCTTGAGTTACATCCTGTATTATACTCCAGAGCTGCACTCACTATTCTGCTGGTGGGGTCACTGTGTACATACATTACATTACTTATCCTGTACTGATCCTGAGTTATATCCTGTATTATACTCCAGAGCTGCACTCGCTATTCTGCTGATGGGGTCACTGTGTACATACATTACTTATCCTGTACTGATCCCGAGTTACATCCTGTATTATACTCCAGAGCTGCAATCACTATTCTGCTGGTGAAGTCACTGCGTACATACATTACTTACCCTGTATTGATCCTGATTTACATCCTGTATTATACTCCAGAGCTGCACTCACTATTCTGCTGGTGCAGTCACTGTGTACATACATTACATTACTTATCCTGTACTGATCCTGATTTACATCCTGTATTATACTCCAGAGCTGCACTCACTATTCTGCTGGTGCAGTCACTGTGTATGTTACTTTTCCCCAATTAATCTACTTCTTTCCCCAGGGAGAGGCAAAACTGATGAAGGATGGAAATATTTTCAGGGTTGTTCAATCCAATTGCTGGGATCCAGAAGTGCGGTTAAAAGAGATGGATCAGTCAGGTAAAAGGAATGTCTAATATTACATTGTAGTGACAATAGCTGGATGTAAGTCTTTAGAAGAAAAATAATATGGGACATTTATGAAGATATTTTACACACCGGCCTTAATCTCTCCGCTGCTGGCTTCAGATGCACCAAACTTACTGGTGCACACCTCTTAGTAACTATGGCACACTTCTGTATATCTGAGCCCCAGGAGTGATATCAAGGTCAGCCTGAAGATGGTGTAGATTTCAGTTAAAAGTTATGACAAACTATTGGCACAAATTCTGATAAATGTTCCAGGCTAGCGAGGCCCAGCCCTGCACCGCCCGCTCCCCACCATGTGCCGCCCGCTTCTTTGTAAAATGACGAGCAAACTGCAAAGCACATAAAAATTTGCTACTTTTTTATGCCAGAAAACTGGCACAGGGGAATGACCAATGTGCCTAATGTGGTTATCATTTTTTATTTGCTTCTTTTCTTTTAAAAACCTCCCTAGGGGTCACAGTTTTGGAGGCACACACTCCCTGTATTGTCTGTACAGACATTTGGGGGGTGATTTACAGCAGCTGCAACCATCGGAGTTAATGAACAAAAATATCAAGAGACGAACAGTGAATAGGAAGTGAGGGAGTGCCCCAATAATATCCCTGGGGGTGACAGGGGAACTGCATACATTTGCATTCTGTGTGTGTAGTATAAGCATTTAATATATTGCCCCTTATCTAGGCCTCTAGCAGTACAATAGAACTGTCTAATTATCATGAAAGGACTCTGCAGGTTCTGCACCAGTGAACACAGCAAAGCTGAAGTGTGAGCTGCAGAAGACAGGAGGTGGCCGTCTATTGTGTGTGCTGTTCCTAGCACTATGGAAACTGGAATATTTCAAGATATTTCATTACATGAATAGTCCCAATTCAAATGCAGTACAGTACCATGGACAGAGCCAATAGAATAGACATTACAAAGAGTTATTTTCAGTTTAATAAACAATTGGGTAGGTATTGGTATGATCATATAGGGTCAGTATAGGTATAATCATATAGGGTCAGTATAGGTCTAATCATATAGTGTCAGCATAGGTATGATCATATAGTGTCAGCATAGGTATGATCATATAGTGTCAGCATAGGTATGATCATATAGGGTCAGCATAGATATAATCATATAGGGTCAGCATAGATATAATCATATAGGGTCAGTATAGGTATAATCATATAGGGTCAGTATAGGTATAATCATATAGGGTCAGCATAGGTATAATTATATAGGGTCAGCATAGGTATAATTATATAGGGTCAGCATAGATATAATCACATAGGATCAGCATAGATATAATCACATAGGATCAGCATAGATATAATCATATAGGGTCAGCATAGGTATAATCATATAGGGTCAGTATAGATATAATCACATAGGGTCAGCATAGATATAAATATATAGGGTCAGCATAGGTATAATCATATAGGGTCAGTATAGATATAATCACATAGGATCAGCATAGATATGATCATATAGGGTCAGCATAGGTATGATCATATAGGGTCAGCATAGGTATGATCATATAGGGTCAGCATAGGTATGATCATATAGGGTCAGCATAGGTATGATCATATAGTGTCAGCATAGATATAATCATATAGGGTCAGCATAGGTATAATCATATAGGGTCAGTATAGATAGAATCATATAGGGTCAGCATAGGTATAATCATATAGGGTCAGTATAGGTATAATTATATAGGGTCAGCATAGGTATGATCATATAGGGTCAGCATAGGTATGATCATATAGGGTCAGCATAGGTATGATCATATAGGGTCAGCATAGGTATAATCATATAGGGTCAGTATAGATATAATCATATAGGGTCAGCATAGATATAATCACATAGGGTCAGCATAGATATAATCATATAGGGTCAGCATAGATATAAATATATAGGGTCAGCATAGGTATAATCATATAGGGTCAGCATAGGTATAATCATATAGTGTCAGCATAGGTATAATCATATAGGGTCAGTATAGGTATAATTATATAGGGTCAGCATAGGTATGATCATATAGGGTCAGCATAGGTATGATCATATAGGGTCAGCATAGGTATAATCATATAGGGTCAGCATAGATATAATCATATAGGGTCAGCATAGGTATAATCATATAGGGTCAGCATAGATATAATCATATAGGGTCAGCATAGGTATAATCATATAGGGTCAGCATAGGTATAATCATATAGGGTCAGCATAGATATAAATATATAGGGTCAGCATAGGTATAATCATATAGGGTCAGTATAGATATAATCACATAGGATCAGCATAGATATGATCATATAGGGTCAGCATAGATATGATCATATAGGGTCAGCATAGGTATGATCATATAGGGTCAGCATAGGTATGATCATATAGGGTCAGCATAGGTATGATCATATAGGGTCAGCATAGGTATGATCATATAGGGTCAGCATAGGTATAATCATATAGGGTCAGCATAGATATAATCACATAGTGTCAGCATAGGTATAATCATATAGGGTCAGCATAGATATAATCACATAGTGTCAGCATAGGTATAATCATATAGGGTCAGTATAGGTATAATCATATAGGGTCAGCATAGGTATAATCATATAGGGTCAGTATAGGTATAATCATATAGTGTCAGCATAGGTATAATCATATAGGGTCAGTATAGGTATAATTATATAGGGTCAGCATAGGTATGATCATATAGGGTCAGCATTGGTATGATCATATAGGGTCAGCATAGGTATAATCACATAGGATCAGCATAGATATAATCATATAGGGTCAGCATAGATATAATCATATAGGGTCAGCATAGGTATAATCATATAGGGTCAGCATAGATATAAATATATAGGGTCAGCATAGGTATAATCATATAGGGTCAGTATAGATATAATCACATAGGATCAGCATAGATATGATCATATAGGGTCAGCATTGGTATGATCATATAGGGTCAGCATAGGTATAATCACATAGGGTCAGCATAGATATAATCACATAGGGTCAGCATAGATATAATCATATAGGGTCAGCATAGATATAAATATATAGGGTCAGTATAGATATAATCACATAGGATCAGCATAGATATAATCACATAGGATCAGCATAGATATGATCATATAGGGTCAGCATAGGTATGATCATATAGGGTCAGCATAGATATGATCATATAGGGTCAGCATAGGTATAATCATATAGGGTCAGCATAGGTATGATTACATACAGTAGGGTCAGTATAGGTATGATCATATAGGGTCAGCATAGACATTAACCTATGGAGCCAGTACGATCAGCTCGCTCCCCAGTGGCTCCCATTTACAGCAATAACTGACCACAGACATACATAGTGAGGGGGTTCTGGTGACAATGTCAGGTCTCCGGGGTGACATGTCCATTGTCAGAGAAAGTGATTGGCCAGGTCGGCCTTCAACCCACCGGATCCTATCGCTTCAATGAGATATCAGGCACTGGGCGTTCCTATCCCCCTCTACCCCCAGTATCAGCATGCAGGGCACAGTATGGGGCATGTCCTTTTGGAAACCTTGTGAGAACTTTCTACCAACGAGACTCTTTTTCTTGAACAGGGGTGACCATACAAGCTCTGTCCACCGTTCCAGTAATGTTCAGCTACTGGGTAAGTGCTATTCAAAAAATACTGGAAATGGCTCAATAACTAAGATCTCTTCCAGAGGACCCGCCAGTTATCCGGACATGATAATTATAGTATACACTAGTATTTTTCATTGTATTGCTATAGGTCTGCTTTGTGCTGTTCCTCTGTTATTCCTCCTGGGCGTGTCTTTACCTACTGACACTGTCCAATCAGTGCTGACCACAGCGGCGAGCGCAGGGACACACCCCTCTCACAAGGGAAAAAGGTCACACCCAGTTGTCAATTTATTCAAAAATTTCCAGGCGAAACAACAAAGGAACGCCGCACAGAATTATAAGAAAAGTTATCCAAGAAGTATTTACTAACAGAGACACGTCAGGAAAAGGGAGAGATTCACTTTAAAGGGGGGGGGGGGTTAGTTTCAGCAATAATCGCTAATTCACGGTCTAAAGCAAAACTCTAGATATCTGTGTATTAATTTCTTGCTGTTTTCAAGATCTTTGTTTGCTGTAAGCAAATGGAAATCTCCCATCATTTAATTCCAGTGGATAAAAATCTGTCCTGGATGCAATCGATGACAACAAGCAGAGATCTTGAAAACAAAGTGTATGACAAAACCGCATATTTATACGATAACTAAACTATATTGACATAAAACTAGAAAACCCTGTGCCCATTGCATACCCTTCAATGGCACCTACCGACTACTGCAGACCTGTGCGGAAGAAAAATTAGAGATTTTTTTTAACCTTCTGCTGCGCCTTTAAGAAATCCTAAATTGTAAATTTAAAGGGCAAGGATGTCACTTTCAGGTTTTGTGGTATCTCTTACCAGGCCAAGCCTCAAGACACCTTAGACCTGTCCCAATACCTCAATGATGACTTGGCAGCTGTGGTCAAGAAGCATCCAAAGAGATTTGTTGGCCTCGGAACGCTACCAATGCAGAGCCCGGACCTGGCGGTGCAAGAAATGTATCGCTGTGTGAATGAGCTGGGCTTCCCGGGGGTTCAGATTGGCTCTCATGTAAATCAATATGAACTTGACTCGCCAGATCTCTACCCAGTATATGCTGTAAGTAGTCCTAAAAAAGACACTGGAACGTAGATAATCTACCGGCTGCTACTGGAAACCGCCAACAGCTTGTCGACAGACGCGACGCTAACAGCGTAGCTGACCTCCTATAAGGATATTATCTTGGTTGCACTGCATTCTGGTTGAATGCGCGTTTCTACATCAAAAGACTGCGGTGTCTAGTATACAGTATATAGATATCGGGTATATGCATGTAACCCCACAGAGGGACAGACCCCCTCAGATCAGAGGACCCCTGCAGAGAGTTACACACAGTCAGGAAAGCGCAATGCGACCAGTTGCTGCAGAAAAAAAATGTGCAGCCACCCGGCTGTTATCTGCTGATCGCCGGTAGGTTTGCATTTAGAAAAGCAGTTGTTCTTCAGGAGAAATAAATGGTGACTGTTTTAAGGGTTTACTGATTTTCAAAGCGTTCGCCATGTGCTTAACCAGTACAAAACATTGAGAATGTAAGTCCAGGTATATCTAGATGTAGAGTAAAGGTTTGGGACCTACGCAGGTACTGAATAAGGAAATGCTGCCCCTTTTCCATGAAGAGAACAATGTAGAGCTTTGTAACTCATCTAGCTTCAGTACATTTACTGCAGTACCCCCATTCTACCTCCAGGTGTCACACTTGCTAAGATTTATTTATTTTTTAAACAAAAAACAAAACACTGTCTCAACTTTTGTACATTTCTCCGCATAGCAATAGCGACATCTAGTGGCAAAACAAATGCTGCTCAGGCTGAGTTCACATCAGCGTTCAGCCTTTCTGTTCTCCTGCTCTGTTATAGCAGGAGAAGAAGAATGGAAAGGAGGGATTCGGCAGATAACTGAGCCGAACGGACCCCGTTATAGTCCATGGGGTCCGCAGGCTCCGTCGGGCTCAGTTATGTGGCCGAATCCGTCCTTTCCTATAACGGAGCAGGAGAACGGAAAGGCTGAACGCTGATGTGAACTCAGAATATAGATCACTAGATCAATACAGAAACCTTAAATATCTTTAAAAATATTATTCCGGGAAAAAAAAACACAATAACCAATTTGTTACAAAAAAAAGCTACCATATAACAATCCATGGTACAAAAAAAATTCAGGAAATATGCAGTAAGACCAGCAATGGCCTAAATGGGTTATTTATTTTATGCACTTATCTAGTGCTACTATATTCCGAGGAGCTTTACAGACATTAGCATCAATGAACTAAGAAGAAAAAAATCTGAATTAACACATACCATTACTTTGACTGTATCAAGGCAAGGGGGAAAAAAACACGCTGCTCTCTAGTGTCATTTTTTGCCTTTTTTGTTGTTCTTACCTTTCTGCAGATCTGGTCTCTTTCCTTTTTGTGGGTGGGCAGCAGCTCTTCACATGTGGCCACCAACCATCTTGATATCCACTTTGTCCCCTGCACCTCCCATCCAGCCCAGTGATCCCACTAATATACAGCACTAGGGTACAGTGGTGATTTAAAGTCTGTGAATTCCTTCAGAATTTTCTCTAATTCTGCATAAAATGTGAGCTAAAACTACATCACACTTTCACACAAGCCCTAAAAGTAGATAAAGATACCCAAATCCAACAAATGAGTAAAGAAAATTAGACCTGGTCATTTATTTATTGTGGAAAATTATCCAATATCACATGTCTGTGAGTGTAAAAGTATGTGAACCTTCTCTTTCACTAACTTCCGCTAATTGTTGATCAGTCCTGCACATCAGCGTGGAGGAATTTTAGCCCATTCCTCTGTACAGAACAGCTTCAGCTCTGCTATGTTGGCGGACTCCCATGAACTACTCGCTTCAAGTCCTTCCACAACATTTCTACTGGATTAAAGGGGTCCTCTCACATTCAGCAGGTGGCATTTGTTATGTAGAGAAAGTTAATACAAGACACTTACTAATGTATTGTGATTGTCCTTGTTGTCTCCTTTGCTGGATGGATTCAT
Source organism: Bufo bufo (assembly GCF_905171765.1). Classification (NCBI taxonomy): domain Eukaryota; kingdom Metazoa; phylum Chordata; class Amphibia; order Anura; family Bufonidae; genus Bufo; species Bufo bufo. The sequence continues at coordinate 217,173,755 of NC_053395.1, read as the reverse complement.
TTTTCCATCACATTATTCACTGCTCGTTTCCATGGGTACGACCACACTTCAATCCAGCAGTGGTGGTCGTGCTTGCGCACTATACGTACTGGAGAGCAGCTTGTATAGTAACTTTCTCTACATGATAACTTAAGTGAGACAACCCCTTTAAGGTCAGGACTATTACTTGGCCATTCCAAAACGTTACCTTTCTTCTTTAAAGGAGTTTGTAGAGTCTGTAAATGCTCCCCCATATGCCCGGGACCCTCACACTGATTCTACTTACCTGGCTCCCCACTCTCTGCGCCGCTCCTGGTCCCCGCACGGCTCCGTGATGCTAGGAATGCCTGGCTTGTCCATGTGATCGTTAGCAAACTGCAGATGGGCAGCAGTGTGCTTTTACAGAGAGCAGAGTCTTTCTTCTTGAAGTCCTGCCGTGCACACCATTGTTGTTCAGTGCTCTACTGATGGTGCACTCATTATAGCTAATGCGAGAAAGGCATTTAGTTGCTTAAAGGTTACCTCGGGTTTCTTTCTGACCTTGCTATTACACATGTTGTTCTTGGCATGTTCTTTGATCGACCATTCCTGGGGTGGGTAATAATGATCTTGAATTTCCTCCATTTGTACACAATCTGACTGTGGATTGCTGGAGTTCAAACTCTTTACAGAGGGTTTTGTAAGGTTTTCCATCCTGATGAGCATTAACAACTTTCCCTCTGAGGTCCTCAGAAATCTCCTATGTTCGTGACATGATACACTTCCACAAACGTGTGAAACTTTCATAGATTCCTGTTCTTTGCATAAAACAGGTTGCCCACTCACACCTGATTGTCACCCTATTGACTGAAAACGTCTAGTTTCACCTTCAAATTATGTGCTAATCCTGAAGGTTTACATACTTCTGCTAGTTAAAAACATCTGATATTGGATGATCTTTCTCAATAAATCAATTACCTAATGACCCAAAAGTGTAATATTTTTGCCTCCCTTGTTTTATTTGGATATATTTATCTACTTTTAGGACTTGTATGAAAATTTGATTTAGTTTTAGGTCAAATTTATGTAGACATATAGAAAATTCTGAAGGGTTCACAAACTTTCCGGCACCACTGTATGTAACATCCCCACAATTTCCTTCTCCACTGTCTAGACAGGGATACAGCTATATATTTTTATGAATTTAGATGTAGGGATGAATGAATTAAAGGGGTCTGAGATCAACAGAGGAGGAAGATAGCAAGGAAGCTACTGAGCATGTCAGTCCAGCGCTGAATGCAGGAGAAGGTGGACCAGAAGGAGAAACAGCAGGGGGCGCCACCAGAGAGGAAAATGTAATGCAGAAAAAAAGAACAATATTTCTATTGTGTGTATATTGCAGTAATACTTCAATGGATTGCCCGTTCATTGCATAGTAATACTTTTTATGGGATAAACACTTTAAAGTTAGAAATTTACTATGGTGGTGCTGACGAACATCAGCTTTATCTGTTTCAGGCTGCAGAAGAATTAAATTGCTCCATTTTTGTTCACCCCTGGGACATGCAGATGGATGGGAGGATGTCAAAATACTGGCTTCCCTGGCTGGTAGGTTAGTATGTGTAGCTTCTGGGTCTTCTGATTGTTCATAGTCTTCTGCAGCACATTTAAAGGGGTTGTCTCACTTCAGCAAATGGCATTTATCATGTAGAGAAAGTTAAAGGGGTATTCAAGTTACATTAAGTTATCCATCACCCACAGCGGTAGGACCCCCACCGATCTAATAGTTATCCCCTACCCTGTGAATTAGGGATAATTAATGTAACTGGAATAACCCTTTAATACAAGTCACTTACTAATGTATTGTGATTCTCCATATTGCCTCCTTTGCTGGCTGGATTCATTTTTCCATCACATTATACACTGCTCATTTGCAGGGGTTATGACCACCACTGAATCGGATAGGCCGGCGCTTTTTCCTATAGTGTGCAAGCACAACCACCACTGCTGGATTACAGGGCGGCCGTAACACTTGGAAATGAGCCGTGTACAATGTGGAGTACAGATATTCTAAATTCTCTACTGGGATTATCTCTACAGCAAGTAGTTGAGGAGCCAACCCGGATGGAGGCCATTTTAGATTTAGTATTCACAAATGGGAATTTGGTATATGATATTACTGTAGGGGAAAGCTTGGGATCTAGTGATCACCAGTCAGTGTGGTTTACTATAAGTACAGTGACTGAGTCACACCACACAAAAACAAAAGTTTTAGATTTTAGAAAAACTGACTTTTCTAAAATTAGATTAGTGGTATACGAGTCTCTATCAGATTGGAACAGTTTCATTGGAGTCCAGGAGAAATGGGATACTTAAAAGAGGCACTATTGAAGGCAACAGATAATTGCATTAGGCTTGTCAGTAAAAGCAAAAAAAGGAAGAGACCACTGTGGTACTCAGCAGAAGTGGCCAAAATAATTAAAAACAAAAAGATAGCATTTAGTAATTATAAAAAAAACAAAAAAAAAACGAGGATGACAGGCAAATTTATAAGATTAGGCAGAGAGAGGCCAAACAAGTTATAAGAGCTTCTAAAGCACAGGCAGAAAAGAAATTAGCTCAGTCAGGGAAAAAAGGCGATAAGGCATTCTTCAGATACATAAATAAAAAAAGGAAACTAAAACAAGGAATTACCAAATTAAAAACAAAAGAAGGAAGGTATATGGAAGAAGATAAAGAACTAGCTGACTGCCTCAATGAATACTTCTGTTCAGTTTTTACAAAGGAAAATGAAGGAAAATAACCTCAGTTAGGAAGGAAGACTACTGAATCTATTGATGCATGTGTCTTTACAGAGGAAGAGGTTCTAAGTCAGCTGTCTAAAATTAATACAAATAAGTCACAGGGGCCTGATGGGATACACCCAAAGCTATTAAAAGAGCTCAGCGGTGAACTAGCAAAACCATTAACAGATTTATTTAACCAATCACTGGTAACAGGAGTCGTCCCAGAAGATTGGAAATTAGCAAATGTTGTGCCCATTCACAAGAAAGGTAGTAGGGAGGAATCTGGCAACTATAGGCCAGTAAGCCTGACATCAATAGTGGGGAAATTAATGGAAACCATACTTAAGGAGAGGATTGTGGAACATCTAAAATCCCATGGATTGAAAGCTGAAAAACAGCATGGGTTTACTTCAGGGAGATCATGTCAAACTAATCCTATTGATTTTTTTGATTGGGTGACTAAAATAATAGACGGTGGAGGTGCAGTAGACATCGCTTATCTAGACTTCAGTAAGGCTTTTGATACTTTCCCACATAGAAGGCTTATCAATAAATTGCAGTCTTTGTGCGTGGACTCCCATATTGTTGAATGGATTAGGCAGTGGCTGAGGGACAGGCAACAGAGGGTTGTAGTCAATGGAGTATATTCAGACCAAGGGCGGATGGGCCATAGACCTTACAGGGAAATTTCCTGGTGGGCCTTCCTCAGGCCAGCTAGTGGAATTTTTTGGGGATGTATTTTGTTTCTGCTGACAGTATTTTATGATGTACTGTGGTATTTGGCTCTGTTAGGGTGGTATAATGTGCCACAATATGGTATTGCTGGCTCTGCCTTCCCACTTTTAGTATTTTTTCCAGGGCCGCTTTAAGTTCCCAGTCCGCCGCTGATTCAGACCATGGTCTTGTTACCAGTGGGGTACCTCAGGGATCTGTTCTGGGACCCATATTGTTTAATATCTTTATCAGCGAAATTGCAGAAGGCCTCGATGGTAAGGTGTGTCTTTTTGCTGATGACACAAAGATTTGTAACAGGGTTGATGTTCCTGGAGGAATACACCAAATGGAAAAGGATTTAGGAAAACTAGAGGAATGGTCAAAAATCTGGCAACTAAAATTTAATGTTGATAAGTGCAAGATAATGCACCTGGGGCGTAAAAACCCAAGAGCAGAATATAAAATCAGTGACACAGTCCTAACCTCAGTATCTGAGGAAAGGGATTTAGGGGTCATTATTTCAGAAGACTTAAAAGCAGGCAGACAATGTCCTAGAGCAGCAGGAAATGCTAGCAGAATGCTTGGGTGTATAGGAAGAGGCATTACCAGTAGACAGAGGGGGGTGCTCATGCCGCTCTACAGAGCACTAGTGAGACCTCATCTGGAGTATTGTGCGCAGTACTGGAGGCCATATCTCCAGAAGGATACTGATACTTTGGAGAGAGTTCAGAGAAGAGCTACTAAACTGGTACATGGATTGCAGGATAAAACTTACCAGGAAAGATTAAAGGACCTTAACATGTATAGCTTGGAAGAAAGACGAGACAGAGGGGATATGAGAGAAACTGCTAAATACATAAAGGGAATCAACAAGGTAAAAGAGGAGAGAATATTTAAAAGAAGAAAAACTGCTACAAGAGGACATCGTTTTAAATTAGAGGGGCAAAGGTTTAAAAGTAATATCAGGAAGTATTACTTTACTGAGAGAGTAGTGGATGCATGGAATAGCCTTCCTGCAGAAGTGGTAGCTGCAAATACAGTGAAGGAGTTTAAGCATGCATGGGATAGGCATAAGGCCATCCTTCATATAAGATAGGGCCAGGGGCTATCCATAGTATTCAGTATATTGGGCAGACTAGATGGGCCAAATGGTTCTTATCGGCCGACACATTCTATGTTTCTATGTGGTGGAAAAATGAATCCAGCCAGCAAAGGAGGCAATATGGAGAATCACAATACATTAGTAAGTGCCTTGTATTCACTTTCTCTACATGATAAATGCCATTTGCTGAAGTGAGAAAATCCCGGTAAGGAAGGACTACTACCCCTTCAATCCTGCTTGATGTGAACTGCATTAGGTTAGCTCTGGGTGAAACTTGCACCATTATTCCTTGTAACGCAGTTGTGCCACTTTGTAGGATGAAATAACGGAGCGCGTCACACAATCTCTTTATATTGGGGCTCTTTACTACTTCAGACATGTATGGGGTGCGATGGTCGCTGCAGTTGATGGTTACAGAAGAGTCCACCTCCCAAGATACAGATGCCATGATAAGTCCGGGCCACAAAAGCAGCAGAAAACCTGAATCTGAAGCTGTGGAGCAGATCGTTTGAAAGCAGACATGCACCCCTGTATATCTGGCAGGTGGACATGAGGCACCCCAGTCCAGGACTGCACCCAGTGGCGTGCCTAGGGTGTTTGGCACCCGTGGCGGGTTCTTTATCTGGCACCCCCTCCCAATACTTGACCACAAACCTCTTACATCCAGGGGCATCTCCTGTCATGTAGACCTTCTCTTTCCTCTTCTCTTGCGTCTGACCCAGACCCCCATGACTAATTCTTTCAGCCGCATCTCGTCTCTACAGTTTGTAACACAGACACGTTAGATTTCTCAGTTTTTACATCAACCTCCCCATCCTGGTGTCCCCACAGTGTCATCCTGCTGCCACCCCCAATACTGTGCCCGTTGTGCCCCCCAATGTCCCAGGTACTATACTGCTGAAAAAATAGTGACCCTAATAGACATAATTGGGGTAATGTATCAAACTGGTGTAAAGTAGAACTGGATTTCCAAAGGAGCTGTCAAATATGAAAGGTGGAATCTGATTGGTTGCTATGGGCAACTAAGCCAGTTCTGCTTTGCACCAGTCTGATAAATTACCCCAAATGTCCCTATAGTGTCTACAGCAGCTATAATGTCCCCTAGAGTGCCCCGAGTAATAATAACATTACTCTATTGTGCTCCAGGTAATAATCCCTGTATAGTGTCCCCAGAAATAATAGAATTGCCCCTACAGTGTCTCCCCAATAGAAAGGCCCCCACCCTGCCCCTCACAGTAATTTGCCCCCCCCCCCGCACACAGTAATTTCCCCCACACTGCCCCCATATAGTAATTTGCCCCCACACAGTATCCCACCATAATATTTTTCCCCATGTCCTCCTGTGTGTCCCATCCCCATGTCCCCCAAAGTTGGCACATAAAATAAAAAATAAATAAAAGCTAAATACTCACCTGCACTTGCTCGCAGAGAAAGGCGAGCACACTTCACTGTGCTGCTGCGTCCCGGCATAGGCGCGTGCAATGATGTCATCACGCACGCCTGCGCCGGGATTTTACTACCGCATAGGCTTGAAGCCTATGGCGGTGATCGGCAGCGGGGCAGGGAACTATGCGCTCCCGTTCCCCGCCGCAGTATGTGGGCATCAGCACTCTGGCAATGATCGCTTCCATCTGTATTGATGGAAGCGCTCATTGCTTCTGGCACCCCCCTGAGAGCCAGCACCCGAGGCGGATCGCACCCCCCGCTAGGCAAGCCGCACCATATTGAATGTTCTAGGTCTGGATATGAGACTCCCATGTGTGATCCCTGGACTCATTTCAGAATCTGAATTATTTTCAGGACACAAGCATTTTATATAGACCGCTATAAAGAACGGAAATCTCTGATGTCATCACAATAACCTCGTTCTCCGCTGCTTCTTGTTAGGGATGCCGGCGGAGACCACGATTGCCATCTGCTGTATGATTATGGGTGGGATATTCGAGAAGTTTCCAAAACTAAAAGTTTGCTTTGCTCATGGAGGTAGGTTACAGAGTTATACTACAGTCCTAATAGACTGTCAGGGACTAATAATATTCTTTAGCACCAAGATAAACCTGCCTAAAAAGATGTGCCTGCCTAAAGGGGTTAATGTAAAAATTGCAAATCAGACATCATATAGGACAACATGACAATCTCTTTCTAACAAAGCAAGTACCAGCCCTGTACCTGACATGGACCCAGAGATCTCCATGTTCACTGCTGGTAGCTGAGGGACATGTCCTTTCTGCTGCAGAACATACGGCTGGTGGCAGTTAAAGGATTTAAACTGAGTACCTTGGACCAGCTCTGTGAAACGGATAAAAAAAAATAAGGAAAAGAACAAACAGCAGGTGGCGCCATACAGGTAGATGGCATTGAATAGCTCAGTGGCCGTACGAAATGTTTAAATACATCCAAATACAAAAGTATTCAGATCCAGGTTTGAAAAATGTAGAATATGCTTCACGACAAAACCCCTGCCTTTCTGGGGCTATAACTTTTTTATTTTTCCGTTGACATAGCCCTATTAGGGCTTGTTTTTTGTGGAACAAGTTGCACTTCCTAATTCCACTATTTAATACTGCATATGATATAATAGGGAGCTGGAAAAAAAAATCCAATTGGGGTGAAATTGGAAGAAAAAAATAGCAATTCTGCCATGGTTTTACTTTCATTCCCTAGGTCAGTATGATTACGACGATACGACATATGTATAGTCTTTCTTGAGTTTTTATACTAAATGAAAAAATAAAAACTTGTGTTTTTTTCTTTTTGTTGCCATATTCTGACCCCTGTAACTTTTTTCTAATTATTTGTACAGAGCCGTCTGAGGGCTCATTTCTTGCGGGGCATTCTGTACTTTTCATTGATACCATTTTGGGGTGTCTAAGACTTTTTGATCACTTTTCATAAAAGTTTTTGGTAGGAGGAGGAGAAGCAACCAAAATCGTTTTACATTTTAATAGTATGGGTGTTTTTGCGGCGATGCCAATTATGTGCATTTTTTTATTCATTTTGGGGAAAGAGGGGTGATTTGAATTTTTATATATTTTTTTATTTTAAAAAACTTTTTTTTTTTTTTTTTATAGTTCATAGGGAATTCATTGGGGATTATACCAAGTTCCTATGGAGCCCTGCCACAGGTAGGGCTTCCATAGGAACAAATGTACAAAAGCCTCCTGTCACACAGGAGGACAGGGGCTGCCGCACACTACATCCGGCAACCCCGATCCTCGCTGGGAGGAGCAGAAGGACATCTAGAAGCGTGCGCTTCAGGGTTTTGGCGCGTCAAGATGCCGTGGTCACATTTGACCACGGCATCTTTAGGGTTAAAAGTCTGCGACCAGCATTCCCGCCGGTCTTAGACATTAGCTGCGGGTGTCTGCTGTATGAAACAGCAGGCACCCTGCAGCTAAGGCGCCTGCCCCGCTCGCGACTGGGCGCCATCTTTAAAGTCCCGGCCAGCGCCGTAGATGTTGGGGAAGCAGTTAAAACTGTGGATGTTGGGAATTACTCTGATTGTCCAGGGTAGCCCATTCCAGAGAAATAGTGCAGCACAGAGAGAAGTCTTGGAGACGGGAGTGAGAGGTTCAGACTATAGAGGGCGTTAGATTGCGGTAGAACATAGCGCACGGACAGTATGGTAGACTGAGAACAGTGAGTTGAGTTAGGCAGCTGCGTGGATGAGAGGGGTGCATTCTAATTGTAAGGTAAAGTGAATGAGCAACCAGTGCAGAGACTGATGAGAGTTGTAGTTTTGCAGCAACATGAGGCCTGCAGTTTGGAGTCCACTGCTATTCGGTATTCGGACTTACAATGTTGGCTCCACAGCATGGTTGCGAAATATATATTTTAGGACAAGGTGTCGCCATGGGTTTTAACACATTTTTGTGCTTTATAGGTGGAGCCTTCCCATTTACTGTTGGCCGCATTAATCATGGCTTCAACGTGCGACCTGATCTCTGCGCTGTACACAACATAGCACCTCCTCGGAAATATCTTGGTGCGTTCTACACTGATTCTTTAGTACATGATCCTCGGGCCCTGGAACTCCTTGTAGATATAATAGGAGAGGTGAGTTACTGGCGGGGACCCTACGTCAGCTTCACTTTAGTCAAACCGCCATATATAACGGCTTAGGCAGAGACAAAAAGGGCATGTAACGAGAGTTCACACAGTCCCATAGCATACGTGACCGCCACTCCATTGAGGATTTAGGACCCCCCCTTCTTCTCATGATCAGGGGTACATTGTGTGGATATGTTGCTGGTGGGACAACACCTAAAAATATATATATATTTGTACTTACAGGACAAAGTGCTGCTGGGTACTGACTACCCCTTCCCCCTTGGAGAGTATACACCTGGATCGCTGATTGAGTCAATGAAAGACTTCAACAGATGTTTAAAGGTTGGAAAATGGATTACATTTGATTAGAAGGCATGCAAGGTTGAAAAGAGACATGAGCAAAAAACAAAGTCCACCCTGAATTATATGGTTTTACGTATCAGGACATGATTAAAAAAAAAACAAAAAAAAAAAAACACATCCTTAGAAGGTCTGAAAATTAGGTAAATCCAACCTGAAACGAACAACTAAATATGACAAAATTACATTGTGTCATTATTTAATTAGCAAAAACTACGCCAAGGGGAAGAAGCTGTGTGTGAAAAAATAAGTGCACCCTTACTGCTTCCATAGGAATTAAGAAGGTAAGTAGCAGTCAGAACCTGCCAATCAAATGCCCTTGATTAACTGATCATCAGCAAGTGTGACCACCAGAAGATTTGGCAGATTGCTGGTCTGGAGCATTCAGGTGTGTTACCGCAATGCCAAGGAGGAGAAGCCTCGGCAGTGATTTCAGAGAAGCAGTTGTTGCTGCACATCGTTCTGGGAAGGTTTATAAGGCCATTTCCTAACAAACTGAAGTATGTTATTCTACAGTCAGAAAGATTATTCACAAGTGGAAAACATTCAAGACAGCTGACAGTCTTCCTAGCAAATTAACCCAGAGGTCAAACCGTTCATTGCTCAGGGAAATTGGAAAAAAAAAACAGGAGTTACATCTAAAGGTCCCTTTACACGGGACGTTGTACAAGCAGATTGTTGGGAAGAAAGCGTTCCTTCCCAACAATCTGCTGATCGCTAGCGGAGGAAACCGGTGCATTTACATGCAGCGTTCTCCTCCACAGTATGGGGAGAAGTGATCACTAATGCCATCGCTCATCCCCATACAGACTGGTTATTTCCCGGCAGCAGATTGATCGTGTTTACACAGCACAATCTACCACCGGGAAATGAGGATTTTTTGTGCTGCACAAACGATCCAATTATCCGATGAACGAGCGTAATTGGCGGTACATTTACACCACCAGATCATTACTATGAACGCTTGTGAACGATGATCTGTTCATTTCTCAGTGTCACGGACAATTTATGTTGACCGTGGCGCTGTTGCGTGCAGACTGGTTGCCGGGGGCAACGTGTAGTTTTCTGTTTGCACGTACACTTTCCTTTATTTGGTGCATTCCCCGTTTTGGTGGTCACGGGGTTAATTTAGGTGTGTCTGCTAGGTGTGACCTCAGGCCTCTTTATATGATGGTGTGTTGGAGCCTGTGGTCAGTCTTATTTTGTTGTCTGCCTGAGTAGGAGCTCTGCTACCCGGCGGTATGTCTTTGTGTCTGTGCGAGTCACCCTTATTTATTATATTGATTCCTTGCCCTGGCTGTGTGTCCCCTCCGGTGTGTCTCTGTTTTCCTCCCCCACCTGGTGTATGTTGTATTGGTGTGGTTGGTGTATGGAGGTTTTCTGGTGGTGTCTGGGCTCCGCAAGGGGCGTGCTTTCCCGGAGGGGTTTAAGCGAAGACAAGACTGTGGGTTTCCCAGCCTGGAGGCGCATTCCATCTTGGCTATGGCAGGTAAGTGTGGATTGCATAGTTATATTGCTGTGTAACTTACCTGCCGTACTGTTTATCCCATGGTCTTGCTTCCTGTCTGCCACTGGGTCTCTGGAGACACCTTTTCATCCATGGTGTAGGATGAATGGGTGGTCTCTGCCCTGTCGTTTGGCCTAGGGCATTACAGGGATAGTAGGGTCCTAGGTTTGTGAGCATGAGCCCCCTTACCATCTGAGGCGGCTCATGCGCTAGGAGTCCAGGGAGAGCTCAGGGTTACTTTAGGTGGTGACCAGCTCCTTGTGCCCTGCTATCTTGCGTTGCAGCCACTGCCATTGCACGGTGGGGGGGTTTTCCCCGCTCCCCGCCGTGACACTCAGCCTGTGTAAAGGTGGATTTATACCTTGCTATAATAGGGCACGAACGTTCCTACGAACACTTGTTCCCGACAATCTACTGGTGTAAATGTGCTGCAGATCACCTGATAAACGAACGAAACGCTAATTCATCGGGGGATCCTGTCGTTCGTGTAGGCACCTAAATTCTAGTTTCTGGGCAGCAGATTGTGTGGTCTAAACAGTGATATGCAGCCCAAAAACAATGCAGCTGTATTAGGACGAGCGATTGCAATAGTGATCCCTCGTTCTCACACTGTCAAGGAGACCACTGCGCGAGTAGCCAGCTGTAGAGAAGGAAGCGTTCTGCTCATTGTAAAGTGTTAATAAACCGTAAGACTCTGCAGGCCTCAGCGTGTTAAATGTTCATATTCATGACAGTACAATTTGAAAAAGTATGGCTTGTTTGGAAGCCTCTTCTTTCTAAAAAAAAAAAAAAAAGATCATGGCAGAACAGCTTAAGTCTGCAAAGTTGCATCTGAACGAGACAAGACATCTGGAACAATGTTTGTTGGACAGAGGAGACCAAAGTGGAGATATTTGGCCATAATGTATCTAAATTCAAATGTGATGCCATCTATCCAACAGCTAAAGTTTGGGTGAAACTGGGTCATGCAAATAATCCCAAGGACACCAGCAAATCTACAACAGAATGGCTGAAAAAGAAAAGAATCAAGGTGTTACAATGCCCAAAAGTCCAGACCTCAACCCAATTAAAATGCTTTGACGGGATCTTAAGAGAGCTGTGTATAAACTCGCAAACCTCAATGAACTGAAGCAACGTTGTAAAGAAGAGTCCAGAAGATGTGAGAGGCTGATAAAGTCATCCATAAAACCATGATTTTTAAGTTATCGCTGGGAAAGGTGGTACTACAAGCTATTCATTTATGGGGTGGACTTAGTTTTTCACACATTGCTTTTCAGTTTTGGCTTAATTTTTGCTGAACCAATAAGTACCCGGTGGAATCTGTTGTGTGCTGAGCTTTATCCGAGATTGGATTTACCTCATTTTGAAACCTTCTGACCTTCGAATGTTTTTTTCCCCGTTATGTTCTCATTTTGTTGCTGCTATTTTTATTATAACTATTTTTTATCTATTTCATGTTATGTCTGTGTTTTTTTTTTTTTAGGAGAAGCTGTTGTCTGAAAATGCTTTGAATTTCCTTGGACTTGACAAAACCAAGTTTCAATGAAGACGGATGCCAGTTCTCACGTGGCGCGAGACCACAGCTCGTATTATAATGGATAACGAGTCATCAGGATAAGTTGTGTCAGACCTAGTTCTGCTACATCATGGAAAACCCTCTACATGCCGATGGTTAGGAAGATGCCTACAGCGATGAAACTAGACTGAGACCCCCAGGGCTTGTTTCTCTGGTTTCTTTCATACGTTTGTTTTAAGAACAATGCTAAAAATGAGATTGAAACATGATGCGGGCGAGAGTGAAAAACAGAACATGTAAATTTAGATGTAAGGATCTAGCCCATTGTTTCCCAGTTTATTTATGAGATTAAAGCATCCCTCCAGACCCAAAACTGAAACTTGGATAGACAGTGGGGGGCACGCTATATCAGACCACTAATGGACAGCAAATAAAACAAATGACTAATGGACAGTAAATAAAACGATTTATTCTAAATTGTATAAAACTAGGAAATGCGTAGATAAGAAATCGATAAAATGTACAGATATGTCCTCAAAAAAATAGCAGCATAAACACTTTCAAATATGATCTTTACATATGTTGGCATGTGTCATTCACTCTCATATGTCCCTCTGTATCAATCCTCAACGGGGCTATATTGTAACCTCAATCCAAGTTCAGAGGTCCCCCTATTGATATGGGGTGTGACCCTCACACACAAAAAACACAGAAAAAAACAAAGTCCACCTAAATAACGCTTGGAGAAGAAAACGGTAAAATCAAGGTAGTCTTCCAGTATATAGGTGTCTGCAATATAGATTACTTCCATCAGCAGGGTTAAATAAAGTTTAAAACTGAAATTTGACTACACTTTGGAAATGTACAGTCATCATACCTGGGGCCTTTCGCTTGAATCCTGGTGCCTCCATTCCCGAGATCTGGTCCCCCTATCTGGAGATTTAGACTTGCCAGTAGAGACGCTCTATAAAAGTCTAAGACCCCTTCCACCCACTGCCCTGGATGAGCAAGCATCAGTGGTCAATGACACTGAAGGCGAGTCCATCCTACCTGTGTCTTCCCCTGCAGATATTGGTCATCAATATCAGATCCATGAGGATCCAACACCCGGCATTCCCACCGATCAGCGATTTTCGGCAGCTGCTGGAAACAAAAGAGTAGGGGGAACTGAGAGAAGAAGGCTCCATCCAGGTTTGGACTGGCCCATTAGAATACCAGAGGATCCTCCAGTGGACCCAAGCTCTGACAATAAAGGATCCCTAATAAAACAAGGCCCTTAAGGTTCTATATACACAAGTGGGCCCTCAGAATAATTTCCTCTGGTGGGCCCAAAGGACTTCATTTGTTACGCTGGCTCCATCTAGTGCTGGAGTACTGCAGCTCATCTCCCATTCACTTGAATAAGTGCTGCAGGAACCCAGCATGGCCATCACACCATGGATGGAGCCTTTTGCTTTCGTCCACCATTTTGTTTCCAGTTGGGGTGCTGGACCCTCATCGATCTGATATTGATGACCTATCCTGAAGATAGGTCATCAATAAGGGCTCAGGCACACAAATGCCAGACCGGCAAATTGCGGTCCGCAATGCACGGGCACCAAACGTAGGGCCGCTATATGCGGACACAGGACCCATTCACTTGAATGGGGTCCGCGATCTACACTTCAAAAAAGTATTGCATGCACTACTTTTTTTGCGGTGCAGAGGCACGGACAGAAACTTGTGCTGCCGTGGTTGTCCGTGCCTCCGCCTCAGTCTTTTGGATTGCGGACCCATTCAAGTCAATTTGCAAGTCACGTTCATCGGTCACATGGCCTGGGCACAGCTCATCCTCAATGAAGTGAATGGGGCTGAGCAGTGATACCAAGCACAGCCGCTATTATTATTTGAAAGCACCATTAATTCCATGGCGCTGTACATCAAGAAGGGGTAACAAATACATAATATAAAAATACAATAAACAATTAACTGTTAACAGACTGGTACAGAGGGGGGAGAGGATCCTGCCCGGAAGAGCTTACAATCTACAAGAATCAAATGGACGGCGCTGTTGTTGGTGAGCAGAGAGAAGACCGTGGCGATACTGTGAGCACCGATGCCTGCTCAAACAGCTGATTGGCGGGGGTCCCAGGTCATCAGTAGAAAAAAGATGGAAAATACATTATGGACAGATACATTATATATAGTGACATCGGGGGGGAGGGTAATAAATACTTTTTTTTGTACTAAAGGCATCCAGTTTAGGGAGAAAAATAAATAAATAAAAAACTTTTCAAGGATCCATTATGAAATTAAGTTGCCATATTGTCTGCGATGTTTACCCAACTACAACTGGTCATCTGCATTAGAAAAGTCCTTGTGTGATGTGATGTCACATAGGGGTCAGCACTGAGCAGACTCCGGGGCAGGGGCAGATAGGCCAGGTCTAAATAAGTACACAAGATAAGGCATCGATCAATGCACAGCAGAAAAACAGCGCAGCTTAAGGGCTACTGCGATTTACAGGCACCGGCCGTAAGTAATCCTCATCACGGATGATGGCCCATTCACTTGAGTGGGCTTTCGGGTTCATGCCTCCGCACCACAAAAAAAAAAAAAAAAAATCGAACATGTTCTATATATTGTTTCAGTGTGGACTGAATCTTGCAGATCGTGGACACATTCAAGTGAATGGCGGGCACATAGCCGGTACCCGTGCATTGCAGAGCACTATTTGTAGGCCGCAGCACGGGCACGAGGCACACGCGTTCGTGCACATGAGCCCCAATTGTAATTTTTAGTCGGTGAATAAATTAAAAATAACTAAATAAATCTAAAAGTTTTGAAACTGAGATGTATGGGTCATCTAATAATAAAAAAAATGGTGTAAGGCCCCTTGCAGACGAGCGTTCCTCCCGCAGCGAGTCCGCATCGCAGCACCCGGCCTGACGGGATTCACATAGCATTATATTGATTTATGATGCTATGTAACCCTTACAGTTCTGGAATGTATTGCATAACACTGGCAGCATTATGTCAGTGTTATCCAATACATTCTAGAACTGTAAGGGTTACATAGCATCATAAATCAATATAATGCTATGTGAATCTCCGGCGGCCCTGGGAGGTCAGGCCGGGAGCTGCGTTGCGGACTCGCTGCGGGAGGAACGTTCGTCTGCAAGGGGCCTGTAATTAAGGAGAAACTCTAGCAGTGTGATTAATCTTCATGTGCCCCCAATCTACCCATCTCCCCCTTATAAAGGGGATGTTCAAACGCGCCAGATTTGTTGTAGAAATCTCTGTGACTGAAAACCAGTTCTATTCATCCCAATGGGGTTCTGTTGGCGGTAAATACATGGATATCTGCAGCCTCCATTCAGGCTGCAGCAAATTTCTGTGAAAAATCTGCCCATATGCTGCTCTTCTTTTTTCATAAGAAAAATGGACCCATTTTGGGCTCATGCACACGGCTAAAGGATACGGTGTGGTGCGGTTGGAAGCCCTACGGAGTGCTTCCGTGGGTTTTCTGTCCGTGCCTCCACACTGCAAAAAAGTACCGCATACATTACTTTTTTTGTGGTGAGGACCCCATTCAAGTGAATGGGTCTGCGTCCACAGACGGTGGGCACACAATTGGTGCCCGTGCGTTGCAGACTGCAATTTGTGGTCGGTAGCACAGGCCTGCCCGGCACACGTTCCAGCCGCCATATTGCTCAGTTTTCCACAACTGCAGCCAAGTCGTTACTTTGTGCCTATCCTCCGGTCGGAGAGAGGTGAGGAAAAAGGACTCCCATCTACAAAAGAAACGGGAACCTCTTGGTGACAACTACAGATCATAAAGGGTGATGGCGGTCCGCTGTTGTCACCCATGAACATTTCCTATGCAGCCACTTGGGCTAGCATTCTATATTGCATAAAGTTTAAAAGGCAGTACTGGCTTCAGACACCACGGTAACAGAGAACTCACATGAAGTTCTCCTTTAAATGAACATTTCCTTTAAATGAATACTCCTAGTTACAGCTTGGTAATTTTCAGCAGCATCTAAACCAATCTGACCGCTTCACCAGAAATGAAAATCATTACAAGGAATGGGTTCAACCTTTGCACAAATCTGTCTAAAATAAATAAAAAAGATGAAGCAACTTTGCATCTCCCATTATGGGTACACAGCTCTTATGCACATCTATGTATTACCATAACAAACCATGGGTGTAATCATAGTGTATTTTTAGGGTGCTGAAAAAATCTGATGCAGAATCAGTTTCAGGATTCCTCATGGATGTTTCCCCCCCCCCCCTCCCCGATGCGGTTTTTCACCTGCCCATTTCAAGGGGAACTCTGGACTTGGATTCCGCACAGAATCAGTGTCAAGAAATCACATATCACTTTTTTTTTTTTCTGTGGTGCATTTTTTTTTTAAACCGCAGTTTCCCAATTTAAATAAATGGAGATGAATCACAAGTGTTTTCGGAGCAAAATCCACATAAAAAGCCATGTTGAAAAAAAATAAAATAAAAAATTTAAAACTCTGTTCTGAACCCACCCCAATCCTGCAGCCATGGATTTCTACCCTCATCAAGAAGCATAGAGCGGCCTAGGTTTGCACTATAATTAATGGCGGCATAAGTTATAGTAAAATACATTGGCCCGCACAACGAACCGTTGCTAAGCCCGCACACTTTATTTCAAAAAGTGCAAAAAAAAAAACAACTCAAAAAGACGCAACTTTTTTTGTGTGCAAAAAATGCTCGTTTTCTGATGGTAAACGGCCATAAGAAAGTTTATGAACATCTTCGAGATTTGGGTGTCCGTGGTCTGGTCACAAAGAGAACTTTAACCCGTTTTCCATTCACTTGGGCGCTCGGTACGTGCGGGTTTGTCGCGCCTCATACAATGACAGCTGCTGTGATGTTTTCATACATCTGTCGTATTTATCCCACATCAGCAATTACGTCTCCAAATCGTGCACATTTTTTCCCCATTGAAAGGTTAAATAAACAGCATTTGGGCGCCTTGCCTTGATTGGCGCTATTATTTCTTATAATGAAGCCAGCAATCCTTACTCACAATTAACGTAATTGTGCCGTGCAGTCCCTTTGCATTATCACATTACCGCGATGGCTGAGACTCTGCTGGCAGCAGTGACATTTCACATGGCGAGACAGGCTCCCATTCTGGAGGACTCAACGAGTCTTTGTATTACAAGATGATTATTTATCTGAATGGACACAGCGTAATACCACATATCCCCTGCAGTGGCCGCTGTAAGAGAAGTACCTGGCTGCTACAGATCAGCCAGTGTGGACCCACTGTGCCCACCACCCAGTCTGGCTTTGGGCTAAACCCTGAGGAGGTTATTCTGGCGATCCACTGGTTTTCACCCTTTAACGCCTGTACAGGTATCTGGCCTTCGCTGCAGAGAAGCAACCAAACTGCTGCCTCCTGGGATATTCCCGATATGGTTGACAGCTTACCCGCCACAGGGGTGAAAGCACCAGAAGCTCACAATACAGCAGGTATAGTCTGAACAGTCACTAAGACTTGAATGCATGTTTCAGAGATCCAGACAACACGCTAGAAGAGTAGATGGTGGGAGACAAAGGATAAACTGGCAGACAGGGTGATCGTGGAGACGTAGATGAGGCAGATGGACAGGGTCAACTTAAACTGGAGGTGCTGGAACATAAAGGCGGGGCAGGTAAAAGCTGGAACAAACGCAGGTAAATCGCAATAGCACAAGACTATATCCGCACACCTTTGCAGGTCACCAGGGAACCTAAAGCTCAGGCACCCTCTAGCTGAAGGGGGCATCTTAAATATCCAAGGACCCCCAAATAATTTGCAGGGGAACAATTTGGAAGTACACACACTGGCGCTGTAAGAGCCTGGAGGTGAGCTATCTCACAACCTAAGAAGAGAGTGTCTGAAGCACAAGGCAGAAGCATCCCCGCAGGGGAAAGCAGGGCAGCGGCGGACATGAGGCGAATTAGAGGCACTACCAATCGTCGAGATTATCAGGAACGACCGTTCCCGATCACCTGGCCGCCTAAATGTGCCGCCGATCACCCAATGAACAAGCGAAACACTCATTCATCTGGTGATCCTGCCGCTTGCGCAGGCACCACTGACCGTTTCCGGGCGTCAGATCGTGCGGTCTAAACAGCGAGCTACTCGCCAGAAACAATGCAGCTGTATGAGGACAAGCGATCGCTATAGCCTCCCCCATCCTCTTACTGTGAAGATCGCTGCGTGTAAATGCGCAGAGACCATGCACTTGCCCTCTGCGAGGACGCTCCTTGCAGAGGCGCCATCCGAAGGCCGACGGTGGAGCTGTGAGAGAAGGGGGCCCCACAGAGAAGGCCTTTGTACCACCCTTGCCTTCCCCCATCTCTGTATATACAGATCAGGAAGAGACAATGCCACCACTGCCTGCTCCGATCCTGGCGATCATACGATCACTGGGGGCCCAGGGTCTGCATGAGCTGCCGGGTCCTAGCACCACCAGATCAGCTCTGCAGTGAGGACTTCTCTGAGGGCTGTATTAATGTCAGCCCTGGTTACAGGAGAAATAGGCAAGAAAAATATAATAATAATAAGTAAACTGTAATATTAGGGAGACTCCTTATGTGCCAGTCATGGAGAGGGCAGCCAAGGACACACAGCCGCCCCCCGACTGCGGGCGCACAATGGCCGACCAGCTGGAGCGCAGACAGCACGCGGCTGACAATGGGGACAGGATGAAGAAGCTGCGGCCTGCGCTCAGTCAGGCACATGGAAGTGCTTTCTTATGTAAACGAGAAGGCGTAAAGCCCTCCCAGTAGGCGTGGTCACCCCGACTGTTGCTAGGGGTTGCTATGTATCCGGGCAGTCAGGCAGCGCCGCGCACTACACGCACGGAGAAAGGGGCTGACGCGCGGGTTACGTGAGGGGAAGCGCTTCCGGCTCAGGCTTACGTCAGTTCCGGTGATTGTGACGCACTGGGGTTCGGCGGCAGACGGTGATGGCGGACTGCCGAGCGCCGAGTCCTCGCTGGTTCTTCACCCGGGAGCAGCTGGAGAACAGCCCGTCGAGGCGCTGCGGGATGGAGGCCGACAAGGAGCTGTCGTATCGGCAGCAAGCTGCCAATCTCGTCCAGGACATGGGGCAGCGCCTCAACGTGTATCCTTCTCGTCAGTCACCTGCGGCCTAGTGCCGGCCGGGAAGCCTAGCCATGCCGGGCGCTGAGGAGACGGCGGCTCAGGGGGGATCGAGGAGGGAGAGGGGTGAGGCCTGCTGCTGTCATGTAGCCGGGGCGGCTGCCTGTGTCCTCCGCGGGGAGGAGGAGGCCTCGGGCGGCTCTTTGTCTGCGGCTTGGGCCGCTGGGAACATGGCAGAGTGTGCCGGCAACTGCGGCCTCCCCCCTGCGGGTCCCTCGGGGGAGCTCCGCACCTGCTCCTCCCCAGGGGCCGCCTCTGAGGTTTTATCTCCGCAAAAAAAGGGATATTTAGTTGTTTTCTTTCTTTTTAGTTTTATTTTTATTTTAAAAAAAATCTAAATTTTACCATTGGCTTCTAGGTTTTTATTTTCTGCTGTATTGTCAACTTGAATTCACAATATATATATATTTTTATATACGTGTCTTTTAGACATTTTAAATTTTAGTGTTTTTGTTTCCACTGTAGTTTTGTTCACTGCTTCTGCTGTAGTTGCCCCTGTATTCATACAGCAGAGGAATTCCAGTTTTATTTATTGGGGGCTCTGATCCTCCCCCCGATCCTTGTGTAGATCCCATACAAAGGATTGGGGGGGGGGGGGTCCTTGAGTCGCCCCAGTAGTAGTTTAAGGCTGGCACCGTAAATGGTCCGACATCCAGTATTTGTTCTTGTTTTGCTTTTTTTTTATTTTTATGTGAAGTCGGAAGCCTCACAGCTGCTTTCTTTCAGAACCAGCGCCCCTCTTGTCTGTAGGTGATGTGTGGTGTTGCAGCTCGGCCCAATTCATAACCAGACGTGATGCGCTTTCTAGAGGATAGCAGGCATGTTTTTTTTTTAACCTGAGGGAACCCCTCCCCCACCTAATACTATAGTTAGTTCCCCCTACCCTCTATTGGTAATTTCATGCTATCATATGTACATCATAGACCAGACATGTCTGTCTCTGTTTATCATGGAGGAAAATGGGGGAGCGGACGCTGTATCCTCTTTTGGAATATTTTTAGGATGCTCTGTTGTTCACACGTTCATAGTTTCGGTCCCCATCCGAACCGCAAAAGATGATTTAGTACCCGGTAATTTCGATACGGTCACAAAGAAATATCGGCGCATGTCCTATCCTTCTCCAATAGGCATTGTTCCAATGGGTCTGCAAAAAATGTACCCAGAGGTAGAAGGTTGTGATTTTTTTTCTGGAAATAGCGCCCCCTTTGTTTATTGGTTGCATCTAGTATTGCAGCTGATCCGCGTGACGATTGAACGTCAGGCCTGGTCTCAGCTGCGATGTACAAATGCACGACGTGTCCGTTGTTAGACGATGATCAACGCTGTCTGTGTGTCCCCTGAGGGGGAGTTATTCGACTAGTCTTCTGATCCCTTTATAATGATTTTCAAGTCTATGGCGGTAACAGTGATGGTTAATGGGATTAATAGTCAGATTTTTGGAACATTTTAATGTATTGTTTACTGGTATCAGCCCAGAAAATTATCTGACACCCCCCCCCCCCCCCTTACTGGTCTTACTGGGGCTCCTTGCTGTAGAAGGGGCATCTTCTGAATGTCAGTATTGTTGGTTCCTATGGTTGTCATAGCATGCTGGGACTTGTAGTGAAGCCGCAGATCAGAGACCACTACTAAAGGATCAGACTTGTCAGCTGTGCGGATCTAACTTATTCTCGGAAATGGCTGAGCTCTCTACTCAGTTGTCGCTGGCATTCCCTTGAAGGAATGGAGTGGCAGCGCGAGCGTGTCCCATATCTCTGTTTATTTAATGGCATTCTCATGATCATTGGGGGTCCCAGCGGTCAGACTCCCACTGATCCGATGCGTAGCCCCTAGACAGGCGATGCTTTAAAAGCTTGACCTAATCCCTTTAAATGGGTTGTGTCATATCAGACTTTGATGGCATATCTCTAGGACAGGGATCAGCGACCTCCGGTGTTCCAGCTGTTCTAAAACTACAACTCCCAGAATCCTCCTTTCACTTCTATGGGAGTTACAAGAACAGTCGAGTAAGTGTGCATGCTGGGAGTTGTAGTTGCACAGCAGCTGGAGTGCCGGAGGCTGCTGATCCCTGCTCTAGGATAGGTCATCAAAGTCAGATAGGTGTGGGTCCCACCTGTAAGGGCCCATTCACACGAAGTATTTTCTTTCTGTGTCCGTTCCATGCTTTATTCATTTTAAAATGCATACGTTCGTGAGCATGAGCCCTAAGAGTGAGGGACAGAGCCCTATACGCAGCATGCTCTCCATTTTTTCTATGGGAGTTCGGAAAATAGCTCAGTGAGGACTCTTGGTTATTTTTAGTGGTGACATGGAAATGAATGGAGTGCGAACTGCGAAAGCGCAGCCACCGCTTCATTCACTTCTATGGGACTGCTGGAGACAGTCGAGCTCTCTGCTAAGTTTTGGGGCACTTGTTTTGGTGAGAGGTGTGGGACTTATCCCTATCTGATATTGGTGTCATATCCTAGTGATTTAAAGGGAACCTGTCACCGGGATTTTGTGTATAGAGCTGAGGGCACGGGTTGCTAGATGGCTGCTAGCACATCCGCAATATCCAGTCCCCGTAGCTCTGTGTGCTTTTATTGCGTTAAAAAACATATTTGATACATATGCAAATTAACCTGAGATGAGTCCTGTCCCGGAGATGAGCCCAGCACCGCCCCGCATCCTCAGAATCTCCTCCTTGCCCCCCGACGTCAGAAAGCTAGAGTGCCGTAATCTCGCAATGCGCGAGCTAGCGCATGCACCGTTCCCTGAGGCTGATGCCAGCACAGGGAAGGAACACTATGTTGACACTGCATGCGCTAGCTCGTGCATCGCGAGATTACGGAGCTCTAGCTTTCTGATTGGGAGCAAGGAGGAGATTCTGAGGATGTGGGGCGGTGCTGGACTCCTCTCTGGGACAGGACTCATCTCAGGTTAATTTGCATATGTATCAAATCGTTTTTTTTTTACACAATTAAAGCACACAGAGCTATGGGGACTGGGTATTGCGGATGTGCTAGCGGCCATGTAGCAACCCATGTCCTCAGCTCTGTACACAAAATCCCGGTGACAGGTTCCCTTTAAAATATGCTCAACAAATGTATATTTGTCTCTGACAT
Source organism: Bufo bufo (assembly GCF_905171765.1). Classification (NCBI taxonomy): domain Eukaryota; kingdom Metazoa; phylum Chordata; class Amphibia; order Anura; family Bufonidae; genus Bufo; species Bufo bufo. The sequence goes on along the minus strand of NC_053395.1, from coordinate 217,151,482 downwards.
TCTGTTAGTTATTTCATACATGGATGAGGAGACAGAGCGGAGAGTGAGGTCTGTACAGGCGCCTCCTTGATAGCAGGGAAAGGAGGATACAAGACGTAGCTCTTACCCTGATCCTTGATCTTGCAGAGTGCATCAAATAGCAGGAACATTATCGGGAGGTTGTTGTCCGGAGGTATTTTCCTTTTATATTTGGCTCACAGTGGGTCAGCAATGCTTGTCCTCACTGATCCCTGCTGCTGCTTCAGCGCTTACTGATCCCTGCCATTCTCCACTATTTGGTCCCAGCTCGACACACACACAATGCCAGAAAGACGCGCTCCACCGGTCACTCCTGCGCCCATTGATTGTCTAATCAGGTCTTTCCTGCTTGTCAAGTCGGGACCAGGAAGTGGAGAGCGTCTGCCGATCGGTGAGGACGTCTTCTTTTATTTCTAACCCACTGGGAGCAGTATACAAAAAATTGAATACCGCTGGACAACCCCTTTAAAACTAGTGCAAGTGATATGACGGTGGTTGATCTTAGCGACTGATCAGATCTCTTCTTTCATTATACAAAGAGCTTGTGAGAAATGTGAGCGGAGACCTGCCGGTAAGTGCTCGCCCCATGATGTATCCTTTACAGCATTGCTGTGGTCACCAATAGGAACATTAGTGTCCCAATCTGTCCCTGGTCCACGCTGTTGTAGCTAATGTCGTTTGCAAGGCGTCCGTGTATAAATCAGTCAGTCGTGACTTGGTTGTAGTTTCCAAGAGTCGTGGAGTTCTCAGCTGTGGGTATGACTTCCTTAAAGGGAACCTGTCACCGGGATTTTGGGTATAGAGCTGAGGACATGGGTTGCTAGATGGCCGCTAGCACATCCGCAATACCCAGTCCCCATAGCTCTGTGTGCTTTTATTGTGTAAAAAAAACGATTTGATACATATGCAAATTAACCTGAGATGAGTCCTGTATGTGAGATGAGTCAGGGACAGGACTCATCTCAGGTTAATTTGCATATGTATCAAATCGGGTTTTTTACACAATAAAAGCACACAGAGCTATGGGGACTGGGTATAGCGGATGTGCTAGCGGCCATCTAGCAACCCATGTCCTCAGCTCTATACCCAAAATCCCGGTGACAGGTTCCCTAACTGTTTTGCCCGAGTCCAGCTTGGGCCGTGGGAAAAGTAGCTAACTGGAGGGAGAGGGCTGCTTTAGATGCTGCTATCTCCTGAATGGTAGCAGCTAGAAACATACAACTGGTCTTGTTTGAAAGCTGACAGTCCAGGCTTTCATACAAGACCAAAATGACATCAGCAACAGAGGAGAAAGCACTGTTAGAAATCGAGTCGGGTATAATCGCAGGTAAAAAACTGCGTTCACAGCATCCCGATTTCTATCAGTGATATCTTCCCCTGAACTGAACATATTGCTGGCATTCTGGTGTTGTCTGAAAGCCTGGAATGTCAGCTTTCAAACAAGACCGGGAGATAGCAGCATCTAAAGCAGCCCTCCCCCCTCCAGTTAGCTACTTTTCCCACTGCTGAAGCTGGACTGGGGCAAAACAGTTAGGTGGTTAAACTACAATGGGTCACAACTCTCCCTGACCAATGTCAGATAGGTCCAGGTCCCGGAGGTGGGGCCACCAAAGTGAAGGAGGGGATGCACCACACAAGTGTGACATGCTCTACATTCAATTCTAATGGAGTTCTGAAGCGACAGCGCTCAGTTGTTTTCGGCAATCCTATAGAACGGGCATCCTTAACCTGCGGCCCTCCAGCTGTTGCAAAACTACAACTCCCAGCATGCCCGAACAGCCTACAGGTATCGGCCTACAGCAGGGCATTGTGGGAGTTTTAGTTTTAAAACAGCTGGAGGGCCGCAGTTTGAGGATGCCTGCTATAGAAGTTAATGAGGGGTGGCCGTGCTTGCTTACTTTGGGGGCCCTGGGCTGGAGATAGGTGCCGATCCCAGAGGTCACATTGGTGACGTATCCTAGTGAGATGGGACAACCCCTCTAAAGTGATCCTAGGGTTGAGCGGCTGCCATCCTCTGTGGGGGCTGAACTCCATTTTAATGTGCTCTGTTCTCGGGTACATAAACAGACACAACTGGAGAAATTCTGTGTGCACCCCTGAACCCCAATGTGTTCCCTGAACCCCAATGTGTTAGTCGCTCTTAGGCAGCTATCCTATAAGTCAATATTCAGCTCTTAAATAAGCCTTGAGACTTGACTTGGATATTAAATAAGCCAGCACCTCATCTGCAGACAGCTGTTTCAGACTCAGGCCTCCTACCCAGTTAAGCCAGTACTATCTGCTCTGCACTGATGAGGGGCAATCACCCCGAAACAGCTGTCTGCAGATGAGATGCTGGCTTATTTAATATCCAAGTCATGTCTCAAGGCTTATTTAAGAGCTGAATATTGACTTGATAGGACAGCTGCCTTACATCTGGTGGCATTAGAGGCAAAGCTTGTTAAGAGCTCATTTGCATTTCTTCCCTCCCATTGTGAATGGATTAATGGAATTTATTTACCAAAAAAGTTAAACATATACAGCCTTATTCTACATAATTAAAAAACTAATCTTTATTTCATGATGGAATAACCTTTGGATGGTAATATATTTTCCTCAAAAAGCATTTTATATATAAAAAAAAATCAGATTTAAATAAAAAAATATCAGATTTTTTTTATTTTTATTTTAAAAAATCATAGATTTTTATCCACCCTCCGCTTTCCGCATATATTTCCAGGTGTTTGTACTATGTTATTGCTCTGTTTGATAGAACAGGAACATGCGCTGAGGCCCCACTGGTGCCTGACGTCTACATAGCTAACGAGAAATGATTAATGCGGATTGTTTTTAGTGACTCGTCTTCATGCTCCCTGTTCACACTATGCACACTAGGAAGGTGTGTGAGGTTCCTTTGTTATTCATGTTTCCTTCCAAGACGGCGATTGCTTTCCTTAATCCGATGCTCCAGATCCCAGCTCACCATCAACACTGCCATTGTTTACATGCACCGCTTCTATATGCATCATTCTTTTACCAAATACAACAGAAATGTAAGTACCCTCGCCAGCCTTTCTGCTGATGGTAATGTGAGTGAATTAAGGGAAACCATGATGTGTCATAGAAGTATGATCAGTGGGGGGGCTCGGGCTGCACCCCGATATGTGGGTTACCTCTTCCTCCAACAGTTTCATCCAGTGTCCTAAAAAACATGCTGATAGGTTATTGTTTTTCTGTAAAAATAACCCACTGGGAACCAGAGGTGATGACTCTGTACGTTTTATAGAATGCCCGGTGTACTCCTCTATTCCACTGGAAAGAGAACTCGCCTGTCCGACTGCGGCTCGAGAAGGACCTTTCTCAGATCTTCATCTTGTATGATGTCTCTTGAAAAGCACTGGTGGTCAGGCAATAAATGTGTGAAATACTTCATGTTCATCTTTGTCTTGTTTTCCCTTGCAGGGATGGGGTCCATCTTGTGCCGATGGTGTCTGTCATCTGGATAGATCATCAGTATCTGATTGGTGGGGGTCCGACTATCACAGAGCAGAACCTGTCGTCACTGGCCTAGGAAAAAATGGAGAAGGCCGCAGCTCTACTCTGGGCGATGCTGCCTTCTCAAACACTTGTTTGGCGGGGGTCCCGAGTGTCGGACCGATCAGATACTGATGACCCATCCAGAGGATAGGTCATAAGCAAGGCTACTTTCTCAGCAAAAATGCTTCCGTTACTGATAATACAACCATCTTCATCCGTTCAGAATGGATCCGGTTGTATTATCTTTAACATACCCAAGACGGCTCCGTCATGAACTCCATTGAAAGTTAATGGGGGACGGATCCATTTTCTATTGTTAGATTGTGTCAGAGAAAACGGATCCATCCCCATTGACTTGCATGTGGGTCTGCGCATACCATGACAGAAAGAAAACCGCAGCATGCTGCTCTCCGCTATGAGGATGGAACGGAATGCATTTTGGAGCTTTCCATTCTGTTCATTTACGTTTTGTCCCCATTGACAATGAATGGGGACAAAACGGAAGCTTTTTTTCTGCTATTGAGACCCTATGATGAATCTTAATATTGGAAAATATTAACGCTAGTGTGAAAGTAGCCTAAAAAACACTTGGAAAACCCATTTAAGGGACCATACACCGTTCAAAAGCTATCAGTTGTTCTTCCAGACTCTGCTGAACACATGCACATTCAGTTTGACTGAGTGCATGCATTTCCAAATGGGAGTAAGCCCATGGGCAGACTCATATTGCAGGGGCTTATTTAACTTGGGAACTAGGGATCAAGCATGTTGAAATCCAGTGATTTCAGCGGGATATTGGCGGCACCTTTACACTTCCAGATAATCGATAACGAGTCTTCCTATGGACGCTTGTGAACAATTATCTGTCCGAGAATCAGCCAGTGTAAAGCGTCCTTACGTGTATACAGAGATAGCTGTCCGTCACTGACATCAACTCCCGTAATGAAGTCAGAAGTAGCTGAGATTTCAATGGATAAATGACAACTGTTGCTGAGTCTTTTCCCACAAAACTGTATCGGTCTGCTCAGCTCTTCCTGCTCTATAACTGCTGCCTGCAGATTGTGCTGCATTTCGTGGTGACAGGTCCTCTTTAAAGGGGTTGTCCAGTTTCCTATATTGATGACTTATCCTCAGGGTAGGGTCGTCAATATCAGATCGGTGGAGGTCTGGTTCACGACACCCCTGCCAATTAGGCGCAGCATTGTCGCCACTGTTTACCTGCTCGCTGTTGATATCGCAGAGGCGAGCGGTGGAATTACAGCTCTGCCGTCCCATTCACCTGAATGGGACAGAACGTAACCACAACTGCTCCTTCCCAGGTAAACCGTGAAAAGTGGTATGTTCTCAAGCAGCTGATCAGGTGTGCGGGCAGTGGGACCCCCGCTTATTTGATATTGATGACCCTCCCTGAGGATACGTCATCAATATAAGAAACTGGACAACCCCTTTAAAGAGGACCTTTCACCGATCCTGACATTGTGAACTAAGTATCATGACATATACAGCGGCGCCCGGGGATCTCACTGCACTTACTATTATCCCTGGGCGCCGCTCCGTTCTCCCGTTATGTCCTCCGGTATGTTCGGGGACTTGGTTATAGTAGGCGGAGTCTGCCCTTGTTCTGCTGGGCGTCTCCTTCTCCTAGTCTGTAGCGCTGGCCAATCGCAGCGCAGAGCTCACAGACTGGGAGAAAAAAAACTCCCAGGCTGTGAGCTCTGCGCTGCGATTGGCCAGCGCTACAGCCTAGGAGAAGGAGACGCCCGCAGAACAAGGGCAGACTCCGCCTACTATAACCAAGTCCCCGAACGTACCGGAGGACATAGCGGGAGAACGGAGCGGCGCCCAGGGATAATAGTAAGTGCAGTGAGATCCCCGGGCGCCGCTGTATATGTCATGATACTTGGTTCACAATGTCAGGATCGGTGAAAGGTCCTCTTTAAGCCCACCAACACCTTGAGTTGTCCTTGTTTTAGGGGTATATACAGAAGTTAAGTAAATTGCCCATATGGCGGGTCTACTCCTTCACATTGTAATCTTCTACCTTCTTAAATGTGCCTTTATTCAAAAGAAAGCAGCCATCAAAAGAGGTTTCCTGCTGAGAGGTAGGGGGCCGTTTACTGCTGAGAGGTAGGGGCCGTTTCCTGCTGAGGTAGGGGGCCGTTTACTGCTGTATACCTCCCAGCAATTAGTGTCCTCAAAAGACAGCTGCAATGATATGTATAGCCGGCATTGAGACGCGCTCTGCCTTGTGTGATCCGATGATGTAACTCTTGCACAAAATTGATAAGGTATTGTAAGACTTTTTTTTTTTTTTTTGACCAATATTTTTATTTATAATGTTTGTGTCCATTTTTTAATGCAATGAATCAGTGAAAAACGGACCACCGAGGGATGGCATCCTCATGCAGACTGTGGTTTTCACAGACCCGTTGAACAGATGCATATGAGGCCTGGTGGGATAGTTGTGGATTCTGCGCTGCATGGATTACAATTGTAGAACGGTATCGGTGGATGGGGTTTTCAAAAAGAAGCCGAGAGAATCTGTGAGGCTTTCCGGGCGTGCCGAGGCCGTGATTGGCTGCAGTGGCCCATCCCCCACATGATGGACAGAGCTGTGTAGTTCTGGAGCTTTGGAACTGTTGATTGGCAGGGGGGTTGCAATGTGTAAAACCCCCACCTAGTGGGTATTAAAGACCTATGCTGAGAATGGGCCATCAATGTACATTGACCGGAAAACCCCTTTAAAGGGGTTGTCCAGGTTCAGAGCTGAATCCGGACATAATCTCTTGAATGAGTGGGGCATTTCTAGCTCCGATGCTCCACCTTGCCCTGTGCGTTGTGACGCAGGTCATGGGCTTTTTCTTCATTACCGGTGATGTACCTGGCTTCTCACAGTATGATAGGCAGAGGCTTTCACCTAGCAGTGATCCTGGTGATGTCTCTGGCACTAATGGGCAGTCTATAGCGCCTCTCTCTGTTGTTTTACAGGCTAGGGCAGCGCTCTAGACCTCCCATTAGGGCCGGTGACGTCACCAGGCTCACTGCTAGGTGAAAGCCTCTGCCTATCGTACTGCGTGGGGAGCATCGGAGCAAGAAATGCTCCACTCATTCATGCTGGATGAGTAAAGGGGCTATGTCCGGGTTCAGCTCCGACCCTGGACAACCCCTTTAACTTTTAGTAGTGCAATGAGCATTGAACAAATGATTCGGGAATCTTTTTAGCTCTTGAAATATTTTCTGTAATCGTTTTAAGATTGCAAATCCAGATTTTCTGTGTGAATGCTATTATTCAGTAGGGAGGCTGCCAGACTCCCCGGGGAGTTGGGTCGGCTACCTGGTAACAGGTGCAGCTATCGGAAGCGTCCGTACGAGACCTTTACGTATGTAGAGAAATAACAGTGAAGGGTGGCGCTAACGAGATAAGGGGATGTCTCATAAAGGCAACCCCTGTCCTTTTTCCTTTTAGGCCCTTTGCGCATCATAGCGGGCTCCCCCGACGACTCTGGGCCAGAATGGAGAGCTGCTCTAGGAGTTGTCACATGTCATGTAAAACTACCTTTCTCGCCCAGTTTCCTTGGGGGACACAGAAGACCTTGGGTATAGCTCATCTCCATAAAAGGCGTGACACTAAGTGAAAGCTGTTAAGCCCCTCCTCCACAGCTATACCCTCAGCCTGGAGAGAGAGGCAGCCAGTTTTTGCTTAGTGTCCAAGGAGGCAAGACACTCCCTGCTCTGCAGGGCTGTTTTCTCCTGGTTTAAATTTTGATTTTTACTTTTTTCTTTTTTTTTTTGTTCCAGACCATCAGGGACAGCAGAGACGCACTAGACCTCTCTGTTTCTCCCGGGGTTGAGCTGCGCCAGTGCCGGTCACCCGCACTGCTGCCTCCCCCACAGAAGACAAGGTGGATCAGGGCAGCCTAGCTCCCCTACATCCCGCCAGCGCAAGGGTCGCCCGCACGCCAAGTCCCTCTTCCAGCGTCCTGCCACTACAGTGCCAGTAGCTGAAGGGGCGACCCTGCTGGAACGGACCGAGGGTGAAGACGGCTGTGGTAAGAGAGAGGCTTCTCCAGCCCTACGTCCCCGTTCCCCCTGGTCTCCTGCGTGCCTGACCCTATACTGGGCCTTTGGACCCTTCTGTCCCTGCTAGACCTAGGCTGGCCCCTGGGCTGCCGCAGGGCGACATTCTGCTCCCTCTCTCCTGGCCTCCATAGGTCATTGGCACCCTTCTCCCTACAAGAAGAATGCCTGGGGAGCTGCAGAGGTCCGCAACTAGCTGCCCCTGACAGAGGGGTTATGCAGGCGTCCCACCCTCACAGGCACCCGGTCTCAGGGTCCCCCTCCCTCTTACCGGCTACTGCTTTAGGGCCAGAGCCTTGCTGCCCCTGACCCTCCTCTGCCCTCACGGGCACCGGCCCAAGGGCAAGGTGGTTGTGGCTGTCGGCCACATGGTGCGCTGTTACAAGCCAGGGCCCGCTCCATGGGTGAATTGGCTGCCGAGCCAGGGCCCGCTCCATGGGTGAATTGGCTGCCGAGCGCAGGGTCCTCGCTTCCGGGCAGCGGGTTGGGCACCCGCGGCCTGCAATATGACCGCTATGCTTCAACAGCCCCCGGCCGACCGTCGGAACATTCTGGTCGGCCGGGCACCGCAGGCTTCGCGTGCGCCGGCCGGTACTTGAATACTGTGCGGCCCCGGTCAGCCGGGCGCCGCTAAAAATTTAGGCCCCGGCTTCACGGCCTACTAGGCCGCAAAATTCCGGCCTCTGTTGCAGGGGGCTGGAACTTCTCCAGGCGCGAATTCTTCCTGCCGGGAGGTTCCTCCGCCCCCAGAGGTTCCCCCGCCCTTTGGGTACAGGCCGGCTTCAGATGGGCCTGTATGGCTGCCAACCCCTTCCCCCCTTTCTGCCTCAGTGAGGCTGTGTTATATATATATAAGAAAAAAATATATATATTTTTTATTCTCTCTCTCTCTCTCTCTCTCTCTCTCTCTCTCTCTCTCTCTCTATATCTATATCTATATCTATATCTATATCTATATCTATATCTATATCTATATCTATATCTATCTCTCTCTCTCTCTCTCTCTCTCTCTCTCTCTATCTATCTATATATATATATATATATATATATATATATATATACATACTCTGTCTCTGTATCTCTGTCTCTGTATCTCTGTCTCTGTATCTCTGTCTCTGTATCTCTGTCTCTGTATCTCTGTCTCTGTATCTCTGTCTCTGTATCTCTGTCTCTGTATCTCTATCTCTGTCTCTCTCTCTCCTCATTTCAGTACATGCCCCCCTTCCGTAGGCGGCATGTTGCGCTGCCACGGTCATTTTCCCCTTCTAGGCGGTTACTTGCCCTCTCCCACGATACGACGCTGGTCAAGTGCATGCGGCCCTTTCTGTAGGCAGCATTCGTCACCCTCTCCAGTTATGGTGCCTGCCATGTGCAGGACCCCCTCCTGGGCGGGATACTGTACTCTCCCTGGCTGCGGGTTGGCCTTGTGCATGACCCCCTTTCTTAGGCGGAATACTGCACTCTCTCCGGATACGGTGCTGGCCATGTGCACGAGCCCCCCCCTTTTTCTGGGCGGCATACTACACTCTCACCGGATGTGTTGCTGGCCTTGAGCATGGCCCTCTAACATGGGTGGAACGCTTGCGCTCCCATTGGATACGGTGCTGGCCTTGTGCGTGACCACCCCTCATTCCATGGGCGGAATTTTGCACGCTCACGAGATTCAAGGCTGTCCTTGTATGTGCCGTATTGGACTTGCACATGTTCCCCTTCATTGGCGGAGTAGTTACAATCTCACGAAATTTCGGTGTTGGGTGAATTGTTGCACACTCACTTAATGCGAGGATAGCCCTGTGCATGTCCCCCTTTCACTAGGTGGACCTCCTGCATTCCTGCTGGATACTGTGTGGCCATGTGCATGGCGCCCTTCGGGGCGAAGTATGGTATGCCCTACTTCTCTGACGTAGGTACGGCCTTGGGCATTCCCCCCTTTTTTGGGGCGGGCCTTGGCACCCTTGCCGACTGCAGTTTTCCAGGTACATTTCCCCCCTTTCGGGGCGGTCAGTTTTGCGTTCCATCGCATACCATACTAGTCTTGTACATAACTCACTTTCAGTTTGCACTTTGCACTTCCGTAGATACTGTGGCACTCTGTGGCTGGCCCTCTTCGCTGAGTGATATTTTTGCAGTGAGCGGACGTTCTTGTGCGTTGTTTGGGCCGTGTATACCTTCTCGTCCCGTAGGTGGGTTGGCCTTCTCACTGCTTACGGGGCTACTCGTACGTATGCCTCTTTTCCTCCTGCGACATATTTTTTCTCTTGGGAGACAGTGTTTGCAGCAAGCCTTGCACTATTCTCTAAAGAGATCATTCTGTCCACCTGTGTAAGCCTAAGGTGTTGTCCAACAAACAACAAATGAATGCCTTATATATAAGTAGACGGGCTCTACCTGCTCGCTACTGCACCGAGCTGGGCGGTGCTCATTCATTTCGTTGGCCCTTCCGCCGGGGAGTGTTCGTGGTTCCTAAATACATACCCATTCGTCTTCCCACAGCATTGTTTCCCTGCGCTAGTGGTCACATGGTCGAGAGTGCTGTCTGCAGCGCCCTTCGCATTCTATGTTGGCTCTGGCGGGACTACGGTCCCCTCGCCTACTACTATTTCCTCCTACCAGGTTCGGGCCGCTCTTCTTGGGAAGGTCACCCAACTTCTCTTGGGTGCTCGCTTACCCAGGTCCGGAGGACCTCCACCTTGGGTTCTTCAGGGTATTCGCCTTCTGCGAGGCGGTGAACCGGGCGTCTCAGTGTAGCGGGGTTCTGCTTTTGAGCTGTCCTATGGCTTCTCTGTTGCCCACTCCTCCTTTCTTTTGGAGGGTGTTATGCCGGCCTCTGTCTCGACTGCCTTTTCTCGCCAGTTCTGTTTGGCTCCCACTCGGTACGGATCTCTCCGATGTGGCTTCTGTTCCGGCCACGCTTCAGAGGCTGTTCCTTCTCTGCCCTCCCCTCTGGGGAGAGCATGGTTGTTCATGTGGATGGTTCTGGTGTTCCTTTTGGCCACGTACTGTTCCCCTTGTCCACACTGACTGTACTAGCCGTGTGCCTATTTACCGGGTCTACCGCGTTCTGTCCTCCCGCTGGGTGCAGATTGCGTTTTTTCCATTCTAGGCAATGTTTCTGCTATGGATTTACCTTCTCGGTAACTTGGGAGGACTACCATTTAGTCCGTCTTCCTGTGGTTGCTACATCGGCTTGGGCTTTAGCCTGTCTTGTCCTGGCATCGGGCTGTTGCTGGGCAGACCCTTCGGTTCCTGTCCGTCTGCTCCCCCACTCCGGGTGGATACGGGACAACTTTGCTCGGGGCTGACGGGACCAGTTCTACCGACCGTTCTGCCCGTGTTACTGATCATTGGGTTTTCACCCGCTTGCCCAGGCGACTCTAGTGGTCTTGCTAGTTTTCGCTTCTAGCCGAGTTTTCGTCCAGGATCTGTGGTAGGACTTAGGGCCTTACCTGGGGTTCTGTGGGAAGCTGGGCGTTCCCCCACTCTGCCTTTCTCTCTCCATGGTTCTGTCTTTCTCCAGTCCGGCCTGGACCTGGGGCTAGGACTCTGTTGCTTGAAGTATCAAGTGTTGTTCCTGTCCTCCCTCTTTCAGCGTTCCCCGACCCTCTGGGCCTGTCAGGACCTTCTTCCATGGAGCGGCTCTTGGGTTCCTTTGTACTGCCCTCCGGTACCGCCCTGGGAACTACATACTGGGCTCTTGGCGCTCCAATTTTTCTTTGGAGCCGTTACAGAAGTTCTCTCTACTCCTTCTGTCCTGTACGGTTGTGTTTCTGTAGCCATCGTGTCTCTGACGGGTGCCTGAGTGGCGGCCCTTCTTGTTCCGAGCCTTCTGTCTTCCCCCAGGACAGGGCTGTTTTCCATTCCGTCTCTTCCTTCCTTCGGAAGATGGTGTTTGTCCTTCATTTCATTGAGGCAGTCGTCCTCCCCTTCCCACCCCCGGGAACGGACACTTCACCGTTTTGGACGTTGTTTGGGCCTTGCAGTTTTTGCTTGGAGATCTCCGACTCTTGTCGACGTTCGGTCTCTTGTGTTTCCAGGAGGTCCGCGCAAAAGGTTGACCTCCCTCCAGGGTAGGGTTGGGCGATATACCGGTATCACGATATACCGCGGTATTAAAAAAACGGCGATATGGCGATATCGCCCTTTCCTAAATACCGCGGTATTTCGTGACGTCATAGAAGCGGTCATGTGCGCTGACCGCTTCTAAATCTGCGGCCGCCCGCCCCAGCATGAACCGATACGGGACATTTGCAGAGTACTTGTACTCGTGCAAATGTCCCCGATACCTGCTGACCGCTTGCGGCGGCTCTCTCAGCAGTTCGGCCGGCGTGGGGGAGGGAAGGAATTCTGTGACTCGCATTCCCGACACCCGACCTCTGAGAGGACGCTGTGATCCGCGCAATTAACCCCTCAGGTGATCACAGCGTCCTCCCAGAGGTCGGGTGTCGGGAATGTTCTTAAGTCCCTGCATTGGTGGCAGTGGGCCCCCCTCCTCCCTCCCTCCCCAGTATTAATCATTGGAGGCCACAGGGTCCCCCTCCCCCCCATCATTGGTGGCAGTTTGCAGTTCCGATCGGAGTCCCAGCAGTGTAATGCTGGGGCTCCGATCGGTTACCATGGTAGCCAGGACGCTACTGAAGCCCTGGCTGCGATGGTATGTTAGTGAGCAGCATTATACTCACGTGAGTCGTGGCCGCCGGGCGCTCCATCTTCTGTCTGTGCGGCGCATTGCTAAGGCTTATAGCATTAGCAATGCGCCGCACAGACAGAAGATGGAGCGCCCGGCGGCCACGACTCACGTGAGTATAATGCTGCTCACTAACATACCATCGCAGCCAGGGCTTCAGTAGCGTCCTGGCTACCATGGTAACCGATCGGAGCCCCAGCATTACACTGCTGGGACTCCGATCGGAACTGCAAACTGCCACCAATGATGGGGGGGAGGGGGACCCTGTGGCCTCCAATGATTAATACTGGGGAGGGAGGGAGGAGGGGGGCCCACTGCCACCAATGATGGGGGGTCGACCCTGTGGCCTCCAATGATTAATACTGGGGAGGGGGGGGCCCACTGCCACCAATGATGGGAGGGGGGGGCCCACTGCCACCAATGATGGGAGGGGGACCCTGTGGCCACTGCCACCAATGATTAATACTAGGGGGTGGGGGTGGAGTTACCAGAGGGGGCTGATAAGAGGGAGAGGCTGGGAGGCACATGAGGGGCTGATCAGAGGCTGGGGGCTGTTTTTTGGACTTTTGGTCAGTGGTCACAAAATGTGTTATTTATTTAATTGTTATAATTGGTATCAGTGAGTACTTAAATAAGAGTATCGGTACTCGGTCTAAAAAAAAATTGTATCGGGACATCCCTACTATAAACCACTCGTTCTGGTACAGAATTAACCCTGTAATGTTTTTGTTGTTACTAGAAGTCAATTGACTAGTTACAGATACCCAAAATGGTGAAAAATGACATATAAAAGTATAACAATTAACGTCTCCTTGTGGCTGCCCCCATACAGTATACGGTAACGTCTCCTTGTGGCTGCCTGGCTGCCCCATACAGTATAACGTCTCCTTGTGGCTGCCCCATACAGTATAACGGCTCCTTGTGGCTGCCCCATACAGTATAACGGCTCCTTGTGGCCCCAAGTGTTTTTTTCTTCTAAATGGGCATTTATCGCGATATATATCGTTATCGCGATAAATTTCTTAATATCGTTATCGTGGGAATATTTTTGATATCGTCCAACCCTACTCCAGGGTGGTTTTCCTCCGCTTTCTCAGAGTGGCTCTTGCTGTGGTTGCCGCACCAAGGGCAGGGTTCTGCTTTTGGTGTCACCATTCATTTTGCCAGAGCTGTCGGTTTTTCCTGAGCCGGAGGCATTGGGCTTCGGCCATGCATTTGTGCGAGGCGGTCACTGGTCTTCCTTGCACACCTTACCGAGTTCTACAGGGTGCATACTCGGGCTTCGGCGTATGCTGCCTTGGGCCGCCTGGTCTGCAGGTGGTGGTTTTTTGATGCCTTCGGGTGCTTCGCCTTGGTGCCGTGTGTGGTCCCTCCCCTTTTGGACTGCTTTTGAACGTCCCAAGGTCTTCTGTGTCCCCCAAGGAAACTGGGCGAGAAAACGAGATTTTTGTATAACTTACCAGTAAAATCTCTTTCTCGCTCTTTCCTTGGGGGACACAGCACCCACCCATTCTTTGTTCTTCTCTGACGGTTTCCAAGTTTGTTTTACCCTTTGGGTAGTTGGCTTGTTGGTTCCACTTTTTGGACTTTGCCTTTTCTCACTACTTGGACACGCAACTAGCAGTCTCTCTCTCCAGGCTGAGGGTATAGCTGTGGAGGAGGGGCTTAACAGTTTTCACTTAGTGTCACGTCTCCTATGGAGATGAGCTATACCAAGGGCTTCTGTGTCCCCCAAGGAAAGAGCGAGAAAGAGATTTTACTGGTAAGTTATACAAAAATCTTGTTTTCCTCTCCAGCGACTGCTGCAGGGAATATGCAGTAGGAGGGCTTGTTTTTTGGGTCAACTTGTAGTTTTTAATGACGTAATTTTGGGGTACATATAACTTTATCTATTAAAGGGGGTTGTCCAAGTTGTTCGTTGTATGTTTCTAACTAACCAAATGTAAGCAGGGTTTCAATTCACTTCCTACAGCGGCTTAGTTCTCCTACTTAGCATCACATGACCTGTGACGTCAGCTTCTGTCCCTGCTCTCATGTTGCGTGCACAAGCCTGAGGGAGTGGGAGGAGCAGGTCGGCCTCTGTGCACGGAACGTCCCTGTGAAGGCTGTGCTGCTTGGAGGAGCAAGAGCAGACACAGAGCTGACAGACTGGAGGAGGCCTCTCCTCTGTAGTCTTCTGCTAGGGGGACGATCCTTTGTGTATCAGTAATGTCACTGTATTGCTGGGACTTGTAGTCCCACACGAGTATCCCAGCACTCAGACTGCAGGCAGGGAAGCAATTTTATTCACTCTTTGCAGAGCAGGGGGAGGGGAAAGGATGTCTTTGACACACAAATATTCATGAGGAAAACCTCAGAGATTGTTACGCGCCCCGACAGCTCTGCAACTGCATGTCAACAAAGGGGCCAGAACAAAACTAGGGAAATAAGGAAATGTTTTGTTTTTGCCTAAAACTTGCTTAGCTCATGTATATAGCGCTGACCATCCGATTAACAGTGCCTTATAACTTATTTTTTGGCATGCGGTAATGGAAAAAAACAAGCTATTCCAACATCGTCTTCTGCATTTTTTATTTTTTTTTTTTCATTTTTATAGAAAGGTTTATTTTTTTATATTAACTTTATTGTTCTTTATTTTTTTTTTACTCTCACTATGGAATGTAGATTTTATAATGCATCGGTATACATTTTCTTCACGGGGAACCAATGGTTATAGGAAGCTTCTATGTAACTGTCTAGATGCCACGGTCGGTATGACCCGCGGCATCTAGGGAGTTAAACGGCCTTGGTTGGAGTTGCCTCCTATCCGGCCGTTTCAGTGGGAGCCATAAGACAAAAACGTGATGTGAATCCAGCGTTACTGTGTTCTGTGAATTTTAAAGGGAACCTGTCACCTGCAAAACGCATATTAAACCGACCACAGTACCTTACAGTATCCCCCAGTGTGTTGCTAATCATATTTTTCTTTGCGTTTCTTCATACTTGTTAAAAACATTGTTTTAATGTCGGTTGGCGCTGTCTCCGAGTCAGGCTTGAAGTCAAGGGGGCAGCGGCCTCCTTGCTTCTAGTAAAGCTAAGCCCGCCCCTTACCCCTCCTCTACAATTAGATGGACATGCTGCCGGGATCGCGCTCTTCTAGCGCATGCGCGGTACGCTGCCTGTTACAGCGTGACGGACGGGCGCGTGCGCAATCAAACTGTCCGGAGCATGCGCAGTCAGCAAAATGTAGGCGGGTGAGGGAGGATCGCACTGTAACAAGCAGCGTACCGCGCATGCGCTAGAAGAGCGCGTTCCCGGCAGCATGTCCATCTAATTGTAGAGGAGGGGTAAGGGGTGGGCTTAGCTTTACTAGAAGCAAGGAGGCCGCTGCCCCCTTGACTTCAAGCCTGACTCGGAGACAGCGCCAACCGACATTAAAACAACGTTTTTAACAAGTATGAAGAAACGCAAAGAGCAAAGAAAAATATGATTAGCAACACACTGGGGGATACTGTAAGGTACTGTGGTCGGTTTAATATGCGTTTTGCAGGTGACAGGTTCCCTTTAAGCTATTTAAAGGGTACATTAAATTAGCCCATCGAGTGTTGGGGTGAAGGCGGTTGTCCATTCCTTTTTATGATGTGGCTTAGGCTCCATTTACACGTCCGCATTTTGCGGAACAGAATTGTGGACCCATTCATTTCTATGGGGCCACGCTAGGTCCGCAATTCCGTTCCCGAAAACAATAGAACATGTCCTAGGCATTTTCTATTATAGTGCCGGAGATGTGCGGTCCGCAAAATGCGGGACGCACATTGCCGGTGTCCGTGTTTTGTGGATCCGCAAAACACATACGGATGTGTGAATGGACCCTTATCCCGAGGCTAGACCAGCAGTTTCTGATCGCTGTCCTGCTGATCAGCTGTTTAGAAGTAGCTCTGCCGTCCACTACACAATGGACAGACCTGTATAGCTCTGGAGCTACTTGTAAACAGCTGATCTGTGCGATAGCGATGGCCTATCCTGAGGATACATCATCAGTATAAAATATACTAATATAAGAGTCTTATCTGTAATACATAACTCTGTGCGGTGCAGATCTGTCAATCTGAATACTATTTCCTCTTCATTTTGTGCTCGCTGAGAATATTATCTCTTCTGTGATTGATAATGAGGGATAGGCTAATCGCTCGTTTGTGTGCCGTAAAGAGAGGCCGTCATTTATTCCATCCTTATTCTTCTCCGCAGATAATCTCTCCTACTGCATTGTTCCTGGCTGCTAAAGTGGAGGAACAGCCTCGTAAACTTGAACATGTCATTAAAGTATGTCATGCTTGTCTTAATCCAGTCGATCCACTGCTGGATGCAAAAAGCGATGTAAGTGGAGCTCCTGAATGCGTGTCTACAGCAGCGGTAACGTCTGTGGTCTGACAACATACGTAATTGATAAGCCTTTAATTTTTACCAGTCTCTCTGCTGCCAATTTGTCACTAATGTAGAGTCTGGTGGAGATGCGTCTGTAAGCTCAGGATAGGTCATCGGTATCTGATCGGTGGGGGGTCTGACACCTGGGACCCCCACAGATCAGCTGTTTGAGAAGCCCCTGTGAGCACCACGGCGTGGAAGTCTTATGACCGGCCTTCTCAGCTTGATAAAGGCCACCAAATTGGGCCCAAATGTCACTATGAGATTGTACCACTGGTAAAATAAATACTGAATTGAAGCTATATGCTGTCCTTGGTGTGCGGTCTCCAAACTACTGATACAAGTTATTTACAGACACCTTGGGTGGAAGGGGTCTGAAAGGGGACATGCACCCACAAAAGCCGCTGATAAGACGTGTGCTGAGGTCTTGCTGTGACTAGAAGCTACTGCTCGCATCTCGGCCTCCTTGTATCTCTGCTGCATTGGTGGCCTTGGAAAACCCTTAATCTGCCCTCCCTGGTGCACCACAAAGCAGCGGCAGCTCTGCTCATTTTGTGTTTGATGTTAGAAAATCTGTGCTTTGTGTTGATTTCACACAGTTATTGCTTCATGAGTGATTGGATATGCTTGTCGTTGGTTTTTAGGCTTACCTACAGCAAGCTCAAGAGCTGGTTATACTTGAAACTGTCCTGCTGCAGACCTTAGGTATTTACACCTCCCTGACTGTACTGATTCACCCATTTGATTACAGAGACTCTCGTATCCCACCTAAAATTTCAATCAAGAGCACGTCAAGCACTGTATGTGTGTTGGATAATGACAGCGGGGGTTGCATAGTGTATACGACCCTGGGCACCCTGTCTGCTATGGAAATGGCGTAGTAATGCATGTACCCCTGGCTGTTGGACGGCTCCTCAGCAGCAATGTAATCCTAGTTGCTGTTAGAGTATTGGTTCCAGTAATTTATTTTTCTAAAGTCGCCCTTATCTGTCTTCCACAGGCTTCGAGATCACTATTGAACATCCCCACACAGATGTCGTTAAGTGCACCCAATTAGTGAGAGGTTTGTGATCCTGATTAGTACTATGCTGTTTTTTTTTTTTTCTATTTATGGCACTGGTATTTGTGATGTTCATCGCCACGTCTGTGCCCTCCCGATATATAACCCCTGTTTTGTTTTCTTTTGCAGCAAGCAAGGACTTGGCACAGACCTCCTATTTCATGGCTACCAACAGGTGGTTATCCGAACCTTTGTTGCACTGTCATAGCACACTATACCTTTCTTTACTGCAGGGTCCCCTTCCTGTGTCTTACTAGCCTACGTGCACGGGGGGGGGGGGTCTGGGCTGCCTCCATGGCCCGGTCTCTTCCCTGTGTCTGACACTCGCGCTGTGTTCTGGCCTTTGACACACAGGGGAGGATTGCACAAGAAGAAAACGTAGTGTCGCTTTCTGATCAGTTTCTTGATTCTGAGTGCATTTACTAAACTGGTAGCCCCGAATAGCATCTAAAGAACTAAAATTACCCTAGAGCATCTTGGTAAGTATAACGATACTTGAATTTCTACCTAAAAACCACATCACACGATAAACTCTCTAAATTTTAACTGGCGATACTTTCTCAAGATGCAATTGCTAAGTGCTATGTATTGAGATTCTTTTCAAACCAACTATACAGCAAAGATGAAGCGTTTAAAAGTCCGATATTCATCTTTTACATATTTCATATTGAGACTCAGAATCCAGATTCAGAAAAATGTGTGAACGTCCTGCAGCATGTACTCCTCGAGGTTAATAATAACTCTTCTTTCTTTTTCCAGGAGATTGGCTATATGTTAAACAGCGGCCATTTCTGTATTTTTATTTTTTATTTTTTTTAAGCAGTGACCGATTTCATATTCTCATTGGATGGTGTCGCCATTTTGCTTTGATTTCCCAGAGGATGAGAATCTCCCACATTGCTCCTGCACGATGGGCCTTAGGATTTATCATTGGCGTCTTTCGTGCCCTGTGCCCATCCTGCAGCAGCTTGTCGGGGGGTGTCAGCACGCTGTTGTTTTTTTGACCTTGCATTTTAATCTTTTGCCTTTGAAAGCTCCTTATCTACGTTCTGTTCTCTTGGTGGTTTATTTTAATAGTTGTATGTGGAAGTGTCCAGAAATATGTTGACTGATATTTGGTTTAGTTGGTTTGAAATGGCTTCATGTACATTCTCTTTGCCTTTTTTTTTTGTATTACTACTTTACAGGTCGATTTGCTAGGCATAGAAATTAGAGTGAAAATTTGTCATAATTAATGGCTTTGCATTTTCTTAGGTTCATAAGTAGGTTGTCTTCTTACAGGAGGCACCTGTAATATAGGAGCTTTACAGTAATATTACTACATGGCCGACCTGAATCTACTAGAGTGAGAGCCACTTATTGTTAGCAGCTCTGGGGCTCGTAGGCCATATAGACAGGGCTTGTCTTGATGGAGCCACCAATTTAAATTGGTGTTCCTCAGGCCCCACCTGCCGTCATGATTTGAGAATATCCCATAGAATGAATACCCGTGTTAAGTCCTGATGCATAGACAAAAATTATATCACCCGCTGAATACTAAGGAAATCCTGAAAACATGACCAACAGGTGGGCCCTGAGGACCAGAGTTGAGGAACACTTTTTTTTTTTTTTTTTTTAAGGAATGTTTAAAGAGGACCTGTCCCCTCTCCTGACATGCCTGTTTTAATAGCTCCATGCATTCCTCATGTAATGACAGTTCTGGAGCATCTATTCTTATGGCTCTCTGTTGTGTCGTTCCTTTATTATTTCTACTAGAAGTTATGAATGAATTGCTTTCAGTCTGCAGTAAGGGTACAGAGGGGAGGTAACCAGTTGGGGGTGTACCTGCACAGTCTGAAAATGGCAGCATAGATTGGATAGCGTGAGTCTGTGCTGGTACACCTCCCCCAACTGGTTACCTCCCCTCTCTACCCTTACTGCAGTGTCGGGAAGTAAAAATTCAATCAAGAATTATTAATTATGGTCATAAAAATAATTAACCATAAAAAAAAGAAATGGTCATAAATTCTTAAAATCATGACCTGGTAAATTGTAGACAACCTAATTGATACAATTCACATCTGAGTCCGACTATTTCCTCAGATAAATAAGTTCTTTTTGACGTGAGATGACGTTAATGATAAACATGTAGTTCTCCATTATACAATAATACACAGGTTTATTGGTACGGCTACTTTCACACTTGAGGCAGTGTGATCTGGCCGATCTGCCGCTGACTGAAAGCATTGAGACGGATCCGGATCCGTCTCACAAATTCATTGCAAGGACGGATCCGTCTCTCCGCTTGTCATGCGGACAGACGGATCCGTCTTGTTTTTTTCCCCACATTTTTACCGGTCTGCACATGCGCAGGCCGGAAGGACGCATCCGGCATTCCGGTATTTTGAATGCCGGATCCGGCACTAATACATTCCTATGGGGAAAAATGCCGGATCCGGCATTCAGGCAAGTCTTCAGTTTTTTTCGCCGGAGATAAAACCGTAGCATGCTACGGTTTTATCTTTTGCCTGATCAGTCAAAAACGACTGAACTGAAGACATCCTGATGCAAACTGAACAGATTACTTTCCATTCAGAATGCATGGGGATATGCCTGATCAGTTCTTTTCCGGTATAGAGCCCCTGTGACGGAACTCTATGCCGGAAAAGAAAAACGCAAGTGTGAAAGTAGCCTTACAATGTTATAAACATATATAAGTAAATAAACACAATGACACATGCAAATGAATATATATAGCGTTAATATAAAGCATTACAAGCTTAACAATACATGTGAGTGGAAATAACTTGTCACATTATAACAAAGCTACTATTTGGTTAGGATATCAAAGTAGGAACATAAGTTATATACATCACTTCTGTTCAGAGGAAACCTTATGATATCAGGATGGGCATGTCTAATCCTAGACATCAAATTGGAATGCTAAATACATTCCGCCCCCCTCTAACCAACTACACATCACATGACTTCAAGGATGGGCATATCCATCCAAGGAGATAACTGTATCCTTCCGCCCCATCCTAGACTATTTTCACACACAACTTTTGTAAGGCTATTAAGACAAATAACAGGGATCTAGGATCTTTGCTAGATCATATCTTAAATGGGAAGGACTTGAAATAAGTATTTCCTGTGGGAACCCATCATTTAGCTAGGCGATATCTATATCTCTATCCAAGCAATCCTTTAATGCTTTGCTAGATTATGAGTCTTGATTCTTCTACAGGTAGAATGAAGCCTCACAATATCCTAAGACTACATCTCAATATGGAGATGATCGATTAATTTATTTGCCAATCTAGATGGTATAATTTTACCCACACTATCAAATTAGTCTTAATAAAATGAAATATCATTCTCTGGGTCTCTTACCAAGTCCTAGTAGGAATCTCACTTCTGCTCCTAGGAAAGCTGGGTGGTCCATCATAGCGCATCTCACCATGGCTTTCATCTTGATAGACCCCTCTTGTCTCCTTGAGAGCTCCACTTGTCTTCCCTTTGTGTTGTTTATGACCACAAATTTATCAGTTAGACGCACCTTCCTAGTTTGGAACTTTCCAATCATTGTCGGATGGGCGTGACCGTTGATAAAACAAAGTGTGACATCATAACCTTACCCAGAATGCACTTTTGCTTCTGTTGTAATGTCGCCTACTCATACCTAGGTGGCACTGTTGTATAAGCTATTTGCATCATAGTATGAAGGGTTAACTTATGTAAGTCTGAATAAAACGTATTCTATACATTTGACCTTTAGAAGCTTTAATTCAAAGCTATAGGGATTAATTCTGACACTTGTAGCAATTAGAGACAGACCTCTAGGCGTCTCTCTGAATGTTTCTCACGCTGTTGATCTATGGACCGTAATGATATGAATGGCCTTGTTTTCTCACAAAGATATCAGTACCTCCTGTCATACCAAAGATGTGATTAATTGTTACAAAACACATCTTCACAGACACTCTTTTAGAGACGAATATTCTCCTAATGAGAAATATATATAATATACTGGATACATGTTGTCTTCATAACATATAACAATATTATAAATATATAAAAATTGATAAACTCCACGGCACATCCAGAAGTAGAAAAAGTAACAAAAATGGTTATTCACCAGACATACAGCAACGTTTCAATCCTCTCAGTGGGATCTGGTGAATAAACATTTTTGTTACTTTTTCTACTTCTGGATGTGCCGTGGAGTTTATCAATTTTTGTAAGTAAGGTGGGTGGATCACCCCCACAGCTGCTGGCACCCAACTACATCAAAAAAATTTTTTGTCTGCTTTTCTGCTGTGCTGCCCTTGTTTTGTTCATATATATATATATCTCTATCTCCTACTGATTGTCTTATGCTAAGGACTAAGGCTCATTAAATGAATACATGAACATTCTATATTTTGCTTAATTAATAAATACCTAATTGTATAGGTAATTATCACCAGCTGCATAGAGCTTATCTTTATCTCCCGTCATAAATTTATAAGTAGACAAGGAGAGGCCTCTTCTCAGACTCGTACATTCATGAGAAGAATAACACTAAGAGTAGAAACCTTTGTGCGACCTTACTTCGGCCTACTGGAGACATACAAAATTGTAACTATAGTCGAGCATGGCTCCTAAAGGCAATGAACATCCATGTTGACTAGAATGAATTGGATATCAATGCATTTACCTATGAAAAGGCACAACAGCAGACTGCTAGCAATTCATTCATAAGGCTACTTTCACACCTGCGTTTGGTGCGGATCCGTCTTGTATCTGCACAGACGGATCCGCACCGATAATGCAAACGCTTGTATCCGTTCATAACTGATCCGTTTGCATTATTCTTAAAAAAAAAATAGTCTAAGTCAAAACGGATCCGTCAATGGGGGACGAAGCCGTTTTCAATTGCACCATATTGTGTCAGTGAAAACAGATCCGTCCCCATTGACTTAGATTGTAAGTCAGGACGGATCCGTTTGGTTTTGAATCGTCAGGCGGACACAAACGCTGCAAGCAGCGTTTTGGTGTCCGCCTCCAGAGTAGAATGGAGGCTGAACGGAGGCAAACTGATGCATTCTGAGCGGATTCTTATCCATTCAGAATGCATTGGGGCTGAACTGATCCTTTTTGGGCCGCTTGTGAGAGCCTTGAAACGGATCTCACAAACTGACACCGAAACGCCAGTGTGAAAGTAGCCTAAGTTCTAGGTGAAATAATAAAGGAATGGCACAACATAAAGCCATAAGAATAGATGCTCCAGAATTGTTATTACATTGGGAACACACATACCTATTAAAACAAGCGTGTCAGGAGTGGTGACATGTCTTCTTTAAAATAGGGTTTTCCCCATCTTGTAAAGTGATGGCCTATCGCTAGAAGCGGTCATCAGTTAATGATCTGTAGGGGTGTGATGACTGGGATCCCCACGGATCCTGAGGATGAAGGGGTGGCAGCACTGATTTAGCTCTCCCTGCTCGGTGGCGCCCCAGCCACCTCCTGTGCAGGGTCCTGCAGCCGGCCTCATTCACTTGGTGCAGGAAAATAATGGTGATGGGGTTGCACCGTTAAGGCCTCATGCACACAACCATATTTTGTATCTGTGTCAGTCTGCATTTTTTGCAGATTGCACACAGACCCGTTCTTTTCTATTGGGTACAAAAAAACGGACAGCACACCAATGTCATCCGTGTGCTGTCTGCATCTGTATGTCTATTCTGCAAAAAAATAGACCATGTCCTATTCTTGAAGTCAGTTGGCCCGCCAGACGTCTTCCATGTTTTGCAGGTCCTTGTTTTGTGGACCATAAAACAGATACGGTCGTGTGCATCAGTCCTAAACCATCAGGACAGCGCCTTCATTCTCGAGGTCATTGGAAGTCCCAGGAGTCAGACTCCCACAGACCATGTGGTTGCCATCAAAACATCCTCATTCAGATGTATGGAACGGTTTTTCAGTTCTGCTTGTGTTTTAACCCTGATTGTGACGGGGCTCATTAATGGAATATGGATCTATTCGGAATCGGACACTTGTACCACAGCGGCCTTATCAAATGACTGACCTTACACTTTAATCCAGACGTATAGGGAATTCCGTCTGTACTAGAAAGATCACTGTGTCCCAGATGGCGGCTAATACCTATGTCTTATGGTATTTATCATTGCTGTTTTTCTGATTCACAGGACCTGGAGACCTCTTGCTTCTCTTTATACAAGCTCAGTTATTTCTCACTGACACTGTTTGTATCTTGCAATGTCAATTTCTCCATTTTGCTTTGCATTTTAAGGGGACACTATCATCAAGGATGGATCAGATTTGGGAGACAGTAATTTGTGTAGTCAGCAAATTCATTTTCTTATGTGCTAGATTGCAGAGCCTGTAAACCCCTTTTTCTAAATACCGGTCAGATGATCGCTGCCGCCGGTCCTTCGGCTGAAGCTCTCAGCGAGCGCATATTTCCAGTGCTGGTGGCTTCCTTATGTAGCCGAAACTATGGACCTCAGTCATTTTGGGCTCAGATGCCCCTTTTCAGCAGGGACAGCAGTCAGCGTTTTACAGTCTGTACTCTGCGGATAGGTAGCAGAGAACCCAGGTGGAAATTGAGTTTCTAGTCTTATCTACTTTCATGTTGAGATTCATGAATTTTGCATAAATTGTGCGCTCTCAGCCACCTCCTCCTGTATTATGACCCTGGTAATGAATGATAGTGTCCCTTTAAATTCTATTTTATGTTGTTTAATTGGATTTAGGGGGTGTGTAAACTAATGATTTTCTTTCCTTTTTTCTTTTTTTCTCTATTCCCTCCCCCCATTTTTGTCGCTTGCAGTCTGCACCTCACAACTTTCTGCCTTCAGTACAAGCCCACGGTAATCGCCTGTGTGTGCATCCACCTGGCCTGCAAGTGGTCCAACTGGGAGATACCTGTATCTACAGATGGGAAGCATTGGTGGGAGTATGTGGACCAGACGGTGACACTGGAATTGCTGGATGGTACGAATGTAGCCCTTCCTAGTGAAGCTGACCTATTAAAAGGGGTTGAGTCACTTCAACGGCATTTATCATGTAGAGAAAGTTAATACACGACACTTACTAATGTATTGTCATTGTCCACATTGTCCCCTTTGCTGGCTTGATTTATTTGTACATCACATTGTACACTGCTTGTATCCAGGGGTTATGACCACCCTGCTGTCCAGCAGCTGTGGTCGTACTTGCACACTTTAGGGAAAGGCTTCTGCCTCTGGTGGCCGGGACTATGGGAGCGCACATAGCCATGCATGCTCAGCAGTTCCTGTCCTGGCCACCTCGTATCTGCACTGAAGCGGTGGCAGTGACCCCTGCGTGTGAGCAGTGTATATTGTAATGGAAAACCGAATCCAGCCAGCAGAGGAGGCAGTAAGGACAGTCACAATACATTAGTAAGTGCCTTGTATTAACTTCTTCTACATAATGCCACCTGCTGAAGTTAGACAACCCCTTTAAATTGATTTGACAGGGTTTTCACAGAGTAGCTGCCCAGTGAATATTAACTGTATGTACAGTGTCACAATTCTTGATGTAGAAGCGTACTTACCTTGCTATGATGCTCTTAATGATCACCTGTCACCTCTCCTGACAATTGTATTCCAATGAAACAACAATTCTGCAGCATCTTTTTGTAGGCTGTTCTGCATTGTGTATTTCCTGGAAATATGTGAATAAATTGACAACTGGGTGTTACAAGGCTGGAGTTTTTCCCTACCTAGTCACTGTCCAGCAAGCGCTGATGGGGGCACACCCCTAATTGGAGACACCCGGTGTATTTATACATTTCTGGGAGGGATAACCGTGTAACAGCGCAATGCTGAATTCTTTGTTTTAAGGGTACTTTCACACTAGCGGTTTTGTTTTCTGGTAATGAGTTCCGTCCTAGGAGCTCAATACTAGGGAAAAAACTGATCAGTTTTATCCTAATGCATTCTGAATTGAGAGCGATCCTTTCAGGATGCATCAGTTCAGTCCCTCTTACGTTTTTTGGACGGAGAAAATATCGCAGCATGCTGCAGTTTTCTCTCCGGCCAAAAATACTAAACACTTGCCAGAATGCCGGATACGGCATTAATTTACATTGAAGTGTATTAGTGCCGGATTCGGCATTAAATGTTACGGTAACACGGATGCGCAGACCTTTTAAAAAATGCTAAAAAATTAATTTTGTACGTTTTTCTGGATGACACCGGAGAGACGGATCCGGTATTTCAAAGCATTTGTCAGACGGATCCGGGTCCGTTTGACAAATGCCATCCGTTTGCATCCGGATTGCTGGATCCGGCAGGCAGTTCCGTCGCCGGAATTCTCTGCCGCAAGTGTGGAAGTACACTAAGGGGAATTAAATATACACAGGCCAGGGATGGTGGCAGGTCCTCTATAACGGGTTACTTGAGGCTCCCGGCTGCATCTTTAACGCAAGTGTTTCCTCTTTCCAGAACTGACGCATGAATTTCTGCAAATTCTTGAGAAGACACCCAACCGGTTGAAGAAGATTCGAAACTGGAGGGTAAAGATGTTAAATAATGCTGCCGTGTAATACAATTCGTCCCTTGTGGGATTAGTTGTTCATTTATTTAACTTACAATGAGGCCTAAAGATTTGTCATGTTTTACTTGTTCAGTGTGATCGAGCTCATGTCCGGAGTAATAATAAGAATCCTAAGCTGGCATTATTAAACTCGTTGAGCGTTCAGCGAAGCCGCTGCCAGGAGTCTGCGGCGCATCAGGCTGAGCCCAGTGCGCAGGTGCGGGATCTGGCAGAGGGACGGGTAGGATTGCGGAGGCCGCGCTGAGCTAGGGAAGGTGGTGCTGGGCACCGGACGGCGAGGGGTGCTGCCGGGCACTCTGTATTAACAGACCTCCCTTTGGGCACCTTAAGTGAGTGATTGACAGGATATAAAAACCAGTTTTTTGTGCAAATAGAGCCACAGTGAAGTTTAATAATGCCAGCTTAGGATTCTTATTATTACTCCGGACATGAGCATATGTTTAGGTTATAGGGGTAAAATCTCGTGACAGAATCCCTTTAAAATGATAGTATGGTTGGAAAAAGACACAACATCAAAATCAAACTTATGTTTTATACCACCAATTATTTATATTCAACAGGGTATTTTGTACTATTTTTTTTTTTGTATTTTTTTTTTCAGGCCAGTCAGGCGGCTACAAGAAAACCCAAGTCTGATGGTCAACTCGACAGTGCTCTGCTTAATTCGTCACTTGCCCCGAACTCCATTTTGGTGGACCCCGTAGCTGGTATTGCCACAGGCGCCAGTTTTCCAAAGGCATCCACGTCTGTGTTTCCTGCACCGGTAGCTCTGAACTCAGGAAGCATGCCAATTCAGGCGGCCCATAACACGGAGGAACTGGCCTTATTGGGAATGCCTGGTACATCCTATACAATGGCATCTCATCACGAATGGCCTCAGCATCCGGATCAGCCTAGGACAGACCAAGTGTATGGCCAGAAAACGGATAGTTCTCTCCCATCTGCTCAGTATAACCTGACTGCTGTTCAACTCCACCCTGGCTTACATCATCGCTCCGAAAAGGTTTCCGAGCACTCGGCTAAGCTGGAGCATGCTCATAAGTCATCTGGCGGCAAACACTATGGACAAATTTATGCTCCTCCAGTAACTATGTCTCATAAAATGTCTTTGGACAAGTACCGGGAAAAACGCAAACTTGAAACTGTCGATATAGATATTAGAGATCAAATTCTGACAGTTCACGCGGACCAACAGCAGCAACATAAAAAACATAGCCAAGCCTCCGGCAGCAGCTCTGTGACGTCTCCCATCAAAATGAAAATTCCACTTTCCAGTAGTGAAAAGACAGAAAAACATTCTTCCGAGAAGAAAGATAAGAGCGGTTCCCTGAAGCTGCGCATACCCATCCCGCCCACGGAGAGAACCTCCAGCAAAGATGACTTGAAAATGAAAATTAAGGTCTCTTCCGGGGAGAGACACAGCTCATCGGACGAGGGCAGCGGAAAGAGCAAGCACTCGAGTCCGCACATGAGCAAAGAACACAAGGACAAGCACAATTCTTCCAGCCGGCACCACGGTAGCAGCCACAAGCATTCACATTCACACTACAGCAGTGCGAGCAGCAACAACAACAGCAATAAGCTTAGTATGGACGGACTGCCTACAACTGTTTTACGGAGTCCCGTTGGTGTGCCCAACGATGGTGGTACCTCGAGCTCCAGCTCTTCAAGAAAGAGGCCGCATTCCAATGACGCCTCTTACAACCACCACCCCAAAATGAGCAAAAGTTCCAAAAGTTCAGGTACTAGTTCTTCCTCTGTTAAGCAGTATATATCCTCTCACAACACTGTTCTTAACCATCCCTTACTCCCTCCTCCCCCTGTCACATACCAGGTGGGCTACGGGCATCTCAGCACCCTCGTGAAACTGGACAAGAAGGCAGTGGAGAGCAACGGCCCTGATACCAGTCACGAGTACGGTGCAAACAGCCAGCACATGGACTACAAAGATACTTTAGACATGCTCGATTCGCTGTTAAGCGCCCAAGGAATGAACATGTGATTAGCGCTCTTAATTTTAACCCCCCCTCCCGCCATTTAATGTGTATATATATTATATATTTTTTAATTTAAAACAAAAAAAAAAGTTAGTATGGAAAAACTTCCTTATCTAACTGGTGGTGACACCCGTGGCCACAGTTTCAATACATTTATAAGTGCTGCTTTTATCCCTCGCTCTGAAAAAGAAGAGGTCTAGTGAAATGTCTCTCTCCACATACAATAGTGTTATGAAAAAAATACTGTAAATCGCATGGAAGGTGCAAAATCTCAGTATTTCTACCATTCTATGAACAGAAGAACGGATGTTTGTTTCAAAACTTGTAGATTGCTTCAAGCCTTGTCTGATCGGCCTTGCAAGAGGCGCAGCCAGAGGTCGTTTGACGCTTAGGTTTTCCTGGACGAGTGTAAATCTTATTTCAGAATTTTTTTATTTTTTTTCCTTTGTATATTTAAACTGTATGTATGATATGCATGTCTCATAGATAAAGGGATGAAAACGGATTCTACAGACAACTGTTTACAATGACGGTGGAGAAGAAAATGTACATACATTTTTGTATGTTTAGATATAACCATACAATACTCAGGTTTGGAGCTGCTCGTAAGAATAACAATATACAGATTAACTTTATTTTATCTTTTGGCAAAAGTCCATCGATCTACTAAACGAAAGCAAAAGATGGCTTTGTCGACGTCTCCTAAAAATCCTTTCTGTGCTACAGCGGTCTGCACGCGGTGTTGCCGGGCTTTGTCGCACTAGAAACTGTAGGCCTTAATGGGGATCAGCAGAAAAAAAAGACAAACAAACCACTAAAAGAGGAAATTTTATGGTGGACCGGGGGAGGCAGCAGTCCCCTGTACCAGTCACTAGAATGGCAATAGAAGGGGGAATTCTGTGCCTCACACTTTCATTTGGTGACCGCCTGCCCCCCCTCCCCCCCATGCGTTTGGTCCTCAGGGTTGCGAAGGTAATGCGAAAGTAAAAAAAAAAAGATAAAAAAAAAACGTTTACATAATCTTTTGCTGTGAAGTGCATTTAAGTGTTCATTGGCTTGATGCAGTAATATAGACAGAAAGTTGCTACTTAACGGTAATTGTAGATTCATGTCGTTTAAAATTCTCAAATTTGTAAAAGGAAAAGAAAAAAAAAACTATGATAAAAAAAAACTTCAAAAAAACCTTGTAGTGAGCGATTTTAAGTTTTATTTTTTGTTTTACGACACCATAAGTTATTTTAATAGCTGACGGGATCACTGTTTCTATTAGCGTGTCCGAATGTACATGTCTTCATGCCAATTTATTTAATTTTTTTTCCCCTGTCCAAATAAATGCAGTCTTCGCGCAAAGAGTACGAACCGTGGGCGCCCGATGTTCTCTTTATTCCAACTGGAAAATATTTGTCACTGTTTAAAAGTGGGGGAAGGGAAAAATATATATATATATATATTTTTTTTTTGTTAGATTGGGTTGTGAAACGGAGGGATGCTATTTTGCAAAGTGCTTTAAAAACCTAAGGCCCCCCCCCCCCTCTGCTCCTCATCTTATGTCCGCTGTCCTCATGATATCGCTTGTACATATAGTATGTGCCGTCTTTCCTGTTTCACAAAGCAACCGCAGAATTTTTTATTTTTTATTTTCTATGAAAATCCTTTTGCCTCCTGAACATTCTCGAGCGTATTCACAGTAACACGTCCTCCTGTATACTGTATATGTACTCAATGCTGACAGACCAGAAAATAAAGGGTATATTTTTATTCATGACTTTGTATTTGGAACGTACTGTATGCACTGTTGTAAGTCACTTTTGTTAGGGGGGGGGAGAAACTGCATTTGTGCCCTGTTCAATTTTCTCAGTAGGGTGCTGGGCAGTTTTACCTGCTGGACACGTTACAATAATACCATGTTATTTCTGCAGTCATGTTGCCCCGGATGCCAGTGAGTGGCGCTATTGTTGCAACTCGTTGCAATCACAAGAATTCTACTTGGCATTGAATTCTTGCGAATGTCGGATAATACTGTGACTCGCGGACGTCCCGGAGTCGCAGTGTCATCCTGTTCTTGTAATGTTAGAGTAATAATTTGGAAGAGTCTCCTATGGTGGTGGTATAACGAGGGCGAATGGTTGCAGGGCCTGCCCCTAGCTCGCTATAAGGTGGAATTGCTTTTTTTTTTTTGTTTTGTTTTTTTTTTAATCCCAAAAAAGTAGGAAAAGCATAAAAAGACTGAGCAAAACACACGAGCGAATATAAAAGTATCAAAAACTGTGTGGCTGTATATTTTATGAAGAAATGGCACATTACTAGGATACGTACTCAAACAGGAATGCCACTTTGTGGGGGAGGGGGAACAGTTTTTGAAGGTTTGCAGTCTATGAAATTGCTAGCAAAAGGTGTAGATGTAATATACTGTTTGTCTGTTCCTTGAGAGCTCGTTCCCACGGGGCGTTATCAGGGGATTGTCCTTTTGGCATCTGATCCCAAAATTTTTGGCAAACAATCCCAAAGGGAGAATAGACAGAGCTGCACGGTAAGCACTATACTGCTATTCCGAGAACATGAGATCAGCCCACAAAGCGGCAAGTTTTTATTTTTTGTTTCCTGGGTAGAACTTCAAAAATCTCCTGGACTGTATCACTGTACGTGGAGGTTCTCGTGCTCCACTTTAATGCCGGACTTTGACTTTCATTGCTTGTGATGGGCTACAAGATGGGAATATATAATGGTGGTCCATTGCCATCATTTTATTTATTTATTTTTAACCTTTTTATGCCAGATTTGCAACCGGTCTAATTTTCCCGTTTTGGCATTGGTGGCTATGAACCAATGACTACTCCAGCCTTAGGCCCCTTGCAGACGAGCCAGAATTCCGCACGGGTGCAGTGCATGATGCAAACTCATTGCGCCCGCACGGAATCCGGACCCATTCATTTAAATGGGGCTGTGTACTTGTGCAATGTTTTTTTTCATGCATCAGTTGTGCGTTGCGTGAAAATTGCAGCATTTTCTATATTCAGCGATTTTCACACATCGCCGGCCCCATAGAAGTGAATGGGGCTGCGTGAAAATCGCCTCCACGAGCAAGTGCGGATGCAATGCGATTTTCACGGATGGTTGCTAAGAGATGTTGTTTGTAAACATTCCGTATTTTATTACACGCATTGCACCCGCGCGATAGAAACTGAACAGTTGAACCGCGATCGCAAACAAAACTGAATGGCTTTGTTTGCGAAATCGCGCGGTTTTCACTGAACGTATCTGGACCTAATTTGTACACACTCGTCTGCAAGGGGCCTTAGTGTGCTATCCATAATGTTAAAAATAAATGAACACATTGCGCCATGACCTTTCACCTGTATTGTGAACGCTTTATTATTATTATTTTTTTTTTTTTTTTAAATTATACTTTGCTTTTACAGTTTGGAATCACTTGTAAAAAGAAAATTGTAAAAAGAGTTGTGAAAAGAAAAAAAAGTTCTCCTGAAGCAGCTTTCTCTTTTTCCTAGGGTGCTTCTCTTAAGGTGCATTCACACGACCGTATGTATTTTGCAGTCCGCAAAACGCAGACCTACAAAAAATACAGATGACGTCCATGTTGCATACTGTTCTTTGGCGGGTCCATTATAACTGTGCCTATCCTTGTCTGCAAAACAGAGAAGAATGGGACAAGTTTTGTCTTTTTTGCGGTGCTACGGATGTGTTAGCATTTTTTGTGGACCTATGGAAATGAATGGGTCCGCATCCTATCTGCAAATTGGATGCGAACCAAAAGTACGGTTGTGTGAATGGGGCGTATGTACATTTTAGAAAACTTAAAGGGGCTGTAGATGTTTGGAAATGCATGGCTGCCTTCTATCTGAAACAGTGCCTCGTCTGTCCAAAGGTTGTGTGTGGTATTGCTGCTCAGCCGCATTCACTTCCTAACAGCGGAGGTGCAGAACCAGACACAACCCATGGACAGGGCTGTTTCTGGGCAAAAGCAGCCATGTTCTTCAAACCCTCTACACCCCCTTTGCATTGAAGAAAATAGCTGCATTTACAGTCAATCACCTTTGCAAATCATTAAAAATCTTCAACCGGCATGTGTCTACAGCTCCTATGCAGATTTATGCATCTCCATGGTAACAGACTGCAAACCCTGTGTAGTCTGATCCTGCAGCCATACTCCCTGCCATCTATCCCGTTACATCCAGTAGTATAAGACGACGTAATGAACAGGTAGACTACCGACTGCAGGATCAGACTACAGTGTTTGTTGTCTGTCGCCAAGGAGACACATTTGCTATAGACACCAAATTGTTGGAGCTTTTTAATAAAACCCATTTAAGTTGCTTAGTTTTTCACTTCAGATGCATTGCAGTAATGAAAATTGGGTGTAAAGTTGTGTATATCTTTTTATATAGCCTTTTAGGTAATTCTGGCTCCTGGGGTTTTGGACACAGTATTGTAATTATACAGCCGGCCAGTGTCATTGACCGAGAGGTGCCGTTAATGGGATCCAGTGCCTGCTTTTGAGTTGCACCCTAAATGCCCTTTTGGGCTGCCGTTCGCTTGGTACGGCTGCCAATGCCCCATGTTGTATAATACTGCATAGGGAGGCATTTTCTATCAGGTTCCATATAAATTGGACATAAGAAATAGCAGCATGCTCAACCGGACATTGGGGGGGGGGGGGGGGGGTATAATGTGACGTCGACCAGCTGCCATAAGCATCAGGCATATCAAATTATATGTATGTACGTCCTGCTTCACTGCCATTGCCTTTTGCATTTTTTTTTTTTTTTTTTGCAATATTACCAGATCATGATGACGGGTTACTGTACTTTATTATTTTTACAGTCTAATACTGTGCATTTTAACGCTTTGTAATGATTTGCTTTGTGTCTGTCCGATGCTGCCTTGTCTGTGTATATAGCGGTATGTCTGTATTGGTATATTATTTGTGAATTCTTTGAGGAACTTAAGAGGCTAAAGGACCAATCCCATACACACTGTGCATGTGCCAAAAGTGCAGAGTGTAGCGGTGGTCTCCGACTAGGGGGTATGGATATAGATTACCTACAAGGCAGGATCAGTGGTGATGTCACTGCACCATTATGATGTCACTGTGTGCATTTTTAGAATTTATCGTACTTTTATTTATATCACAAATATATGGTCTCGATTTATCTACCCTGTAGTTTTAAGAAACTATTTAATGAAATAAATTATTTTGCTGGCTATAAGTGATTGTATGCATGGGACGATATATATAAATTTTAATTTTTACTTCTGCACTTTTTTTTGTATAAGTAGCCAATTTGATTTTGCCTAATTATTTTCATATCATGGTGTGAATTTAGAATATTAATGCCCCATCCTCATGGTAAGTGTGGGGTCTGACTCCTGGTACCCCGGCCGATCAGCTATTCAGAAGGTCCACACCACTCGGCCTCTTCGTAGTTTATCGTATAGTGGCTGTGCTTGGTATTGCAGCTCAACCCCGTTCACTTGAATAGGACTGAGCAGCACAGATGGACTTGAGGTCATAGGCCTAGCGCTTAGGAAGAGGCCTCTTCAAGCAGCTAATTGGCAGAAGTGCTAAGGCTGGGTTCACACGGGCGTTGCGGGAGCACCCGCGATTTTTCCGCGCGAGTGCAAAACATTGTAATGCGTTTTGCACTCGCGTGAGAAAAATCACGCATGTTTGGTACCCAAACCCGAACTTCTTCACAGAATTTCGGGCTTGGGATCGGTGTTCTGTAGATTGTATTATTTCCCCTTATAACATAGTTATAAGGGAAAATAATAGCATTCTGAATACAGAATGCATAGTAAACTAGCGCTGGAGGGGTTAAAAAAATAAATAAAAATAATTTAACTCGCCTTAGTCCACTTGATCGCGGCCCCGGCATCTCCTTCTGTCTCCTTTGCTGAACAGGACCTGTGGTGAGCATTCATTACAGGTAAAGGACCTTTGGTGACGTCACTCCGGTCATCACATGATCCATCACCATGGTAAAAGATCATGTGATGACCGGAGTGACGTCACCAAAGGTCCTTTACCTGTAATTAATGCTCACCACAGGTCCTGTTCAGCAAAGGAGACAGAAGGAGATGCCGGGCTACGCGATCAAGTGGACTAAGGTGAGTTAAATGATTTTAAAAAAAAATTTAACCCCTCCAGCGCTGTTTTACTATGCATTCTGTATTCAGAATGCTATTATTTTCCCTTATAACCATGTTATAAGGGAAAATAATAATGATCGGGTCTCCATCCCGATCGTCTCCTAGCAACCGTGTGTGAAAATCGTACCGCATCCGCACTTGCTTGCGGATGCTTGCGATTTTCACGCAGCCCCATTCACTTCTATGGGGCCTGCGTTGCGTGAAAAACGCAGAATATAGAGCATGCTGCGATTTTCACGCAACGCACAAGTGATGCGTGAAAATCACCGCTGATGTGAACAGCCCCATAGAAATGAATGGGTCGGTATTCAGTGCGGGTGCAATGCGTTCACCTCACGCATCGCATCCGCGCGGAATACTCGCCCGTGTGAAAGTGGCCTAAGAGTCGCGCCCCCTCGATCAAATTAGTGAGAATCGGTTATCAATATTTAAATGCGGAAAAAACTCCTTTAAAAAGGGGTTGTCTCATTCCTTTAAAAATGCGGAGGTTGCTCCTGTCGCCCCCGAGCAAACACTGCTTTTCCTTGGCGAAGCCTTCCGCTGTAGGGAAGTGTAATATTACATGGCGGCATCCAGGTATTGCAAGGTCTGGCTAAGATGGGAGTTAGGCCTACTGAGCAAATCTCCATTCTGGGTCATGAGGGGTGGGGGGGGGGGGGGGGGGTGGGGGGGGTCCAGATGCACACATAGGACAGGGGGGTGTCTTCAGAGAGAGCCCCTTTGCTAGTTTTTAGGAAGATGGGCTGTCTGGTCATTCCCTTAAGACATTGTATGACTGCGTTGTGTTTTTTTTATTTTTTGTGTTTTTTAATAGTTAAATTGTATTAGTTGCATCCACTAAGAATAAGCTGCCTAAACAAAATTGTCCACATTCAGTGTAAATTAAAAATGAGTGTGGTCTTGGGTGGGGGGCGGAGTACAGTTAATTTATTCTACTGTTTAGGTGAATTCTTCACCTTTTTATAGGACTGTTAAAGGGGTCATCCATTCGTTTAGAAATTCATGGCCGTAGGTCATCAGTATTAGGTCGGCGGGAGTCCAACTCTCAGCACCTCTGGCGATCATAAGTTTGAAGGGGCTGCGGTGCTCATGTGAGCGCTTCCTCCTCCTTTACGTCGGTCTGGACACTTTAGTGGTGGGGGTGCAGGGTATTGGATCAGAGCGAATACTCCGCACTGCCACTACTGAAAATACAGTTCGTCTAGTCCGGACCAAGGTAAACGAAGGAGGACTGCAACCCCTCCAACTTTGCTTCACAAGGGTGCCAAGAGTCGGCCCCCCACCCATCTAACAGTGACAGCCTGTCCTAAGGGAATCCTTAGTAGAATATTATTCCTAATGTGCTGTATACATTTCTGAATTGAGCTTTTCCCAAAACTGGTTTTGTATGTCGGGTCCCAGTCGTTGATACTGGGTGTAGTGGTTGAGGGGGGGATACTTCGCTACGTGAGGTGCCTCTTGCCGTGCCATGTATCTGATTAAATAAGCTGACGTACTACACACATTTCTGTTCGGTTTATGTATTTGGGAGATTGGCGATGTCTGTGTTTTTTTTTATTTTATATATTGTAATTTAATTTGTTTTTGTTTTTTTAAATAAAAATATATATTTTACAAAATCACTTGTGAAATTACATTACTTTGCTATTTTGATTTTGTTTTTATAGCTTTAGTCTAGTGACCTTGTCCATGTTAAAGGAATTGTCCAGGGTTGGGTAAAACTTATTGGGAAAGGTTTTAAAAAAAAAAAAAAAAAAAAAAGTGATTCTCGTCCTCACAGATTGCCCCGCCACGCCTGTTCCAACACTTTCTGGGTCCTTGCGTGTGTTGCTGAACACACAGGAGATGCCTTCTCAGCCACCAGCTGCAGCAGGGACCACACAAGTGTTGTAACACAAGTCGTTGAGTATGGCTGCTTAAATTTATTATTTTTATATATATTTTTTTGTCCCATACTGAGGTCTTTCCCAATCATTTTTACCCACTTGGGCAGCCCCAATTTTTTTTTGGTTATCAGATTTTTAGGAGGCCACAGTTCGGAGAAACCAAATTCCCAAATACATGCCATTTAACTGTTCCCGTGATAAGACCTACGAGGGCTCTGTCTCCCTGTAGCCATACAGTTCAGTGATGCACCTGTTTGCCTGCAGCCACCACTAGGGGCAGCTTACTACATCGAACACAATTGTGCAGGATTTCTCTAGAGATCTAACAGTAACCTATAGAGCAGGGATGCACAACCTGCGGCCTGGGGGCCACATTCGGCCCTCGATATCATTCTGTGCGGCCCCCAACCATCTGGTAACAGACATATATATCTATTTCTTGTGGCTGCTCACATGTATCTTTCATGTATTTTCCCATGAGATGGGAGTACTAGAAGTGTAACCAAACATTTATGATATATACTATATGTTCAATATGCCATAAAAATTGTATTTCAGTTGGTAATACCCCTTTAAGTTTTATTTTCGGCCCTTGGAATTGGTTCACAGTCACAACGTGGCCCCCAACCAGAAAAGGTTGTGCACCCCTACTATAGAGTGGTGTCAGCTTTTTTTCTTTATAAATATTTCACTTGGGTGTTTTCTAGAATAGAGGTTTGCCGCTCATAATGACTAGATTGTGTTGCATAAAAATACATACATGATATATGTGGATTGTTAAAGGGGTATTCCCATCTCCGACAATGGGGTCACATCGCTAGCATAAGCCCCCATTGTCTGATAGGTGAGGGTTCCTCCTATCATGCAAGCACAGCCAGTAAAGTGAAGGAGGGCACACGGTACATGCGTGGCCGTCCTCCATTCATTCCTATGGGGCCCGCCGAAAATGGCCATGCCCTGGTTCGCCATTTTCTGTCGGCCCCATAGAAGTGAATGGAAGCGTTTTGCGTGGCGCAGGCCAAGGCCTCTTTCACACTTGCGTTGTCCGGATCCGGCGTGTACTCCACTTGCCGGAATTACACGCCGGATCCGGAAAAACGCAAGTGTACTGAAAGCATTTAAAGACGGAACCGTCTTCCAAATGCGTTCAGTGTTACTATGGCACCCAGGACGCTATTAAAGTCCTGGTTGCCATAGTAGGAGCGGGGGAGCGGGGGAGCGGTATACTTACAGTCCGTGCGGCTCCCGGGGCGCTTCAGTGTGACGTCAGAGCGCCCCATGCGCATGGATGACGTGATCCATGCGATCACATGATCCATGCGCTTGGGGCGCCCTGACGTCACTCTGGAGCGCCAGGAGAGCTGCACGGAAGGTAAGTACACTGCTCCCCGCTACACTTTACCATGGCTGCCAGGACTTTAGCGTCCCGGCAGCCATGGTAACCATTCAGAAAAAGCTAAATGTCGGCTCCGGCAATGCGCCGAAACGACGTTTAGCTTAAGGCCGGATCCGGATCAATGCCTTTCAATAAGCATTAATTCCGGATCCGGCCCTGCGGCAAGTGTTCCGGATTTTTGGCCGGAGCAAAAAGCGCAGCATGCTGCGGTATTTTCTCTGGCCAAAAAACGTTCCGTTCCGGAACTGAAGACATCCTGAATGGATTTCTCTCCATTCAGAATGCATTAGGATAATCCTGATCAGGATTCTTCCGGCATAGAGGCCCGATGACGGAACTCTATGCCGGAAGACAAGAACGCAAGTGTGAAAGAGCCCTAAGGCTACTTTCACATTAGCGTTTTTCTTTTCCGGCATAAAGTTCCGTCACAGGGGCTCTATACCGGAAAAGAACTGATCAGGCATATCCCCATGCATTCTGAATAGAGAGCAATCCGTTCAGGATGCATCAGGACGTCTTCAGTTCAGTCATTTTGACTGATCAGGCAAAAGAGAAAACTGCAGCATGCTATTATTTTATCCCCGGTGAAAAAAGACTTGCCTGAATGCCGGATCCGGTATTGCAATGCATTTTTCAGACTGATCAGGATCCTGATCAGTCTGAAAAATGCCTGATCAGTCAGAAAAAAATGACATGCGTTTGCATACAGTTTGCCTGATCAGGCAACAAAACTGCCTGCCAGAATCAAACGCAAGTGTGAAAGTGCCCTAATGGTGGTGGCCGGACCCAGCCCTGCCAGCCACCACTTTGCCGGCTTAGTTTTCGGCTGCGTTTTACGAGACATATGCCCCCACATTGTCTGAGATGGGAATACCCCTTTAAAGAGTACAACTTAATTGTCTTTGCAGCAGTAATTCTCAAGCAGCATTAGATCCGGTTCCACTGTTACCTGGTTGGACATTGCCTTAAAGCGTTTGTGCAAGAATAACAGAATAACCCCCCAAATCCTTCGCTGGAGCTGTAAAGGTAGGCTTGCTTACCTGCTTCCCGACACTGACTTCCCGCTCCTTCTCCCGGCCTGCAATGTTCCGTTGGGCTCCCTTACTGTAAACATCCAGTTTGACATCGTCTGCAGCCAATCACAGGCCACAGTGGTGACCGGTTCCTCATGGGTCATGTGACCATTTTGTCATGATGTAAGGGGAGGTGCGGCCATGTCAAACTGGATGTTTACAGCGAGGGAGCCCAGCGGAGCATCGCTGGCCCGGAGGAGAGGGAGCCAGCCGCAGGAAGCGGGTAAGTTCAGGCCAAGTTCTTTCACAACCCCTTTGTAGGGAATGTATCACTTTATATTTCTTTCTCTGTTAATTATAACTAGACATTGAACCACATGCTTTTTTTTTTTTTATCAGATTTTATTTTCTGATTGTAGATTTATTTATTTTATTTATTTTTATTCTATTTTCTGTACATGGTTATATAGGTATGGGGTGGGTATCTTGCTTGAGCTGTAAACAGTATTCAGACAGATACTTTACAGAAGCCACATGGACATTAGGAACCTGTAGCCTGGAGACCACTTCTATAGGTGAGTGTTGTGGAACACAGTCTGTGCAGAGGTCATTTTACAGGGAGGGGGAGGAGGTGAGCTATGGCATCTATTGTAAATAATAGGTCTATGTGTAGATATATCTGCCAGTGTTATCCTGCTTATGATAATGAGATGACTGCTGAGAAGTGATCTCTACAGAACAGCAAGAGTCAGCTGTTTTGAGCCTCAGTGGCCAGTGAGAAATGTGCCAGATTTCTTTTTTTTTTTTTAACTAGCGTATATACCCATCGTTGCC
Organism: Bufo bufo; assembly: GCF_905171765.1. Classification (NCBI taxonomy): domain Eukaryota; kingdom Metazoa; phylum Chordata; class Amphibia; order Anura; family Bufonidae; genus Bufo; species Bufo bufo. Next base: position 217,111,864 of record NC_053395.1, on the reverse strand, counting down.
CAGATGTTTTTTTTTACCTAGAAATGCTCATTGTTGTCTTTGACCCAATTAGAATTTTAAAATAATTTTTTTAATGGGTTGTCCGGGTACAGAGCTGAACCCGGACATACCCATATTTTCACCCAGGCAGCCCCCCCTGAGGCTAGCATCGGAGTATCTCATGCTCCGATGCGCTCCCTTGCCCAGCGCTAGATCGCGCAGGGCAAGGGCTCTTTTGTTTATCATAACACACTGCTGGGCGGAAACTTTCACCCAGCAATGTGTTCGGTGATGTCACCGGCTCTGATGGGCGGGCTTTAGCGCTGCCCTAGCAGTTTTACTGGCTAGGGCAACGCTACATACTGCCCATCAGTGCCGGTGACATCACCGGGCTTCCTGGCAGCCCCATGGAGAGCCCCGGTACGTCACCGGATCTCCAAAAAATTCCTTTGCCGTGCGCGATTTAGCGCAGGGAAAAGGAGAGCATCGGAGCATGAACTGCTGGGGTGAAAATGGAGGTATGTCCGGGTTCGGCTCTGAACCTGGACAAACCCCTTTAAGTCTGTAGCAGTTTGTAGTTTTTCAGTCATTTTTAAAAAAAATCTATTTGTTTTTTTATTCTTTAACCCCACTGTAATGTGCACCGCACCTGGGCTGTTGTGCTTTAATGATGGTGATGCCCTCTTTGGCCCCGGCAGGCGCCATCATTATAAAACTTGCACTGACTCCTTGTAGCCCTTGTAAATATTTCTCTCTGAATTCGGGCATGATGCTTTTCCGTGGTTTCTGAAGCCCTTGTTGTCGTGGCTCTTACTGCTCATTCTTAAGAGGCTGATCACATTGTTCGGTTGTCTCAGTCGCTTGCAGTAATTTTACTTTCTTTCCTTCTGGCTGGACTTGTCCATTGGGTTTCAGTTTTTTTTTTGGGAGGGGGGCATTCTGGATCCAGAAGACGTCTCCTTTATTTACAAGGGAAAGGCGGACAGACGAGCACCGTAGTAAAATGAGATGTGCTGTGATTGGTCAACCCCCCCAGTATTTTAAATTGGATCATGAAGAATAATATGTACCATATATGTAAGGATCAAACACATTTTCACTTTTATGTATATAAATGACAAGGAAAATTAAAAACAAAAAATTCTTAGTCTAAGGCCTCATGCACACAAACGTATTTTCTTTCCGTGTCAGTTCTGGTTTTTTTTGCGGACCGTATACGGAACCACTCATTTCAATGGGTCCACACAAAAAAAAGGAAGTTACTCAGTGTGCATTCCGTTTCCGTATGTCCATAATTCCGTTCCGCAAAAAAGTAGATGATGTCCTATTATTGTCCGCTTTGCGGACAAGGATAGTGCTGTTCTGTTAGGGGCCAGCTGTTCCGTTCCGCAAAATACGGAATCCACAAGGACATCCGTATTTTTTTGCGGGCTTCAAAATACATACGGTCTTGTGCATGAGGCCTAATAAACATATAAAACTCGCTTTAACCAGTAGGCTGTTTTTGATAACTCCATTCCCTTTTAATGGGTAGTGGGAGTCAGTGCACCAGAGGTTCTAGATTTTCTTTGAATGATCATCGGAATGCAAAAAAAGAGAAGTAGATCAGTTTTTTCTTAGGTGATACATGACCAGAAGAGGAGTCTGAAGATACCTGGACCTTTAATGGACTCTTAAGAGCCCTTTAGGCTTCGAAGTGCTCTCAAGTCTCTCGTGCATGAGGAGAATTTGAATTCCAGACTGGAGAGCAGTTACAAAGCGGGTCTCTCTCTTTGGAGGACCTGACCTCTCCTGCATTATACAGACAGCTCATTGATATGAATAGACACTGTGCAATGCTTAATTACCCCTGTGGTGGCGCTGCAGAGAAATGTATTTACTACCAGGTTTTCCCACAGATTACAGCAGATCGTTGTGGGTTACAGCTGTCATATGTGGTCAAGGGACCCTTCTAGCAAAGTAAAATGGGTTCTTTGGACAATTCTAAGTACAGCAGGCTAGACCTACAGCCCGTTTATAACCCAACCAAGCTGAAAGATTTTCCCGGCCTCTCACACAAGGGAGATAAGGCTGTGAGTGTGTTTTTTTTTTTTTTTGCTCTTTTTGAGTTATGAAGTTACAGAATCCCAAAGACTTTGAAAGGAGCAGCAGCCTTCATACTTGACCACCACTGTTCAAGTTCTTACTAGCTATGAGATAGATATATATATTACACACACAGTGGATCTAAAAAGTCTACACGCCCCTGTTAAAATGTCAGGTTTCTGTGATGTGAAAAAGAGACAAAGATAAATCATTTCAGAACTTTTTCCACTTTTAATGTGACCTATAAACTGTACAACTCAATTGAAAAACAAACTGAAATCTTTTAGGTGGAGGGAAGAAAACTAAAAAAACTTAAATAATGTGGTTGCATAAGTGTGCACACCCTCTTATAACTGGGGATGTAGCTGTGTTCAGAATTAAGCAATCACATTCAGAATCCTGTTAGATAGGAGTCAGCCTACACCGGCCATCATGTAAAGGGCCTCTGATTAACCCCAAATAAAGTTCAGCTGCTCTAGTTGGTCTTTCCTGAAATTTTCTTAGTCGCATCCCACAGCAGAAGCCATGGTCCACAGAGAGCTTCCAAAGCATCAGAGGAATCTCATTGTTAGAAGGGATCAGTCAGGAGAAGGGGACAAAAGAATTTCCAAGGCATTAGATCTACCATGGAGCACAGTGAAGACGGTCATCATCAAGTGGAGAAGATATGGCACAACAGTGACATTACCAAGAACTGGACGTCCCTCCAAAATTGATGAAAAGACGAGAAGAAAACTGTTCTGGGAGGCGACCAAGAGGCCTACAGCCACATTAAAGGAGCTGCAGGAATATCTGGCAAGTCCTGGCTGTGTGGTACATGTGACAACAATCTCACGTATTCTTCATATGTCTGGGCTATGGGGTAGAGGGGCAAGACGAAAGCCTTTTCTTACCAAGAAAAACATCCAAGCCAGGCTACATTCTGCAAAAACACATCTGAAGTCTCCCAAAAGCATGTAGGAAAAGGTGCTATGGTCTGATGAAACCAAGGTTGAACTTTTTGGCCATAATTCCAAAAGATATGTTTGGCGCAAAAACAACACTGCACATCACCAAAAGAACCCCATCCCCACAGTGAAGCATGGTGGTGGCAGCATCATGCCAAGGGGCTGTTTTTCTTCAGCTGGAACTGGGGCCTTAGTTAAGCTAGAGGGAATTATGAACAGATCCAAATACCAGTCAATATTGGCACAAAACCTTCAGGCTTCTGCTAGAAAGCTGAACATGAAGAGGAACTTCATCTTTCAGCATGACAACGACCCAAAGCATACATCCAAATCAAGAAAAGGAATGGCTTCACCAGAAGAAGATGAAAGTTTTGGAATGGCCCAGACCTGAATCCGATTGACAATCTGTGGGGTGATCTGAAGAGGGCTGTGCCCAGGAGATGCCCTCGCAATCTGACAGATTTGGAGTGTTTTTGCAAACAAGAGTGGGCAAATCTTGCCAAGTCAAAATGTGCCATGCTGATAGACTCATACCAGAAAAGACTGAGTGCTGTAATAAAATCAAAAGGTGCTTCAACAAAGCATTAGTTTAAGGGTGTGCACACTTATGCAACCATATTTTATTTTTATATTTTTTCTTCCCTCTACCTAAAAGATTTCAGTTTTTCAATTGAGTTGTACAGTTTATAGGTCACATTAAAGGTGGAAAAAGTTCTGAAATTATTTATCTTTGTCTCATTTTTTTACATCACAGAAACCTGACATTTTAACAGGGGTGTGTAGACTTTTTATATCCACTGTATGTATGTGTAAATCTATATCACAGACCTATCCTATTTACTAAAAGGGACATCTGCAAATGTTCATTTTGCTCAATATTCTTGGTGGACGTAAGGTAAGAGTTAGAACTTGAAGATATGTTACTTACCACCACAGAGGACGGGAAGTGACTATCCACCATCATTTGTTTTTTCCTTAAACTAAATGAGTCCAGAATTATGTTCCCTGGGTAATTAGTATATATTTATAGTGGCCGCATCTCAAAATTTCTGTTAGTGCCCCAAATCCCCAATATTCATAAATTATAATTCTGGTGCCACCACTAGAGGGAGCTAGCTGAATGCAGTATACAAACATAGTCCTAATAAAATTGCATGCTATAAGCTCTTGAGCTCCCCCTAGTGGAGGTTGCAGACTGCCAGAATTTTATGATTAACTCTTTTGAACCTATGTATCATAAAAAGATCCAACCTCTATAAAAAATATATTAAGCGACTGACAATTTGGACTGAAAAATTGTTATAGTTGACGTACCTCAACTTTTACTTACCTTCTGACATGATGTTGAGGGGTACCATGAGTGGGGATATGTTAGCTATTAGCCCTTTCTTTCCTCCCCAACAATTGGGTATAATTAAAGGTACTCTTCCATGTGCTATGCCGGTCTGGCTTTTTTCCAGACCCGTGTGATTAGTCCCTAGTTACCCCAACCTTAAAGGGGTTGTCCCACCATGATGCCTATCGCCTATACACAGGATAGCTGATAAGTATTTGATTTGTGGGGCTCCAAGTGTGGCGACTTCGACTTATGATAATGGGGCCATTGCGTCCCTTGAGTGGAGCAATGGTCACACGTGCTTTAGCGCTCTAACTCTATGGGGCTACTGAAATGATGAATAGACTGACGTGTGGCTGTCGCTTTGTTCACTTGGAGGGGACAGTCACTCCCTTTTCCCATGATCCCAGCTGTTAGACTCTTAACAATTGTCTTGTGGCTAGGTGATACTTGTTAATTTGGGACAGCCCCTATATCAGTTAATTAGCTGAGATGACCAATTAGTGAAGCAAGAGGCCTACTGTAATGCATGAGCAAATGACGGGTGCTCGTGGAACTGCTCTGGTAATACGGGTCAGAAAATGGCATCCACGTTCAGGTGCCGCACCCTCAATGCTGGGGCCTGTATCCAAGCTCCAGAATGATGCAAATAGAGCAAAACTAAAAAAAGCGGTGCGCTGCTAAACGAAAACACAATTTTATTAAAATAAAAAAAATTAAAACGTGTAACGCGTTTCGAAGGTGAGCCATCTTCAGACTGGTTCGACAGGTTAAAGGGGTTTTTCAAGATTTTGCAACTGATGATCCATCCTCTGGATAGGTATGTTCTTGTGGGGGTCCAACACCTGGCGATCAGCTGTATGAGAAGGTACTGGCGCTCACAGTAGCGGCGCGGCCTTCTCGCAGCTTTGCCTAGGCCATGTGACATCACGTGGCCCAGGCGCATCTCAGCCCCAATTAAATGAATGCAAAGTACAGCAAACTGAGAGAAGGCCGTGGCACTACTGCGAGCGCCATTGACTTCTCTTACCCCCACCGATCAGGTACTGATGACCTTCCAGAGGATAGGTCATCAGTACAAAAGACTTAGAAAACCCCTTTTAAATCACATCACAGAGGGGGGAGGTGCAAGGATGGAGTCAAGAATCAGTGCTGTTAAAGGGGTTATCCGACTTTAATAAATTCATTCTAATTACTCTTATTATAGTCTATTGAAAGTTTCTTCTAATCACTTCCATTAGCTATCTTTCCCCATTTGGCCAGTTCACTTATGGGTCATGTGACCCCCCGACGTCAGCAAGCCGGCTCTGGTGATGACGTCTCGTTTACAGGCTTCTCCCTGCTTGAGGGAGCGGCCAGGCTCTGTAAACGAGACGTCAGAGCCTCTGGTGCCCTCCCCTCTCCAGCTCTTCTCACACTGCCTCGGCGATGGTATGCGATCGCGCATGCGCGGTACGCACCAGAGCCGAGGCGATCTCTTCTCCGGCAGCAGGGTATGTTTCTCCCTCCTGCACTCACTGGGCTAGAGTTAGCGTGATCCCCTCTGCGTACTTACACCCATGTTACCCTCCACAACTACACATTATACAGTTACCACCCCCTGGGAAAAATAAATATATAATAGTCCATCATATTTTTTGATTTAGCTATATAAAAACCATATCTGCCACCAATATATATATTTATGTAAGCAATATCTATATTGAATATATATTTGAATAATATAGATATTGCTTATATACAGCTACTGATAATGGTACTTTCCCACTAGCGTAAGTGTATTTTCACACTAGTGGCAGGACGTATCCGACAGGCTGTTCACCCTGTCGGATCCGCCCTGCCGCTATTTGGCCGTGCCGCTGGACTGCCGCTCTGTCCCCGTTGACTATAATGGGTACGGGTGTGGAGCTCCGGCGCAGCACGGTAAGAGGTCGCAGGACTAAGTCTACTTTCACACTTGCAGCAGAGTGATCCGGTGAGCAGTTCCGACGATGGAACTGCCTGCTGGATCCGGCATTGCCAAACAACTGAAGGACGGATCAGTCCTTCCGGTCTGCGCATGCGCAGCCCGGGAAAACTGTGAAAAAGACTGCCGGAGGGATCCGTCCATCTGCATGACAAGCGGATAGACTGATCTGTTCTTGCAATGCATTTCTAGACTGATCTGCACCCGGATGCGTCTACAAGTGCTGTCAGTTGTCACACTGATCGGTGGATCCGGCCGGCAGCTCCAGATGCAATGTGACAGGAAGATCTTCTGCCAGTGTGAGCTCGGAGATGATCATGTGTTTTTTTTTTTTTTATGCAAAGTGCAGAGCAGGGGGAGGGAAAGGTCAGGTTGTTCACGCCCAGAAATATTCATGAGGCAGAGCTCAGGCTTTGTTGGTACACGCCCCCTCAGCATGTACTTCAGCATGTAAACAAAGCAATGACAGAACCATGAAAAGGTGTAAATATGGGTTTTACCTTGATGAAATCTAGCTTAACCAAATTATATGTATATCCTGATGGGTTTTAAGAGGTTTTATTTTATTTTTTTCATTAACTCAGATACTCCCTTTAAGTAGGATATCACAAATACAAAATACATAAATGAAACCAAAAATCATTGCTGATGATGCGCTAATTTACAAAAAGAGGAAGAATATACAGAATATTTTGGTGCATAATAAAAATTGTTAATAGCAATAAAATCAATTTACAAGAAAAATTTAGTGACCGTGAAGAAACAATAAGAATCCTCATTAGAGATAAAAAGGCAACAATAATAGCCCGGAAACTTTCAGAGAAAAACCTTTTTATAAGGGCTGGTTCACACAAACGTTTTTTGCGTTCCGTATACGGAACCATTCATCTCAATGGTTCCGCAAAAAAAAAATGAATGTACTCCGTATGCATTCAGTTTCCGTTCCGTTCAAAGATAGAACATGTCCTATTATTGCCCGCCAGTCACGTTCCGTGGCTCCATTAAAGTCAATGGGTCTGCAAAAAAAAAAAAAAAAACGGAACACATACGGAATGTACTCCGTATGTCTTTCATATCTGTTCCGTTTGCGGAACCATCTATTGAAAATGTTACGCCCAGCCCAATTTTTTCTATGTAATTACTGTATATGCCGTACAGAAAAACGGAATGGAACCGGAAACGCTACTGAAACAAAAAACGGATCCTTTAAAAACGGCCCGGCAAAACACTGAAAAAGCCATATGGTCGTGTGAACAAGCCCTAAAGTGAATAGATTTACCCCTCCTAGTTTTTTATATTCTCAGTCTCGGCAAGTGACGAACCAAAGTGCGGAGCCTGAAAATCCCGTAAGATTCCTCATTACTGAGACTGGTGACCGCTCCTCGCAGTATTCGGAATCTGCTCCACAATGAAAAGCTTGAACAAAGATGAGGCTCTGCTGAGTGATATTGGAGCACATCAAGGGTTAAAAAAACATGAGGTAACCATACATTTATTTATTTTTTTCGGATATAAGCGGTATACAGTCTCTACGGTCGGTCCGTTTTGCTGAAACCTCTATACTGTGAGATAAATGTGAAGTTAACTAATTAACCCCCGAGATGATGGGATGTCTACTTTTATTTAACTTTTATGAATTTTCAGCAGAAAATTTTAAAAGTTTTGTGGATTAAAAAGTGCGAAAAATTCCTTAGAAATTTTTTTTTTTTCCTTCAATACCGATGTCAGTCGAGCAGACACCGGCTCTGTCCACAGCAAATGATAGGTTTGGGTGGGATGAATGCGAAGTCTGATGGCACGTACGTGGTTTACGAGGTCCAGAGAACAAAGGCGTGCTGAAGGAGCTGCTCTGCGGAGGGTCGCTTCTCCTGGTCCCTGTCAAAGAGGAAATGAGATTGCATTAGCTTTGTCTTGTGGTTTAGAGTCCAGGGTCTACTGTTAGGACTGGGGCTACAAGGTGACGCCAAGTAAAATCTCAGGAGGACTGCAGTGGGCCTTTGCTGTAGTTAATTTCGAGCATTTACGGTACCTCTGGGCAAGTTGGGTGATTTTTACGTGGTTGTATTTTTTTATTTATTTTTGGATGGGGGCTAAACTATCTATGGCTGGTCATGATCTGAGGATATGATGGCTCATTGCCTAAGGCTAGTTTACGACTTATAATCCTCTGGGAGGCTGTTCCGGCAGAGGAAGACCCTGCTGGAGTTAATCATATCCAGCATAGCCGGATGCTGCCCTTCCACTCCGGAGCCCATTGACTATAATGGGATCTGGCTGGTTTCCGGCATTCGTGCTGGGATTTGGCTGGATAAAAACCGAAGAAAGCACCATTTTTTTTTTGTCCCACCGAATCCTGGTACTAATGCTGGAAAAAGTCTGGGTCCCAGATAAACTCCAGCAGGCTGGAACAGGAGCAGCCTTCCAAACTTTAATGCTAGCGTGAACCTCTTAAAGCTGCCAGGATGTTTTTCATCTAGGTAAGTGATTTACACCCACATAGATGGTGGGGATCTGACTTCCGGGACCCCTGCGAATGGAAATGTACTGTAGAGCCGTGCACAGTGGTGCTCTTGGCCACCTATGAATGAGGTGGCAGCTGTAATCCAGCATTGTGGTCCCTTTAATTTTCAGGATCAGCAGGGCTCTTAGAGATCAGACCCCCATTGATCTGTAATGGCATAGCCTCGCAATATAGCAGAAATGGTAAAACCCTTTAACCCCTGCCATTTGGAGTGTGTCCTCAGAGGTTTGGTTTTCGTGTCCACCACAGGCTTTGGTCGTGGTCAAGAACAGGAGAATGTTTGGAACAGTGGTGTTGAGGTAGGTCAAACTTTGAGACCATATAAAGCTCCACAACTTGGCGTGTACTCACTCTGGGTATAAATGTGCCATGCATTGAACTGCGCGGGCTTGGTATTACTATACAGCCCTGCCATGTGGGATATTTTATGGTCCCATTTTAGGTCTGTGGGGGCAAACACTACACTAGGTATAAGCATGTTCTAATTTATTTATGGTGGCGGGGGGTTCCTCTGCAATGCCGGATATACAGCTGTGTCCTTGCTCACATTTTCACATTACTCAGCGCCCCCCGAGATTTGTAGCGTGATATGACAAGCTTTTCTAAAAAAAAAAATTATTATTTTGTGATACTCTGTCAGGAGTTTTTTTTGCTGTGTCTATGTGGCCACCCAGTGGGTGTGATGTGTATTGCAGCCTGTCACGGTTTTGCTAGCAGGTCGCAATATCGTATTGAATTTGTTTCTTGAGAGAGTGCAACATATGGCACCGCATAGTCATATGGTAACATACGTCAGGTCTGCACCAATATACAGATGTGAGCTTTACACCGCCTTCCAGTCTTGGCTAGTGCAAAGAGCTGCAGAGAAGGTGGTCGCCTACAGCGCCGTGTGGGGAGAGAACTACCTTAATATTATGTCTGCAGCCAATTGGACACTGTGGTTAATAAGGGCTCATGCAGACGAAATTGCGGTCTGCAATGCACTGGCTATGTGCACTCCTGGTGCGGATGTGGACACTGACTTGAATAGGTCCACGATCTGCAAAATACCTTAAAAGATAGGACGTCTTATAATTTGCGGTGCGGAGGCACGGACCCCATATCCCAAGGAAGTGCTTCGTAGGGCTTCTGTGAGCTTCCGATCCGTGCCTCCGTCCCACAAAAGATAGATGAAGTCCTTGCAGATTGCGGACCCGTTCAAGTCAGTGGGTTAGCACCGGAGCGCACGCGGCCTGTGCCCGCATATTGCAGACCTGCTATTTACGATCCGCAATACAGGCACTGAGCCAGTACATTTGTATGCATGAGACAACCACACTTGGCTCGGCTGAGCATGCATGCTACATCTGTATATGTATTTGTACATACCTGACTGGGATCCACCTCACTCATTTGCTACCTAATTACTTTTTTTTTAAAAGTTCTCAATTATTTTTTATTTTTTTGCTTATTAGCTGAATGTATTTAACGGGCATCTGTCAGCAGTTTTGTCCCTATTACACCGGCTGACCTGTTACATGTGCGCTTGGCAGCTGAAGGCATCCGTGTTGGTCCCATGTTCATATGTGCCCGCATTGCTGAGAAAAATAACGTTTTAATATATGCAAATGAGCCCCTAGGAGCAACGGGGGCGTTACCATTACACCTAGAGGCTCTGCTCTCTCTGCAACTGCCGCCCCCCTCTGCACTTTGATGGGAACAGGCAGTGAAAACATCATGCCTGGCCCTGTCAAAGTGGAGAGGGTATGCCAGTTTGTGAGAGCAGAGCCTTTGGGTGTAACAGCAACGCCCCCATTGCTCCTAGAGGTTCATTTTCATATACTAAAACATGCGGGCACATATGAACGTGGGACCAACACAGATGCCTTCAGCTGCCAAGTGCACATGTAACAGGTCAGCCGGTGTCATAGGGACAAAACTGCTGACAGATGCCCTTTAAAGGGGTTAGCCCATGACAAAAACTTATCACTAGTGTTGAGCGAATTTGTGTTTTAAGTTCGGCGTCTAAAGTTCGGGTTATCGAAGAATCGCGCTATGGATTCCGCTACCACGGACCATAACTTGGTCTGTGGTAGCGGAATCCATAGCGCGATTCTTCGATAACCTGAACTTTAGACGCCGAACTTAAAACACAAGTTCGCTCAACACTAGTGATAAATGCAAGAATGCTGGGGGCTCAAACCACCAGGAACCCCACAGTCCTACGTCCCCATTCCGAAAGAATTTTAATGGGTTGGTGATCAAATATGTTCAGCTCGCCACTCCTCAGGTATGCCTCCAATGCTATGACTGAAGCTTGTAAGCGTACCTCTGTCCCACCATGAATGAAGAGGTCTATTCAGGATTCTCGTTGCCATGCCGGATATTGTTTTCCCTGCTTGGCTATCTCCATCAGTCTCATAGACTTTGAATGAAGTGGTAGGATGCATGTGTGATCAACCCCTACATTCACGGCGGCTCAGGACCCCAGTTCTAGTGACCGGTGCAGATCCCAGAGGTCGGGCCCCCATTGATCATAAATGTGTATTATTGGAAATGCCTGTAATGTTTTATAAATCCAGCCAGGGGGATGTCTGAAGAATTCTCTTTGCTCAGATTTTCTCCCCTGCCTCAAACCATGGTTTACTTGGCCTTCAGAAATGGGGATATTAAGATTGTACGCCCCATTGGGGTCTAGGACCTGATGTATATTTGGGGGTGCAAACCTCTCCATTGTATACTATGTGCAGAACAACTCTTTCCCTATTTAGGGAGGTCAGAGCAATGAATAAAAAACGGATGCAAGTCTTGCCCTATACGGCTCTTGTGTAACGTGCTCTCTACTCCTCTGCTGTCTCCTCTCTGACTCCTCTGATCTTTAAATCCTTTCTGAAACCACTTATTGGGAAGCTGCACCTCTCCACCAACTAATGATCAACAACCTTGTTAATTTCTGGCCTTTTCCCCCTTCAGGTTATCTTGAAGCGTTTGAGCCTCTGTCCTCCATGATGCTTCCTCCCGCCTTACTCCCAGTAAGTATAAACCCTCTATAGGATAAGGCTGTGTAACCGTTGCAAAAAAAGTTAAAGCGTAATGTGAACATTCACTTCATTTAGTTTTTTTCTTATCTTCATATGTCTAAAATTCAGTGCTCAATAAGGGGGTGTCAGACCCCCGCCCATCTGATATTGATGACCTGTCCTGAGGATAGGTCATCAATAGTAAAAGCCCAGACAACCCCTTAAAAAAAAATTAGGGCTTCCTGCGGTCACCACCGGAGCGGAGGAGTGACTGCATACTGTTTTTACATTTCTTCATATTTAAAGGGGTTGTCCAGAATTTAACAATTAATTACCTATTCCTAGTATTGGTCATTAATATAAAATAGGCAGGGTCTGACACCCTGCACCCTCACCGGTCAGCTGTTAGGGAGTAGCTATGGCGCCAGAACTACAGTACACAGCTGCATCTATTGTGTAGTGGATGGAGCTAGTAACCGCAGTGCGACTCCCATGGATGTGAATGCTGCCGTAACCAGCTCCGGCCGCTGCCGTGTAGTACTGGAGATGATTGGCGTTGGAGGATGTCAGACCCGCAGCCAGTCTGATAGTGTTGACTTATCCTAGGGGTGCATCATCAATGGCTAAATCCTGGAGAACTCCTTTAAAGGGTTTCCTAGGATTTTATGTAAAAAAGTGCCGGGGGGCATTCTGAAATAAAAATAAATAAAAACGAATCCCCTTGTAAATGTCCAGTCACTCCGATCCCTCTGGACCTGCAGCTGTCACAAGTACAGTACATGAACAGCACTTGGCTGCTGCCAGTCACTGGCCTCAGCAGTCATCACATGAATGTCATGTGTCGCTAGCAGTTCCACCAAGGATCAGAGCGGTGACGTGGGACATTTACCTTCTTGAACATGCAGCAAGCTTCCCTTAAGGGCTCATGCACATGACTGTATGCCCTCCGAGACATACGGTCCGTGAGCGGGCCATTGTCTCCGAGCAGCATACATCGTGTGCACGGGAGCGCACAGCATCATAGGTTGCTGTGAGCATCGGGCTGCCCGCGGGACTATTGTTCCGCACTCATATGATATTATGAGTGCGGGACAATAGCCCCGTGGGCAGCCCGATGCTCACAGCATCATAGTAACCTATGATGCTGTGCGCACAATGTATGCCGCTCTGGGACATATGGCCCGCTCACGGACCGGATGTCTCGGGAGGGCATACGGTCGTGTGCATGAGCCCTAAGGCCCCTTGACAATGCTCAATTGAGCAGACGATTGTCAGGAAGAAAGTGTTTGGAGACTGTTGCATTTTAATGCAGCGATCTCCTCCACAGTATGGGGGAGGAGCGATCACTAACGCCATCGCTCATCCCCATACAGAATATTTACTTGTCAGCAGCAGAGGCTGTTTAGACTGCCCGATTTGCTGCCGGCAAACGGCTATTTAGGTGACCGCATTACCCGATGAAGGAGCGTTTCGCTCGTTCATCGGGTGATCAGCGGCACATTTACACTGGAAGATCATCGCTAACGAGCGTTCCTACGAACACGTGTTAGCGATTATCTACCCGATGTTCAGGCAGTGTAAATGCCCCTTTAGTGTTGACCTCAGGCGGCCAGATTGCTTTAATTCAGTGCAGGGGATTTGGAGCTCTGACTGCTGTAAAGATCTGTGGTGAACACTTTGCCCTGGAGAAGGGGAGTCCTGCCCAGGTCCTCGCCACCTTGTAAAAAATAAAGGGGGCTGTGGCCGCCCTCTCCAATGTCCATAGCCGCACGGACTGCCCTTATATACCAAGGCTGACAAGGTTACTTACCTGGTTAAGCACAGATTGACAAAATCTCTCGCTTTCTTAGAGAAGTGATCTGGAAGGGTTGGCAAAAGTCCTTTCTCTACAGCAATATAAAACATGGCCGCCATCCTCTCCATGTGAGCCAGGGGTGGCTTCCCAGTCGCCATTTCATAGACTGTGCATCCAATACTCCAAATGTCCGACTTCTCTCCATACCCAGACTCGCTAATCACTTCAGGTGCCATCCAGTATGGCGTACCGTGCATTGACTGCAGCATTTCCCCATGGGTCCCATTTAGGTTCAGGCCATTAAGACGTTTTGCGCAGCCAAAATCGATGAGTTTTATGACCGCGTTTGGCATCAGCATGACGTTGTTCCCTTTGATGTCTCTGTGCACAACTCTGTTCTTGTGCAGATAAGAAATGCCCTGCAAGATATGCCTCGTGTACCTCCGGATCACATCCTCTTGCAGTGGACCAAAATGGCGCACAATGCTGGAAATTGAGCCTCCGGGGACATACTCCATAAAGATGGTCACCACCCTGTCCTCAAAGGACGTCCCCAAGTATCCGACTATATTGGTGTGCTTCAAGGTTTTTAACAAGTCCACCTCCTCCTGCAGCTTTTTATATTCTTTTTCGGCCACCTCAGGGTCTGAGCCATGTAACATCACCTGCTTTGCGGCAATGAGCTCCCCTTGACTTGTGAGACCACGGTAGACCTAAAATCAGACCATAATACACTCCATTACACCGTCAAGTTTATAAACCCATTTTCGTATACTCTGTTATGGAATTCAGGGTTTGTAGAAACGGGTCCTTATCTGTCACTCAAAGTGGTCAGCATTTATAAAGAGCATCTCTCACTCTGGTGGATCTGTCCTGTCCTTAAATACACAGACAACCTATTGATTTGAATGGGTGTTGTGCAATACTTAATTTCTCCTGTGGTGGCGCTGCTGGGAAATTGAACACCTTCTGCCAGGTTTACCTGCAGATCATAGCTGATTGCAGGGAAACCCTGCAGGAGGACTCTTTGATCAAGCTATTTTCATGGGACTAAAAAATAAGAAAAGTAGGGATTGTCCAAAGTAAAGAATACCTTTAAGGAAGTAAGGGGTTGTCTCACTTCAGTAAGTTGCCTTTATTATGTAGAGAAAGGTAATACAAGGCACTTACTAATGTATTGTGATTATCCATATTGCTTCCTTTGCTGGCTGGATTCATTTTTCCATCACATTATACACGGCTCGTTTCCATGGTTACAGACCACCCTGCAATCCGTCAGTGGTGGTCGTGCTTGCACACTAAAGGAAAAAGCGTCAGCCTCCCTGGTGGCCGGGACCGCGGGAGCGCACATAGGCTGGTGCTTTTTCCTATATTGTGCAAGCACGACCACCACTGACGGATTGCAGGGTGGTCTGTAACCATGGAAACGAGCAGTGTATAATGTGATGGAAAAATGAATCCAAGTAATATGGACAATCGGAATACATTAGTAAGTGCATTGTATTAACTTTCTCTACGTGATAAATTTGCAACTTACTGAAGTGAGACAACCCCTTGGTATTTGGTCCTCTGCCCATGAACACCCGGAAAGGGGTACGTTGTGACATTTCAGCTGGCACTGAGCTATTCTCAAGCTTATAACGGTGTGACCTGAAGGGTTACGTTGTGATCTTTATTTGGAGCGCTGCCTGGAGAATTGTGGGAGTTGTAGTTGGTGGTGGTAAAGAATAAAGCTGGCCATACATTGTGGCTGAGCCAGCTGAATATGTAACCTGTATGGGGGCCTCCCGACTCTCCGCTGATATCAGACATCAAGGGGGATAAGGATCGGGCAGTTGCATTTCAACATGTTCTGGTCTTTTTGTATTTAGGGAGATGATCCTCCACCAGTATAAATGTATATATTCACCAGCGTGGGACAAATATTCTAACGTTTATAGCTGGGGTGCACAAACTGCGGCCCTCGATGCCATTCTGTATGGCCCCCATTGTCCAAAGCGGAGAATCCCTTTAAGGGTCCAGTCACACGTCTGTAGTGTATTGCGGATCCGCAATACATCCGGCCGGCACCCCCCATAGAACTGCCTATTCTTGTCCGCAATTGCAGACAAGAATAGGACATGTTCTATTTTTTTCCGGAGCTGCGGAACGGAAGATGGGGGGTGCGCTCCGGAAATGCGGATGCAGACAGCACACAGTGTTGCCCCATAGAGAATGGATGGGTCCGCACCCGTTCAGCAATTTGCGGAACGGATGCGGACCCATTCTGCGGACGTGTGAATGGACCCTAAGGGTTACAAATCAGTGGAATTACAGTTGTAAGATTTGAAGCAATGATATACAATGTATGCAGGCAAGACTTGCGCTTCCATAGTGATAGTAATAGAAGAAGTAATCGCCATGGTAACAGAGTTTACCGTGCCGTACGCTCCTCTCCCCAGCACTTCCCCCTTGATCCAGTGGATGGAGCTCTCGTTGTGGTGGAGTCCTGAGTGATTTGCAGGAGGGTTGGAACGAATGACTTGTGATTTTCGGTCGGTCAGACTCGGGTCGGTGCTGACCTGAAGAGAGAGAATCGTCCTGTTAGTCCTATCTGCCACCAGCACAGGACGAGGAGGGCAGAATGTAATATACGAATGCGGGTCAGACCGTACATTGACGCCAGTATATGGAATAATCTGGATCTTCGACGCCGAGATGTGAACGCGGCTGGGTTGACACAAGCCATTAATGCGGTGCAGTGGGAGTCTATATGTTTATATTTGCACATAGTAGTCCTACCCTACAAGGTTTTAATTGCTCCAGTGCATCTAAAATGAAGCTTAAAGGGG
Source organism: Bufo bufo (assembly GCF_905171765.1). Taxonomy (NCBI): domain Eukaryota; kingdom Metazoa; phylum Chordata; class Amphibia; order Anura; family Bufonidae; genus Bufo; species Bufo bufo. The sequence continues at coordinate 217,095,405 of NC_053395.1, read as the reverse complement.
TATTCCCACTTTGCATTTTCATACTTGCCTGCGCGCCGTTCACTTCCTGGATTCTGGCTGGGGGCGGGCTTTATCTTGATTGAAGTCTTCTCCCGGCCGGGCCGCGCGCTGGACTGAACGCGCACGCCGCCGCGCTGGACTGAACGCGCACGCCGCCGCGCATGCGCCATGGTGACTTATTCCTGGCCAGTATAGTACAGAGTCGGCGTGCGCGTTCGCAGCTCTGTACTATTCTGGCCAGGAAGAAGTCACTATCGCGCATGCGCGGCGGTGTGCGCGTTCAGGACAGCGAGCGGCCCGGCCGGGAGAAAAGAAGGAATCTTATGCGCAAGCGCGGCCACCGGGATTCCGGAGAAGAGCGGTGGCCGTAACCAGGGGAGACCGAATGACAACAATGAGGTAAGTGGGGATGAATTTTCTCGTAAACGGTGGGAATGGGTTAATCAAATATATTTACAAAAATGATCACTGTCAAATCATTAACAGATTTAACAGTGATCATTATGATGGGAATACCCCTTTAATGCAACTTTTTGGAACAAATTTTATGTATACAGCTGATATATGCACACCCACGTGTCTGTATGTCTACACGTTGCAGAGACGGGAGCTTCGGATGCTTCATCCAAAGTCGCTTCATTCAAAACTTCGGAATAATACTGTACGGCGATCCGTCTCCGTACAGTATTAGAATGTATGGGCTCCGTGAAGAACTTTGGCTCATCGCAGTCGCACATACTTCCTTGAATAACTTCGTTAAAACTTGAAGCAGAACTCTGCTTCGGTTCCAAGGTACTAGTCTGAACCGAAGCAGAGTAAGGTTTTAAAGTTGTTTTCCCACTTTAAAAATCAATTACCGAAGTTATTCAAGGAAGTATGTGCGACTTCGATGAGCCGAAGTTATTCATGGAGCCCATACATTCGAATACTGTACAAAGACGAATCTCCGTAAAGTATTCCAAATTTTTGAACAACGTGACTTGGGATGAAGCATCCGAAGTTTGCTTTGCTCAACTCTAGAAGGGAACATCACATGACTGCAGTCACCCTACACATAGGATTGGTTGTAGTCTGTAACCATGGAGACACACAGGTCTGTATAGGAGCAGCAGACACAATGTATATTTAATTAAAGGGATTGTCCATTTTTTCTCAACTCTACGGTTGATGGTCTCATCGCATAATGTTATTACCTATATGGTCCTTCTCTTCAGATCATGCCAATCCCGCAACCCTGCCTGTAGCCCTGTGTGTGTTTCTTCTGGTGACGTCGCGTCCGATGGTTTCCTTCTGCGTCTTCATGTTTCCGCCTGGTCCTGGCTGCATCCCTGCCCATCTGATTTACATGGCGGCATCATCAGATCTGCATTCCCCCAACACACCGGATCTTGATGATGGCGTATACTCCCATGTAAAATCAGATGCAGCCAGAACCAGGGAGAAACGCAAAGACGCAGAGCAAGCCAGTGGACGCAACGTCACCGGAAGAAAGCTGGTTATGGACGGGGTCACGTGATCTGAAGAGAAGGGCTGTACAGCTAATCACATATTACAAAATGAGCGATTGCAGGGAGTGATATATTTAAAAGTGGGTGTCCCACGAAAAATATTCTACAGTTTTAAAACCAGCACCTGGATCTGTGGAATACTTTTGTAATTGCATGTCATTAAAAATGTTGTATAGCCACTGATCTATTCAATAAAATGTATCTGTACAGCGCCACTTAATTTCTTATTTTCCCTTTCGCCCATGACAGCACCACGAAAGAGAGGATCCGTCCCCCACAGACAGGAAACCTGCAGAATAAAAGGGCGGACACTCTCCTCCCATTCAGTGTGGTTTCCTGTCTCTGGGGAAGCCTGCAGTTTTTTCCTTTTCAGGTTCCCTCCCTCTGGTGGTGCTCCTACGCTGACCCCGATGGTGGGCTGGATTTCTCCCGTAGTACCTGCCGTTCCCAGGATTATATTGCGGCATCTCTGGTGCGCTGAAAGGGACGGGCAGAGGCACATCAAAACTCCGGAGTACTTTGTGTGCTGCAGCATGCAGTGCCTGGCGGCATCGGTGATGCGCTAGAGGCATGGACTTCCGGGGGAGGAGCTTCTGGCAAGCAGTTAGGCCGGAGAGAGCGGCATGTGTCACGTGACCGGCGCGCAGCGTTGAGCGTGACATCACAGAAGCGCCTATGGGAAGGGCGCATTGTGAATAGATAGCCAGCGTCCTAGCAGCGCTGGTGCCGTAACAGAAGCAGCATGGAGGAGGACAAGCACGTGGAAGAGTCTGTAGTCCCTCCAGCCTTGGTACCTCTGAAGGGGTGAGTGCTCGGGGCATAATGTTTGCTTCTCTCCGCTGATGCACTTATAGTAATGTGTTACAGACAAAACCTAGGAAAGTGGTGACAAAAAGGAAGAATAAAGAATGTGTTCTTTGTAAAACTGGGTTGTCATCTGAATGGGAGAAGATGATGTGTCAGCCATGTATTGATAAAACGGTGGCTGAGGAATCCCCATCTTTTTACAAATGTCTTCAGGCACCAGTCAAATTGGAAGGTAATTCTACCTGATCTAAAAAAAGAATCTAGAATTAGAAGACATGATCCTATACAGGAACATCATTCGTCTGATTCTGATGAAGGCGACATGCATTCCTCATTATATATCCAGTCTGATGATTCAGCCCCAAACACATTAGACCCTGTTTCCCTATAGAAGACACAGAGAAACTCCTAAAAGCCGTACGTTCAACTATGGGCATTGAAGAGACAAAAGAACCCGGGTCCATCCAGGATATTATGTTTTGGGGGGGCTGGAATCTAGACACCATAGCACCTTTCCGGTTCATAAAAATGTTTCAGCTTTAATCAAAGGAGAATGGAAAAAACCTAAGGGAAAAGTTTACATATCTAAAAATCTTGAATGTAAATATCCCTTCAAAGAGGAAGATTGTGCCACATGGGATAAAGCGCCGGGAATAGACGTGGCCATTTCTAAAGTATCTAGGAAGACTGCTCTTCCCTTCGATGATATGGGGATATTAAAGGACCCACTGGATAAAAAGGCTGATACCTTTTTAAAAGGGGCATGGGAAGCATCTACTTCTTCGTTCAGACCAAGCATTGCCTCTACTTGTACGGCCTGGTCTCTGATTGTATAGCTCTGAATTAGAAAATCAATTAAGAAATAGATTTGGTTAGCATTGGCAACTATAAAAAAAAAATGCAGCTGATTTCTTGGTGGACGCCTCAGCTGACTGTTAGACTGGCGGCCAGATCTGACGCTTTGTCTAACTCAGCCTGTAGAGCAGGCAAAAAAATTGAGTGGGAAATTTTCCATCTAAAAATAAACTATGTGGGGTTCCTTGTGAAGGGGTGTACCTTTTTAGACCAACCCTAAATGACTTACTAGATAAAGCGGCCGACAAAAAGAAAAAATTCCTGGGGTTTGAGTTCTTTTCCCCCCAGAAATAGGTTTATCCGCCCTTTTCGTCCTTTTAGAAGTAATCGAGGAGACAAAAAATCCAGGGAGGACAGATTTCGGAACCAAAGGAGAGGTAGAAATTACTTTTTCAACCAATCCCTTGGAGACAAAAAGAAACAATATTGCAAAGTAATTCACGGCACTCGAAATTGATGTGAATGAAGAAAATAATTTTATTTTGAAATGCCACCAAAGAATATCAATTGCATAGGCCAATGTTTCGGTCCTCCCGGACCTTGTTCACGGCCTCCAAGTAATCCTGATTTGAGACAAGTGGCGTGGCGCAAAGCCACTTGTCTCAAATCAGGATTACTTGGAGGCCGTGAACAAGGTCCGGGAGGACCGAAACGTTGGCCTATGCAATTAATATTCTTTGGTGGCATTTCAAAATAAAATTATTTTCTTCATTCACATCAATTTCGAGTGCCGTGAATTACTTTACAATATTATCTCTGAGGAAATCTCCATCACTGAGCACCGAAGACATTATATTTAGTAGAGTGCCAGTCACCACTTCTGTTCGTTACAAAAAGAAACAAGATTAGAAGTCAGGATTTTTTTCCCCTGCCTGGTCCCAGATTTCTTCAAGTTTATGGATACTAGACACCATTCACAACGGATTAAAACTAGAATTCAGTCTGTCTCCGTCAGCAAGATTCTTAATTATAAAAGATCAGGCCTCGGCTCTAGGAAATTCGTCCATGGAAAACGAGGTGCTAAAATTAGTAGAAAAATCGGTCTTAGTGCCAGTAAGAAAAGCGGAAGAAGGCCGGGGGGGGGGGGGGGGGGGGGGTTTACTCCCCTGTTTGTAGTGAAAAAAAACAAATGGGGTCCTTCAAAACAATAATAAACCTAAAAATATTGAACCGGTTTTTATAGATAAAGTTCAAAATGGAAACTATAAAATCTGCTATAAACCTTCTTCCTCCACACTGTTTCATGGCAGTACTCAATCTCAAAGATGCAAATTGTCATGTCCCAATCTTTCCAGAGTATCAAAAATTCCTAAGAGTCGCAGTGAGAATAGGGGGTCACCTTCAACATTTTCAGTTCCAGGCTCTCCCATTTGGCCTGCCCCATGGTTCCAAGAGTATTTATGAAAAAAATTGCAGAAATGGCAGCTCACATAAGGGAAAAAGATTTTCTCTTCATACCATATCTGGACGATTTTCTGATAATAGGGGGAACAGAAGAAGCTTGCAGAACTGCAGTATTGACAGTATCAGAAATTCAGAGCAAGTTGGGCTGGATTTTGAATCTGGAAAAGTAAAGACCAGATCCCACCAGAAGACTGGCTTTTCTGGGACTGATATTAGATTCCTCCTGCCAGAAATGTTTTTTTTTTTTTTTTTACCACAGGAAAAAGTTATCCTTGTCCAGAAAAAAATCAGTGATCTGATCAGGAACCCTGTGATCACAATGAGGAAGGGAATGTCTATTTTGGGGTCCCTCACATCATGCATTCCGGCAGTAAGATGGGCGCAACTCCACTTGAGGGTTCTCCAGTGGGAAATCCTGTCATTCTGGGAGAAGATAGACTCCCTAGAGGCAAAAATCTGATTATTAGACCTTACTCTTCAGAGCTTGAGGTGGTGGATGGAGGAGAAAAATCTGATTCGGGGGATTCCATGAAAGCTGGGAGACCTGGTATGTCTAACTACAGACGCAAGCCCCTGAGGGTGGGGTGCTCACATCCAAGAGATCTCCCTTCAGGGTTGTTTGAGGGATATCCAGGTAAGAGGATCCTCCAACCTAAAAGAACTAGCTGTGGTACGCCTTGCAATGACCTCTGTCCTCCCAAGAATAAGAGGAAAAGATCTCGGTCATGACCGACAACAAGATAGTAGTCTCATATCTGAACAAGCCAGGGGGCACAAGGTGCAGAACTCTGATGTAGGAAGCCCAGAAAATCCTCCTATTAGCAGAAAAAGAGTGTGCCTCGATCTCTGCAGTACATATCAGAGGCGTAGAAAATGGACAGGCAGACTTTGTCGCCATTTTTTCTCTCAGGTCAAATGGACTCTAGACCAATCCATTTTAAAGAAAATAACGGCCCTCTGGGGACAACCAGACATCAACCTCTTTGCTACTTACCAGAACAGGAAGGTCAACAGATTCTTCTCCTTAGACCCGGCGGGATCCCCTTGTGGGATAGATGCTTTCCTTCAAAAATGGGATTTTCCCCTAGCTTACACCTTCCTCCTCTTCCCTTGATTCCTCGTGTTTTACGGAAAATCAGGGATGATGAGGCGAGGGTTGTGCTTATTGCCCCATTTTGGCCAAGAAGATGGTTCACTAGGCTCCGAATCATGTCAATCTTGGATCCCTGGGTTCTTCCAGAGAACTGGAATCTATTGAGCCAAGCCCCGGCATAAAAAAATCTCCATTTAACGGCCTGGAACGTGAAAGGTACTTGTTAGGTAAGAAGGGATTCTCTGACGCCCTATTCTCTACCCTTCTTAAGAGTAGGAAAAAAGTGACGGTGGCTATTTATGCTAGGGTTTGGCAAATATTCCTAGACTTTGCTCAGATCCAGATTAATGACATCCCCTCTTCTGCTCCCATTCATCTAATTTTGAGTTCCTTCAGAAGGGACTGGATTTAGGGCTAGCAAGTAGTACTTTGAAGGTACACGTTTTGGCTCTGTCAGCTTTGTTTAATCAGGACATAGCAGGGATTCTATGGGTGTCCAGGTTCTTTTCAGCAGTAGCCAGATCCACCCCAACAACTTCCACTAGACCTCCTCCTTGGGATTTAAACCTAGTTTTAAAGGCTTTAACTCAACCTCCATTTGAGCCTTTAGAGACCATCTCCATTAAATGTCTCACCTTGAAGTTGTGCCTTCTAATAGCCTTAACATCTGCTCGCAGGATTAATGAGATTCAGGCCATCTCCATTAATCCTCCATATACCACTATTTTAGAGGATAAAGTTTTGATTCGACCAGACCCGGCTTTTCTTCCAAAATTTATTTCCAAATTTCATCGGTCTCAGGAGATTGTTCTCCCTACACTGTTCAGTAACCCTGGGTCAGAAAAAGAAAAATCTCCATTGCCTAGAGACATTAGAAGGACCTTGATTAATTACCTATCTCGCACTAGAGACTGGCGCAGATCTTCTTCACTCCTTATACTCTTTCAAGGAGTGAATAAGGGAAAGGCGGCCACAAAAAGTTCTATAGCTAGGTGGATTGTCTCTGCTATATCTTTGTCTTATCTTGCTTTCGGGTTGTCTCCTCCGGTGGGTCTTAAGGCACATTCATGCTACTTCCTGGGCGGAAAGATCCTCTGTTCCCAGAGCATATTTGTAGAGCGGCTACCTGGTCGTCGTCTTCTACTCTCACCCGTATTTTTCCTCTAGTAAATCTCTCGCCCATGACAGCACCACGAAAGGGAAAAATGATTACTTACCGGTAATTTGATTTTCCAGAGCCCATGACAGCACCCTTATATTCCCTCCCTATTGGGTTCTCTTGATTCTTTTATATTCACACGGGTGTTGCATTAAAAAAATAAAGATTAATCATCTAACACTATGTTTGGATATCACACTGAATTGGGAGGATAGTGTCCGTCCTTTTATTCTGCAGGTTTCCTGTCTGTGGGGGCAGATCCTCTCTCTCGTGGTGCTGTCATGGGCTCTGGAAAATCAAATTACTGGTAAGTAATCATCATCATTTTTTGACCTGCTCACTGACATGGGCGCACATGCTCAGTTTCATCTTTCAATTGCCTTCTGAGCTTGGATGGGGAGAGCTGAGACGTGCCTCCTTGAGCTGTGATGGGGGGAGAGCTGAGACACGCCTCCTTGAGCTGTGATGGGGGGGGGAGCTGAGACACGCCTCCTTGAGCTGTGATGGGGGAGAGCTGAGACACGCCTCCTTGAGCTGTGATGGGGGGGAGCTGAGACACGCCTCCTTGAGCTGTGATGGGGGGAGAGCTGAGACACGCCTCCTTGAGCTGTGATGGGGGGGAGAGCTGAGACACGCCTCCTTGAGCTGTGATGGGGGGAGAGCTGAGACACGCCTCCTTGAGCTGTGATGGGGGGAGAGCTGAGACACGCCTCCTTGAGCTGTGATGGGGGGGAGAGCTGAGACACGCCTCCTTGAGCTGTGATGGGGGGAAAGCTGAGACATGCCTCCTTGAGCTGTGATGGGGGGGGAGAGCTGAGACACGCCTCCTTGAGCTGTGATGGGGGGAGAGCTGAGACACGCCTCCTTGAGCTGTGATGAGGGGGAGAGCTGAGACACGCCTCCTTGAGCTGTGATGGGGGGGAGAGCTGAGACACTCCTCCTTGAGCTGTGATGGGGGGGGGAGAGCTGAGACACGCCTCCTTGAGCTGTGATGGGGGGGGGAGAGCTGAGACACGCCTCCTTGAGCTGTGATGGGGGGAGCTGAGACACGCCTCCTTGAGCTGTGATGGGGGGGAGCTGAGACACGCCTCCTTGAGCTGTGATGGGGGAGAGCTGAGACACGCCTCCTTGAGCTGTGATGGGGGGGGAGAGCTGAGACACGCCTCCTGAGCTGTGATGGGGGGGAGAGCTGAGACACGCCTCCTTGAGCTGTGATGGGGGGAGCTGAGACATGCCTCCTTGAGCTGTGATGGGGGGGAGCTGAGACACGCCTCCTTGAGCTGTGATGGGGGGGGAGCTGAGACACGCCTCCTTGAGCTGTGATGGGGGGGAGAGCTGAGACACGCCTCCTGAGCTGTGATGGGGGGGAGAGCTGAGACACGCCTCCTTGAGCTGTGATGGGGGGAGCTGAGACATGCCTCCTTGAGCTGTGATGGGGGGAGAGCTGAGACACGCCTCCTTGAGCTGTGATGGGGGGGGAGAGCTGAGACACGCCTCCTTGAGCTGTGATGGGGGGAGCTGAGACACGCCTCCTTGAGCTGTGATGGGGGGAGAGCTGAGACACGCCTCAGAACAGGCACCCACCATACTGCCCACAGCGTCCTGACGTTACCCAGTGTCAGGACATTCCTGTGTGGCGCTCCCGTTGGCCCCGCCTCCTTCCTCATGCCGCGCTGCTACTGGAAGTGGAGAACATGTGCAGTGCGGCAAAAGAGGAGAAAAGAGGGGACGGCATCTTCTTGGACTTAGCCCCCCAGCCCCCTCCAAAGTGTTGAAGTGGCGTGTGAGATCCCCAAGGGCCAAGCCAAGTAACTAAGTTTTCATGGGGAGAATGTATAGACTGTGCTGCACAATATACAGTGTAGGGGTTATACTGTATATTGTACAGCATGGCGCAGGGGTGAGGCTACTTTCACACCTGCGTTCGGTGCGGATCCGTCTTGTGTCTGCACAGACGGATCCGCACCGATAATGCAAACGCTTGTATCCGTTCAGAACTCATCCGTTTGCATTATTCTTTAAAAAAAGTCTAAGCCAAAACGGATCCGTCCTGACTTAAAATGGGGGACTGATCCGTTTTCAATTGCACCATATTGTGTCGGTGAAAACGGATCCGTCCCCATTGACTTACATAGTAAGTCAGGACGGATCCGTTTGGCTCCGCATCGCCAGGCGGACATCAAAACGCTGCAAGCAACATTTTGGTGTCCGCCTCCAGAGCGGAATGGAGGCGCAACGGAGGCAAACTGATGCATTCTGAGCGGATCCTTATCCATTCAGAATGCATTGGGGCTGACCTGATCCGTTTTGGGGCCGCTTGTGAGAGCCCTGAAACAGATCTCACAAGCGGACCCAGAAACGCCAGTGTGAAAGTAGCCTTATATTGTCTGGCATGGTGTAACCTCCATGCATTTGCCGTACAATATACATTATAATCCCTGCACCATGTTATACAATGTACATTATATTTCATACACCATAATATACAGTATAATCCCTGTACCATGCTATACAATATACATTATATTTCATACACCATGCCGTACAATATATATTATAATCCCTGTACCATGCCGTACAATATATAGCATAACCCCACAGTGTAGGTCTTATACTGTATATTGTATGGCATGGTGTATGAAATATAATGTACATTGTATAGCATGGTGCAGGGATTATACTGTATATTATAAAAGGAGGCAATCATATATGGAAAGGATGGGGGCCATGGACTGGGGGTACTATGGGGGTGGGGAACATTATACAAAGGAGTCAATCATATATGGAAAGGGTAGGGGCCATTATTACAATAATACAGAGGGGGCCATTATACAGGGTGGGCCATTTATATGGATACGCCTTAATAAAATGGGAATGGTTGGTGATATTAACTTCCTGTTTGTGGCACATTAGTATATGTGAGGGGGGAAACTTTTCAAGATGGGTGGTGACCATGGTGGCCATTTTGAATCCAACCATTTTGAATCCAACTTTTGTTTTTTCAATAGGAAGAGGGTCATGTGACACATCAAACTTATTGGGAATTTCACACGAAAAACAATGGTGTGCTTGGTTTTAATGTAACTTTATTCTTTCATGAGTTATTTACAAGTTTCTCTTTGTTTACAGCCATTGACATGTCGCCGAGGTTAACACGTGAGGAGCGGATAGAAATTGTGTTGATGTCTGGTGAACGCAGTAACCGGGTCATTGCAGCAGATTTCAATGCAAAACACCCTACGAGACCACCCATCTTCCAGTTAGCAAACTGCTTGCTAAGTTTCGTGAAACTGGTTCAGTGTTGGATTTGCCAAAATGTGGAGGCATGAAATCTGTCTCTAATGAAGAAACATCAGTGGCTGTCCTAGCTTCATTCAGCAAGAGCCCACAGCGTAGCACTCGCCGCATGTCACTGGAGAGTGGCATTAGTCTAACCCTTCGGTGGATATTAGCTACTCACAAATGGCACCCTTACAAACTCCAGCTACTGCAGCATCTCAACGAGGATGACCCAGATCGGCGCACTGAATTTGCAGAATGGGCAAAACAAAAATTGGAACAGGACCCTCAGTTTACGCAGAAGTTTTTGTTCAGTGGTGAGGCAAACTTTTATGTGAATGGTGAAGTTGGATAGATCCCTCCATTGGATAGATCCCTCCAAGACTGTTGGAGCAAAAAAACTGATTGCATGGTGTGGTATATGGGGTACAAAGATAGTGGGGCCATTCTTCATCAATGGAAACCTCAAGACCACTGGATATGCGAAATTCCTACATGATGATGTGTTTCCCTCTTTATGCACTGAAGCTGGCACGTTGCCTGAGTTTTTCCAGCAAGATGGTGCACCACCACATTATGGGTGTCAGGTCCGAGCATTCCTAGAGGAACAGTTTCCTGGAAAGTGGATTGGTCGTAGTGGAAGGTCTCCCGATCTGACCCCCTTAGACTTATCTTTGGGCTCATCTGAAGGCAATCGTCTATGCTGTGAAGATACGAGATGTGCAGCACCTGAAACTACGGATACTGGAAGCCTGTGCTAGCATTTCTCCTGCGGTGTTGCTATCAGTGTGTGAAGAGTGGGAGAAGAGGGTTGCATTGACAATCCAACACAATGGGCAGCACATTGAACACATTTTATAAGTGGTCAGAAACTTGTAAATAACTCGTGAAAGAATAAAGTTACGTTCAAACCAAGCACACCATTGTTTTTCTTGTGAGATTCCGAAGTTTGTGTCACATGACCCTCTTCCTATTGAAAAAACAAAAGTTTGATTTAAAATGTGCGACTTCAAAATGGCGACCATGGTCACCACCCATCTTGAAAAGTTTCCCCCCTCACATATACTAATGTGCCACAAACAGGAAGTTAATATCACCAACCATTCCCATTTTAAGGTGTATCCATATAAATGGCCCACCCTGTATATTAAAATAATACAGAGGGCATTATACATATGGGCACTACAGGGGGAGGTTAGGTCTTTTATCTAGTGGCACTACAGAGGGTCATTGTAACTACATGGGGCACTGCAGCAGGTCTTTATAAATACTTGAACCACTATAGGAGGTATTATAACTACTGCAGACAGTATAGGGGACTTTATTACTACTGCATGCTCTTATAGGGGTATCTTATAGAGGGGTCTTGTTACTCCTGGGGGCATTATTATTGAGCACATATTAATGGGGATACTATTGGAGGTACTGTGGGGCAGTGTTCCTCAACTCCAGTCCTCAGGGACCACCTACCGGTCATGATTTGAGCGTATCCCACAGAATGAATACCTGTGGTAAGTCCTGATACACTGACACTAATTGTATCATCTGCTCAATACTAAGGAAATCCTGAGCACATGACCGGCAGGTGGTCCCTGAGGACTGGAGTTGAGGAACCTGCTGTAGGGAACACTATTACCATTAAGGACAGTTTGGGAGCATGTTATTATGGGGGACTATCTGTATGGTACTAGCTCAGTATTGGAGGTAGCAACAGGATGAGGGGAGGATGATAGTAAAGTGTGGAATCTAAAAAAAAAAATTCTGTGAAACTCTGCAGAGACGAGACGCGGCTGAAAGAAGTGTCATGGCGGTCTAATGTCTGAATGAAGACACTAAGGAAAGTCTACATGACCGGAGATGTCCCTGGATGTAAGAGGTATGTGCTGCTGTATTCTCCTGTATATGTCGTAGCAATGTATGTAATGTCCATCCAAATATATGTTTCACGGCGCTGGCGGATCCAGGGGGGGCAACGGGGCAATTGCCCCCCCCCCCCACGAGCTGCTCAGAAGTGGGGGGGGGGGGCGGCGGCCACAGGGCACAGGGAGATGAGCGCTTCCATTGCGCTAATCTCCATAGTCATCTGTATCGCCGTCCTCAGGTTAGCGATACAGACGGCTGTGCTGCGGCAGGGGAAGGAGAGGCGTGTCCCTTCCCCTTCCTCTGATAGGCTGCCGGCCTAGTGCCTGCAGCCTATCAGAGGCCGCGCCGCCTGAGCCGTAAAGCACGGGACACAGGCCGGAAGAGACTGCATCGCATCGCTGACATGGAGGTAAGTATAAGTGTATTTTATTTTTTCTTGTTACTGGCACATTGGGGGGGGGGGCTCTTGTTACTTACTACATACTACTGGCACATTGGGGGGGGGCTCTTTTACTACTACTACTTTACTACTCTTACTACTACTACTACTTAAACTTTTACTACTTACACTCTTACTTTTCTACTGGACATTGGGGGGTGGGGGGGGGGGGGTTGGGTTGGGGGGGGGGGGGGGGGGGGGCTCTTGTTACTGGCACATTGGGGGGGGGGGCTCTTGTTACTGGCACATTGGGGGGGGCTCTTGTTACTGGCACATTGGGGGGGGGCTCTTGTTACTGGCACATTGGGGGGGGGGCTCTTGTTACTGGCACATTTGGGGGGGGCTCTTGTTACTGGCGCATTGGCAACCCACGCTACGCCACTGCCCGCTGATTCCCCTTTAAAATGCTGTCTCCTGCTAGTGCAGCGGTGATCTGTCAGTTTTGCCAAACTGAAAGCACTGCCCACCCGCCTCACTACGGACTCGTCGGCAGCCAAGTGAATCTTCCCCCGCCCACCTCAGCTGCTATTGGCTGGGAGGGAGAGGGCAGCACTGCCATTGGCTGCCTGTGTATTTCAGCCTAGCAGGGCCTGCAGAGGCAGAGAAGATTGCGGCTTGGGGATTTAACATCAGGAAGCATCAGGTATCCCTGCATACCGCAATACTCTCATATTTTGTAATCTTATTTATACATACTTATTTCGTGGTTTTTTTTTCAGTAGTATGATTAAGTGGTGAAAATTATTAGTGCCCCCCCTATTTTTGACTGTGATATCTTATGTGCCCCCGCCTTCCCCTATATATTATTTTTAGGGTCGCCACTGTTCATGGGATAACCCCTTTAAGAAAATATGAAAAATCTCCCTCTAAATCCAAAGCTGCTTAAGATGCATTGAAGAAATGTAAAAAAAAAAAAGTCCCATTGTTGGCAAAAATAAAAAGTGATGCCATTGATTCTCGCAGTTCTGAAGTCCCTGCTGGTCTATCTGCCCTGGTCCCTCAACACGTAGGAAATGTCCGCTCAGCTAATCGCTGGCTGAGGAGGGTCAAGAGGTACCAGGAAGCCAGCAGGGTGAGAAGCAAGGGAATAGTAGTGGAGGGGATCGGTGAGTGTGGGCTGTGTGTGTTTGTTTGTTTTTGTTTGTTTTGTTTGTTTTTTTATGCCTTTTTGACTTGCTGCACAAAACCCTACAATGTGTGTACGTTTGATTTCAAGGGTTTCATTTTAGTTTAATATTTTTTTCACAGAAATTTCATAATTTTATTTAATATTCATTTTATTTATTTTTCTCTTTTTAGCTAATTTGCAACGAAAATTTGGACAGTAATGAACGGCTTCCCATTCCAATGAGAGGAAAGGAACCAAACCTGGAGCACTATCTCACGACGGCAAGCAACAATTAGTTCCACTAGCGTGGACCTTCGAACTACACTGACCACAGTTTGGGATTTTTTAATTTTTTGTGTTTTTTTTTTTTTTTTTAATCAATCGATTAAGTCCAGAGACAGACATTGTGTGGCTATTTATTTTTATGTTTTTTTTACAGTCCTTGGAACAAAAAAAAAAAAAAACTGCATTTAAGTTACATTGAAGTCTTCACTGCAGGTCGGATCGGGGAGAAAGAAGAAAAACAAACGTTGATTGTCACAGTTTTTCGGAATTGAAAACTATGTCCCCCTTCACGTATATGAATAGTGGCGAAACAGCCAGGATAACGTGATGTAAAACATGGCAAAAAAAAAAGAAATAAGATTCAGGGTGAGGTCATCTTGATTGTATTGGTCTGCTAGTGCACCCCTTTGAAATAGCCCTTTTTGGTGATTTTTGGTTTCCATTAACCCTTTAATTCTTACATATCCAATTCCGCATGACAACAACTGATCTTTTGTATAATAAAAGATGACAAATTGCAGACCTATTTATTTTTCCCTCATTCCTTTGAATCACTATCTTAGCACTGGAGTTGAGGATATTTGTGGCATCACCCCCCCCCCCCACCCCCTTTCCCCAGTCCTCAAACAGAATGGTTCTAGACTGGTTTCAAAAGAAGGGCAAAGTGGAAGGGCAAAATTTAGCTTCCGTAATATTGATGTGAGACTCGTCGCCTCCCCAACCCCCCCCACCCCTTCCTGTAAACCTGCGTCATGTGCAAGGTGGTACATGTAGTCCTTGACGTTCTAAGGGTTTTTTCACACTTGCAGCAGAGGATTCCGCCAGGCAGTTCCGTATGCCGGATCCGGCAATCTGGACGCAAACGGATGCATTTGTGAGACTGATGCGGATCCGTCCCACAAATGCATTACAATACCGGATCCGTCTTTCCGGTTGTCATCCGGAAAAACGGATCCTGTGTATATATATATATATATATATATATATATATATATATATATATATATATATATATTGGGTCTGGATCCGGCGTTAATGCATTTCAATGGAAATTAATGCCGGCAAGTGTTTAGGATTTTTGGTCGGAGCGAAAACTGCAGCATGCTGCGGTATTTTCTCTGGCCAAAAAACATAAGAGGGACTGAACTGAAGACATCCTGATCGGATCGCTCTCCATTCAGAATGCATTAGGATAAAACTGGTCAGTTTTTTTCCAGTATTGAGCTCCTGTGACGGAACTCAATACCGGAAAACAAAAACGCTAGTGTGAAAGTACGCTAAGCTAGGGAGACATAGGCACTTGTTGTGCCGCCATATGGTGCCTTTGTTTCATGTAGACCTCCTCTAGAAGCAGTGTTCTGTAATTACAGCATCCACTGGAGCATGCCACCCATCATTTTTCTGTAGTATTATTCATACATGATCCACCCGTGTGGCCCCATACATTTTTTATCAGTGCTATGTACAAACATATGACTCTATGCTTTAGCAAAGGGTTTATGCACACAAATGTATTGTGGTTCTGCTTTTCTTTGGGCTCATAACAGAAGTTCTATAGAGCGCATGAGACCTCAAGGTTTTGGACCTCCGATTTCATGGGCAATCAGGCTCTATTTACAGACTTAGATGACGAAGCCTTACTTCCAGAAAAGATCTCCGCATATATGGTGCACAGAGGAGGATGTACGGTGCTATACACTCGTTTCTGCTGTGCATAAACCCTATTAATGACAACTTGACCACAAACTCTTATCTTTTGAGCATAGCCAGACGAGAAGGATCACTAGCAGCACAGTGCCCATGGAAACCTGCCCCCGATAGACATGGAGAAATTAATTTCTATACCCAAATTTTGAAAGCGGTGTACACCTTGGCAATTTTTTTTTTTCATCCAATGTATCAAAGATGAAAAAGCTGACTTTTCAAATAGTCTTCATTACAAAATATCCAACAGGTGTGTGTCTCCATAGTAACAGACAACAGGCAAAGCCCGCAGTCATACTCTGTTCCATTTGTCCCCCTACTTCTTGCTCACATACATTTGGTATATTTGAAGGACGTGGAGGGCAGATAACCTGGAGTATGACTACATGGTGTGACTACACAGGGGTTGTTTGTCGTCTGTTACCATGGAGATGAATAGGTGGACACAGCAGCTGTAGCTACAAAACTATAGGAGAGTTACTTCATTTTAGTCATTAGAGCAATAAAAAAATTTGGTTATGAAGGTGGGCAAAACCTCAGACTAGTTGACTCCTAACAGTAGGTATCTGTATAATGACACATACCTGTTGTATATTTGATGCTTCTTTCTGGCCATCAACATCTTGGCTCTCATGAGAACTTACACTTTGTTTGCCATCATCTATGTCGTCCACCGATGCACCAATGGATGGTTCATCAACCCACTTTTTCAGGCGAGAAATAAGTTCGGCCATTAGATGTTCACTGTCCGTAAGATTTTGAGACCCATGGATGTTTTGGGAAGTTGAATCTGCATTGCTTTCAGGGTCAACAAAATTTCCTTTCTGATCATTGTCATCCGGCACCCGGTACCCAGAGGCTTCATCTTGTTGGGATTGGGGACGTGTCTCAGTAGTATTTACTTCCTGAGATGGTGGAGATGTATTTCCAATTTTAGGAGCCTGGGCATCATTTGTGGAATTGTGGTAGGTCCTGTTGATAAGGTCATTGTCCTTTTTAACATGTCCCACTTCACTGGCCTCTTGTAAGAGAACTTTATGCCCGTTTTCAGGGCAGTTCGATTCCATATTGCTAGACCTTCGCTCTATTATCATTTTGATGGTTCCTTTGAAGTTTCCACTAATAGTGTCCTCTATAGTGGCTTCGTTAATGGTGGGTAAGTCGGGGTGTTCCTGCCTGGTGTCCATCATCCCATCCAAACGCCGCGTAACGTCTCCATCTTGTTTTTCAGTTTTAGTTTCTGAGTCCACAACAGATATGACTGTGTTCTCTGTCTTGTCTTCAACCTTCTCCGTAACTTCCAGCTTCGATGAGGAATTTCTGCGATGAAGGCTGGTTGCAGATGGATTCTTCTTGCTTTTCAGTTTAGGTCTTTTAGATCCCGCGCTTCTGTCTCTTGAGGTACTGGCACGTGAACCTTTTGAGGAACAACTTTTAGTGGAGGAAGCAGAGTTGACTTCTCTACTTGGGTTGGGAGCCCTTACGTAGACAGAAGATGGGAACATTTGGTACAGGGCTGGACCATCGTCTTCTTGTGACGTTATCTCAGCAAACATATCACTGTATTTTATACCCTGGAAATCGTGGGAAGATTTTGATCTCAGGAGGATGGGAGTGTTACTCGGAGAGTTTATTCGCTTCTGTGAATAGACACACAAGTGGGTTTGAGAACGGTGGATACTTCGGTCAGTGCTTCCTTGTGCCGACCTGGCAGCTTTTTTGGACACTTTGGAAGGTGATGGCACAGATGAATATACTAAGGTGGGTAAGTGAACACTCTTCCCATGGCTTCGATTGCTTTTGGACAGAGGTCTTTGGGATTTTGCATTATCGGGAGCAGACGTGACTCTTGACTTCCTGATTTTTTTAGTCTTCTCATTTTCTTTCTGAGCAAGGATGTTCACATTGTGCAGCAAAAAGCCAGGTTTTGTCTTTCGTTTTGTGAAAAGTTGAATGCTTGGAGGATGGTTAATATCTCGCTCTGGCTTCTGCTTGGAGAATGTGATATGTACAAAAGGAATATGACCCGTTTTTGGCGTCTTTGAGGAGTCCATGTTCTTGGGCTCTGCTTGCTTCTTGGCATCTCCATTGATCGAGGGAACAGTCTCCAGATTTTCTTCAACTGTTCTGTTTTTGTCTTGTATTTCCGCCTTTGTCTCTTCTTTTGTGCTCAGCAAATCTTCCTTCTCCAACTCGCTTGGTCTGTTTTTCATGAAGCCTTCACCGTATTCATGTTGTTGTAACTGTTCCATGTGTAAAGGAGATACAGCCGTCTCCACGCGGTTTCTTGACTGTGCCTTGCCATTAGTATGCAGCAGTGGCTTTAGGTCTCGACAGCTTATGTGAATCCTTGCCGTTTCCCTATTCTCTGCAGTCTCTTTTCTTCCAGACCCAGCCCTGCTTCCATCCTCTGCACTTTTTGATGAGCGATCTTCCCTGTGGCTGTGCTGGTTTTCAGAACAAATGCTGCTATCAACACTTACTTGAAGTAAATCTCTGGACAAGACTAAGTCCTCTATGTTTTGCAGTGGTTTCTGAAGCTTAGGATTGCGGGGCAGGCCTTCACCACTCAAACGGACAGAACGGAAAACAGTGCTTGATCTATTGGTTTCTTTATTTCTGGAGCTGCTCTTTGACAAAGGCGTCAGTCTGGTAGGCATAGGGGCTCGAGGGGAATGACTCAGCGGTGGAAAAGTCTAAAGTAAAAGAAAATGGAGAAAAATAAATATTTCGCGCGTCTTTTTCCTTTGGACATTTCTGTACTGTAATACTGACAATATCCCGGAAAACACTGCAGAAAATGAAATCGGGTTTTTATTCACTTGTTTTGGGACGGTGTATATTAAAATAATCCACACTGGCCACTGGAGCGCACAAAGGTTGAGGTTTTCTTGTTACGTGCAGCACATTTCATTAAGGCCCCTTTCACACGAGCGAGTTTTCCGCACGGGTGCAATACGTGAAGTGAACGCATATCACCCGCACTGAATTCTGACTCTGTCATTTCAATGGGTCCGTGCAGATGAGTGTTATTTTTCACGCATCGTTTCTGCATTCAGGAAAAATCGCAGCATGTTCTATATCGTGCGTTTTTCACACAGTCCTGGTCCCATAGAAGTGAACGGGGCTTCAGTGAAAAACGCAGTCCGGGTGCAATGCGTTTTTCACTGCTGATGGTTCCTTGGAGATGTTTGTTAATCTTCAGGGTTTTTTTCATGAGGGTAAAAAAAATGCATCAAAACTGATTGCACCCACGAGGAAAAAAACTGAACGCAATCGCAGACAAAACTGACTGAACTTGCTTGTAAAATGGAAGGCACGCTGAGAGAATCCGTATCGTTCCTGTGAACGAAGCCGAAATGGCAGAGATTTAATAACTGATGCGTTTTAGTGCACTGCTTGATGAGGCACGGACAAGGCTCTGTATGCAGACCCCCAACATCTGCTGTCGGGGGACATGGATAGACCCTCATACTCCTTATATTGGAAACGCATTCTGCCAAATCATCAGGTTTGGAGGACTCTTATCTAATGTCATGTCCAGCTTCGGAGGTAAACAGGTAGAGAAGGTAGTTCTACACTTAGAGGTAGAACTGACTCTCAATACTTTAGTAATTACATGTAATTAAAAAAAAATATTATAGCTACGGAGTTATTCAATCTGTAATATTATGTATAGCGCCACCTGCTGTTTGATCTGTTTCTAACTTCTTTGTCCTGCTCACTGAGATGGAAGCGGATGCGCAGTTCCATCGTTCAGCTGCCACGGACGGCAGCAGACAGGACATGCCCCCCCTGAAATAAAACTGGCAGAACAATTGCAGCAATGAATGGGGAGATCTCTGGATCCGTGTGAGGTGCAGGTCTGGTTCATGTACTATATGATATCTGATTTTCATTTCTTACATTGATCATGGCTTAGCCCCTTTAAGGTCCCATTGACACTTATCAGGAATGAACCGTTTGTTCCTGCTTTTCAGAAGAAGTGAGAGCTTCTGTTACCTGCAGAAGTCACCTCTGCTGTATGAGGACGAGCTCTTCCCCATAGAGAATCCTTCTTTCTGGGCAGCTGATTGCTGTTTAGACAGTGTAATCGGATTCCCAGAAATGACTATTTAGATGTCGGCAGTGCTTTCACCCAATGAAGTATTTGCTCAGTCATTGGGTGATTTGGCAGCACCTTTACATAGCATTCCGTCTTGATCACTGCCCCGATTGTCGGCGCATGTAAAGGGCTATTAGTTGTGCAATGTACTGTCAGTAGATCCTTGTATTTGGGTAAACTTACCTTGCTGTCCCTTGAATATTCAGATGAGCCCAACCCTTAAAAAAAGAAAGAAAGTTGCATGAACTGTAACAATACCAAACAAAAGACTGAATGTGTGCTAACTACATATTATAACTATCAAGTGCGGCCTAAAATGTGGCTTTTTGTATCGTCATGCGTCCCATTCCATGGTATTCTGATTTATCCTTTTCTGCTTTGGACCTCTGGAGCTCCCCGGCACCTGATTGTCCCTAAACCTGTAAAATCTGAAATTCACAATGGCTCCATTACATGTAGTTTGAGTGAATAACTAAACCAAGTACAATAACCTGTGGGTGACAGAGCCGGCCATACAGCTCCATGACCTGCTCGAGATGTAAGGGATTACATTACCACATTCTATACTCTACTGGCCCATTACCTAGGACATTTGTGTGATCATTAGTGTTGAGCGAAGTTCGCTTTAGATTACACATCCCAAGTCGCTTTGTTCCAAACTTCGTTTGAATGCTGTACAGAGACTGGTCATTCAAACGAAGTGGCTTTAGAATCGATCTATGATCCAAAGGGTGCATTGCTCAACACTAGTGATCACTGCCCAGCTGTGATCAATCATTCTTACTTTCTTGAAATCTTGGGTCATTCGCTCCAATATCCTCCTCCTGGTAATGGCGCCTTCATTGGGTTAGCAGTAGTGTTGAGCGAACCTGTTTTTTAAGTTCTTCGTCCAAAGTTCGGGTTATCGAAGAATCCCGTTATGGATTCCAAATTCTGGTATGGTCTGTGGTAGCAGAATCCATAACGGGATTCTTCGATAACCCGAACTTTGGACGCAGAACTTAAAAAAAAAAAACAAGTTCGCTCAACACTAAAGACGTGTTCAATGTTCTCATTTAGTAGGGGTCTAGCTGCTGAGACCCCATACAATACCTACTGTATAAGCTTGGCAGTAGTTCCCCTGCAGCGCCACCACAGGGGAAATAAAGCATTACAGCGTGCATTCATATAAGTGGGTTGTCTGTGTAATGCAGGACAGAACAGGTCTTCCACAGCGACAGACGCTCTTGGTATGTATTTTTCACTATGGCCAAGAGATGAGGGTCCTGTGTCAAATGAGAAGTCTCCAAAATGGTATAACAGACTCCAAATGCTCATCCAGTTGTCGGAAAGCCAGTGATCAGTACCAGAAGTAATGCAGAACAGCTAATAGGGGTGTGGGGTGTCGGAAAGCCAGTGATCAGTACCAGAAGTAATGCAGAACAGCTAATAGGGGTGTCGGAAAGCCAGTGATCAGTACCAGAGGTAATGTAGAACAGAAGATTGGTGGGGGTGCTGGGTGTCGGACCCTTGATGATCACATAGTGATTTCTTATCCTGAGGATAGGCCATCACTTGTAAAGAGTTGGACAAGTTTAGTCTTCAGTCACTCAGAAATCTAGTACATGTATACTATACACAATAGTAAATGCTCACTTTGCCAAATTTGCCCCTTTATGTATTTCAGGTCACGGAGAGGGCTTGGATTTAAATGAAATTCCGAGATGTTGAGTTCAGAATTAGACTCCTGCACCAGGTAATCGAGCCCCAGCCTTTCCAGCTTGCTGACATCTCCCCCTGTCTTCATATGAAGCGGTGGAAGGGACGGGTGCCTTTTGATGGAGGACTGCAGGGTTAAGTCCTCAGGGGTCGGATCGGTGAACCATTGCCTGGGGAGGGAGTCTTTTCTCCTGTAACACAAAAAGACACCTCAGCCTTCTAGTCTGCAGCAGGTTGTAGGGCATCCCATATAGATTTGGGGCATAATCAGATACTTAATTTGCCTTTTCTTCACCTTTTTTGGTCTAATTGATAGGCCCTATAAAGTTACATCCAGGCCTGTCTGTTGATGTGTTCTTTGCTGTACTCTCCAGTATACAGCGTGCACAGCTAGCCCTTCTCTAGGTTGAGAGGTGGATACTCTACACTCCAGAAACTACAACTCCCTGCATGCTCCAATTCACTTCTAAGCAAGTTCTGTGAACAGCTGAGTCCAGGGTGGATGTTGAGAGTTGTGGTTGTACATTAGCGTCTGGTCTAGACAATGCTCTGTGAGCTGCACAAATCTCTCTGGTAAATTGCTACAATGTATCAGGCTGGAGTCACATTGTCTAGACTGGATACAATTGTATCCACTTAGCTGAGAGTAAGGCCCCTTGCAGACGAGTGACAGTGTGGCGCTGCCAGTCTTTAGCGCAGCTCCTGGTCTGACCTCCCAGCACTGACTGGGTCACATAGCATTATATTGATTTATAATGCTATATAACCCTTACAGTTCTGGAATGTATTGGATAACATTGACAGCATTATGTCAGTGTTATCCAATACATTCCAGAACTGTAAGGGTCACATAGCATTATATTGATTTATGATGCTATGTGACCCAGTCAGTTCTGGGAGGTCAGGCCAGGAGCTGCACTGCGGACTAGCAGCGTGACAAGCGCTCATCTGCAAGGGGCCTAAGGGAACGTTCACACAACTGCGCATACAGCGGATTGAAGATCCTGCTGTCTGGTGCATAACACTTATGATGTTTTACACTAGCCCCTGCCTGTGTACCACTTCTCCCTAATTGTGGACAACCCCTTTAAGGGTAACATAAGCAAACAAGGCCTCTTCTTCATTTTCATTCACTCTTACCGTCCCTGCATTTGATGATAGTTTTCCATTTCTTGGAAAGCAAGTTCTTCTTGACGGTGTGGTCGAGTCCCCAGCTCTGGGATGAGAGGAAAACAATGGGTGACATTGGTGGAGGCTGCAATAGTCACTAGATGGGAAAGTTTCTAGCACATGTTAATGCCCAAAATACAACTCTATCTCAAATGACACCCAACCTCCATTCATACATGTGATGTTGTCTTATTATATGACTCAGACCAGATGTGGCCTTATTCACATGGCAGTATGAACGAGGATCCCTACCCAATGGACTCCACCCCGTAGTTATAGTAGCATTCTATTCAGTAGCAAATCTGCGCATGTGCAATAAAGATTACAAATACATAAAACGTGTACATGGTCATACAGGAAAGAGCTCAGGGGTCCTGGTAGAGTTCTGTCCTTACCTGCAGCTGGATCCTGGTTCTCCTCTAAAACATCACTGGAAATCCCATCCCTGCTCAACTGAAAGAGAAACCAGAACAGTAGTAAGGTATGGGAATAAAATAAATTGTAGATCGGTGCAGGTCTGACTACTGGGGCCCCTGAGCATTCCCACCATAGCGTTCAACAGAGCTTGACCGAGCGTGCACCTCTCCACCAGGTTTGGGGGACGAGCACCCCTGTGACCCTGCTCACATACCCCATGCAATCTGGTTAATTCCAACCACATCTGGCCAGAATTGCTCTGTATAAGGCAGGGATGGCCAGCCTGCGGCTCTCCAGCTGTTGCAAAACTACAACTCCTAGCATGCCCAGACAGCCTACAGCAGGGCATGGTGGGAATTGTAGTTTTACAACAGCTGGAGAGCCGCAGGCTGGCCAGCCCTGGTCTAAGGCTATGTTCAGACAGACAAATACTGGGGCCGCTTTTGGTGGCATACAGGTCGCCGCACATCAATGTACGCTTATTGTAAAAAATAAATAAAAATGTTGGATTGCTGTAAAACTCAGCATGCAGTTATGTCTCAGGCAGATGAAGTAAATGATTAAAGGTCTGGACTGATTAGACACTGGGTCTTGCCTCAGGAGGGCGTAAAAGTGCTTCCTGCCGCCCTATGAAAAAGGCTTTTAGAGGCTACTTTTGGGTAGTGTACCTTTTGCTAAGAGATCGTTGACTGCTAGACATGTCTCTACTATGCACTCTAAGACATTTTTCTTATTGACAGACGTTGAGGGGGAGCAAATCTTTGGACTGAGAGAAGCCGGATGGTTGTTTTGACAAACTGTCCACCATGTAAGCCAGTGCGACCTGTCAGGAGGGGCTGACAGCAGTG
The DNA here is from genome assembly GCF_905171765.1 of Bufo bufo. Lineage (NCBI taxonomy): Eukaryota > Metazoa > Chordata > Amphibia > Anura > Bufonidae > Bufo > Bufo bufo. Next base: position 217,071,663 of record NC_053395.1, on the reverse strand, counting down.
GTCACGTAAGGGCACGCAAACACAGTAATTAGGCTCTGGACGGCACAGACAGATGCCAGTAGAGAGGATCACTTGATCCTTCGACAACCACAAGAAGCTCCACATCCAGACGCTGACGGCACCTTCATCTCACACCGCTTTCTCTGCCCGGACCATTAACGGAAGGAAATTTCAACAAGTCTCCCGTGTGTGAATATTTTCTTACAGCAATTATTGCTAGTTGTGAGCAGGATTACACACACACATTGCATGAAAAAGCATAACCTGCCAACCCACCGCAAAAGGAAAACTAAACACAAAATTAATTTAAAAAACCTGCTTGCCTAGCTAACATGCTCCTTTTCTCACCTGCTTTTCAAAAGAAGTGAGATGTGAAATCACAAAAATCAGCAAATTTTCACCCAGAAATGATCAGCATCAAAAAGTGCAACTATTGGTAAACTGTAGTACAAGGCTTAAAGGGAATCTGTCAGCAGTTTTGTACCTATGACACTGGTGACCTGTTACATGTGCGCTTGGCAGCTGAAGGCATCTGTGTTGGTCCCATGTTCATATGTGCCCGCATCGCTGAGAAAAAAATTGAAGTTTTGATATATGCAAATGAGCCTCTAGGAGCAACGGGGGCGTTACCATTACACCTAGAGGCTCTGCTCCCTCTGGACTTTCATTGACTTTAGAGGTCAAGGAAAGGTGTGATGACGTTTATACTGCCTGGTCCTGTCAATCAAATTGGATAGGGCGCAGTAGTTGCAGAGAGAGTAGAGCCTCTAGGTGTAATGGTAACGCCCCCGTTGCTCCTACAGGCTCATTTGCATATATTAAAACATCATTTTTCCCATCAATGCGGGCACATATGAACATGGGACCAACACAGATGCCTTCAGCTGCCAAGTGCACATGTAACAGGTCAGACAGTGTCATAGGTACAAACCTGCTGACAGATGCCCTTTAATAGATTGCAGATCTCCCCGGATTGTCAGCAATCTATACTCTGCAGTTGTCAGTGGCGGTCTAATACCTAGCTTTTCTTGCTGTCAGTAGCTCCCCATTCCCGACCTGCTGCTCTCGCCCTATCAGGTTACACAATTAGTGAGGGACTTGTGACAACCATCTGGTTACACACGATATGGCCGAGCGATCATTACTCAAGAGGCAGGTGAAATCCTGCACTGCTCGCTGCGGACACACAAAAACGAGTGCAGGAGACAATGGCGACGGTGCTGATGACATAGTTAAATATTCTTTCTGATCGTCCCTGCCGTCTGGATCCTCTTCACGCACTGCAAGCTGCTGCACACGGATGTTTGCTGAGGGATATCCGGAAAACTTCAGGGACTTTCAGGATCCCCGGGCCGATTCGTCTCCTGAAGCAATTGACATCAATCTCTATTCTAATGGTATTATGCAAGTCAGTATCTATAAGGCAGATTTATGGTCAGTGATTCCGGCTTTTTTAGCTGGTATGTCTATTGCAAGACTTGGGGTAGACTGACATTGAATGCCTTTATCATCAGAGGCTCAGGCTGCCACTTTGAACCACCATGCTTCATACTGCAGCTTTGCTTTTCCAGATTAAAGGCGTTGTTTTTTTTTTACAGTGATGATCTATCCTTGGGATCGGTCTTCAAGATCAGATTGGCAGGGGTCCAACTGTTTACCTGCTCGCCATCGCAACCGCAGGGGTGAGCAGTGTAATTACAACTATGGCGTCCCCATTCACTTCAATGGGATGGCTCCATCTGTTCAAGTGAATGGGACGGAGCTGTCCCATAAAAGTGAATGGGGACACCATAGTCGTAATTACACTGCACACCGCTGCGATTGCGATGGCGAGCAGGCAAACCATACCCTCCCTTCAAACGGCTGATCAGCGGGGGTAGACTGTGAGTCTGGGTCTCCACCGATCTGATATTGATGAAAACAAGGATAAGGCTACTTTCACACTAGCGTTCGGGGTTCCGCTTGTGAATTCCGTTTGAAGGCTCTCACAAGCGGCCCCGAACGGATCCGTACGGCCCCAATGCATTCTGAGTGGATGCGGATCCGCTCAGAATGCCTCAGTCTGGCACCGTTTGACCTCCGTTCCGCTCAGCAGGTGGACACCCGAACCCAGCTTGCAGCGTTCGGGTGTCCGCCTGGCCGTGCGGAGCCAAACGGATCCGTCCAGACTTACAATGTAAGTCAATGGGGACGGATCCGTTTGAAGTTGACACAATATGGTGCAATTTCAAACGGATCCGTCCCCCATTGACTTTCAATGCAAAGTCTGGACGGATCCGTCTGACTAACTTTCAGACTTAGAATTTTTTCTGAAAGATAATGCAGACGGATCCGTTCTGAGCGGATCCCATCGTTTGCATTATAGGAGCGGATCCGTCTGTGCAGACACCAGACGGATCCGCTCCGAACGCAAGAGGGAAAGTAGCCTAACACCTTTATTCATGGGAAACTACTGACACCACTAGATAGGGGCTGGGAGGAACAGGACAAACCTAGCTTTTATTATCAGTAGCAGTGTGAATATGAACTTTTATTCTGCCGTGTTCTGCTACTTAATGGGGTTCTCCGAGAATGATTTAAAATGGCCACCTGGCCTAGAATGCGAGTAGGACTGGTTGCCTCCACTTGCAGAGTTGGCTAGGGGGTGAGTGGCAAGTGCTCACTACACTGCCCTACATGATGTGATTGTGCCTATGATCCTATTATGGCTGAGCAGCCTGACAGGAACACTCACCAATATGTAGTACAGGAATCAGCAACTGTCAGCACTCCAGCTGCTGCCAAACTACAGTTCCCAGCATGCACACTTACTTATCTGTTTTTGTAACTCCCATAGAAGTGAAAGGAGGTTTCTGGGAGTTGTGGTTTCAGAACAGCTGTAGGGCCAGAGGTTGCTGATCCCTGATGCAGTACACTGCTCAAAAAAATAAAGGGAACATAAAAATAACACATCCTAGATCTGAATTAATTAAATATTCTTCTGAAATACTTTGTTCTTTACATAGTTGAATGTGCTGACAACAAAATCACACAAAAATTAAAAAATGGAAATCAAATTTTTCAACCCATGGAGGTCTGGATTTGGAGTCACACTCAAAATTAAAGTGGAAAAACACACTACAGGCTGATCCAACTTTGATGTAATGTCCTTAAAACAAGTGAAAATGAGGCTCAGTAGTGTGTGTGGCCTCCACATGCCTGTATGACCTCCCTACAATGCCTGTGCATGCTCCTGATGAGGTGGCGGACGGTCTCCTGAGGGATCTCCTCCCAGACCTGGATTAAAGCATCTGCCAACTCCTGGACAGTCTGTGGTGCAACGTGACGTTGGTGGATAGAGCGAGACATGATGTCCAAGATATGCTCAATTGGATTCAGGTCTGGGGAACGGGCGGGACAGTCCATAGCATCAATGCCTTCGTCTTGCAGGAACTGCTGACACACTCCAGCCACATGAGGTCTAGCATTGTCTTGCATTAGGAGGAACCCAGGGCCAACCGCACCAGCATATGGTCTCACAAGGGGTCTGAGGATCTCATCTCGGTACCTAATGGCAGTCAGGCTACCTCTGGCGAGCACATGGAGGGCTGTGCGGCCCTCCAAAGAAATGCCACCCCACACCATTACTGACCCAATGCCAAACCGGTCATGCTGGAGGATGTTGCAGGCAGCAGAACATTCTCCATGGTGTCTCAAGACTTTTTCATCTGTGAAGAGCACAGGGCGCCAGTGGCGAATTTGCCAATCTTGGTGTTCTCTGGCAAATGCAAAACGTCCTGCACGGTGTTGGGCTGTAAGCACAACCCCCACCTGTGGACGTCGGGCCCTCATATCACCCTCATGGAGTCTGTTTCTGACCATTTGAGCAGACACATGCACATTTGTGGCCTGCTGGAGGTCATTTTGCAGGGCTCTGGCAGTGCTCCTCCTGTTCCTCCTTGCACAAAGGCGGAGGTAGCGGTCCTGCTGCTGGGTTGTTGCCCTCCTACGGCCTCCTCCACGTCTCCTGATGTACTGGCCTGTCTCCTGGTAGCGCCTCCATGCTCTGGACACTACGCTGACAGACACAGCAATCCTTCTTGCCACAGCTTGCATTGATGTGCCATCCTGGATAAGCTGCACTACCTGAGCCACTTGTGTGGGTTGTAGACTCCGTCTCATGCTACCACTAGAGTGAAAGCACCGCCAGCATTCAAAAGTGACCAAAACATCAGCCAGGAAGCATAGGAACTGAGAAGTGGTCTGTGGTCACCACCTGCAGAACCACTCCTTTATTGGGGGGGGTCTTGCTAATTGCCTATAATTTCCACCTGTTGTCTATCCCATTTGCACAACAGCATGTGACATTGATTGTCACTCAGTGTTGCTTCCTAAGTGGACAGTTTGATTTCACAGAAGTGTGATTGACTTGCAGTTACATTGTGTTGTTTAAGTGTTCCCTTTATTTTTTTGAGCAGTGTATATAGAATCGCCACAGCATAGTGTAGTAAGATTCCACTCTTCATCCCCTATGCAGCTCTGCAAGTGGAAGCAACCAGTCCTGCTCACATTCTACTATTGGTGGCCATTTTAAATCATTCCTGGAGAACCCCTTTAAGTGCCCAGGGGGCGGAGCTTCACAGTAAAGCGCTCTCTTGCTTCACAGCCCCTCCTCTCTGAGTGACAACTGTAGTGGTCTCCTGGTTGGATGCTACAGCTGTCATTCAGAGCACAAGGGAGGGGCTGTGAAGCAACTCAGAGCAGCAAACACTTTATGTTGAAGCCCCGCCTCCACGGCACTTGCGGGAGCAGAATCTGTCAGGATAAAGATTAATATTCACACTACTCCTGATAATAAAAGCTATGCTTGTCCTGCTTTCCCCAACATGTCTTTTGTGCACCCCAGCAATTATCATCAACGTGATCAGAAGTTCTTGCTGGCCTTACCTTTGAAAAAAATGGCTTGACATGTCCAACACATGGATAAGTCAGGCCCCCCCCCCCCCAAAAAGCTGGAATCTCTTTTACCTGGCTGCTTTCCACTCAGAGGGGTCATTATCAAAATGTACAATCAGTCATATTTTAAAGAGATCCGGAATTAGAAAAACATTTCCTCTGGAAACAGCGCCACACTTGTTCACAGGTTGTGCCTGGTACTGCAGCTTGCCTCTAATGAAGTGAATAGGGTTCAGCTGCAATACAAACAGTTCTGCTGTTTCTGGAAAAATGAGCCATGTTTTTCTTATTGCGGCCAACCCTGCTAAAACAACAGTATGCACTGGATGCCTAGGCCGGTGTTCTGTAACCTGTGGCTCTGGCTGGATTTCCGGTCATGCTGGGAGTTATAGTGTTGGCACAGCTTGGAGAACACTGACCTGGCAAGAATGTGGTCGTCCAACTTGCTGTCGCCTGACACACGTCACCAAGCAGCATTAGACTAATGAGAGCGATTTTGAAGATGAGAAGTTAAAAAGGAGCCAAGACGGAGCAACTTACCTCCTCGCAGCTTTGGTGGTGAATGGCAGCGCTGCAGAGTCCAGCTGGTGGAGCGTCGCATAAAGATGTCTCTGTGTCCGGACACAAGTCATAGGAGGCTTCATCATCGGCATCTGTGAAAGGGAAGAGACTTGTGGATGGGTCATTCAGTGGCCGTGTCCCTCCGGCACGCCCATCATAATACAGCTCTTTACCTGCTGGGTGTGCCCACCTCTCCAGAGCATCTGTCAGCTGCTGCCTCAGGGGACTCTTAATTTCTGACACGTAGTCGATTGCTGACCGCCCCCCGGAGTCCGGGAGCGCAGGGTCCCTGCAGGCAAAGATCTGGTTAAGCTTCAGTCTCAGCTCCTACGTATGTGTAGAATCAGTGTTTCTGTTCCTTGCGTCCCCCAGAAGAGATGATTCCGAGGACCCTCCATCTATAAAGAGCATGTGACCCCCCTATAATCACATTGTGATGCGTTATCACTGAGCACACAGGACATATCATCTATAAGATCTATAGGTTCTTTGTGTTCTTCCTAAAAATATAGACCCTGGTGGTAAGTGACTGGATCAAGACCCATTACTGTCAGAGGCTAGACACAGTGGAGGATTCTCTGGTCAGCCCAGCCTTGTTCAACTGGAGAACGGGGAAGAAACACGGGTTTAGATGGTATGGGCAGCATATAAATCACTTTACATTACTTATCCTGTATTATATTCCGGAGCTGCACTCATCATTCTGCCGGTGAAGTCATTATCCACATACATTACTTATCCTGTACTGTAAGCTATATGCAGAAAATACCGAAATACCAGCAGAATAGTGAGTGTAGCTCTGGAGTATAATACAGGATGTAACTCAGGATCAGTACAGGATAAATAATGTAATGTATGTACACAGTGACTGCACCAGCAGAATAGTGAGTGCAGCTCTGGAGTATAATACAGGATGTAACCCAGGATCAGTACAGGAAAAGTAATGTATGTACATAGTGACTGCACCAGCAGAATAGTGAGTGCAGCTCTGGAGTATAATACAGGATGTAACTCAGGATCAGTACAGGATAAGTAATGTAATGTATGTACACAGTGACTGCACCAGCAGAATTGTGAGTGCAGCTCTGGAGTATAATACAGGATGTAACCCAGGATCAGTACAGGAAAAGTAATGTATGTACATAGTGACTGCACCAGCAGAATAGTGAGTGCAGCTCTGGAGTATAATACAGGATGTAACTCAGGGTCAGTACAGGATAAGTAATGTAATGTATGTACACAGTGACTGCACCAGCAGAATAGTGAGTGCAGCTCTGGAGTATAATACCAGATGTAACTCAGGATCAGTACAGGATAAGTAATGTATGTACACAGTGACTACACCAGCAGAATAGTGAGTGCAGCTCTGGAGAATAATACAGGATGTAACTCAGGGTCAGTACAGGATAAGTAATGTAATGTATGTACACAGTGACACCACCAGTAGAATAGTGAGTGCAGCTCTGGAGTATAATACAGGATGTAACTCGGGATCAGTACAGGATTTTTACCTAAAAGCCTGTTTGAAAAACTTGTCCCGGTCTCACCAGCTAAACCTTCATGGTATTTTCTTCCGAAGATCCACAAGTCGCTGAGCCACCCTCCGGGACGTCCTATCGTCGCGGGGATTGGCTCGGTGACTGAGCCTATTTCCAAGTATTTGGATTGGCTTTTGCGACCGATACTAAGTAGCGCCCCCGCCTACCTCAGGGATACCAATGATTTTTTATTGGCCCTGAAGGATATTTGTTGGCAGAAGAATTACCACCTGGTTTCCCTCGATGTGGAGAGCCTCTACACCCGCATCCCTCATGATGCCGGTGTGGAGGCTGTCCTTGACATCGTGGCGAACCTGGGTAAGAGCCCGGTATATTGTGAGTTTGTAGGAGAGGCGCTCAAATTTGTTTTAACTAACAATGTATTCCAATTTGAGGAAGATTGGTTCAGACAAAAACTCGGCACAGCTATGGGGACCCCCGTCTCCTGCACCTTCGCTAATATGTACCTTTCCAGACTAGAGGATAGATATGTTTATTCTGTGAGTAACCCCTTTCTGTCCAAGTTAAAGACATATCTGCGGTTTGTAGATGATATATTCATAGTCTGGGAAGGTACAGAGGTTCGTTGATTATATGAATGGTAATGATATGGGCATGACTTTTACGGTGAACTTCGGGGGAGATAAACTGCAATTCCTGGATGTGGCTGTCTTGGTGGAAGGCGACGAGTTGGTCACGGAGGGCTTTCGCAAGCCCACGGCGACCAACTCCTTGCTCCACCACGACAGCTTCCACCCAGAGAGTGTCAAAAAAGCTGTTCCATACGGTCAATTCATCAGACTTAGACGTATAAACAGCAGAGACAGTGGTTATCGTAGACAGGCGAATGACCTCAAACACCGTCTAATGAAGAGAGGTTACCCAGAAAATGCACTCAATAAAGATATGGAAAAGGTAGAGGAAATGTTCTCACAAGATTATCTCTTGAGGGGTGAGAATCGGAGAGGGGAGAAAGGTGCAGATGTAGCAAAAAGCAGTAGATTTGCGTTCTCCTTTAAATACAGCCCTATGGCTGACCGCATACGATCAGTCATATTCAAAAACTGGGACGTTTTAAGGAGGCACGCAACTCTAAATGAGCTGACAGGACAGAGACCCCTTATCTCCTTTAGAAGGAGTCAAACAGTTAAAGACAAAATTGTCAGAAGTAGGCTCCAAAAAGACAGCAGTAAAAATTGGCTCACAAGTAATCGACCTAATGGTAATTACAGGTGTGGAAATTGTTCATTTTGCACCAATAATCCGCAGAAAAAGATTGTTGAATTTGCCGGCATTTGGCATAAAGTCAATCAATTTATTAATTGCCGGAGCACCTATGTGGTTTATTTATTGATGTGCACGTGTGGACGTTTTTACATCGGTAAAACCATTAGATGCCTCTTCGAACGGATAAGAGAACACTTCAATTCTATCAAAACCGGCAAAGGTTGTCCGAGATTGATAGAACACATCAGAAGTGTGCACAATGGTGACACGAAGTGTATCTCTTTTTCCGGGTTGGAAGTCGTATCCACGCCCCCGCAAGGGGGAGATAGACACCGCCTCTTGCTACAGAGAGAAGCCAAATGGGTATTGCGTACGGGAGCCCTGGGGGAATTAGGACTTAATGATAGAAATGATCTAAGTCCGTTTTTGTAATATCCCAAGTATGCAGAGCTTCCACTCTTTCCCCTTTTTTTTCCCCCCATTTATTGTGTTCTATAGGTGCGCTTTCTTTGACGATTGTATGCGCATTACTTGCACATTGTTTTAACATGTATGTTACCTTAATTATCTCCCTAGTGCGGACGTGACCTGAGTTGTCAGTTTCCATGACAGCAGCTCACGCCGGCACTTAAAAAGGAGCTGTGCACCAGCACGCACTGACGTTCAGCCTGATGAAGCGCATTTAGCGCGAAACGGCCGCCGCTAACCTGTGCGTGCAGTGAACTGCCTCCCCCCCACTGCCTGATGTTTTGTGGATTACAATAAAGCAGCGATATTTTGACCACACTGGTGAGTGCCGCTATTTTTTCATCTTTCTACATCACCTTCAGTACAGGATAAGTAATGTAATGTAAGTACACAGTGACTCCACCAGCAGAATAGTGAGTGCAGCTCTGGAGTATAATACAGGATGCAACTCAGGATCAGTACAGGATAAGTAATGTAATGTATGTACACAGTGACTGCACCAGCAGAATAGTGAGTGCAGCTCTGGAGTATAATACAGGATGTAACTCAGGATCAGTACAGGATAAGTAATGTAATGTATGTACACAGTGACTGCACCAGCAGAATAGTGAGTGCAGCTCTGGAGTATAATACAGGATGTAACTCAGGATCAGTACAGGATAAGTAATGTATGTACACAGTGACTGCACCAGCAGAATAGTGAGTGCAGCTCTGGAGTATAATACAGGATGTAACTCAGGATCAGTACAGGATCAGTAATGTAATGTATGTACACAGTGACTGCACCAGCAGAATAGTGAGTTTTTGAAGAAGGGGGTTCACAAGTGGATTATATTACATCTCTACCTCGGGGAGCCTGAGCTTTGCCGGCTGCTGATGCCTCCCAGTCTTCATGTATACACACATATGCAGGGATGGATTATTACTGTTCTATGTCATAGGTCTGTGGGGAGTTTTGTTCGCTCTACACATGATAATATTTTCCTCAGTGCATATTTATAGCTGGATGAACTCACACGTGGTGCCTGAGAAGTTCTTGAAGCACAGCCACAGGTCTGTAGTCAGATCTCATAGGCGTCTTGTCAAACAGGTCTACATCCCGGAGAAGCAACATGACAGGGGTCAGGCCTTGTCCGTTCCTGCTGTGTACAGACTGACCGGGGTCTGAGGACTGAAAAACAAAGGAGGAAGGACAATGTAAACCTCGGGAGTGCTGTGAACAGGGGTTGTCAGGTTTCGAAGATGGTGGTCTTACTTGCTGGTATCCCCTGTGATTGGCTATAGGTAAACCTCAATGTAAAGGCCTGAGGACAAACTGGGTTTCTTTGTGTGGGCAACCTAATAGAAGATAAGGCTCTGTTCACATAGGTGTTAGTGGCCTCCATTGGCATTGTTGATGGCAACTGAAGCACAGTCTGCAAAACTACCGGAACACCAATGGACCCATCCTGGTCAGTAGGGTTTATTGTCGACTGTATGAATTTCTTTGGTTAAAAGGGACGTCACTTCTGAAAAACAATGTTTTTCCGCGGAATATAGGAGCCACGTGTGGCATGCCTGGTTCCTCTCTCGAAAGTCCATGTCTACACTACCCAGGAGAAATGGGGCCAACTGAGATAGCTTTGCTCTTTAAGGGCCCCTACACGAAACCTGTTATAGCTAGAATAGGGGGTCTGTCGGTAGCAGTCACATGGGGGTCTGGGCCTTGAGGGGGCTCCAAGGCCCAGTGCCACATAAGAAGACCTATACAGAAAGAGCTGCTACTACTGACCAATGTCAGAAGTAAGGTTTATTGATCTATCTTTTGGGGAAACCACAATTCACAGCATGCCCTACGAGAGCAGCCGTCAGTACATACTGGGAGTTGTAGTTTCCCAACAAACGAATAGCGATAGGTTGAAGACCCCTAGTGACAGGTCTCTGTATTGCAGAAGACTGACCAGTAGGCGCTGAGCGCTCTCCAGATCTCCTTGCCATGCGGCCTGCATCATCGAAAGCTGTGGAAATGAGGTCCTGGTGACAGCGGTCAGCAGCTGTGCCCGGACGCCATCATCAGCTACGTGTACGGCAGTCTGCTCTGCAAAATTGCACAAGGTGACATCTGCTCCATGTTCCAGAAGAAGGGCGATTACCTGCCGAAAAGTGCAGAGATTACGGGTACGGCCACACGGCACTAAAAATACAGAGGGAGAGTTTGCTGCAGGTCCACAAGAAATGCACGAATTACACGACATGGATTTTACCTTCTCCATTACAAACCGTAAAATCCACGGTGGAGATCCGGACACGCTGCAGATTTCAGATATGCACCACAGGTTTACGCAGCGCGTGGATGGGATTTCTTAAAATATCATTCGCTTTGCTGGTAGTGCACAACCCTGCGGATATGCCCCATTAAAAATATGTGACGGCAAATCTGCTGTGAACGCCCCCTAAGGCCCCTTTCACACGGGCGAGTATTCCGCGCAGGTGCAATGTGTGAGGTGAACGCATTGCACCCGCACTGAATCCGGACCCATTCATTTCTACGGGGCTGTGCAGATGAGAGATGTTTGCGCAAAAATCGCAGCATGTTCTATATTCTGCGTTTTTCACGCAACGCAGGCCCCATAGAAATGAATGGGGCTGCGTGAAAATCGCAAGCAAGTGTAGATGCGATGCAATTTTCAGGGATGGGTGCTAAGGAGATAAGGGATGAGCAACCCCGGACCCCATTTACTTTATTATTTTCCATTATAACATGGTTCCGCAAAAAAAACTGAATGTACTCCGTGTGCATTCCGTTTCCATTTTTCCGTTCCGTTTAAAGATAGAACATGTCCTATTATTGCCCGCAAATCACGTTCCGTGGCTCCATTCAAGTCAATGGGTCCGCAAAAAAACGGAACACATACGGAAATGCATCCATATGTCTTCCGTTTCCGTTTCCAATTTTATCTATGTAATTACTGTATACTGTATATGCCATACGGAAAAACGGAACGGAAAAACGGAACAGAAATGGAAACACAACGCAAACAAAAAATGGAACAACGGATCCGTGAAAAACGGACCGCAAAACACTGAAAAAGCCATACGGTCGTGTGCAGGAGGCCTAAGGGTGATTTTCTTCCCCAAATTTATAAATGCCCAAGTCCTCCTTGTTGACAATGCTACCCGACTGTGGCCGGCAATCGCTGTCTGCCATGGTGATGCCACTGTGGACAAAATGCTACCAGCACAATGCAGTATTGTCAGGGTGAGTACAACAAAAATTTTATTATTTTATTTTTAGTATTTTATTATTATTTTTTATCTTTTAGGTTTAAAGTATTTTTTGGCAGTCCCATGTAAAAGTACAGATAACACATAAGATCTTCCGTTTTGCTGAATAATGAACTCTGCACTGCTACATCTCTATCACGGTGGCGCAGTGGTTGTGAGCCCCATTGGGGACGTCAGATACGGATAATGTCTGTAAAGTGCTGCTGCGGAATATGTCAGCGCTATATAAGCGAGTAAAATAAATACATAACTGGATGTGCGATCTAATTCTCTTTTTTGAATCATGTAAAATAAATACGTAATCTACGCATTGTGATAACTTTCAGCGCAGGTTTGTCGTGTTACTGCTATGCATACTTGAAGAGCTGTGAAGGAAAATGACAGACTCAGCTCTGCTACATCTGTATCTCTCCTTTGCGACTACATGAACTTACCTTTGATTGGTTGTTCTCAGAGGCAACTATCAGGGCCGTGTTCCCAGTCTCTGGATGGGGAGTATTTATAAGTCTGGGGTCATCGCTGAGACTTCTGATGATTTCTTCCACGTCACCCTTTGCAGCGACCTCCAGAAATGGTAAAATCGATTCTTCCTCGCGTGCGGCCTCCTCCATCATTATTTCCTGGGGAATAATAAAATGTGAACTTTTCATTTATTTCTGGTGCCTTTGGCCAGGAAACATAAACTGAGCTTATTGGAGCTGTCTGCCCGGGGGCTACTACATGACCGCTGCGCTCCTGAAGGGGAAGGTGGGTTTTTGTTTTTTAGTTTTTTTCAAAATTGCAGCCGCCAGCTCGGTGTTTTCCCGAGTTATACTTTTTTATTTTTCTTTTAAAAGGTCAGACATTGCCTGTGGAGTATCTGCCTCCACTAGGTGGCACTACAGAGACAGCTTTCATTCTCTTGGAAGAGAGCTAATCTGCATACCCTGTTCCCCAGGGAGCATTGCATGGTCTACAAGACTCTCCACAAGGAGAAACAGAACCCCGAGACCTTTCTGAATTATCAGAAGTTTTATTTAAAACTATTCTAATGCTAGGCGGTCACCTTTGCCATGTCTCCAGTGCTTCGGGCAGAGTCCAGACCTTGTTGTTGAAGCTCCGTGCCGACACCTTGGGTGGCAGCCTAGGTGAAAGTTAGATCACAGACCCAGAAGGGGCCCATCCAGGAGGAGGACTAAAGGATTTGGCCAGGGCCCCCTCAACAGTATTACACAATAAAATTATATACAGTGACAGTATATACCGTGTAGAAAACGGATAGAGCGATCTTTACTAGCCACAGGAATGGGGGCGGCATGAAAGGAAGGGGGTTGCGAAAAAATGACTGTGGGATGGAGCCCCGTTCAAAAATTTGCTGTGGGGCCCAGTCATTTCTAGCTACGCCACTAGGCTGGGGGTTGCCTATTTTGTGTCGGTCCCTTGCAGGAGCCTTCTGGCCCGGAGGGACTGGGAAAGATTTATGGGGGGGCCTGCGATGGACCGTAAACGGACCGTGCGCGTTTTTGTGTGACACGCTGCATGATTTTGTTGCACGGGTGTAGAAATGACGCTCCTCTGGCTTTAAAAAAAAAAAGTCTCCAGTGCTTTCATACATATTCTCAGGCGCACACCGGCGGTCCTTGCTTAACGGTGCGGTTCCGGTCTCTGGAACGCACGTTGGCGCCATCTTTTGCGCGGACAGTAGTTCCGATATGCTATGGCTTGGCTCTCGGAGCCATCGCCTGCACACATGGTCCTGCACCGCGGAATACAAGGTATTTCCATTGATCCCTCTCTTTCATACATAATTATGTATGTTTATATAATAGACACAATGTCTCGATACTTGAACCCCTGAGGAAGCCGGCATTTGCTGGCGATACGTGTGGGGATATTTCCTCACCTGCACAATCATGTTTGCCTGATATTGAATCAGATAAGTATCTAGTGCATACATCTTTGATGCCATAATCCTGTATCTTTCATTATACTCTGGCGGCACTTTGTTGTTTATACTCTATTTATACAATGTGTAGGTTTGTGTGTCGTACATACCTGTAATCCACACATGGGTGTATAATTGTATACAATTGATTTTAAATGTCTTGGATCTTGTATTTTTTCAATAAATGATATACTTTTTCGAGGTGCGACCTTGACTTGCGGTATTTCTTTTTTCTTGGTTATATTTCATACATATTCTCGTCCTCATTGATGCTGACCTACCATCAGGGTCTCAGGACTTACCTGTAGGTGAGGGACCCATCGATCCTCCTTCACTCGCCAATGATAGGATCCGTCGACTAAAGTTTTTCACACCTGCCCAGACAACTGCATCTTACATCCAGTGACATCATAGCACTGAGGCAGTGATGTCATCAGTCGCAGATCTACTTGCTTTTCGGCAAAACATTGGGGGTGCAAAGAGCACCGCACGGACCCATGCCTTGCTCTAAAGCCAACCACAATGGTGTCGATTCCCAGAAAAGATGTGAAAGTGCCAGCCATGGTGTCCCCATAACATGGGCAGTCACAAATACCATGTAACAGTGCCAGCTGCAGGGCACCCGAAACCGTGGGGACTATGGAATGATGCGGGAGACTGTGCTATCCCATACAGCAAAAAAAAATAAGATGATGCCTACCGTCCTGATGGCCTCCGATAGGTGAATGGTAGCCTATGGATAAGCCTGGCGCATGCGCCGGTAGCATACAGAAAATGAACCCTGCAAATGCAGTGTGCAACCACCCTTGCATGGGTCAGGTAGATGGGCACAGACAGGCATACAGGAGGGTGCGAGTCCAAGCCTCTGATTGCTGTCATGATGACAGTGACAACATGTGCCCGGCCCGGAGTGGTGGAAAAGTCTACTCTTCGAGGAAGCCTCCCCTTTATCCGGCCTTGGAAGACGAGGTTGCCGACAGTCCTCTGGGCACTTGGACAAGAACTAGAAATCGGCACCAAGTGACGTGACTCGGCGCCCGTCACCTCTACAAACTTTACACCTGCCAAGACACAGCGCCTGTGAAACATGAGAAGAGTGAAAGCGTGAAGTGAGCGCAATTACCTGGCTGAGATCACCGGGCGTGGACATGACGGAGGGTCATCAACCATGTCCCCTGCAGAGTCTTCCTCCTACGGGGTCTACTCCCAGAGCCGGGTGGTAGCCACGGTCTGTGCCATCCTCAGGGATGATGAGCGTGCACTGCAGGAGCTGCGGCCAGTGAATGGCATCTTTTAGTTTACATACTGCTGCTAAGACAACCAGGAGTCAGCTGAACGATTGGAATTGTCCCCGGAGGGGCTGAGGAGGGGGGGTGGACACTGGGGGCGTGACGACATTGTGCACAACGACCTGCATGCACCACATACAACCAATGACTGTCTGCACATTTCAGGCATGTTGGGAGTTGTAGGCTGACGAGAACAAAGGCTGGAGACTACTCAGATACTGTAACAGACTATCGTTTTCAAGATCTCGGCTTGCTGTCAGTGAATGGGAGCCTTCTTGTTTGTCCGACTCAGGTGCGAGGCTCGTTACAGTGTATCAGAGATGATAAAACTGAAACACATAAGGGGGGATTTATAAAGGGGACCTCCAACCCTGGGAAGCCCTGTTTATATGGCAGGGCAGGATGCAAAAGTTTAACCAACAAAAAATAATTGTAGACTGTAGACTGTAAAAGTCTCACCTATGGCTGGGTCCAGCATTGAGCGCCCTTCTCTTCCACCCCCCCCCCCCCCCACTTCGCGCTGAGGCCATTGATTGGCACGTAGACAACACATCGCACTTCCAGTCCAGTGGGCACGAAAGCGGAGGAGAAAGGAGCTGGAGCGCTGGTGTTGGATGACACTTTTCTTTTTAACTTTTGCATGCTGCTGGCCATATATACCAGAGTTCCCACGCTCGTAGAACCGCTTTAAAGGCACATGCACATGGCCGTATTTTCTGTCCGCATCCGATCTGCATTTTTTGTGGATCCGATGCGGACCTATTCATGCGTCCTCTCCATGTGGATTGACAGGGCCAAGTGTCATGTTTACACTGCATGGACCTGTCAAAGTGCAGAGGACGCAGCAGTTGCAGACAAAGCAGAGCCTCTAGGTGTAACGGTAACGCCCCTGTTGCTCCTACAGGCTCATTTGCATATATCAAAACTTCCATTTTCTCAGCAGTGCGGGCACATATGAACGTGGGACCAGCACAGATGCCTTCAGTGCACATGTCACAGGTCAGCCAGTGTCATAGGTACAAAACTGCTGACAGATGCCCTTTAAGGGGCGTGCCCCTCTTGTTACTGTGGTGCATCTGATGCCAGTGGAGGCGAAATGAAGGTCTTTTTCCCATAAGCCATAGTGAATATGTCATCGTCTGTTCAGTGAAAAACCGATGGTTGAATCAGTTTTGTCTGCGATTGCCTTCAGTGTTTCCGTTTTTTCCGTCCAGATTGCATCCATTTTTCACACACAATTAGGTTTCGTGCACACGACCGTTGTGCGTTTTGCGGTCCGCAAAACATGGATGGTGTCCGTGTGCGGAACGGCACGGACAGCCTTTAATATAACTGCCTATTCTTGTCCGCAAAGCGTCTTCAGTTTTTCACAAAAGCTCCATTCATTTCTATGGGAGACAGGACGCCATGAAAAACACACACTATAGATTAGAACATGTCGGATTTTCCTGAGATCAGTGAACAATGCTCGTGTGAACAGACCTATTGAAATGAATGGGCACGAGATTGGTTTCAGCAGGAAATGAACGCGGGGTAATCCCCGGCTCCGGCGGCTGACGTCAGGGCTAATGCTCGGTAAACACATCAGCCTTGATGCCTGGAATTTCTGTGTTGCTGTTTTTCCTGGAGAAGAATGACTCTGCAGTATGTATCACCGAGGACACGCTCCACCTCCACGCCCGCAGTTAGGGTCTGTTCACACTGCGCCTGCAATGTATGTCAGAGATATACACGATTGGAAGATTTCCTGATGTATGCCACCGCACAGGCACAGGGTGGCATCCAGTGACCACAGGTTACCATACTATATGGGGGCATACATTTATTACTGTGTGCCTCTGGATGCAGAGCAGAGTCAACTGTGTAAACGTGAAATGCATGGAGCGCCCGTCTGGCATCCAGAGGGTGATTGGGATCCTATAAATACATGTGGGGTACCAGCTGGGAGCTTTCCGGACGCATAAGCCAAACACAGTATGGCTTATATGGGGATCATGGTGCAACTACAAACTACACTGTAAATGCACTACAATGGCATAGAGATAGGACTGGGGACTGATAGGGGCCCTGCTAATGAACCTTTTTTCCCCTTCTTGCTGTCGCATTAGGCTACCTGCAATTACCACTAGGGGGAGCTCACTACATACAGATTTACACTGTTACCTGCAGCCACCACTAGGGGGAGCTCACTACATACAGATATACACAGCTACCTATGGCCACCACTAAGGGGAGCTCACTACCTACAGATTTACACTGTTACCTGCAGCCACCACTAGGGGGAGATCACTACATACAGATATACATAGCTACCTGCAGCCACCACTAGGGGGAGCTCATTATATACAAATATATATACCTGCAATCACTACTAGGAGAGCTCACTACATACAAAGGGCAGCACGGTGGCTCAGTGGTTAGCACTGGTGCCTTGCAGCGCTGGAGTCTACATGGAGTTTGTATGTTCTGCCCGTGTTTGTGTGGGTTTTCTCCGGGAAGTCCGGTATCCTCCCACACTCCAAAGACATACTGATAGGGAACTTAGATTGTGAGCCCCATTGGGGACAGTTGGATGCTAATGTCTGTAAAGCGCTGCGGAATATAGTAGCGCTATAGAAGTGCATAAAATAAATAAACATATCTACCTGCAGCCGCCACTAGTGGGAGCTATGTACAGATTACACAGCGACCTGCAGTCACCACTAGGGGGAGCTCACTATATACAGATTATACAGCTCCTGCAGCCATCACTAGAGGGAGCCCACTACATACAGATTATACAGCTCCTGCAGCCATCACTAGAGGGAGCCCACTACATACAGATTATACAGCTCCTGCAGCCATCACTAGGGGGAGGTCACTACATACAGATTATACAGCTACTGCAGCCACCACTAGGGGGAGGTCACTACATACAGATTATACAGCTCCTGCAGCCACCACTAGGGGGAGGTCACTACATACAGATTATACAGCTCCTGCAGCCACCACTAGGGGGAGGTCACTACATACAGATTATACAGCTCCTGCAGCCACCACTAGGGGGAGTTCACTATATACGGATTACACAGCTACCTGCAGACACCACTAGTGGGAGCTGATTATGTACGGATTACACAGCTCCTGCAGCCAACACTAGGGGCTCACTATATACAGCTTTACACAGCTACCTGCAGCCACCACTAGGGGGAATTCACTATATACAGCTTTACACAGATACCTGCAGCCACCACTAGAGGGAGCTCACTGCATATAGATTTATACAGCTCCTGCAGCCATCACTAGGGGGAGCTCAGATTAGCCCTCTTCGAGTGAATACTGATCACAGCCTATGACAGGAGTGGTGCTGTATATGGAAGAAAGCAGTCATGGTTATCTTTATTTTAATACAGCTCATTTAAAGGGACATTTATAGCATATCAACAGCAGTGAGACCTGCGCCATTCTCCAGAACGGGGGTAATGTCGTCCTATCCGGTGAGGAGGCTGCTGCATCTACAGTGGATATATAAAGTCTACACACCCCTGTTAAAATGTCAGGTTTCCGTGATGTAAAAAAAAATTAGACAAAGATAAATCATTTCAGAACTTTTTCCACCTTTAATGTGACCTATAAACTGTACAACTCAATTGAAAAACAAACTGAAATCTTTCAGGTGGAGGGAAGAAAAAAATATAAAAATAAAATAATATGGTTGCATAAGTGTGCACACCCTTAAACTAATACTTTGTTGAAGCACCTTTTGATTTTATTGCAGCACTCAGTCTTTTTGGGTATGAGTCTATCAGCATGGCATATTTTGACTTGGCAAGATTTGCCCACTCTTCTTTGCAAAAACACTCCAAATCTGTCCGATTGCGAGGGCATCTCCTGGGCACAGCCCTCTTCAGATCACCCCACAGATGGTCAATCGGATTCAGGTCTGGGCTCTGGCTGGGCCATTCCAAAACTTTAATCTTCTTCTGGTGAAGCCATTCCTTTCTTGATTTGGATGTATGCTTTGGGTCGTTGTCATGCTGAAAGATGAAGTTCCTCTTCATGTTCAGCTTTCTAGCAGAAGCCAGAAGGTTTTGTGCCAATATTAACTGGTATTTGGAACTGTTCATAAGTCATGTGGATATTTGATTATAATCTAACTAATTATATACAATCATTAACTACTAAAAAGTACCTTAGATGTATTCACTTACTGGTGTGACAGATGGTTACCTCATAATATACACACAAAGATGCCGCATGCTAATGAGCTGATTTGAGTCCAGCGTGATGTCATTGAGTCCAGCGTATATTTAATTCAGAGCTATAGCCACTCCCCTGCCCACCTGCTGCTGATTCATATGGAAAAAAACTGTCAATCAGCAGCAGGTAGGCGGGAAGAGTCAGAAGCTCATGAATATTCAGGACTCATCATTATGAGCTGGAGCTTTTCAATACAAGATGTTGGCAGATTGACTCGGTCAATTAAAGAAAGTGACCCAGCATTGTGCTAAGAGAATCAGTCACTTATTTATGTTGCCCTTAATTAGGACACCATAAAACTGGTGACAGGTTCTCTTTAACTAAGACCCCCAGTTCCAGCTAAAGAAAAACAGCCCCTTGGCATGATGCTGCCACCACCATGCTTCACTGTGGGGATGGTGTTCTTTTGGTGATGTGCAGGGTTGTTTTTGCGCCAAACATATCTTTTGGAATTATGGCCAAAAAGTTCAACCTTGGTTTCATCCGACCATAACACCTTTTCCCACGTGCTTTTGGGAGACTTCAGATGTCTTTTTGCAAAATGTAGCCTGGCTTGGATGTTTTTCTTTGTAAGAAAAGGCTTTCGTCTTGCCGCTCTACCCCATAGCCCAGACATATGAAGGATACGGGAGATTGCTGTCACATGTACCACACGGCCAGTACTTGCCAGATATTCCTGCGGCTCCTTCAATGTTGCTGTAGGCCTCTTGGTCGCCTCCCAGACCAGGTTTCTTCTCGTCTTTTCATCAGTTTTGGAGGGACGTCCAGTTCTTGGTAATGTCACTGTTGTGCCATATTTTCTCCACTTGATGATGACGGTCTTCACTGTGCTCCATGGTATATCTAATGCCTTGGAAATTCTTTTGTACCCTTCTCCTGACTGATCCCTTCTAACAATGAGATCCCTCTGATGCTTTGGAAGCTCTCTGTGGACCATGGCTTCTGCTGTGGGATGCGACTAAGAAAATGTCAGGAAAGACCAACTAGAGCAGCAGAACTTTATTTGGGGTTAATCAGAGGCACTTTATATGATGGCCGGTGTATGCTGACTCCTATTTAACAGGATTGTGAATCTGAACACAGCTACATCCCCAGTTATAAGAGGGTGTGCACACTCTTGTTTCTATGGGAGTCGCAGTCTGACTGTTTCCCATAGAAGTGAATGCAGCGAGCTACAGATGGGGTACAGACACGCTGCAGGGAAAATCCACAGCAGATCTGGGAGAAATCTGCCGCTGCAAGGAATACCCAAAACTGTCTGGATTTTGCAGCGATATTGATGCTGGAATCGCAGCAGGTCTCTGCATGGTAAAGGGGAAGGCGCTGGTAAAACCCACAGCATGAACCGAAACCCCGCAGGTCTCCTGCAGCCGGTGGAAGACATTTCTGACATCTCGTCCACTTCGCTGCTGCTGTAAATTCTGCAGATTTTCTTGCATCCAACTCCGCTGCGGAGGATCTGCAGCATTTACTCCGCGTGTGGACATATCCTCGGGGTGCATCTGTACAGAGGATATTACAGCGTGGAAAATCCACCTTGGATTTTCTTGTGCATCTGCATTGAATCCCCAGAGGACCTGCACGTATCAGACATTTATGGCACATGCCTGGGACCGGAGTAACCCTTTAGGGTACGCCCACACACAGTATTTTCTGCTCTGAAAACAAGAGATGCAGAATCCGCATCAGGTATTTTGGGATAAATCCCCCCCCCCCCCCCGATGCCTGAACACAGTTTTTGGTGTGACTTTGGTGAGGATTTTCATTCCCGCCCATTTTCAATGGGAATTCTAGACACGGATTCCGCATCAAGAATGTACAGGACGCTACTTTTTTCTGCGATGCGGCTTTCAAAGAAAAACAAAAGTGCGATGTGGTTTAACATGTGGATTCTGCAGGTGTTTTTGGTGTGGATTTTAGCTGCAGAATCCATGTCTTTCTCTGTGTGAACCCAGCCTTACAGTGCCAGCGAAGTGGAGGAGGCTTGGAGAAATCTCATCACCACACTACGGTGTAAATTAACCTGCGGTGAAGATTTTAAATCCGCAACATGTTAAAGGGCATCTGTCAGCAGTTCTGTACCTATGACACTGTCTGACCTGTTACATGTGCGCTCAGCAGCTGAAGGCGTCTGTGTTGGTCCCATGTTCATATGCCTCTCCCCTCATGACCCCCCCTCCTCCGCCCTCTCCCCTCATGACCCCCCCTCCCTCAGGACCCCCCCTCCTCCGCCCTCTTCCCTTAGAACCCCCTCTCCCCTCAGGACCCCCTCTCCTCCACCCTCTTCCCTTAAGGACCCCCCTCCTCCGCCCTCTCCCCTCAGGACCCCCTCCTCTCATGACCCCCCCTCCTCCGCCCTCTCCCCTCATGACCTGTTACATGTGCGCTCAGCAGCTGAAGGCGTCTGTGTTGGTCCCATGTTCATATGCGTCCGCATCGCTGAGAAACATGATGTGTTAATATATGGAAATGAGCCTCTAGGAGCAACGGGGGCGTTACCATTACACCTAGAGGCTCTGCTCTCTCTGCACTTAGATTGACAGGGCCAGGAGTGATGAGGTTTACTCTGCTGGATTTTCTGTGATTCTGAGGTCGCGGCCGCGCTGTGACTTCATTCAGTTCCGTTATGTTTCGAGGCGGCACAATACTCTTCATGGACAAACACGCTGTGTAGCCGCAGCCTTACCGCCAAATCAAGGCTATAAAAAAAATAAAAAATCACGTGACAGCAAATCGCCAAGTAGTCCCGGCCTATATAGGTGATCCAAAAGGCGAAACACATCGCACAGACATCAGAGCGCTGAAATTTGCCTATAAAAACACTGACAAATCGCAGGAAAATCACACTTGGTGCGTATTGTGGTCTACGATGGCAAAATCGCGGGCATCTCACAACCAAAAATACAAAGTCGGAGTCTTTGAAGCTGCGGTTGTGTCACATCCTGTGTAACGGAACAGCCCCGGTGGCCCTCAGTAGATTCGCAGTCTTCACATCACCCTGTGGCCCCTGCAAAAAGCGTCCCCCCCAACCTCAGGACCCCCCTCCTTCGTCCTCTTCCCTCAGGACCCACTTTTCCTCAGATCCCCCCCTCCTCCCTCAGGACTCCCATCCTCCGCCCTCTCCCTTCAGGACCCCCCTCCTCCGCCCTCTCTCTTCAGGACCCCCCCTCTGCCCTCTTCCTTCAGGACCCACTCTTCCTTCAGGACCCCCCTCCTCCGCCCTCAGGACCCCCCCTCCTCCGCCCTCTTCCCTTAGAACCCCCTCTCCCCTCAGGACCCCCCTCCTCCACCCTCTTCCCTTGGGACCCCCCTCCTCCGCCCTCTCCCCTCATGACCCCCCCTCCTCCACCCTATCCCCTCATGACCCCCCCTCCCTCAGGACCCCCCCTCCTCCGCCCTCTTCCCTCAGGACCCCCTCTTCTCCACCCTCTTCCCTTAAGGACCCCCTCCTCTCATGACCCCCCCTCCTCCGCCCTCTTCCTCCCCTCACTACCCGCACCCCCCGCACCCCCCGCACTCCCCGCACTCCCCGCACTCCCCGCACTCCCCGCACTCCCCGCACTCCCCGCACTCTTTCTCCCCTCGGTCTCTTCCACAGACTGGAGTTGTTTTGCTCCACTTCCGGCTTCACGGAATTCCTCCGCTGACGTCATCAGTCTCCCAAGATGGCGGCGGACAGTGATGTGAGTACCGGGCAGCGGCTCCCGACATCTGTCACTGCCTGTCATGTCCGAGTGTGAGAGTGATGACCCCGGCGGCTGTATATACCTCACCTGTGTGTATACATGTACTGTGCGGGGTATATGTACTGTATGTATGTGACGTGAACCCTGTATATACACTGTATGTATGTGACGTGTACCCTGTATATACACTGTATGTATGTGACGTGTACCCTGTATATATATACTGTATGTATGTGACGTGTACCCTGTATATACACTGTATGTATGTGACGTGTACCCTGTATATATATACTGTATGTATGTGACGTGTACCCTGTATATATATACTGTATGCATGTGACGTGTACCCTGTATATACACTGTATGTATGTGACGTGTACCCTGTATATATATACTGTATGTATGTGACGTGTACCCTGTATATATATACTGTATGCATGTGACGTGTACCCTGTATATACACTGTATGTATGTGACGTGTACCCTGTATATATACTCTATGTATGTGACGTGTACCCTGTATATACACTGTATGCATGTGACGTGTACCCTGTATATGTACTGTATGTATGTGACGTGTACCCGGTATATACACTGTATGTATGTGACGTATATCCTGTATATATACTGTATGCATGTGACGTGTACCCTGTATATATATACTGTATGTATGTGACGTGTACCCTGTATATATACTGTATGCATGTGACGTGTACCCTGTATATACACTGTATGTATGTGACGTGTACCCTGTATATATACTCTATGTATGTGACGTGTACCCTGTATATACACTGTATGTATGTGACGTGTACCCTGTATATACACTGTATGTATGTGACGTGTACCCTGTATATACACTGTATGTATGTGACGTATATCCTGTATATATACTGTATGCATGTGACGTGTACCCTGTATATACACTGTATGTATGTGACGTGTACCCTGTATATACACTGTATGTATGTGACGTGTACCCTGTATATGTACTGTATGTATGTGACGTGTACCCGGTATATACACTGTATGTATGTGACGTGTACCCTGTATATACACTGTATGTATGTGACGTATATCCTGTATATATACTGTATGTATGTGACGTGTACCCTGTATATACACTGTATGCATGTGACGTGTACCCTGTATATACACTGTATGTATGTGACGTGTACCCTGTATATATACTGTATGTATGTGACGTGTACCCGGTATATACACTGTATGTATGTGACATATATCCTGTATATATACTGTATGTATGTGACGTGTACCCGGTATATGTACTGTATGTATGTGACATATATCCTGTATATACACTGTATGTATGTGACGTGTACTCTGTATATACACTGTATGCATGTGACGTATATCCTGTATATGTACTGTATGTATGTGACGTGTACCCTGTATATGTACTGTATGTATGTGACGTATATCCTGTATATACACTGTATGTATGTGACGTCTACCCGGTATATGTACTGTATGTATGTGACGTCTACCCGGTATATGTACTGTATGTATGTGACGTATATCCTGTATATGTACTGTATGTATGTGACGTGTACCCTGTATATACACTGTATGTATGTGACGTATATCCTGTATATACACTGTATGTATGTGACGTGTACCCTGTATATATACTCTATGTATGTGACGTATATCCTGTATATACACTGTATGTATGTGACGTGTACCCGGTATATGTACTGTATGTATGTGACGTGTACCCGGTATATACACTGTATGTATGTGACGTGTACCCGGTATATACACTGTATGTATGTGACGTGTACCCGGTATATACACTGTATGTATGTGACGTGTACCCTGTATATACACTGTATGTATGTGACGTATACCCTGTATATACACTGTATGTATGTGACGTATACCCTGTATATACACTGTATGTATGTGACGTATACCCGGTATATACACTGTATGTATGTGACGTGTACCCTGTATATGTACTGTATGTATGTGACGTGTACCCGGTATGTACACTGTATGTATGTGACGTGTACCCTGTATATACACTGTATGTATGTGACGTGTACCCTGTATGTATGCTCCCGGTATAACCTGTAACCTCTCTCTTTCTCAGCCCGAGTCGGAGGTGTTTGAGATCACTGACTTCACTACGGCCTCAGAATGGGAGAGGTAAGTCCTCACTACAGATCACTACTGTTTTCTTTAGGCCTCATGCACACAACCGTACTGGCCGTGTGCACTCCGTATCATGGCAGCACTACGGAGTCCTTTCCGGGGGATTTCGGTCTGTGCCTCCGCACCTTGAAAAAATAGAACATGTCCTATGTTTTGCGGTGCGGAGCGTATCTTGCGGATTACGGACCCATTCAAGTCAATGGATCTGCATCCGCAAACGCTGTGCACACGGATGCATAGATTTGTATGGGTCCACGGAAGTATAGGACATTGAAGTTTATTTTTGCAGAGCTGCGGTACGGAATAACGGACGCTGACAGCACACGGTGTACTGTCCGCATCTTTTAAAGGACTATAGAAATGAATGGATCCGCAGACCTTCCGCAAAATTGCGGAACGGGTGCGGATCCGTACATACGGTGGTGTGAATGGGCCCTTATGAAGAGGGGTGAGTCACAAATTTGGCGCATCTGTGGCAGTCCGTGCGCCTGGAGTAAAAACTACGCGGTCCCTGGCTGCTTCCAGGAGCAAATGTAAGTACATTTCCTGTGGCTGGAGTCACGCCGCCACCCCCCCCCCCCCCCTGCCTCTGTCACGCCCAACTGGTGTGCAAGGCGCAAAACCGGCCATGGGACAAAATATTGTCGAACGGCCAGAGAAAAAAGGGAACTTGTGTCACTTTTTCGTCTAAAAATGTCTTAAGTCCATTAGCTCCTTTCGAAAATTAAAGGTGCAATCTGATTGGTTGCTATGGACAACTGCCTTTCACACTGGCGTTTTTGCTGTATCCGGCAGGGATCAGCAAAAACGCTTCCGTTATGGACTGTCTGCATCCGTTATGGACGGATCCGGTTGTAATATCTGTAACATAGGCAAGACGGATCCATCATGAACTCCATTGAAGGTTAGTTTTTTATTGTGTCAGAAAAAACGGATCCGTCCCCACTGACTTGCATTGGGGGTCATGCCGGATCTGTCTTGCTCCGCATCCCAGGACGGAAAGCAAACTACAACATGTTGCGGTTTGCTCTTCGGTCTGGGAGCGCAACTAAACGGAACGGAAAGCATTTTGGAGCATTCCGTTCTGTTCAGTTCAGTTTCGCCCCATTGACAATAAATAGGGACAAAACGGAAGCGTTTTTTCCGGTAATGAGCCCCTATGACGGATCTCAATATCGAAAAACTAAAACACTAGTGTGAAAGTAGCCTCAGCCAGTTTTACTTGACACCAGTTTGATAAATATCCGCCTGTGGTCTTGCTGACTGGTTCTCTTCACATAGCGTGTCTCATTGCATTGCATATGTTCGGGTTCCTGTAGGTTGGTCTCGCTATTTCTCATACAGCTTTGTATATACTTCATAAAGGGAGTCGCTGAGCTCTGCTGCTCCCCATTTTTTCCGAGTTTGTAGGGGTCTGTGTGCCAGTCAAAACTTCTGGCAGAAGTTGGGGTCATTTACGTTTTTTACACCAGTGTTTAATTCCCCTTTGCTCTGGTGGAGGATGGGGCCAATGGTGCGGCCCCGGTCCGGCTCCCGCCACTACCGTGTGTCAAGGATGGTGTAAAAATGCCTGTGCAATAAAATATTGTTGCACGGGTGTTTAAAAAATTGCAAAAAAAAGGGTGTCACGCCTATTGTACACCAAAAACTTCAAATGAAAATGTAAGGCTGGGTTCACACGAGCGTGTCCGGATTAGGTCCGGATGCGTCCCGGTGTGTTGCGGCAAACCCGCGCGAGTAGGAATGCAATTGCAGTCAGTTTTGACTGCGATTGCGTTCCGATGTTCAGTTTTTATCGCGGGTGTGCAATGTGTTTTGCACGCGCGTGATAAAAAACCGACTGTGGTACCCAGACCCGAACTTCTTCACAGAAGTTCAGGTTTGGGTTCGGTGTTGTGTAGATGTTATTATTTTCCCTTATAACATGGTTATAAGGGAAAATAATAGCATTCTGATTACAGAATGCATAGTAGGTGATCAATTGAGGGTTAAAAAATAAAAAAAATTAACTCAACTTCTCCTCTTGTTCGCGTAGTTCTCCCGGTCTTCAGTTCTTTAAAAAGATGAACTATGGGCTAAAGGACCTTTGGTGACGTCAGATCACATGCTCCAATCACAGGGTCCATCACCACGGTGATGGACCATGTGATTGGAGCATGTGATCTTACGTCATCAAAGGTCCTTTAGCCCATAGTTCATCTTTTGAGAAGTAAAGAAGAGACCGGGACTTACGCGAACAAACGGAGAAGGTGAGTTAATTTTTTTAATTTTTTTTAACCCTCAACTGATCACCTACTATGCATTCTGTAATCAGAATGCTATTATTTTCCCTTATAACCATGTTATAAGGGAAAATAATACAGTGTATAGACAGTCACCTAGCAACCGTGCGTGAAAATCGCACCGCATCTGCACTTGCTTGCGGATGCATGCGATTTTCACGCAACCCCATTCACTTCTATGGGGCCTGCATTGCGTGAAAAACGCAGAATATAGAGCATGCTGCGATTTTCACGCAACGCATAAGTGATGCGTGAAAATCATCGCTCATCTGAACAGCCCCATTGAAATGAATGGGTCCAGATTCAGTGCGGGTGCAATGCGTTCACCTACCGCATTGCACCCGCGCGGAAATCTCGCCCGTGTGAACGCAGCCTAAGGCTACTTTCACATCTGAGTTTTCTTTTCCGGTTTTGAGATCTCACAGAGGATCTCAAAACCAGAGGAAAACACTTCGGATTGCGTTCCGTTCCATTTTGTTGCGTTACGATGCCGGACACAAAACCGCTGCAAGCAGCATTTTTTTGATTTAAATCAGATTTTTTTTATATAAAATGCTTTTTGAGGAAAATATATTACCATCCAAAGGTTATTCCATAATGAAATAAAGATTATTATTATTTTTTTTTTTTAATCAGATAGTTTTTATTTGACATTTTTTGAAAATCACAAAAATACAAAGAAAGAAAATAGCCTGCACATTATACATGCATCAGTTGATAACAATAGTATCATAGTATTACATGATTGGCCAAAAGATTCGTTTTTTAATCATGTAGAATAAGGCTGTATATGGTAAATAACTTCCATTAATCCATTCACAATGTCCGGCTCTTCCAGAGGTTTTGTAAGATTATTGGGCAGTTTCTCTGCCTACAAGATATTATCACAGATGCTTGGTTTACTTTTGCAGTTCATAAAACTGAATTTGACTCAGCAGAGATCACAGGCCTCTTCTTCACAGCAAAAATGTTATAACATGAACAGAGTAGAGAAAAATACCTTAATCCTAACTTCTACAAACCTATGAATGCAGAATCAACCTGATAAAACTAATATGAAAAGTTGTTATTCTAAAAATCTTCATCTACTTGCATATTATAAGTTATACCAGCAAGAATTAGTCTTTATGTAGAAAACTATGATTTAAATCAAGCCTTACTGACTAGTGATTTAAATCAAATCCACCCTGGTTTTAGATCTGTCTTGTTCATTTTAGAGATAATACAACCGGATCCGTTCTGAACAGTTGCAGACGGTGGGATTATTGAACGGCTGCGTTTTTGCTGATTCCCTGCCGGATCCAGGAAAAAACGCAGTTGTGAGAATAGTCTATGTAATGTTTTCTGAAACGATAGGTACAATCCAGGCTCATCTCAACCACCTCTATAATCACAGGTTTATTTCCAAAGTCGAAGAAGTCCTGAATGACTGGAAGCTGATAGGAGTAGCGCCAAAGAAGACCCCAGATAAGGTGAGTCTGTGTGTATGACACAATATGGTTGAAGCATCATGTCTTGAGTTCAAGGGGTTTTCCCAGAGTACAGTATTCATAACTCATCCCTATCAGCTGGGTGAAGAGGCAGAGGTGCTCCGCTGAGTGCTGCAGCCTCTTCCTTGGCCATGTGACGTCACCTTCAATGGTCACATTACCTGTATGCAGCTCAGGTAGCTTGGGCTGCAATACCAAGCGCAGCCACTATACAATGTACTGCGCTGTGCTTGGTAAGCTCTAAGGAGGCCGCGTTGCTTACTGGAGCACTGCAGCCTCAATCAGCTAATCGGCGGGGATGCCTGCAGTCCAACTCCAACCAGTCAGATATCCTGAGGATAGGTTCTGGAAAACACCTTTAACGCACTGCATCCTAAAACGGCTGCGATGTATCTCACTGTTCATGTAAAGCTATTATGACAGAGAGGCTTTATTTGGTCCAGGCATTCACTGATACTAAGGTTTTTGTTTTCCGGTATTGAGTTCCGTCCTAGGGGATCAATACCGGAAAAAAAAAAGATCAGTTTTACCCTAATGCATTCAGATTGCGACAGAACTGCCTGCCGGAATCCTCTACCGCAAGTGTGAAAGTAGCCTTATGCCTTGTGCAGGGCCCAAGGGGGTGAAGCATGATACTAGCAACCTCTGTTTGATGTCCTTTGAATTGCTGTGCCGTGCGGCTGGACTCTCTATATTTAATACGGCTGTGGTCCTGGTGTTCACGAGATTGCTGGGTAGTCTTAGCAGACTCAGACCAGCTCTGTGGTTGTTGTCACAAGGCTGTATTTACATGCCAAATAAGGGTACTTTCACACTAGCGTTATTCTTTTCCAGCGCTGAGTTCCGTCCTAGGGGCTCTATACCGGAAAAGCACTGATCAGGCATATCCCCATGCATTCTGAATGGAAAGCAATCAGTTCAGGATGCATCAGGACGTCTTCAGTACAGTCTTTTTGACTGATCAGGACAAAGATAAAACCGCAGCATGCTACGTTTTTTTCTCCAGTCAAAAAAACTGAACACTTGCCTGAATGCCGGATTCGGCATTCAAAATACCGTAATGCTGGATCCGTCCTTCGCGCAGACCGAAAAATAAATAAATGCCGGATCCGTTTTTTCCGGATAACACCAGAAAGACGGATCCGGTATTGCAATGTATTTTTCTGACTGATCAGGCATTTTTCAGACTGATCAGGATCCTGATCAGTCTTACAAATGCCATCAGTTGGCATACGTTTTGCCGGATCACTTTGTCGCAAGTGTGAAAGTAGCCTAAGAAGCAAAAAGAAAAAATGGAGGCTGTGTGCTTGACTGTGTATAAAAAAAAAAGAAGTAATTACAAAGAAAATAAATGCGGAATAAAAAAGCAACAATATATACAAATAAACAGATGTATAAAAAATAAAGAGATGAAAAAAATTAAAAAGCAACTATGTATATAAAATATAAGTAAATAAAAAAGTCCCAAATATAAAAAAAGTTAAAACCATTGCTTACCCAACCCGCGCTGGTAGCTCTACCCTTATCACCAAATCTCCTATATAATTTTTTTTTACATTTTCCCTAAAGTAAAAGCTAGTCGTATAGAAATGATACAAAAATAAACCTTCATGTGTCATGAAAAATAACCGAACTGAGATCTCATAAGATTCACTGCAAAAAGTTATTGCAAAATGCTGTCTTGGATGAAATCCAGGTCGGCCCCTCTCTGCAGAACCCTCACATGTATTAGGTAATTGCATGAGTAGCAGTTCTCTTGCGCCTCATGCACATGATTGTGTGCTGGCCGTGCACGTACTGCGGCGTGCAAACAGCGGGTCCGCATCATACGGGCACCGACCGCGCGTGCACCGTTTCACCGATGCAGACCCCTTCACTTGGGTCCGCAACCCGGAAGATACGGTGCGGAGACACGGAGCGCAAGGCCACAGAAGCACTATGGAGCGCTTCCGTGGCACCTCAGCACCACCAAAAAATCGAACATGCTGTATTCTTTTGCGCTGTGGACGAATCTTAGGCGCATTCCAGTTGAAGGAGTCCACATCCATCAGCACCGGCCACACGGACGGTGCACGTTGCGGTTCCCAATGCACGGCACTGTTAGCACTTGTTCGTGTGCACAAGCCCTTAAGGTGGGTTCACAATGAGTTTTTTGGAGAAGGTTTTGAGGCAGGTTTTTTAGCCACAGCCAGAAATAGTTCCAGCAGGAAGGAGAAGTCTAAGGTCTTCTATTATATTTCCGATTCCTTTACAAATCTACTTTCTGGCTTTGGCTGAAATCTGCCTCAAAACCTCCTCCTGAACTCAGTGTGACCACCCCTTCGGGGGCTGCCACGTGTTCAGATTTTATTATGCAGTTTGATGCCAAGATCAGGTGTGGATCATAAAAGAAGAGAAAGTATTAAGGACAGCAGCCATTTCATCCCTTTTTTTTTAATCCATTCCTGGTTTTGGCTTCAAAGACTACACAAAAAAGACGTGAAGCTGTGGTCGCACCGTTGTCTCCAGCCGCAGTCCGTGCAGGGATTCGCTCCTTTCATCCTGTCAGTCTGTCTCACGCTACATGGACTCTGTGTTGCAGGGAGAGTATACAAACGGTGTGTGGGAAGAGAAAGGAGAAGAAGTTTTATTTGCCGACTTCAAGTTCTCCTTAAAACACCATTATCTAGTGCAAAACTCTGGCGAAAGAGAAGAGAAAGACGATGAAGTGGAAGGTATAGTTTATACATATATATTCAGCCATGAATGTAGCATGACCTGCTGCTATGTGTGTGCTTACATGTGGTGAGTATTGGGACTGGCACATGGGGAAACACACAGACATTTTGTTCAATTTACATATTGAACGCAGATCCACTGGTTGCAGTGTAACTTGTACTGGGCTTAGTCATGTGCGCCATCTGCTGGTAGTCATAGGTATAACACTTGCCACAGAAATGCCTATGATATCTTTGGACAGATGCACTAAACGTCTTAAATTTACTGATGAGTAGGAAACAACATGTAATGTTTGCAACCTGGACTTCAATAACTTCAGCCTCTCCCTTTCTGGCATCTGTATGACCATCAAATAATAGACTGTGCAACGTACGAAATTCCTATGGATATGACCTGGGAGCACCGTACTCTGCCCGAGAGTCTACAGTTTGTGCTTTTCCTCTTAGTTAGGGCTCATGCACATGAGTGTGTGCCAGCCGGGCCTGTATTGTGGCCGGCAAACTGTTCTATTTTTTGCTTTGCGGACGGACCACGGACCCATTCAAGTTGAAAGAGTCTGCATCCGTCTGTCGAAACCTCACGGATGTTGCCTAATGCTGGCCATTCAGTGCATTGGGGACTGCAATTTGTGGTCCCCAATGCATGGAACGGCCAGCAACGGGCATGTACATGAGGCCTTAAAGGGGTTCTGCAGTTTTTTTTTTACTGATAATCTGTCCTCTGGATAGATCATCAGCATCTGATCAGTGGTGGTCAGACACCCGGGACCCCCGCCAATCAGCTGTTTGAGAAGGCAGCGGCGCTGGCAATAGCTCCACGGCCTTCTTGCTGTTTACCGCAGGCCCAGTGACGCCACGACTAGTATCACTGGCCTGGGCTGGGCTAAGCTCTGTTCACTTGAATAGAGCTTAGCCGCGCCCAGGCCAGTGATATTAGTCGTGACGTCACTGGGCCTGAGGGAAAACGAGAGCGCCGCTGCCTTCTCAAACAGCTGATCGGTGGGGGGTCCCGGGTGTCTGACCACCGCCGATCAGATGCTGATGATCTATCCAGAGGATAGATTATCAGTTTAAAAAAACTGCAGAACCCCTTTAAGCTGTAGATTTCAATATCGTAGTCGTTTAGCCATTCTTCTTGACATCCATTCTTCTGCCCATCTTTAAACCCCCTGACTTACATTATGCCATTCCTGCTTTGGTTTGTTAACAGAGACTTACAAGAAATAGCACTTGGATATTAGTTTTATCGTATGGGTTGCATTTTTTTTTTCCATAGTGAAAGGGAAAAAGTATTTAAATTTTTTTTCCTTTGGATTTTTTTTTACATTGTGAACATTGTTACATTGTTTTATTTTGTTTCACCATGTTTTTTATATTTTCTCCATGTAAGACGCACCCAGGTTTTAGTGGAGGAAAATAAGAAAATATTTTTTGTCAGACCTCAGATGAGACCCCCAATGTTAATCAGACCTCAGCTCAGACCCCCAATGTTAATTAGACTGCAGCTTAGGCCACCAATCAGACACAGATCAGACCACCAATGTTAATAAGACCTCAGATAAGACCCCTGATGTTAATAAGACCTCAGATAAGACCCCTGATGTTAATAAGACCTCAGATAAGACCCCTGATGTTAATTAGACCTCATCTCAGGCCCCCAATGTTAAATAAACCCCATCTCAGGCCCTCAATCAGACCTCAGATCAGACCACCAATGTTAATAAGACCCCAGCTCAGGCCCTCAATCAGACCTCAGATCAGACCACCAATGTTAATAAGACCCCAGCTCAGGCCCTCAATCAGACCTCAGATCAGACCACCAATGTTAATAAGACCCCAGCTCAGGCCCTCAATCAGACCTCAGATCAGACCACCAATGTTAATAAGACCCCAGCTCAGGCCCTCAATCAGACCTCAGATCAGGCCCCCAATGTTAATAAGACCTCAGTTCAGACAAAAAAATAAAAAATCTAATCGCCTCTCCTGTTCCGGACGCTGCTGTGTAATAGAAGCTCTCACTAGTATTTGCCCTATAAGTCGCACTGACCTCCCCCCCCCCCCCCCCCCCCCCACTTTTGGGGGGAAAAGTGCATCTTACAGGGCAAAAATACAGTACATTTGTTTTAGTCTCAGTATGGGACTAGACCCTGTATTGTAGTGTACTGTGCCTGTCAGGGGTTGGTAGACTTCACGTTTAACATATACAAAAAACGATAACGGATGCCTCAGACTGATTCCATCTAGTGGCTTTCGTTCACCAAGTTCCATTGTAAAAAAAGAAAACATATACATTGACGTATAGTTTATTTTTACTGGACAGGATACAATAGCGTGGTGTGCTGCACTTTTGTATCCTTCTTTTGCCAAGGGTGTGACATAGAAAAACCCTTCCCTCTGTTTTAGCCACTTCGATGTCTCAGCTGCTAATGACAGCAACTTATCCCCTGCTCACGCGAACGGGTGCGGTGTACGATTTGAAAGCAGCGACAGACATGCAAGTATGTCTGCCGCTCCATTCAAAAGGGAGAACACAGGCTCCCATTCTTGTGATTTGTGGGGGCCTCAGAGGCTGGACCCCTGTAGATAAGACACATCTCCTAACCTGTGGATAGAGGAGAAGTTGTCGTAATGAGAGAACCTCTTTAAGCAGCAGGATATCAGCTATAATATGCAACTGAGATCCACTGTGGAGAGTTCGGGCCTGCTCCTGTACCTTATATTAATGGCACGATGCCAACTATATTGCCCAGTGGTGCAGATGTTGCTGGTGGGTTCATTTATTACTAGGGGTAAGTCTCTGGTTTCATTCACGTGAAATGTGATGAATGTGAGGTTCATGCCATATGCAGAAAACCGGTGTAACTGCTAGAACTCCGGCAGTGTCTGCTTTAGGGTAGGGGTAGGGTAATGCACACTAAAACACCACGTGTACGTATTATTGGTTTACTTATGTTTCGTGTTTTCTCCAGATTCCCTCCCTGTCTCCATGCAAGACTTGCTGTGCACCAACAATGACTTCCCACCGATCGCTCACTGCCTGGTGCGATGGTAAGTACCTAATGTGTACATAACCACGCCTGCTAAAGAAGCAGGATCTGCCTCATACTATTATGGTGCTCTGATCACGTGGGCACTGCCACTGTGCCCTCATGATCGGGAGCACGGTTATAATACTCAGCCATGGTCCTGCTGCACGGACGGAGATCTGAGAAACCTCCGATCTCCATTTCTTAACCTTTTTTAATCTGAGATTTAGGTGTCATAGGAGCGTGAGGAGGTGAGCTTTGACCGTCACTAACAGGGCTCCACATACAGTGGTTAACAGCTGATGACGGTTTCACTGCCTGGCCCTGAACCGCTTTGAGGGCACATGCACATGGCCGTAGTTTCTGTCCGAATCCGATCTGCATTTTTCGTGGATCCGGTGCAGACCCATTCCGCTCCATGTGGTTTGACAGGGCCAAATCTGATGTTGACAGGACCTGGCAGTGTAAAAGTGCAGAGGACGTGGCAGTTGCAGAGGGAGCAGAGCCTCTAGGTGTAACGGTAACGCCTCCATTGCTCCTAGAGGCTCATTTGCATATAGTAAAACATCATTTTTCTCAGCAATGTCGCACATATGAACATGGGACCAACACAGATGTCTTCAGCTGCCAAGTGCACATGCAACAGGTCAGACAGTGTCATAGGTACAAATCTGCTGACAGCTTCCCTTTAAAGGGGTTTTCCAAGATTTTTTTTAAAAATTATGACCTATCCTCTGGATCGGTCTTCAGTACCTGATCGTGGGGGTACGACCCCTACGACCACCACCGATCAGTTTAAGAAGGCATCAGCGCTTAGAGTAGCACCTCGGCCTTCTCTCAGCTTTTCCTAGGCCAGGTGACGGCACGTTCATCTGTCACATAGCCTGGGAGCAGCTCAGCCCCATAGAAGTGAATGGGGCTGAGCTGCGATACCAAGCATAACCGCTATACAATGTACGGCGCTGTGCTTGGTTTGCTGAGAGAAGGCCGTGGCGCTACTGCCCTTCTCACCAATCAGGAAAATCCCTTTAATACAGCTATTAACAGTAATTCCAACTTCTGGTATGAAAATAATTAGTGCGATCACCTCTTTACATAGTTCCATATGCCTCATTTCTATAACATACTGACATCTCACCTCTACGCTAAATCTAAAACTACCTGAGGCGATCCGTTACCGCTGCCTGCGGCCACACAGTATGATTGAGCCTGGATACAAGCGGCAGGTCATCTGTTAAATTACGTCTCATTAATGCGGCACTTGACAGTTGTTGGCTCGTCTCCTCGTTACAGAAAGACTATTTGCACTAATAATGTGTATTCTGAGATGGGTCTGATAACTGCCCTTCCATCGCTGTCTGTTACCGCACTGCCTGGACTTATGTACTGGGTGTTAAAGGGACTTTCTGACAAACCTCACTCCACACCTATGATCACTGGGGGTCCGACTGCAGGACCCCCTATCCACAGGACCCCACCGATCACAAGAATAAGGTCCCAGAGTGAATGGACTGGTGGTCTGCCACTCAGTTCAACTCTCTGGGACCGCTGAAGAGAAGCTGAGTTAAGAGCTTAAAGGGGTTTTCCAGGAATACAATATTGATGATCTGTCCTCAGGATAGGTCATAGGTCTACCAGTGAGCTCCCCATAGTGGTGGCTGCAGGCAGTGAGTATTTAAAGGGGTTTTCAATGACTTTGGTGGGGGTCCGACTCCCGACACCCCTGTCGAGCAGCTGTTGAAAAGAGGCCCCAGCGCTCACTGGTCTTCTCACAGTATACCACAAACAGCGCCATACGTTTATAGTGGCTGTGCTTGGTATTGCAGCCCAGGGTCTTTCACTTGAATGTGACTGAGCTGCACAAAGGCCATATGGCCAATGACCATGACGTCACTATCATATTAAGAGGCTGCAGCACTCTCTTCAAACTGCTGATCTGTGGGGATGCCAGGAGTCGGAATCCCCACCGCACCATTCTTAGCATAGGTTAATGTATTTTACTTCTGGAAAACCCTTTAAAGTTGCTGTATAGCTCTAGCCTAGTGATTTGCAGTATTGGGTGCTTTTATATTCCACTGACCTGTAGGTGGCAGTGTTTAGTGTAGTTTTCATCAGTCCATTGAAATGATAGGCTGGCAGGGATTATAAGCAACCGCTCACTCCTGGGATACTTTTTTTTTTTTATAATATCTTTATTAAGGTAAAACAATTACAATTCAAATTTTAGTACAAAATCAGAATTTAATATTATAGTATTTTTCTATAATCCTGCTCCCGATTGATCAATTGTCCAGATTCTAAAAGAGTAAATATATTATTATACGGAGATTTCCTCACCAGGGTCGATAGGAACGCACTTTTCTGCCATTCCCGACACAACCATAACTGGCCGGCAATAAAGTATCCCTTGAAGTAGGGGAGATTTAAACCCCCCTGCTCCAAGGGTTTATACAAATATTCCATCTTGAGCCTTACTCGCTTCCTTCCCCACAATAAATCATTCATGATTCTCTCCATAAGTTAAAAAAATGTATCCTCTATCCATATGGGTTAATTCATAAGAATATAAAGGAGTTGGGGTAGAATCGCCATCTTAACCAGGGATACTCGATCAGCTCTAGATAAAGCAAGTCGCAGCCATATCCCAATTTGTGACCCTAATTTCGCTATCAGTGGAATCAAGTTAAGCTGTAAAAAATCTTCAATCCTGGGGGATATAATCATATCCAAGTAATGAAAGGTGTCTGAAACATTCAACTTAGGCCTCATGTACACAAACGTTGTTTTGGTCCGCATCCGAGCCGCAAAAATGCGGACCCATTCACTTCAATGGGGCCGCAAAAGATGCGGACAGCACTCCGTGTGCTGTCCGCATCCGTTGCTCCGTTCCGTGGTCCGCAAAAAATATATAACCTGTCCTATTTTTGTCCGTTTTACGGACAAGAATAGGCAGTTATATCAATGGCTGTCCGTGCCATTCCGCAAATTGCGGAACGTACACTGACGCCATCCGTGTTTTGCAGATCCGCAATTTGCAGACCGCAAAACACACAACGGTTGTGTGCATGAGGCCTTAGTCAGCCGAGCCTCATTGAGGGGTACAGAGTCCAATGGCATAATATATAATATATATCTAATCCAGAAACCCAGCCGAAGGAGTTAACCATTCGGATGACTGTTGGGAGAGTTGTTTCTGTATAATCTATAAAAAGCCAGACATCATCCGCGTATAGGGAAATACGATCTTCCATCCCTAATAGTCCAAACCCTTTGAATTTATCATTTTGTCTAACGGCCAAAGGCTCGACCTAAATGTCAAATAGCAATGGAGATAGTGGGCAGCCCTGCCGAGCGCCCCTATTCAAGTCAAAGCTAGTTGTCAAAATCCCATTAGCGTTTAGCCTCGCCGATGGAGATCTATATAATAGTTGAATCTTATCAATGAATCTATCTCCAAAACCCATCCTAGCCAAGACCTTCCAGAGTAATCTCCACTCCACCCTGTCAAAGGCCTTAGAGGCGTCTAATGACAGGATAGAGCGAGAGACTCCCCCCCCCCCCCCCCCAGGAGACTGAATGTAATGAGTACCCTAAGGGTACTTTCACATTAGCGGCAGTGGAGTCCGGCAGGCTGTTCCGGCGGGTGAACAGCCTGTCGGATCCGTCCTGCCGCTAGTTCGCGTGTGCCCCCGGATTGCCGCTCCGTCCCCATTGACTGTAATGGGGGCGGAGTTCCGGCGGCAGCGCACGGCGAGAGGCAGCCGGACTAAATCTCCGACGTGCAGTACTTTTAGTCCGGCTGCCTCTCGCCGTGCGCTGCCATGCTGGAACTCCGCCCCCATTATAGTCAAAGGGGACGGAGCGGCAATCCGGGGGCACACGCGAACTAGCGGCAGGACGGAACAGCCTGTCGGAGGTCCGTGCTGCTAGTGTGAAACTAGCCTTATTTGGAGTAAAGCCATTCTGACCTTGGAAAGCCTTGTAGCCAGAATTCATGAGAGAAGCTTCACATCTGTATTTAATAATGATATGGGTCTATATCAGTGGTTCTCAACCTTTCTAAAGCCGTGACCCCTTAATACAGTTCCTCATGTTGTGGTGACCCCCAACCATTACATTTTTTTCCTTGCTACGTCATAACAAATTTTGCTACTGTTATGAATTGTAATGTAAATATCTGATATGCAGGATGTATTTTTATTGCTACAAATTGAACATAATTAAAGCAGAGTAATTAATCGCAAAGACATCCACAGATTTCCCCCCCTAAACAGTGCCATCCACAGATCTCCTCCCCTAAACAGTGCCATCTACAGATCCCCCCCTAAATAGTGCCATCCACAGATCCCCCCCTAAACAGTGCCATCCACAGATCCCCCCCCCTCCCCTAAACAGTGCCATCCACAGATCTCCCCTCCCCTAAACAGTGCCATCCACAGATCCCCCTCCCCTAAACGGTGCCATCCACAGATCCCCCTCCCCTAAACAGTGCCATCCACAGATCTCCCCCCTAAACAGTGCCATCCACAGATCCCCCCTAAACAGTGCCATCCACAGATCCCCCTCCCCTAAACAGTGCCATCCACAGATCTCCCCCCTAAACAGTGCCATCCACAGATCCCCCTCCCCTAAACAGTGCCATCCACAGATCTCCCCCCTAAACAGTGCCATCCACAGATCCCCCCTAAACAGTGCCATCCACAGATCCCCCCTAAACAGTGCCATCCACAGATCCCCCCTAAACAGTGCCATCCACAGATCCCCCCTAAACAGTGCCATCCACAGATCCCCCCTAAACAGTGCCATCCACAGATCCCCCCTAAACAGTGCCATCCACAGATCCCCCCTAAACAGTGCCATCCACAGATCCCCCCTAAACAGTGCCATCCACAGATCCCCCCTAAACAGTGCCATTCACAGATCCCCCCTAAACAGTGCCATTCACAGATCCCCCCTAAACAGTGCCATTCACAGATCCCCCCTAAACAGTGCCATCCACAGATCCCTCCTAAACAGTGCCATCCACAGATCCCCCCTAAACAGTGCCATCCACAGATCCCCCCTAAACAGTGCCATCCACAGATCCCCCCTAAACAGTGCCATCCACAGATCCCCCCTAAACAGTGCCATCCACAGATCCCCCCTAAACAGTGCCATCCACAGATCCCCCCTAAACAGTGCCATCCACAGATCCCCCCTAAACAGTGCCATCCACAGATCCCCCCTAAACAGTGCCATCCACAGATCCCCCCTAAACAGTGCCATCCACAGATCCCCCCTAAACAGTGCCATCCACAGATCCCCCCTAAACAGTGCCATCCACAGATCCCCCCTAAACAGTGCCATCCACAGATCCCCCCTTAACAGTGCCATCCACAGATCCCCCCTAAACAGTGCCATCCACAGATCCCTCTAAACAGTGCCATCCACAGATCCCCCCTCCCCTAAACAGTGCCATGATGTCACTGTTTAGGGGAGGGGGGATCTGTGGATGGCACTGTTTAGGGGGGGATCTGTGGATGGCACTGTTTAGGGGGGGATCTGTGGATGGCACTGTTTAGGGGAGGGGGGATCTGTGGATGGCACTGTAGGGGGATCTGTGGATGGCACTGTTTAGGGGGGAGATCTGTGGATGGCACTGTTTAGGGGAGGGGGGATCTGTGGATGGCACTGTAGGGGGATCTGTGGATGGCACTGCCATCCACAGATCCCCCTACAGTGCCATTCACAGATCTCCCTCCCCGACGCTCACAGCAGTATATTTATAAACTAATCAGTAACTACTTTAACTTTAATCATTGCTCATTGCTGAGCTCTTTACTTGGATTATAATTTATTTGGATATGGGATATCTTACTTTGTCTTAGCTCCGGTAATAGCAGGCAGTGCGGGGGGCGGCGCTCACTCACTGACGTCACGCGCCTGCGCCGCCTAGTGGGATGAGCAGACGCGTGACGTCAGTGAGTGAGCGCCGCCCCCCGCACTGCCTGCTAGTACCGGAGCTAAGACAAAGTAAGATATCCCATATCCAAATAAATTATAATCCAAGTAAAGAGCTCAGCAATGAGCAATGATTAAAGTTAAAGTAGTTACTGATTAGTTTATAAATATACTGCTGTGAGCGGCGTGGCCCTGTATATTCTAACCCCCAGGCAAGCGTCCCTGTCACCATGGAAACGCCTGGGGGTTAGAATATACCATCGGATCTTCTGAGTTACTCAGCTGCAAAACAAGCACAGTCTCTGCTTGGCCCCGGGCCAGCTCGGGGCCCCAAGCAATTGCTTGTTTTGCCTGCCTGTAAGCGACGGGCCTGGACCCACAATAGGAAGCCTCAGGCGACCCCCCGGAAAGGGCCGATCGACCCCCAAAGGGGTCGCGACCCCTAGGTTGAGAACCGCTGGTCTATATGATCCCAAATCTGAGGGATCCTTACCTTTTTTTGGAATTGATATCATTCCCGCTTCTGTCATTGATTCTGGTAAATTCCCATCCTCCAACGATTCAGCGAAAACCCTCAAAAGCCTAGGAAGAATAGCTTCCCTAATATTTTCGATAAAATTCATATGGGAATCCGTCTGAACCGGGGGGAGGAATTACCGGAACATGCTTTAATTGCCCCTTCCAAATCCTGCATGGAAAAGACCACCTCAAGTGCTTCCTTTTGAGCGACAGCAATAACTGGAAATGAGACGGCGTCCAAATAGGAATCCGTCATTTCACCCGTAATATTACTGTCTGCTTTATATAACTCTCTATAAGATCCTGTCCATTAACTACTTTACCATTAGTTAAACAAATATTATCTATACTTTATTTTTTTGGTCTTGATTACAAATCACTATGGATAGCGGTTTTCCAGGACGCTCTGACTTTGTAAAATATCTTTGACCCTTAAAGAATAGCCAGCAAACAATCAGAATAGGCTTGAGTAGTCTTCTGCATAACTTTCCTATTTTCTTCCTCTAGAAGGATTGTGTAGCTGATGCCGCCAGCTCTATTACGCTTTTCTCACTGATACCATACCCCTTCCTCAGATGAGAAATATTGCAGACTAAGAATCCTGAATTATAGAAGCGGTCGATCGCCTGTTGTATTCTTTCATGATTCTCCATTACTGACTACCAATAGGGATTTCATCTAAATGGGGGTCTCCCTGTATTCCTATCATAAGCCAGACAAAGTTCAAGGGACAAAGGCACATGGTCCGAAAGAGACCTTGTCTTATATTTCATCCGTTTTACATAACTCCTATATTTTTTATTCATTAGGGCAAGATCTATCCTAGACCTAGATTTACCAGATTTACTTATACATGAGAATACTCTCCCCCCCCCCCCCCCATGCCCTAAACATCCCCAAAACCAGCCTCCTGACAAAAACGTGCCAAGGAAGACCCTTGGACAGAAGTATAACCCCCTCCTTCACAATCAGTGTTCCCCTAAGCTTCTGCTGTTAGGTAGGTGGGCGATACATCGCGAAGGGTGGGCGATCTCTTACTAGCGGTGCATTCCTATGTAGTAACCACGGGGTAACCTGCAATACCGTGTGACCATCATTTAAAGGGGAATTCTCATCTAATGTTTCTGTGGATTTACAATAAAAGTGCGACAGATGCTGACTCCTATGGCAGTGTATGGA
Organism: Bufo bufo; assembly: GCF_905171765.1. Classification (NCBI taxonomy): domain Eukaryota; kingdom Metazoa; phylum Chordata; class Amphibia; order Anura; family Bufonidae; genus Bufo; species Bufo bufo. The sequence continues at coordinate 217,029,201 of NC_053395.1, read as the reverse complement.
GAGGTGGCTCAACATGCGTGGCTCCTTCCATTTACCTCTATGGGAGAATGGGACCTGTGGTATCTGAATCTATGGGACTCCTGTGGATAAGCCGTAAAAGTTTTATCTGCAGTCCTATGTAACTCCACAGATAACACAGTGATAGCTCTCTGAGTACAGATAATGTAGTAAATGTCACCTGCAGTCCTATGTAACACCACAGATAACGCAGTGATAGCTCTCTGAGTACATATAATGTAGTAAATGTCACCTGCAGTCCTATGTAACTCCACAGATAACACAGTGATAGCTCTCTGAGTACAGATAATGTAGTAAATGTCACCTGCAGTCCTATGTAACACCACAGATAACGCAGTGATAGCTCTCTGAGTACAGATAATGTAGTAAATGTCACCTGCAGTCCTATGTAACACCACAGATAACGCAGTGATAGCTCTCTGAGTACATATAATGTAGTAAATGTCACCTGCAGTCCTATGTAACACCACAGATAACGCAGTGATAGCTCTCTGAGTACATATAATGTAGTAAATGTCACCTGCAGTCCTATGTAACACCACAGATAACGCAGTGATAGCTCTCTGAGTACATATAATGTAGTAAATGTCTCCTGCAGTCCTATGTAACACCACAGATAACACAGTGATAGCTCTCTGAGTACAGATAATGTAGTAAATGTCACCTGCAGTCCTATGTAACACCACAGATAACGCAGTGATAGCTCTCTGAGTACATATAATGTAGTAAATGTCACCTGCAGTCCTATGTAACACCACAGATAACGCAGTGATAGCTCTCTGAGTACATATAATGTAGTAAATGTCACCTGCAGTCCTATGTAACACCACAGATAACGCAGTGATAGCTCTCTGAGTACATATAATGTAGTAAATGTCTCCTGCAGTCCTATGTAACACCACAGATAACGCAGTGATAGCTCTCTGAGTACATATAATGTAGTAAATGTCTCCTGCAGTCCTATGTAACACCACAGATAACACAGTGATAGCTCTCTGAGTACATATAATGTAGTAAATGTCTCCTGCAGTCCTATGTAACACCACAGATAACACAGTGATAGCTCTCTGAGTACAGATAATCTAGTAGATGGTCATAGCTTTAAATTGTTAAAAAGCCCAAAGAAGGCCATGATCAGCAGCAGCCATGCCTCTAACCCTGCTTAAAGGGTTTCTGCAGTTTGTTTAAACTGATGATCTATCCTCTGGATAGATCATCCGCATCTGATCGGCGAGGGTCCGACACCCGGGACCCCCGCTGATCAGCTGTTTGAGAATGTAGTGGCGCTCCAGGAACGCCGCGGCCTTCTCACTGTTTACCACAGGCCCAGTGACGTCACGACTGGTATCAACTGACCTGGGCTCGGCTAAGCTCTATTCACTCAAACAGCTGATCGGCGGGGGTCCTGGGTGTCGGACCCCCGCCGATCAGATGCTGATGATCTATCCAGAGGATAGATCATCAGTTCAAACAAACTGCAGAACCCCTTTAATGTCTGTCTATACAGGTCCCAATTCCACCCAGTCCCCTTTGGGGCCAACAAAACTGAATTCCCCTTTAAAGTAGAACGCCTCCCTTAGTGGCCCCTCACAGTAGTGCCGGCCCCTGAATTGTTGATAAAATAAAAAATAAAACTTGTCCTGTTTCCCTGGTGAATAGAACACACATGACAGAACCATTGCACTCAACTGTCTCTGCATCCTAAAAATGCAGAGACGGGTAAGAGAAAGACATGCCACAGCCCTCCCAGGAAGGCAGGACAGCCACCGAACTCTGAGACTGTCCTGACAGATTTGGGGCGGTACAAGTACAGATAATGTTGTTGATATACTTTGCAGTCCTATGTAACACCACAGGTAACACAGTGATAAATCTCTGAATACAGATAATATAGTAGATGTCCCCTGCAGTTCTATGTAACAGCACAGATAACACAGTGATGGCTCTCTTATTACCGAAAATGTAGTTGTGTTACCTGCAGTCCCATGTAAAACCACAGATAACACTAGTGCTGATAATGTGGTAGTGTTATCTGCAGTCCTATGTAAAACCACAGATAACACTGGTCTAGATCATGTGGTGGTGTTACCTACGTCCTTAGGGCTCATTCAGACGGCCGTATGCTGTCCGCAAAAATACTGAATGCTATCCGTTTTTTTGCGGATCCGCAAAAAAACGGATCTGCAAAAAAACGGATAGCATTCAGTATTTTTGCGGACCCATAGACTTCAATGGGGCCATGTCCTGATTTTCACGGACAAGTATAGGACATGTTTCATTTTTTTTGCGGATCCGCAAAAAAACGGATAGCATTCAGTATTTTTGCGGACAGCATACGGTCGTCTGAATGAGCCCTTAGTGTGTCTCCCTGTGCCTCTCCCACGGGACTCCATGCTGGTGGCGCTGCCTCCTCTTCCTTCTTCTTGCCCCGCACAGAACGTCCTGATGCAGCTGCGTCGAGACATAGGAACACTGTGGGCATGGTGACACACACTCAGGGACACACACACTCAGGGACACACACACTCAGGGACACACACGCAGAGCTAGGATTTGCCACACTCCAGCCAGGCTCTGATCTTTTACTGCATACTGACAATAGGTACTGACTGGCAATAGGTACCTATACACCTAAAGACACACATTTTACATATATACACACACAGGCATACATAGATATAGACATAAATGCATACATAGATATATATAGACACACATATATATATATATATATATATATATATATATATATACACATTCATACAGATACATAGACACACGTGTGTGTATATATATAATCCATATACACACACATGCATGCACAGATAAATATAGACACATACATACACAACCATACATAGATATATATAGACACATATATACATGCACATATAAACACACATGCATATAGAGAGATATATATATATATATATATATATATATAAAATCCAAATAAATGTAACGCAGCACTCCTTGAGTAAAAAGTGAAAAATTGGATATTTATTCAACACATGTTGATACAGGCAACGTTTCAGCTCTCTCACAGAGCCATTATCAAGCCAAATATCTAATTTTTCACTTTTTACTCAAGGAGTGCTGCGTTACATTTATTTGGATTGTGTTTGGACCCCAGGACCAAGGGGAAAACGCTGGCACCTGAACTACTTGAAGCAAGGAGTGCTGCCCTGCCATTTTCTGGATATATATATATATATATATATATATATACAGTACAGACCAAAAGTTTGGACACACCTTCTCATTCAAAGAGTTTTCTTTATTTTCATGACTATGAAAGTTGTAGATTCACACTGAAGGCATCAAAACTATGAATTAACACATGTGGAAATATATACATAACAAACAAGTTTGAAACAACTGAAAATATGTCATATTCTAGGTTCTTCAAAGTGGCCACCTTTTGCTTTGATTGCTGCTTTGCACACTCTTGGCATTCTCTTGATGAGCTTCAAGAGGTAGTCCCCTGAAATGGTCTTCACTTCACAGGTGTGCCCTGTCAGGTTTAATAAGTGGGATTTCTTGCCTTATAAATGGGGTTGGGACCATCAGTTGCGTTGAGAAGTCAGGTGGATACACAGCTGATAGTCCTACTGAATAGACTGTTAGAATTTGTATTATGGCAAGAAAAAAGCAGCTAAGTAAAGAAAAACGAGTGGCCATCATTACTTTAAGAAATGAAGGTCAGTCAGTCAGCCGAAAAATTGGGAAAACTTTGAAAGTAAGGGCTATTTGACCATGAAGGAGAGTGATGGGGTGCTGCGCAAGATGACCTGGCCTCCACAGTCACCGGACCTGAACCCAATCGAGATGTTTGGGGTGAGCTGGACCGCAGAGTGAAGGCAAAAGGGCCAACAAGTGCTAAGCATCTCTGGGAACTCCTTCAAGACTGTTGGAAGACCATTTCAGGGGACTACCTCTTGAAGCTCATCAAGAGAATGCCAAGAGTGTGCAAAGCAGTAATCAAAGCAAAAGGTGGCTACTTTGAAGAACCTAGAATATGACATATTTTCAGTTGTTTCACACTTGTTTGTTATGTATATAATTCCACATGTGTTAATTCATAGTTTTGATGCCTTCATAGTCATGAAAATAAAGAAATCTCTTTGAATGAGAAGGTGTGTCCAAGCTTTTGGTCTGTACTGTGTGTGTGTATGTATATATATATATATATATATATATATATATATATATATATATATATATATATATATATATATATTCACACACATAACAAACACAGATTGGTCACTTATCTTTCTACTTGGAGGTTGCAGGAGAGGAGCAGTCAGGAGGCACGGAGGAGGAGGGGGAGCACCGCTGATAGCATGCAGAGAGTTTTTTTCTTCCTTACCTCTGCTTGCTCCCTCCGAGTGCGGACCGTTGGGCAGCATCAATCAACGTCAGCAGGCTCACATGTAGAGCCGGCTCCTCATTGGCTCAGCGTGCCTGCTGATGTGTAATGCTGCAGCCCTGCGGTCCTCCTGAGCGAGTCCGGACAGATATGCAAATAGACAGCTTTCTTCATGGCGCTGACTCGGGCGGCCCACTGTGTGATCTGGCCAGATAGCGCAGGCCAGAGAGTACCAGCAATTATCATTGCTGGTACAAAAGAAAATACCAGTTACCAGGGTGAGCGGTGCGCTGAGCGGACATTATAAACTTCTGAGCGGGGGCACAATAATTGCTGCACGGCCACGCACCCACGCAGCTCAGAGGGAACACTGTTCACAATTATTCATTGATCTTTTTACATAACACGTCCGACATTATGACTCCGGCCGTAAACTGTTATAGGTGATCCATGTAACATATATGTGATTGTTAACCCTAACCCAATACTTTCCACATGAGATCACAGCGGCCGCGAGAAAGCCCAGGAATGACTATTCATGAAATCCAATGCTGTAATGATCTAATCTGGAGGAATTGGGCCAGTGTGATTAATGAGCCTGACGCTGCGATGCTGCCCCAGAGGCAGAATGACACCGACTCTGTCGTTAATTAGTATTATGCATCTTTTCCAGGTACGGCCTGCGTGAGTTTGTAGTCATTTCTCCAGCTGCTAATGATGCCGTTATCAGCGAATCCAAGTGCAATCTGCTCCTCAGCTCTGTGTCTATTGCTCTCGGAAATACTGGCTGGTGAGTACTAATGCAAGTCCCATTAATAAGCCTCCTGGCAGCCGCTCACACATCCACCCATGGATGGCCGGCTGCTTTGAGTTATACTAGATACAGGTCCATTCACAGACTGTAACACCCGGCTTAGGGCTTGTTCACATCTGCTCTGTGGGCATCGCACATTCCGTTAAAAAGAGAGGACAAAAAAGTCCTGCATGTTGGCAAAAAAACAAGATCCTGAATGGACTCCATTGTAGTCGCTCCATTGAATGTTCAGCCCCATTCGTCACTATTACGTCCCCTATCTGGCACTTCCGTTATTTGCATTGTTCTGATCGTCTAATGGAGAAGAACAATGGAAATATAGAGCGATGGTGTGATCATCAAAGGATCATCTTTAGCTAAGCTGCAGTGTAAAGCATGAGGGAGGGATAGAGCCGCACCTGATGAGAGACCAGTCAGGCAAAGATAGTGGCTACTGATTTGACTTTAGGGGGATGGCGCATGCCCCATTGACGTCACTTAATGGCCTCCATTTGACATATACACTGGGAAAAGCTTACAACGTATGCCACCAATAGAGGCTGATACCATACAGGGACATCCGTCACCCATAGACTCCCATGTCTAAAACCACGTATACTGCACATGTACTGTATATAGTTGTATGGAATAGTACAGTCCTGTATACCATTCCACACTTTTCTTATGATATACTGGCATGCCGGAAGCCAAAATGGCTCTCTCTTTTAGGCTAAAACATCCCTATGGATATGCTTCGCATATATGCCGAGAGTCTATGCTAAACGGACATTATAAAGTGTGATGTGAACACATCCTTACTTATGACTAAATGTGTACTGGACACTCAAAGTGAACATTCCTTGGGTGTTATTGTCTTCCTCTCAGTCCAAATAGGTCCAATATTATGTGCTGATTGATTTCTTAATATAATATATATATATATATATATATATATATATATATTAGAATTTTTAGCCATCAAAGCTCAGTTTTCTGATACAGAGCTCCAAATCCCCTCCATACACATAGAGTGCAATGTTAACATGCTGTCTGCCTGCAGCCATCACTAGGGGGAGCTGACTGCATACTGGTTAAGTAAAAGTGTAAGTGCTCCCCTGGTGGTGGTTTCAGGCAGCGATGAATGTCCATCTGGGTGTTACTATTTGGGGTGGAGGTGTCCCTACACAGTCCCATTATCCAATCAGTGCTGCCAGTGTCAGACTGTGCAGGGACACACCCCTAAAGGTAACACCCATATGGACTTTTATTACAGACTGATGGCAAGTCATTAATAGACTTCTAGCAGGAATAATAGAGTCATAAGCAGAGATGCCCCAGAGTTGTTATTACATGGGGGGGGGGGGGGGCAAGAAGTTACTAAAACGGACAAGTCAGGAGCGATGACAGATCCTCTTTAACTTTATCAGGCACATTTACTATAGTGTCTGCGCCTGTTTTTAGGTGTAGAAGTGCTGTTTTAGAGCTCACACACACGACTGTATGTATTTTGTGGACTGCAAAAAAAACAAAAAACTAATGATATCCATGTGACGTCCATGGTGCATCCGTTTTTTTACAGATCCATTGTAGTCCGCAAAATGGACATGAATAGGACATGTTCTATTTTTTGGGGTTTTGCGGAGCTGACATGCAGACGTATGGAAACGGAATGCACGCAGAGTTATTTCACTTTTTTTCAAGCCCCATTGAGATGAATAGTTCCGTATACGGACCTGTAAAAGAATGGAAGTGGAAGAAAAATATGTTCGTGTGCATGAGCCATTAGACTGTGTTATTTTTTTAGTCTCATTTACTACTGAAAATGTGCCTGTTTAGGAGGCACGTGCACCTTATTCGCCTATTTTGATTTTTTTGTCTAATTCAAAAGTTTTCTAACTTTTGCGCCTATTTTCTGACCTTTTTATGTAGCTGCGCCTGATTTAGTCACAAAAACAGTCTAATTTCTACTCCACTCCAGGGCTGGCATACTTTTCGTCATCTGTTTGAAGTGGTGAGTTGCACAAAAGTTTGCCTTAAAAGACGCACTTTCGTGTAGACGTGCGCCTGTTTTCTTGTTTGCGCACAGCAGTCTTGGGGTCCATTCTGTATGTGTTTTGTGGATCCGCAAAACACGGACACCGGCAATGTGCATTTTGCAGACCGCACATCGCCGGCACTCTCATAGAAAATGCCTTTTCTTGTTCGCAATTGTGGACAAGAGTAGGGCATGTTCTATTTTTTTGCTGATCCGGAAGTGCGGATCCGCAAATGCAGATGCGGACGGCACATCTCCGGCCCTATTGAAAATGAATGGGTCCGCACCTGTTCAAATTGCGGAACGGATGCGGACCCATTTTGCGGACGTGTGAATGGACCCTTAGTGAATATGAACCTCTCGTACTGATAAAGAACCCCCAGGGGTCAGACTAATAGCAATACGCCGAGTCTGTGACTTTTTATAAATACTAGGAAACAGGAGCGAATACGTCTGTGTAATTTTACTCCTAAAAACAGGCGAGCTTGATAAGTCTATGTAGGGGGTTTGGAGCTTTGTATCAGAAAATTTGTAAAGATTTGTTTAGAACTGTTCATAATATTACACCTGAAAGTGACAAGGGGTTAAAAGGTGGACATTCACTTTAAACCAAAGTACTTTCACACTTGCGTTTTTCTTTTCCGGCACTGAGTTCCGTCAAAAGGGCTCAATGCCGGTAAAGGACTGATCAGGTATATCCCCATGCATTCTGAATGGAGAGTAATCCGTTCAGGATGCATCAGGATGTCTTCAGTTCAGTCGTTTTGACTGATCAGGCAAAACAGAAAACCGCAGCATGCTACGGTTTTATCTCCGGCAAAAAAACCTGAAGACTTGCCTGAATGCCAGATCCGGAATAGGAATGTATTAGTGCCGGATCCAGCATTCAAAATACCGGAATGCCGAATCTGCGCAGACCGATAAAAAAGGTGAAAAAAAAAATGCCGGATCCGTTTTGCCGGATGACACCAGAAAGAGGGATCCGGCATTTCAATGCATTTTTTTGGCTGATCAGGATCCTGATCCGTCTTAGTAATGCCATCAGTTGGCATATGTTTTGCCGGCGACGGAACTGCCTGCCGGATCACTCTGCCGCAAGTGTGAAAGTAGCCTTTGCAAGTCTTCACAGCATGTCTGTAGACCAGACGCCTGCTACTGCCTAGTAACTACAACTCCCAGCATGCTCTCCCAGGTGCTCTAGTCATCACTATAGGCCTCCAGCATGCAGCTGTGCATCCTTGCGGGGGCGAGCACCTGATCTCTATGTATAGCATTTAGTCGGCGGCATGTTCCACCTGTCTGGGTGGCTGTCCTCTCGCTGGTACTACATAACCACAGATAGTGATTTGTGGATGAACTAAATATTTTACTGCAGGTCCCGGGGACTATAAATAACCGGATCCATTAGTCTTTATTACGACAGCCCCTTGAAGCCCCCTGGGAGCGGTGCGGATGGCTGTCGCCCGAGGGCTGCTCCGTGTCCCAGTTAAATATGCACATATTTTATGGTATGAAAAGTTCCAGTGCAGAGTTGTCACAAGGCTGTGTCAGACAAGGCATCACTTTACTTTCTTTATTTAAGTTTTGCCAGCTCCCAAATCTACAGGGTCTTCCCACCACGTTCATTAACCCTTCATGCGGCCCACGTGGATTTGAATTCTGGTAGGAAGACGAATGGTTTCTTTGGAAGCGCTGTTCTGTGGTTGTAAATATCACTCTCCCTCTCTCTGCAAATTTCATATGTATGGTAGAATTCAATCTATGGCACCTGACAAGTGGCAGATTATTAGGTATTCTGGATTATCAGATGTTACACTCACTCGTAAGGGTGGAACCTCCAGGAAGACCGCTCAAAATCAGGAAAGCTCCTGGCTGGAGAGAAATTGCATCAATCCCATATTTCTGTATAGGACATGAGCACTCGAGTACTTGTAAAGGTCCACACACCTAAAAAATGTAAGGAGGACAATACCAGTGGAGCATAGCCCACTGCGGCAATCAGGTCTTTTTATTTTAAATTTTTATTTTTATACAATAACCCAAGCCTGTAATCCCACCTAATCCCCATGGTTCTCCCCACAAAGTAATAATGCCCCCTTAAGTGACCGTCGCACAGTATGATGTTCCCTCCACGTGGTGTGATGCACCCTTAAGTGCCCCCCATACAATATGAGACCCCTTTAAGTGCCCAACAAAGAGAGTGATGCCCTTTGAATGCCCCACAAATAGTATATTGTCCCATTAAGTGCCCCTCACACAATGTGGTGCCCTTTAAATGCCCCCTTCCATATGGTGTGATCCACTCTTAAATGCCTCCCATACAATGTGAGACCCCCTTAAGTGCTCCACAAACAGTGATGCCCTTTTAAGTGTGCCCACACAGTATGATGTCCTCTTAAAGGGGTTGTTCTTCCCAAGGGGCCTTTTGGGTAGATCCCCCCCATCGTGGCGAGACCTGCAGAGGGAATCATACTTATCTGATACCCGCCGCTGGGTTCTGGCTCCTTCTCTTGCCTGCCACAGACCTCGGGTCTCCCAGCATCTACATCCGGTTGCAACCAATGACTCCGTGCAGTAGTGATAGTGATGTTTCTCCCTTGCGGCATGTGACTTAGTGACATGACGCATAGGGCACACATCACTGCTGTGGGGGTCTGGCCATAAGTGCCCCCCGCAGAGTGATGTCCCTTATTCCCTCCAAATTGAATACTCACCTATCCCCACATTCCCCCAATGAACAGAGGGGCACAGGTCTGCTGCGGCCTATGCTGTGACTGTCTGTGTTTTAACGCAGCAGTCGTGATGACGTCACTGCATCGCACCTGCCTGCGCTGAACCACCGATGGCAGAGGAATGGTGACGCAGGGAGCTGACGGCTTTTTGTGCCCAAAACGTCTGCCTTGTGTTTCTGGGACAAGAACGCGTTGTCTGATATAATAGTCAGCCATATTGTCATGGAGCAGTTTTCTTGGTCACCTGGACACCAAGAAAGTTCTTCTTCTTGTCAGCGAGAGAACTCCCAGTTCGTTCCTTCTCGTCGTGTACAGAAATCCAGGACGAACACCGATACCTGAAAGGTATTTGTCCATCAGGAATGTGTCAGATCAGAGTCTTCATGCTGGACTGTAGGCAGGATTTCAGTTGCTGTGCGCCCTGTGCCCGTATTGTGGCAAACAGCAGGTCCTTGATATATGGGAACCAGCAATGTGCAGGCCGTACTGCGGGTGTGGACCCATTGACTTGAATGGGTCTGCAATCCGCAAGATACGGTGCGGTGCAGACAATCCCTCCTCTCACAGCATGAGTCTCACATAGACACTCTGCCCTCTCACAGCATGTGTCTGACATGGACTCTCCTCCTCACTCTCATAGTATGAGTCTCTGTCAGACACTCCCTCTTAAACAGCATGAGTCTCACACAGACAATCCCCCTCACAGCATGAGTCTCACACAGACACTTCCCTTTCTCACAGCATGAGTCTCACACAGACAACCCCCCTCACAGCATGAGTCTCACACAATCACTTCCCTTTCTCACAGCATGAGTCTCACACAGACAACCCCCCTCACAGCATGAGTCTCACGCGGACACACCTCCCCCCCTCACAGCATGAGTCTCACGCGGACACACCTCCCCCTCTCACAGCATGAGTCTCACGCGGACACACCTCCCCCTCTCACAGCATGAGTCTCACGCGGACACACCTCCCCCTCTCACAGCATGAGTCTCACATGGACACACCTCCCGCTCTCACAGCATGAGTCTCACGCGGACACACCTCCCGCTCTCACAGCATGAGTCTCACATGGACACACCTCTCCCTCTCACAGCATGAGTCTCACATGGACACTCCTCCCCCTCTCACAGCATGAGTCTCACACAGACGCTGAAGGAGAGGTCCGGAGCAGCCACCTGCCCTCTTTTTCTTCCCTGTATTTACTGTCTCAATCTAGACAGGTATTTTGTCTAGGTGAAGCAGTTTCTGAGCATTATCAGAGTCTGCAGGCAGGAACAGGGGCCTACAGGGTGCTGGACAGTGGGGAAGAGGACGCTTTTCAAGGAGCAAATCTAACCATTTGATACTCACAGACTTGTGATTATTTTTGCTTTTTTAGGTGAAATGCTCTTTAGTTTGCTAATTCCTCCTGTGCTAATCCCGGATGCTTTGGTTGATTTACATTTTATAAACCTGAACATGCCGGCTCTGGCATAGAGCATTTCTTGCAGCCTAAGGAGCTGACTATTTCTCCCAGATGCCACATCGCCTTTAGATTATATCTGCAGAATATGCTACCTGCTATTTTTTTTCGTTGCCTGCTGGGCTTTTCTGCTGCTGAACTCTGCTTTATTCCCAACACACATGAGATTGTAGTACCTTATATTGAGAAATCAAAATAGCTGCAGAGCGGACCTGGGGGACATGGCTGATAGAAGTGACTGAAGGCGGCTGTCACAGCGATACTGTGATGAGAGGGGCTGCAGAGACCCATCTACTAAATATATCAGCATGGCCCGGGGAGCGTTTCCTGTGTTTATTATGTCCTGCTACACAAATCCACGTGACTCTTCCTGCAGAATAATAATAATCATGTTGGTTTTACAGCCAGGTGCCAGTCTTTGTGCAAATTCATCAGAAATGGAGGAAACTTTACGTGGGCGAGTGCCAAGGGCCGGGCGTGCGCACAGACTTCGAGATGGTGCATTTGCGGAAAGTGCCGAATCAGTACACGCATCTGTCGGGACTTCTGGACATCTTCAAGTCCAAAATTGTACGTATGATGCTGTCTTACCAGGTTGTGGTTACATGTAGGTAAAGTTAGAAAAATGGAAGATGCACTCCTCCAGGGGGGAGGTGCGGTGGTATAAGGGTAAAGACCCACTGATAGTCAATATGAATGAAACCACGCACTCTCAAAGTAGTATGCAAAGGTAGATTTAATTTAATGCTCCTTAATACCAAGTAGGTATATATCTCGGGAATGCAATCAAGAAAAAAAATTATTTCGAAATAAGAAAAAAATAAATAAAATCAAAAAAATTCTAAATTATGAACAAATCTCCATATATGTTATAGATGAAGCACTTAGTATTGCGATTGGGAAGACGTTTCGGCCCGTTAGACCTTTATCAACTCATCGCTTAAATATGAGAGGTGGATTTGTAAACTGTGGCGTCCCACGTGGAGGACGCTGGAGGTGCACAATGCACAGTAAAAGCGTGGCCCCCGCTACATTCACTTCTAAGGGGCTGACATAAATAGCTTAGCCAGCGCTTGGCTATTTTTGGCACTCCCATAGAAATGAATGGAGGGTGGCCGCGCATGTACGATACACACTCCTTCACTTTGCGGGCTCCGTTCTAGAGATGGGTGCAGGTCCCAGAGGTGGGACCCACACCTATCAGACATTGGGGACATATTCTAACGATATGCCCCTAATGTATGAGATGGGCCAACCCCTTTAAGTTAATGGAGAGCAAGCTGTGCTTGCGTGGCCACCCTCCATTCACCACTATGGGATTGTACTATAAATGCAGAGAATGCTGTGCATGTGCTGTGCTCTCTGTTCACTATGGGGCCCCATTCCTGAGACTGGATCGCGTCACAGTGATGGGACATCAATGTCCCCGATGGGTTTCCTGGCTACAGACAGTGATGGTATGTTCCTAGTGTATGTACTCAATATGCACACACTATAACATACTATCAATGTGTGACTGCTGGGTCCTTCATTGCTACATGTAATGGAGTAGCCTCTGCTGCTAGGATATGCCACCAGTGCATGGTCCATTGAGGTCTGAATGCAGCGACTCACAGAACATCATGGGATAATTGTTAGGACTTATGAGATAAACATCGATATGTCCTTGTTATATAATGTAAATCCATGTCTATGTCTCCCGCGTTTTAGGGATGTCCACTTACTGCATTGCCTCCCATAAACATCGCCATCCGCTTCACGTACGTGCTGCAAGACTGGCAGCAGTATTTCTGGCCCCAGCAGCCCCCAGGTAAGATAACTATTAGACCCCGGTTTGGACAGGCTTGTCAGTGCATTTTTTACAGCCCAAAATGTTAAAGGGGGTTTTCCAGGCTCCTGACATTGATGGACTATCCTCAGGACAGGTCATTACTATCCGATCGGTGAGGTCCAACACCCTGCACCCCACTAATCAGCTGCTCCCTGCAGCCTCCGGTGTAGTGGTTGTGCCGGGTTACTGCAGCTCAGCTCTCATTCACTTCAATGGGAACTCGGAAACCTGATGACTATGGCGCCCACAGTGCTCTGGAGCAGGCGCCATTTTTAAACAAAAATGGTGGATATGGGGTTAATGTGCCCATACACCTTCAATAGTTGTCGTTTGACTGACATCTATCTTTCTCCCCTTCCCATACACACAGTGGGGAAAGTGGAAACTAATCTTCCAGAAGAACAATAGGATTGCGCTGTGAGATTCGTCATGCTCAGTCCTTCTCTTCCCCGACAGATCATGTATATGGGGCGACTCAGAAGCTTCCAATACACATTAAATTGTAGGACAAACCTACCATTGAAATTAATAATAGTATGATCTATATGGGGGGGGGGGGGGGGTTGTTACTCGGTGTTGGGTTTCTTGTTTTGTTCTTTGCGTAATGTGAACAGAAGTTTTCCAGATTCAGAGAATAAAACTAGGGAACTGATTATCAACATTAATAGATTCAATTAGCATCGAGTTGTGGATCGTCAGGTTGAAGTGTACTTATCGTGATCATTAATTTTTTTCCTGCATAAATTAGCTGTATATGTTATTGCATGAAACTTTGTAATATATCTTATTAGCGGGGAGTGCTGTTTTCCTTCTCTTCCAGCAGCAGCCTGTACTCCCCCTTTCCCTGTGTGTTGGTTCTATGTAAATGTTTATACATTTCTTCTATAATAATAGAAATTAGAGAACTAGACTGAGAGGAAGGTAAGGAGGGAGGGCGGCTGCAGCAGTATCTCTTCTCTGTGCGCTGTGAGAGGGGAGGAGGAGTAGCCATGTTACAGTCTCCCAGCCTGTATATGAGACTGCATGAGAAGCATGGGGAGCAGCAGGGGGTGAGGCATGATTGGTTCAGAGCAGCACATCTCTGACCTCACAGCAAGAAGAGCCTGCCGAAGAAATGATGCAAAGGGGAGAAAAACACAAGGAGGGCAATTTCCCAAGCCCTGCAATCCAGAATTCTGGCTCCAAAAATAGAGCTTTGTGACTTTCTGGGCTTATTTTCGACATTTTTACATTTTTAAGTAAAGAGGACGCGGTTAGCCTATGGAGCCAGATTTATCAGCTGTAACTTTTTAAAAAGTCACAAAAATGAGTGAACTCTTACTCCATTAAAGGGGCGGCAGAGAAAGTGGAGTAACATCTCAAGACAGAAGTAGCTGCGCCAGATTGTCAAGCATTGTAAAACATTTGATAAATTTGGCGCCTATTACGGCAACAGAGATTCGTGCAAAACTGACTTTTTAAAAATCCTCCTCATGAGTAATCTCTCTCATTGATTTCAGAAGGTGCCAGCAGGGGCAACCTCACAGACCAGTTTGTCACCAAGCTACCGGCAGTATGGAAACTGGGTACTTCCAAAGCCGGTCTGATAACAGTGTAGCAGTCCTCATCTTGATACTTAAAGTTGCACTCCCACAATAAAATGTATTCTCTGACCTGTTAGAAAGGTACATGATGTAAACTGTAGTGAAGGTAATCTTCCTACCGGTGACCTGTATTTGTGAGTTATAACCTCCCTTCTGATCCTCAGCCGTGTCATGTGACCAACTCTCTGATCTCCAACTGACACAGGACAGAAAGTCAGTTACTTCTCTATTCATTCCTATGAGACTGACATTGAGGCTCCCATAGGAAGACATGGAGAAATAGACTTCCTGTCCGCACATAAGATATTGGGGATTTACTGGACAGTTAAGGCCTCTTTCACACTTGCGTTGTCCGGATCCGGCGTGTACTCCACTTGCCGGAATTACACTCCGGATCCGGAAAAACGCAAGTGTACTGAAAGCATTTGAAGACGGAACCGTCTTCCAAATGCTTTCAGTGTTACTATGGCACCCAGGACGCTATTAAAGTCCTGGTTGCCATAGTAGGAGCGGGGAGCGGGGGAGCGGTATACTTACAGTCCGTGCGGCTCCCGGGGCGCTCCAGAATGACGTCAGAGCGCCCCATGTGCATGGATGACGTGTCCAATGCGATCACATGATCCATGCGCTTGGGGCGCCCTGACGTCACTCTGGAGCGCCCCAGGAGCCGCACGGACGGTAAGTATACTGCTCCCCCGCTCCCCACTACACTTTACCATGGCTGCCAGGACTTTAGCATCCCGGCAGCCATGGTAACCACTCTGAAAAAGCTAAATGTCGGCTCCGGCAATGCGCCAAAACGACGTTTAGCTTAAGGCCGGATCAGGATCAATGCCTTCCAATGGGCATTAATTCCGGATCCGGCATTGCGGCAAGTGTTCCGGATTTTTGGCCGGAGCAAAAAGCGCAGCATGCTGCGGTATTTTCTCCGGCCAAAAAACGTTCCGTTCCGGAACTGAAGACATCCTGATGCATCCTGAACGGATTTCACTCCATTCAGAATGCATTAGGATAATCCTGATCAGGATTCTTCCGGCATAGAGCCCCGACGACGGAACTCTATGCCGGAAGACAAGAACGCAGGTGTGAAAGAGCCCTAAGAAGAAGAAAGTGTGGATCGTACCTGTAACCTCAATATATTTACTAATTTACTTACTAACAAGCATTAATAACGCTGCTAACTGGAGAGTGGTGGATTGCTGTGTCATTTTACTGGTTTCCCCTCAGTTAATGCCAGGGATATATCCCTTTGAAATGCCGCGAAAAAAAAAAAAGGGGAAGATCAACAGGGACCAAGTAACAACAGGAGGTGTAGAACTGGATTAGAAACTAGGCAGAAACAAAATGCCTTTAAATAAGTATTTGATTCCTTCAACTCCTATATTGAGGTCCGCTGATTCTGGAAAAGGGTCAGCAGTAGGACTGGACCCACAGTTGAATGAAAATCAGATCCTGAATGACTCGGAGGGTTATGTAATGAGTGATGCAACAACTGAAATTAATGCTAAAATGGTTAAAGAGATCTTCCATACTGTGACCAGACTTAAGGATGTTTTGGGGAAGTTAGTAACTCAGATTGGGTCGGTTCAGACTGATGTCAGTTTGATTAGAGATGATTTGGTAAAGTTGATAGAGCGCAGTAGGTGATGGAGAATAGAACATCAGTGATGGAAGATTTAGTATATAAATTAGAGAAGGAGATCAGACAAAGGAGAGCTTGGAAAATAAATTGATAGATCTAGAAGACAGATCTAAGACAGAATGAGAACAAATTTAGGATGTGTGGGAATACCAGAGGGTATAGAGGGAACTGAGGGTCCATTCGCACGTCCTTATGTGTTTTGCAGACCGCACATCGCCGACACTCTCATAGAAAATGCCTTTTCTTGTCCGCGGGCAAGAATAGGACATGTTCTATTTTTTTACGGAACGGAAGTGCGGATCTGCAAATGCGGATGCGGACTGCGCATTCCTGCCCCATTGAAAATGAATATGTCCTCACCTGTTCCGCAAAATTGCGGAACGGATGCGGACCCATTTTGCGGACGTGTGAATGAACCCTAAGTGTGGAGAATTTATGGAAAAATGGTTCCTTGATAACTGTAAGCCAGGTACCCTATCTAGTCTCTTTGCGGTAGAGAGAGCTCATAGGATCCCCAGTAAAAAAGAGTATTCCAGGGGTTCAGTCAAGGTAAAATTGTAAAAATACATGGATATAAAAAAGAGGTTGAGATTAGCCGGTTTAAAGTACAGTTTGCTTTTTCCCGCTAAGCTTCGAGTAATGTATCAGGATAACTGTTTTTCTTTCGGTCTCCTGAAGAAGTAAACGATTGGGCAGATACAAAAGGCCTGTGAGATGTAATAGATTTAAGGCGAGGGGGGGATATAGGGCAGAATATGGCAGGTTTAGGGGCTTTCTCTGTTATTCAGAGGGGAGCTGCTTGGGTGGGGGGTTGCGGGGAGAGAGAGGAGGGATAGAGGTTTTTTTCTCCCTGAATTATGAGCGTTGTATAGCTTAATGTAAGGGGTTAAGTGAGTGATTAAAGAGGGTCGCCGTCTTTGGTTGGTTGAGGGGATACATGCCCGCTGTCATCTGTGTGCAGGTGGGTGGAGAAGAGATGGATAGGAGGTGGTTATCATTCTATACACACTTCATATTCAAGGCGACTATCCATTTTGGTTCATAATAAACTTAACTTTGAATACGTGGCATGTAATGTGGATGACAGCGGCAGGTATCTCTTCTTACAATGTAATATAGAGAATGTACAGATGGGGATTGCAAATAATTATATTCCACCTCCATATAAACCCGATGTAATTTATGAATTACAAAAGTAATTGTTAGACAGGCAAACTTGTGTGTTGATTGCAGTAGGAGACTATAATGCGACTATGGATTCAGGTAAAGATAGATTATCTAATAATAATAATAATAATAATCATCTCGCTAATTTAATAACTGAGTTTGATTGGGTGGACATTTGGCGTATTTTGCACCCGGAGGAAAGAACTCATTCTTGCTACTCAAAGACATATCAAACCTGGTCAAGGATTGATATGATTGTGGGAAACAGAAAAGTAATGGGGAAAAATAAAATAAAAATAAAATATGTTCCTGTGGCCCTCTCAGACCCCTGTGCTGTTATGGAAGTGGAGCTGATCACTAGACACAAGCAGTTGCTGTTTAAATGTAATCCACATTGGTTAACTCCGATAAAAGACAAAGAAGTTATCAAAGATTCAGCCGCTAAGCAGGTAGTCTGGGATACGGCAAAAGCTTTCCTCAGAGGAATTTTATTTATTAAAAAGGTGAATTATTTGAAGAAAAAAAAACAGAGAGAAAATATTAAGACGGCAGAGCAGGAATTAGAGGCAGCAAGAGTGAGTTGTGTGGCTGACCCCTCAGTGGAAAGAGGAACAAGAAAAGGTTAAAGATATATACATGGAAAAATCTCAAACAGCACTGTTTTTCCAGGGGGTTAAGTTTGTCTCGGAGGGGGAAAAAGTTGGTAAGACTCTGGCCAACATAGTAAAAAATCAACAGAAAAAAAATCTTGGATAGGAGTAATTAAAAACAATAAGGGACAGATGGTAAAAACCCCGGAACAGATAAGTGAGGTGTTTCGTACTTATTATCAAGAATTATATAGATCAAAAATACATTTTGAAAAAGAAGAATTAAGCCATTATTTAAATGGGGTTCCCTTTAAAAAAAACTGTCAATAAATCAAAAAAGATCAATTAGATTTACAGTTGGAAGAATTGGAAAGAGCTTTGAGATCCGTAAAAAACGGGAAAATGCCAGGAGGAGATGGATTACCATTTGAGATGTATAAGGATTTTGGTCAGATACTCTTGCCAGAATTAAGGGAAACCCTGTGCGAGGCAAGAGTGGCAGGAAAATTGCCGGAGTGTATGGAGGAAGCTATTATTGTCTTGATTCCCAAAGAGGGTAAAGATAAGCTAAAAACAGAGTCCTATGGACATCCTCAGTCTCCTCCGTGCCCCGCAAATCCCGCGCCTGCGCCGTCCATTTTAGTATTAGGCGCTCGCCTGCTGCCGTCCTTCACTCACTGGGCATGCGCCTATTACTGAAATGGACGGCACAGGCGTGGGATTTGCGGGGCACAGAGGAGACCGAGGATGTCAATCACCTTTACAAGGGCGTGCCAAACGGTGAGAGGACGGAGCCTCTAGGTGCTGCAGCGACGCCCCACTCGCACCTAGAGGCTGATTTGCATATTACTAAAGTCATTATTTAGCGCGATACATAACGATTATTCTGATGACAGAAACCCTTTAAGTAAGACAATGAATATAATTAAGAACTTTGCTTATTTTTCAGGATTAAAAATAAATTGGGAGAAATCACATTTGATGTTATTAGGGGAGGGAGATTTGTATCAGAATTTTGGTGTTCACGTTGTGGATAAAGGAAGTAGTTTGAAATATTTAGGGATAATTGAAGGATTGTGTAAAGATAAATGTTGTTCCTCTTTTAGGGCTCATTCAGACGGCCGTATGCTATCCGCAAAAATGCGGATCCGTTTTTTTGCGGATTAGATGCTGACCCATTCACTTCTATGGGGCCCTTTTCTATTCCACAGTTCCGCAAAAAAAATGAAACATGTCCTATACTTGTCCGTGAAAATCAGGACATGGCCCCATTGAAGTCTATGGATCTGCAAAAATACTGAATGCTATCCGTTTTTTTGCGGATCCGCAAAAAAACGGATAGCATTCAGTATTTTTGCGGACAGCATACGGCCGTCTGAATGAGCCCTTAAGGGAACTAAGAAAGAAGATCCATGTCTGGAAGAGATTGCCACTATCAATGATGGTTCATTTGACAAAGATGGTTTTTCTCCCTAAGGTCCTGTTTGTATTACAGAATGCCCCGATTGTATTGCCCAAAAATATTTTCGGGACGTTGGATAAATTTAATGAGGGAGTTCATTTAGAAAGGGGGAGTATCTAGATTAAAAAAAGAAACACTTCAGTTACCCGTTAAGGAGGGGGGGGGTTGTCTCTTCCAGAATGGTTTTCATACTTTTTGGTTTCACAGTTTGGATATATTAAAGATAAGGAAGTAAGTTTATTGTTGAGAGGGTATTTAATGAAAATGGGGATTAAGAGTAAGCTGAGTAGTTTAACGGAGATATAAGAGTCAGGTTTACTGGGGAATATGTGCACTCAGAATCAAATATTAAATTTAATGGACTACACTTGGAGAGAAGTAAAAAAGTAATGGGTATCAAGGGTTACTTAAAATGCACTCCAATATGGAAAAATATAAATTTGAAAGAAATTCAGATGATTAAACAATATGTGAATTTGGAGAATAGAGGGGTAAGTTTGTTAGAACATATTTTAGATGGGGATAAACTGAAGGATTTTGAGATTTTGATTAGAGAGTTTGGAATCCCCAAAAAAGATTACTTTAAATATCTACAAATAAGGGAGGCAATTCATTTGGCATTTAATCCAGAGATATATACAGGTGAAACTCGAAAAATTAGAATATTGTGCAAAGTTTATTTATTTCAGTAATGCAACTTAAAAGGTAAAACTAATATATGAGACTCATTACATGCAAAGCGAGAGATTTCACGCCTTTATTTGTTATAATTTGGATGATTATGGCTTAATCTCAGTCATAATCTCAGGTCCCCTTTGCTCAGGGGGTATGGATTAATTAGCTGACTAGAGTGTGACACTTTGAGCCTAGAATATTGAACCTTTTCACAATATTCTAATTTTAAGTTGCATTACTGAAGTAAATGAACTTTTGCACGATATTCTAATTTTTCGAGTTTCACCTGTATAAGAAAGCCGCCTCATAGGGGTTTGATCGTTTTCTCAGGGATGGAAAGGTTAACGGTAGTATCTCTAGGAGATATAAATTATTGATGAAGGCAATAAAAATAAAAATACACTGACCAAAAATATAAACGCAACACTTTCGGTTTTGCTCTCATTTTGCATGAGCTGAACTCAAAGATCTGAAACATTTTCTACATACACAAAAGACCCATTACTCTCAAATATTGTTCACAAATCTGTCTAAATCTGTGTTAGTGAGCACTTCTCCTTTGCCGAGATAATCCATCCCACCTCACAGGTGCGGCATATCAAGGTGCTGATTAGACCGCAGGAATATTGCACAGGTGTGCCTTTGACTGCCCACAATAAAAGTCCACTCTGAAATGTGCAGTTTGATCACACAGCACAATGCCACAGATGTTGCCATGTTTGAGGGAGCGTGCAATTGGCATGCTGACTGCAGGAATGTCTACCAGAGCTGTTGCCCGTGCAATGAGTGTTCATTTCTCTAAGCCGTCTCCAAAGGCGTTTCAGAGAATTTGGCAGTACATCCAACCGGCCTCACAACCGCAGACCACGTGTAGCCACACCAGCCCAGGACCTCCACATCCAGCATGTTCACCTCCATGATCATCTGAGACCAGCCACCCGGACAGCTGCAGCAACAATCTGTTTGCATAACTGAAGAATTTCTGCACAAACTGTCAGAAACCGTCTCAGGGAAGTTCCTCTGCATGCTCGTCATCAGGGTCTGGACCTGACTGCAGTTTGACTTGAGTGGACAAATGCTCACATTCGATGGTGTCTGGCACGTTGGAGAGGCGTTCTGTTCACGGATGAGTCCCGGTTTTCACTGTTCAGGGCAGATGGCAGACAGCGTGTGTGGCGTCGTGTGGGTGAGCGGTTTGCTGATGTCAACGTTGTGGATTGAGTGGCCCATGGTGGCGGTGAGGTTATGGTATGGGCAGGCGTATGTTATGGACAACGAACACAGGTGCATTTTATTGATGGCATTTTGAATGCACAGAGATCCCGTGACGAGATCCTGAGGCCTATTGTTGTGCCATTCATCCACGACCATCACCTCATGTGCAGCATGATAATGCATGGCCCATATTGCAAGGATCTGTAAACAATTCCTGGAAGCTGAAAACATACCAGTTCTTGCATGGCCAGCATACTCACCGGACATGGCACCCATTGAGCATGTTTGGGATGCTCTGGATCGGCGGATATGACAGCGTGTTCCAGTTCCTGCCAATATTCTGCAACTTTGCACAGAGGAGTGGACAAACATTCCACAGGCCACAATCAACAACCTGATCAACTCTATGCGACAGAGATGTGTTACACTGCGTGAGGCAAATGGTGGCCACACCAGATACTGACTGGTTTTCTGCCCCCCCCAGTAAGGCAAAACTGTGCACATTTCAGAGTGGCGTTTTATTGTGGGCAGTCTAAGGCTACTTTCACACTAGCGTTCGGAGCGGGTCCGTCTGATGTTTCATCAGACGGATCCGCTCCTATAATGCAGACGTTTGCATCCGTTCAGAACGGATCCGTCTGCATTATAACTTAGAAAAATTTCTAAGTGAAAGTAGCCTGAGCGGATCCGTTCAGACTTTACATTGAAAGTCAATGGGTGACGGATCCACTTGAAGATTAAGCCATATGGTGTCATCTTCAAACGGATCCGTCCCCATTGACTTACATTGTAAGTCTGGACGGATCCGCTCGCCTCCGCACGGCCAGGCAGACACCCGAACGCTGCAAGCATCGTTCAGGTGTCCGCTCACTGAGCGGAGCGGAGGCTGAGCGCTGGCAGGCGGATGCATTCTGAGCGGATCCGCCTCCACTGAGAATGCATTAGGGCCGGACGGCTGCGTTCAGGGCCGCTCGTGAGCCCCTTCAAACGGAGCTCACGAGCGGACACCTGAACGCTAGTGTGAAAGTAGCCTTAGGCACACCTGTGCAATATTCCTGCTGTCTAATCAGCACCTTGATATGCCACACCTGTGAGGTGGGATGGATTATCTCGGCAAAGGAGAAGTGCTCACTAACACAGATGTAGACAGATTTGTGAACAATATTTGAGAGTAATGGGTCTTTTGTGTATGTAGAAAATGTTTCAGATCTTGTTGTGTTGCGTTTATATTTTTGGTCAGTGTAATAGCTAAAGAAAATTGGAAAAAATATATGGAAGAGCTATCAAATGAGAAATGGGAGGATGTTTCGAGTAATAGCTCTGTGGTCTGTGAATGCCCGAGATGTAGGGAGGAACGGGCAGGTTTGGTGCATTTGGTTTGGAGATGCCCCAAACTGTTTAGGTGCTGGTCTGACATAGCAGGGATCATGGAAACAGTTTTGGGATTACAGATATATGGGGACCCTGTGATATGTATATTGTGGGTTACTATTCATCTGAGACTACGGAGAGTGGTCAAACACGCATATTTCAGGCAAAACTGCTTATCTTAAAAAATTGGAATCAAAAAGAACAGCCCTTAGTAGAGGAATGGAATGATAAAAATGGAAAGGATAATTAAGGAAAATAGGGCTAGAAAAGATGGTTTTACGGAAATATGGAATAAATGGTACAAGGTGATATAGTTTTTTTTTCTTCTTTTTGTCCCTTTTTAATGGGTTATTGGTTTTTGGGGTGGGTGGTTGGAGGGGAATGAAGTATGTTATTTATAATGTTAATGATTCTATGTATAAATAAAAATTGAAATAAAAAGAAAAGCATTGTGAAACATTTGATAAATTTGGCGCCTATTACGGCAACAGAGATTCGTGCAAAACTGACCTTAAAAACCCTCCTCATGAGTAATCTCCCCCATTGATTTCAGTAGGTGCCAGCAGGGGCACCCTCACAGACCAGTTTGTCACCCAGATACCTGCAGTATGGAAACTGGGTAATTCCAAAGCCGGTCTGATAACTGTGTAGCAGTCCTCATCTTGATACTTAAAGTTGCACTCCCACAAAAAAATGTATTCTCTGACCTGTTAGAAAGGTACGTGATGGAAACTGTAGTGAAGGTAATCTTCCTACCGGTGACCTGTATTTTTGAGTTATAACCTCCCTTCTGATCCTCAGCTGTCATGTGACCAACTCTCTGATCTCCAACTGACACAGGACAGATAGTCAGTTACTTCTCTATTCATTCCTATGAGACTGACATTGAGGCTCCCATAGGAATACATAGAGAATCTGACTTCCTGTCTGCACATAGGATGCTGTGTTATTTGTACTGCTCACATGACACAGCTGAGGATCAGAAGGGAGGGGATAACTCACAAATACAGTCACTGGGAAGATGATTACCTTCACTGCATTTTACATCTGGTACCTGTATAACAGGTCAGAGAATATTTTTTTTTTGTGGGAGTGCTTTTTTAAAGGGGTTGTCTGGTTTCCCATGTTGGCGCCCTATCTTCATGACAGGTCATCAATATCAGATTGGCAGGGCTCCGACTCTCGGCACACCCTGCAGATCAGCTGTTTGAAGAGACCGCAGAGCTCATAGAAGCTCTGCCTTCTCTTCACTGTTTACCTGCTCACAGAGCTGTTCTAATTGCACCGCAGTACCTCTGCAATGCCGACAACGTGTGAGCGATACAGTCTCTTCAAACAGCTGATCGACGAGGGTACCAGGAGTCAGACCCCTGCCGATCTGATAATGATGACCTAACAGGTCGGTATGGGAAACCGGACAACTCCTTTAACACTGGCAATGGATTTTTGTGATGTGACATCACACTCCGGTTTAGAACTGCCCCGTCTGTACGTTAAATGAGGATAAATTAAGTAACAATGTAATTTTGCCCTGTTATTATGTCAATTTTTGTCTTTTTATATATATATTTTTAGACTTTGTGAAACAAGTTGCTGATTTAACAGTTGCTCTTACCAGTTTGTTGGGATTGTTTTTAGTGGTAACTACAAGTGAAATAAAGGAGGATTTATGCCTCAGTTCTGTGTATACTGACCTATACACTCATCTTCTTGACCTCTAGAATGTAGTGAGTAGAGGTCACTTGAAGCCTGATGGTCATTTAACCAGTCAATGATCATTCTCAGATTTCAGATAACTAAAGGGATTTTGTGCTTTGGATAATCCCTTTATGTTAGAAAGGCCCCCTAAGGATAAGATGATGATGGGGTGCACTGCTAGGAGGTCCCAGCCATCAGCAGTAACCTGCAGAGTAACAAGGCAACAAGTGTGTGATTTTCCTACAGTGCCCCTACAGGAGAACTGGAGTATTGCACATTTTCTGTTGATATAAGTGGTCTGTCTTTGTAATGCATGATAGCCATTCTCAGCTCAGGCTCATAAACAAGGGACCTGAACAGGGGACTCATAGTTTAAAAAAAATCCTTAAAATAGTTTTTTTGAATATCAGATGTGAGATCAAATCTCCCCGAGTAGGAGGTCACAGGTGGTGAGTCACAGTCTCTTGATGGGAGATCGGAGGCTCCTAAGGTGGGAAGTCACAGGCCCTTCTGGTGGGAAGTCACAGGCCCCAGATGGTGTGTCATAGGTCCTCAGGTGGGAAGCTACAGGCCCCAGATGCTGCATCATAGGTCCCTCAGGTGGGAAGTCACAGGCCCCAGATGGTTCATCATAGGCCCCTCAGGTGGGAAGTCACAGGCCCCAGATGGTGCATCATAGGTCCTCAGATGGGAAGTCACAGGCCCCAGATGGTGCATCATAGGTCCCTCAGGTGGGAAGTCACAGGCCCTGGATGGAAGATCACAGGCCCCAGGTGGGTAGTCACAGGCCCTGGAAGGGAGATTACAGCCCCCAGGGGAGAAGTCAAAGGCCCTGGATGGAAGATCAAAAGCCCCCAGGTGGGAGGTCATAGGCCCCCTGGATGCTAGGTCACAGCTCCTGAGTTGGCGATCACAGCCCCTAGATTGGAGAATCTTGGCAGCAAGTCCTCAATTCTTCTGCAGCGCCACCACAGGATTTCTAGAAATCAGTACATTTAATGCGTGGAAATGCTGGGCAGAATAATTTGCAGATGTTTGGGAAGCTCCGGCATACAGCATCAGGGTATTGCTCGATGAGAATACACAATGCTAAAATAGTTTTCAATTGAAAGTATTTTTTAATAATTCTATATTACCTGGATGAGAAGAATATGAGACCTAGCTTTTTATCCTCACATGAGCGGCCTCTTGTCACCTCAATCAGCCGATATGAACAGCAATGAGATTATTATTTGGTTTAATAAAACAGAGCTATATTGCAAGATACAAAAATAGTTTTAGAAACTGATTAGTATCTAGAACTACATTATAAGCAAGCTGCAGTACTGAGAAGGTGCTATATACCATCCAGAAGAATCTGAATGTGGCAATGAGGGAACGTGGAAAATGTACATTATTGGAAGTAAAAATTATATTTTTTTATCTATGTGCACTCCAGAACCCCCCCCCCCCTCTACCTTTTCTTTAAATCTCAAATTGGACCAGTCTTTGACAGTGCGGCAGCTGGCTAAAGCAGGACCCCTCCCCCACTCTTTCTGCTATAGGAGATCAGACATTTTTAACCCCGCCACCCAACTTTCCGGCAGATAAACATTGAGGGGACAGGAGGAGAGTTAACCCCTGTGTTCTTTGAAAGATTTCTAAAAGACTGTTCTGGAAAATGTAGAAAATTAAAAAATAAAATCTTCTTTTCTATTCACTTTTATAATTTGTTTTTAGGGTTACTGTTATTTTATGACTAGTCAGTGGTTGGATGTCTGACCTCCATTCTTCTGCATATCCAGGACCTCTGATGATATTATATTCACCATATGTATTGAGTTATGTATTGTAACAGGTTGTGTCCCTCCTGATTCTTTATTGTAGACATCGATGCTGTGGTGGGTGGAGAAGTTGGGGGTCTGGAGTTTGGAAAGCTACCCTTTGGCGCCTGTGAAGACCCAATAAGGTTAGCAGATTCTTATTTTTTCTACCATAAGTGGCTCTTCAAGGGTGACTCCACCAGAAGAATAGTGAGTGCAGCTCTGGAGTATATTACAGGATGTAACTCAGGATCAGTACAGGATAAGTGATGTAATGTATGTACAGAGTGACGGCACCAGCAGAATAGTGAGTGCAGCTCTGGAGTATAATACAGGATGCAACTCAGGATCAGTACAGGATAAGTAATGTAATGTACACAGTGACTGCACCAGCAGAATAGTGAGTTCAGCTCTGGAGTATAATACAGGATGTAACTCAGGATCAGTACAGGATAAGTAATGTATGTACACGGTGACTCCACCAGCAGAATAGTGAGTGCAGCTCTGGAGTATAATACAGGATGTAACTCAGCATCAGTGCAGGATAAGTAATGTATGTACACAGTGACTTCACCAGCAGAATAGTGAGTGCAGCTCTGGAGTATAATACAGGATGTAGCTCAGGATCAGTAGAGGATAAGTTATGTAATGTATGTACACAGTGACTGTACCAGCAGAATAGTGAGTGCAGCTCTGGAGTATAATGCAGGATGCAACTCAGGATCAGTACAAGATAAGTAATGTAATGTATACAGTGACTGCACCAGCAGAATAGTGAGTGCAGCTGTGGAGTATAATACAGGATGTAACTCAGGATCAGTACAGGATAAGTAATGTAATGTATGTACACAGTGACTCCACCAGCAGATTAGTGAGTGCAGCTCTGGAGTATAATACAGGATGTAGCTCAGGATCAGTACAGGATAAGTAATGTATGTACACAGTGACTGCACCAGCAGAATAGTGAGTGCAGCTCTGGAGTATAATGCAGGATGTAACTCAGGATCAGTACAGTACTTATAAAGTGAATGAACCTTTTATTCATCTTGTAGAGCAGGGATCAGCCACTTTTGACACTCCAGCTGCTGTGAAACTACAACTACCAACATGCACAGTTACTCCGCTGTTCTTCTAACACAGAAGAGAAAGAAGGATTCTGGGAGTTATAGTTTCAGAACGCTGGAGGTTGCTGATCTCTGCTGTAGAGAGAATTCTTTGATATTGAATGAGCCAGATTCCTCGTTAGGCGTTTACCAAGTTTTATTCCAGCAAAAGGCTGTTGGCAAAGCAATCGATCAATCTTTCCTGTGTCGTGTTTTTTATAATTTAGGACATAAAAATGTGTATTTCTGTATTTACTGTGATTTTTTAAGTTCTTGCCTAAAACTTATGGTGAGACGATTTTGTGATTCTGCCCTCTGCTGGTAGTTGTTTTAATAAAACCTGACATCTTTTCTAGATCATTACATATGGGGTAGATGGGTATTAAATAGATTGATGTGAGATAGATACATTAATGGTTACATATAGATAGATAGTAGATGTGAGATGAGATATGACAGACAAACGTTTATTTTGTGAGACCGCTATGAGAGCTGTGGCAGGAGGGTGTAGGTAGAGGAGATCGCTCTAGAGGCAGCATGTATATCACATCAGCTGTAGAGCGCACCTATTTCGGATGCTGCAGTTTAATGACTGCAATTCTGAAGCTATTAAATGTTTTCTGAAGAAATGGCTCATTTCCTCATCGGGTGTAATCATGCAGTAGAAGTGCACAATTTGGCCATTTCCATAGAGCGCTGACCTTTCTGCAGCTGAATTGCTCACTTCAGCTCAGGAGATGAAATGATATGGTGCACGCAGTAAATTGTGCAATCTACAGGTGAGCCCCCAGCCCTGGATGACAGGTTAGAGCTCCTGAACGAGCAGATTGAAGCTTGGGAAAAAAAACATTAAATGCCTGCGTTTTCCTAGAACTGATGGCTGCGGCGCCGCTTATCTCGGAAGAAATAGTGCATTCACTGTGTGAATCTGTCCGCTCCGCAGCCCGATCATGTTGGCTACAGCCGCTTAATTCTGTGATTTACTCATTTTGTTTTATTCTATACATTTATGGACAGGAAAGCTAGGTGATGACAACCAATATGGCAGCCACCCTGCTTTCCTATAGTCCTGATGTGCAGGTCTGCCTTTCTTCTCCGCCAGTATCACATCTGAATCGTATAAATTCACTAACTGTTTCCTAACTTGTCTCCTAGTGAATTGCACTTGGCGACCACTTGGCCCTGCCTGACCGAAGGCATCATAGTGGACAACGACGTGTACTCGTAAGTAATGTCTGCCGGATGCTGCTCCTCACAGGACGGGGGTAATATGCACAGTTCTTGAATGGGACTTTTCATTGTGAAAATCAGTCCTGAGCATGTGATGGGTGCACGGCTGGTTACAGTACAGTCATACGCTGTGTGAGCATCACGTGACCAGGACAGATTTACATTCTCCGAAATTTGAAACTTCCCGTTCAATGACTGCAAACAGAGATCTTGCAGATTGTGAGGAATGAATGCAAAAAGTATATTGCTGATTATACAGTGAATCCACTTTATTTGCTGAAACCTTTACTGGGGCGTATTGCTAGGCTATGCCATCAGTGTCAGAGTCAGATAGGTTCGGCACTGGCACCCGCTGCTTGCTTCAGAACGGGCTCCCCGAAGTGAAGGAGAGTGCACCGCGCAAGCACAGCCCCTGTCCATTCACCACCATGGGAGTTCCAAAAAAAGCTGAGCGCTGGCCCGGCTATTTCCGACAGTCCAATAGTGGTGAATGAAGAGGTAGCGGCGCACGTGCAGTGAGCTCTGCATCACTTCAGGGGCCCTGTTCTGTAGATAGGTGCGGGTTCCACCTCTGAGACCCTCTCCTATCTGACAATGTCCTAGCCAAATGCCATCCATGTCTGAGAATGGTGTAACCCTTTAATGCATCTTTTGTCACTTTCTGACTTCTGCCCAAGGTACACATTAGTGACCAGCCTCACCCATGAGAGGAAGCTGGGATACAGGGGATAAATCCGATCCCAGATGTTTAACCCCTTAGATGATAGAATCAGTAGCGTTAGCAGCATGTAAGAAATGTAAACAAAGCCAGTGGGGGCTCCCTCTCTTAACTAATTAACAACCCTCATCAGTGCTTATATATGGCAGCCGGGGCCCTAAGATGCCCCCAGAATTGACGTATGCGGCTACCTATCAGGCTTAAATTAACATTCGTAAAGGAACACTAAACATAGAAATAAATGATAAAAGTAAACGGGGTGGAAGGCGGATTGTCCGACTGCAGACAGAGCCGAGGGAGAGGAGGCCACTGCTGCAGCCAGTTACCTTACAGCCAGGAGGGCAGACCCCACTGATTTCCCGAAACACATAGAGAAGACATCTTTATAAAGGAGGAGATGAAGGGAGGATGCGCTGGGATATATATTTTTTCGCATGTATATTTGGTTGTGGTGACACAGTTCTGTTTGTGCTTTGTCATACAGGGATTTGGATCCGCTGCAAGCTCCGCAGTGGTCGGTCCGAGTGAGAAAAGCAGATAACCCGCAGTGTATGTTAGGTGAGTCGTTACGCTGGGTAAAATGATCCAATTATTATTTTTTCACTACCCTACCTGGTTGGTTACCCTTGCAGTTTATTAGTTATGTCCACCTTTACAACAATTTGTTTTTACTGCTGCAATACCTCCAAATAAAGCAGTTTTGCATATAGGGGGAGATTTATCCAGACCGGCTCTTTCTGCTTCATAAATTTGTCGCATCCGCCGGCAGTCTGTGTGCCTAAACAGAAATGAGAGCTGCCAGAGAGTTCTGGCTTCATTTGCATCAGAGAAGTGGAGTGAATGAAGATACATTTGTCGTGGCTGACGGCTATGCCCCCTTCCCTCCCTTGTCACGCCCCTGTTCTGAAACTGACTTTTTTTTTTTTTTTACTCGCAAATACGCAATTTGCAACTTTTTAACAGCACTCTCCTGGCACAGGGAGATGATATATGTCCCCCATGGTCTTGATTACAACTATCTTACCATTTGTGTATACAGCTCTAATGCAGACCTGTTTGTCCCCATGGTTACAGACTACAAACAAACCCTGTGTAGTCTGATCCTGTACTCATTCTCATCTGTCCCCTACTTCCTAATAACATCCTTCCAGTAGATTGCCAAGATGTAGGAGACAGGAGATGGTATGACAGTGGTCTGTAACCATGGAGATGCATAGGCACTCTATACACAATTTGGTAGGTAGAACATTTCCAGGGTTGCCTAATTTTTCTTTAAATATATATCTGGTGGCGCACAAAAAAAAAAAAAATTGTTTGCGAAGGTAAACTTGTGGAGAAAAAAAACAAACTTAAATCCAAGGCAGAAATCTGCGTCTGACCCTCTGATTTCTACCCGTGGCTTTCAGTACATTCGCCTGAGGATTAGCCCTCTAGTCATTCGGTGGGTTAATCCGCTTTTTCGTGTAGAATTAGTAGCATGTTACTTATTTCCACAGCGGATTATTTTTTTTTTCTACTGTGCAGTCACGCCATTCATATGCATGAGGTGTGGATGGTCTTCTAGACTCCCCCCAACTGTAGATATTGGGGGAAAGAAGGACATATTGGATTACCTGAAATAAGCTTGCACGCTCAACGGAACCAAACGTGTGTGTTTGTGGCGGAGCTGGGGGAAGAATGAGCGTTTGGCCGACCGTTATGTCATGTGCATGGCTTAAGGGTCCATTCACACGGACCGCACATGGCCGGCACTATAATGGAAATGCCTTTTCTTGTCCATGTCTGTGGACAAGAATAAGACATGTTCTATTTTTTTGCGGGGACGCGGAACCGAAGTGCGGACATCTTTTGTGGCCCCATTGAAAATGAATGGGTCCACACCCGTTCCTCAAAATTGCGGAACGATTGCAGACCCATTTTGCGGACATGTGAATGGACCCTTTAGTCAGCTTTAATCATCGCCTTCTGATATTCAACACATTTACTTTCTTCTTTTTAGGCGATTTTGTTTCAGAGTTTTTTCGACTTTGCCGCCGTAAAGAATCCACCGATGAGCTTCTCGGCAAATCTGCCTTTGAGGAAAACGGAAAAGGTAATCACGTTCTTCATAGAGTGCGCAGGCCTGGCGTAACATTGTCCGTTCCCCTCCCCCTAGTCGGATGCACGTCCGGGTAATGGTGTGGACATCAGTAATTGCGGTGCGGTCATTACAATAATTGCACAGCGTAAATGCGTGCATAAATATCATGGTGGGATCTGCTAATATAAAGGTCACTCATGGTGACACCGACAGCGCGGCAATCAACTAAGTGGCGTCAATGACACTTCTCACTGGGCCAGTAGAAAAGTCATCCCCACAAGTTGTCAGGATCGTTTGCTGAAAATGTCCATCAGACCCTTGCAAATGCTTTTGCAAATAGCAGATCCTTCATAAGCAGTTTTTCCTCATACAGAAAATCTGAATCCACTGCAGCGAATCATTTTATTTAAACTGCAGGGTCAAAATGAGTCAAAGGGGTTGTCACTTCAGAAAATGGCATTTATCATGTAGTGAAAGTTAATACCAGAGCACTAATGTATCGTGATCATCCATATTGCCGCCTCCATTCATTTATATGGTGGTGGTTGTGCTTGCACACTATAGGCACTTTTTCCTATAGTGTGCAAGCACAACCACCACTGCTGGATTACAAGTCGGCCGTAACCCCTGGAAACGAGCCGTGTATAATGTGATGGAAAAATGAATCCAGCCAGCAAAGGAAGCAACATGGACAATCACAATAAATTAGTAACTGCCTTGTATTAGCTTTCTCTACATGATAAATGCCATTTGCTGAAGTGAGAGGACCCCTGTAAAAAAAAAAAAAAGTACTCACCTTCACCGATACCCTGCTGCTGCGGTTTCAGTCCACGCTGCTCTCCACTTCCTGCCCCTGGCCTCGAGACACAGGAAATGGCTTTGACTGCCGCTTAGCCAGTCAGCGGTAGAGGCATTTCACCACTGCGTGATTGGCATAGCAGGGATTGGCTGAGCTGGCAGTCCCCGCCGTTTGCTGGGTGCTGAGCTCAGGAGGTGGAGTGCTGTGTGGACTGGAACTGCGGGGGAGGATGGGTGATGGCTAGTAGCAATTATTTTTAACTGATTCTTAGGCCTCATGCACGCGACCACATTTGGGATCCACGTCCAATCTGCATTTTTTTTTGCAGGTCGGACGTTCTTACAATAATTTCTATGGGGTCTGCAGAACAATCGGACTGCACGCAGATGTCGTCCATGCGATGTCCGCATCCGTGCAGCTGTTACGCAAATTATAGAACATGTCCTATTGTCTGTTTTGCGGATGGGAGTGAGAAAATTGCGAAATGCACACGGACAGTATCGGTATTTTGCAGATCCGTAGTTTGCAGACCGTAGTACGGATATGGTCATGTGGATGAGGCCTTACCCTCTTCAGGGCTCCAGATGGCAACTTAGAATTTACAAATGGCGACAAGACTTTTTAGTCTTGTCGCCATTTGCGACTAGACCCGCCGCCGCAGCTCTGCTCAATACAGCGGCGGGGCACAGGAGATGATCGTTCTCAGCAGCACAGTGGAGGAGTCTCTCCCTCCCCCCTGTGCTGCTGCTGTCGCCGCCTCCGCAAATAGGAAGAGACGGGAGGAGGAGGGGAGGGGCTGTGGCCACTGCGCCACCAATGAAGATAACTGAGCTGTAATACAAATACAGGAGGCGGGTGCTGGAATCAAATAGCCGGCACCCGACCTCTGTGACAGGGAGCTGCGATCAGCTGCAGTTGAGTTAATCCTTCAGGTGCGGTACCTGAGGGGTTAACTGCAGCTGATCGCAGCTCCCTGTCACAGAGGTCGGGTGCCGGCTATTTGATTCCGGCACCCGCCTCCTGTATTTGTATAAGAAACGTTGGTGGCACAGTGCGCCCCCCCCAGTATAATAAACATTGGTGGCTCAGTGGGAAGTGCCAATGAGGGTTAAAAATAATAAAATAAAATTAACTCACCTCCTCCAATTGATCGCGTAGCTGCCGGTCTCCTGTTCTTTCTTCAGGACCTGTGGTGACGTCACTGAGCTCATCACATGGTCCATTACCATGGTGATGGATCATGTGATGTATCATGTGATGAGCACAGTGATGTCACCACAGGTCCTTTGACAGGTCATGAAGAAAGAACAGGAGACGATCAATTGGAGGAGGTGAGTTAATAATTTTTTATTTTTTAACTCTCATTGGCACTGCCCACTGCACCACCAATGTTTATTATATTGAGGGGGGGCGCACTGCGCCAACAATGTTTATTATATTGAGGGGGTGCACTGCGCCACCAATGTTTATTATATTGACGGGGGGTGCACTGCGCCACCAATGTTTATTATATTGAGGGGGCGCACTGCGCCACCAATGTTTATTATACTGGAGAGTTGGGGGGGCGCACTGCGCCACCAATGTTTATTATATTGGGTTGTTGGGGGGGCGCACTGCGCCACCAATGTTTATTATACTGGGGTGTTGGGGGGGCGCACTGCGCCACCAATGTTTATTATACTGGGGTGTTGGGGGGGGCACTGCGCCACCAATGTTTATTATACTGGGGTGTTGGGGGGGCACTGCGCCACCAATGTTTATTATACTGGGGTGTTGGGGGGGCACTGCGCCACCAATGTTTATTATACTGGGGTGTTGGGGGGGCACTGCGCCACCAATGTTTATTATACTGGGGTGTTGGGGGGGCACTGCGCCACCAATGTTTATTATACTGGGGTGTTGGGGGGGGGGGGGCGCACTGCGCCACCAATGTTTATTATATTGACCTTCTACTATGCATTCTGTATTAAGAATAATACAGTATTAAGAATAATACAGTGAATAGACTTTCATCCTAGCAACCATGCGTGAAAATCGCACCGCATCCGCACTTGCTTGCGATTTTCACGCAGCCCCATTAACTTCTATGGGGCCTGCGTTGCGTGAAAAACGCACAACATAGAGCATGCTGCGATTTTCACGCAACGCACAAGTGATGCGTGAAAATCACCGCTCATGTGCACAGCCCCATAGAAGTGAATGGGTCCGGATTCAGTGCGGGTGCATTCCGATATTTTGAATGTCAGATCTGGCACTAATACATTCCTATGGGGAAAAATGCTGGATCCGGCATTCAGGCAAATCTTCAGTTTTTTTCGCCGGAGATAAAACCGTAGCATGCTGCGGTTTTCTCTTTTGCCTGATCAGTCAAAATGACTGAACTGAAGACATCCTGAACGGATTACTCTCCATTCAGAATGCATGGGGATATGCCTGATCAGTTATTTTCTGGTATAGAGCCCCTAGGACGGAACTCTATGCTGGAAAAGAAAAACGCTAGTGTGAAAGTGCTCTAAAATATTAAGTTTAAATCCCCCCTTTCCCAATTTTACATATAAAATATGTAAACAATAAATAAATAAACATATTGCATAGCGCTGTCCAAACTATTAAATTATTAAAAAATATCTCCTATGCGGTGACCATTCGCCATTTTTTAGTCAACTTGTCACCCCAAAAAATAGCATAGGACTGTTCTATTATGGGCCGAATGTTTCATAAAATGCGAAATGCACGCAGCTTTTTTTTGTGTTTTTTTTTTTGCGCGGTATTGAGTATCGTAATACTTTTTTATGGTGACGAAAGCGAATCAAAATTTTGGTTTCAAAACAACCCTACGCCGATCTGATCGGCGTAGCGTTGTCACGATACCAAAATTTTGATTCGGTTTCGATTTGGCGACTAAAAATTTGATTTGGCTCCTAAATTTTTCAGTTCAGGAGCCAATGGCTACTAGGTATTTTTTTTAGTCTGGAGCACTGCTCTTTTTAAATAAAATGATTCCCCTGGAAAATGCTTTGGAAAACAACCTGTCACTACTCCTGATGATAATTTTTTTTCTCATGCAGTAACGATTCTGGAGCATCTTTATGTTGTTCCGTTCCTCCCTTATTATTACTACTAGAAGTTTATTATTAAATCTGCAACTGGATGTTACCAGTTTGAGCAGGGGTGTGCACTCACACTGTGACACTCGCAGCCCTGATTAGATAGTATCAGACTGGACAGAAACACCCCCCACACTGGTAACACCCAGTTGCAGATCCATTACTACATTTCTAGTAGCAATAACTGAAGAACAGAACAACATAGAGTCAAGATGCTCCAGGAGTGTTCAAGCTTGGGGAATGCAAGTGGGTAGGATGTCAGGAGAGGTGGCAGGTCCACTTTAAACATTACTATCTGCCTGCCACCACCACTAGGGGAGCTTAGAAACTTACTTGATATGCATTGAAGTCAATGATAAAATAGTATGCAGTGAGCTCCCCCTAGTGGTGGTTGCAGGAAGTCAGATAGTTACGTTATTTATAACTATGCAGGGATCTGAAGCACTCTATCTGGTGGTGATCTTTTGTCCTACACAGTGCACCCGCTCTACTTGGATTTTCTAACCAGACTCCCTTCTGATAAATCTACATTTGCATATTTGTACCGCTGATCCCTGGTGAAATTTTAGCTAGTATGATAAAAAAAAAATGTATTTTTTTTTATTAGCAAGATGTAGGGGATTGCAGTGAGGCAGAATGATCCAGTTGCTAAGCAGCATCTCACAGATCTTTCTAAATTAATACTTCTATGCAGCCAGGCTCGGCATTCAATGTCCTTTGTGCTCTTTCTTTATAGACGCAGCTGATATTAGCCAGGCTCTGTCAAAGCTCACCGAGCCGGCACCAGTCCCCATACACAAGCTGTCTGTCACCGGCATGGTGAGCAGCGCCAGGAAGAAGATCCGCAAGCACCGAGGGGCAGATGAGACCCCACTCAGCAGCGACGTCCTGAACGCCATTTTATTTGTAGGTTCCACACTGAACTTTTACATCTTTTATTTTTAGACGTGTTTTTTTCTCTCCACTATTCATGATATGACCCTAATTTAACAAATTCATCTTCGCAGCTAATACACGTGTTAATTAGGAGGTGCTGCAGTGTTGCTTGAGTGTGAATTAATCATATCTGTTGTTTACCTTGTTAACGGTTCTGCCTCCTGAATATATCGGCGATGTTATAACGCTGGAAACGTTT